>NC_138380.1:5952320-5992161 GCF_054177405.1 Leptonychotes weddellii
TCCAGGGGAAACATCCACAGAGGAAGGGATCCCTGGTCACAGCCCAGGAGGTAGTAGAGGCCTGAGTCTGGTGCTCAAAGAGCCAGTCCTTATATCTGGTCCCAAGTCATCCAGCTGTGCTGAGCTGATGGTGGGGGGCCAGCATGGTGCCATGACCTCTCTGGTGAGGCATCTTCCCTTAAAGCCAAGGAGTAAGGGATGAGAAGAGCAAGGGGAGCAGAGGAAGCAATGTAAGGCAGCCCAGAGAACCCCATTGTGCTGAGGATGAGCATCAGAGTGAGACCAGGGGGAGTGGGGCTGGTGAAGGAAAACCTGAGTGGGAGGGAAGAAAAGAGGGAAGATTCCAGCTCTAAATGATGATTTGTGCCCCCCCACGGAGACTGAGGAGGTGGCAGTGCTGTGGGCAGGGAAGAATTCCAGAAGTCTCTGGAGAAGGACAGAGTAAGTTCAGAGTCAGACAGGGGTCTGTCTGGATGAGGTTAGTCAGTCAGTTCCCCTTAGTTCACCAGAGATGAGGAGTTGCAGTGCACGATGGCCCACAGGTGACATGGGGCCCATCAGCAACACCCAAACCGATAAGGGGGCATAGTTCGGGGGCAGAGCATCTGACCACATATCAGGTAGTCCTGGTTCAAGTCTATGTGTCACCTGTTGGCCCTTCCTTTTGTCCTGACCACATGTTTGCAATCACCCTGTCCTGTGTCTGGGCTCCAATGACCATAAATCTCTCATTCCCACTTCACTGCCTTTCCATGCATCACACCCTCTCTTCAGGTTATGTCTTCCGTCCCACACATGGAAGCATGCAACAAACAGAATAAGGGGACAAAAGAAGATAGATGAAGGGGTAGTTCATCTCCTGCCCAGTTTAGCGCAAAGAGGCCTTTAATCATAAATGTGGATTCTAGGGGTAACTTGGTCATTAAACCAAGTGTGTTTTGTTTGGGCATGATTTTAATTGCTGTCATTTTTTCCCCAGATCTATACCATGTAGGGCAAAAAGTAAATCGATAGCTCCAAAATCATCAAGAGCTTGTCAGAAGCTCCCGTCGTCCCTTGTCCCCTTCCCAGAGAGTCTGGTTTAGGGGCCCCAAGAACCTTGACTTTTCCCAGCCCTCCCCAACCCTAACTTCAGAGGGTCTGTTGAGCAGCCAGTTCTGAGCCCTGCTCTTTCTAAATGAGTCCAGAGGATGTTCAAGCTGCAAACCTCAATGTTTTCAAGGCCGGGGCCTACGGCTAGGGGCTCAGGGGAGGAAGAACGCTAGTTCTAAGTAGAGGTAAGAGGCAAGGGTGGGCATAGCAGGTGGGGCATGCTTACAGGGCTGTAGGACGGCAGAGCACTACCAAGAACACATCACAAGGTGGAGACGGTCAGGGTGTGGCTCCGCAGGATTAGAGTGCTTATTAGACATGCATACACAAGTGGGGGTATAGCTCAGGGGTAGAGCATTTGACTGCAGATCAAGAGGTCCCTGGTTCAAATCCAGGTGCCCCCTATTTTGCCAGCTTTTACCCCCTATAACAGCTGTTGTGCCCCCGACATTGAAACCTCTATGAGGAAAGAAGAGATGGCCCAGGACCCCTCGGTTTCACCTCCTGTGTTTCTCAGACTCAAGTGGGCTCCGCCACCCAACCCCACGGTGCTGTGCTGGTCAGGCCCTCTCTGGTGGCTGCAGGTAGGGCTTTGTGTTATTCTTTGACTGCCCAGTACCTGAACCCCAAACCAAAATAGTGAGTCTTGGTGGAAAGCCCAGCTCTGCAACCTGCTGTACCAAACAGATGTGCCAAATACTGTCAACCCCTATCCCCCTGACTGCTGGCGGGGGGCCCAGCTCAGACTTTCTGGAGTGAGCTTCATTCCAGGACCTAGGGCTCGGCGCAGCTGTTGGTTCATCCAGCGCCCCCTGGGGGCCACAGTGCCTCCTGCCCCGCATGCTACTCCGCGGTGGCTCTGGCTGGGATTCGGGCCACTGGGGTCCCTTGGAGCCTGACTCTCCCACCGTCCCTCCAGGGCCATGGGCTCCTGACAGCCTGCCAGGGACTGTCTGGTCTGTTTCCATCAGACAGAGGCACATTCTGGGTTTGCACCTGGGTGTGTGACTAGTATGGGAACTGGTACCCAGAGTAATTTGCAAGCAAGAGATCCTCAGAAAAAAGCAGATATGTGGGGATCGGGGGTTAACTGCCAGATCTCGTTGTACTGAAGGCAGGAAAAGTCCCGGTTGGTCCCTCCTGGCTAGGAAGCTAGCAGACCAGGGTTAACAGATGCATTGTTGCCTGCAGTCAGCTGAAATCAAGTGCCCACAAAGAGCAAGAGCCCCGGTGGCTGACTCTAACTCCCCAGGAATAACTAGATCATACTACATCCAGTTCTCAGAAGGACACACGGGGCTTCCGACGACCGTGCCGAGAAAATCTGCCCAAGGCACCACGTGGCAGAGCCGAACACCAGAGGCAAACTTTGATCCAGCCGTTGCTAAATTCCCTGAAGTGCTTGGTCTCTTGGGTGAATGTTGGGGCATTTATCAGGGAAGAACAGTCCTCCCAAAATTATAAAGGAGATTTATGAGAGGATATGGAGAAATCAATCCCAACTCCAAATGCCACCAATCGCCACGGATTTCCTCTTATATCTGGACTGATGGAACAGCTCACAGAGGGTCCAGCACCCCTGCCCCTGCCCACTGAATGCAGAAGCTTCGTGTTATTCTTTGACTGCCCAGTACCTGAACCCCAAACCAAAATAGTGAGTCTTGGTGGAAAGCCCAGCTCTGCAACCTGCTGTACCAAACAGATGTGCCAAATACTGTCAACCCCTATCCCCCTGACTGCTGGCGGGGGGCCCAGCTCAGACTTTTCACTGTGGAAACTGAAAACACCCAGGGGGGCTTGCTTTCCTGTCCATCAGAATCTTTGCACTTTGGAATCCAAATAGCCTGTGGCTCCAGGAGGGGACAGTGTGGGGTCCCCTCCCAGGGAGAGGCAGGTGTGGTCTGACTGTCCTAGGCGGTGGCTCAGCCAGCAAAGTCAGAGTCTCCAGGCCAGTTCAGAAGGTTTTTAGGCTTTGGTACCCCGAACAGGCAGCCTTAAAGCCCATCCCTGCCCCCTCCAGATGTGCAAAGCCCCAGACATGAGGCCTTTCAAGGCAGATGGGGCTGCTTAGCGGGACGGTGACGTTAGCTTTCCTGACCAGATGTCTCCCCCAGGCTCAGCCCCGGGATTCGGCCTTGGGATGAAGAAGGGGAAAAAGAAGAACCATCCAGCCAGTGGTCGAACAGGTGAAGCTGAGGGAGAGGGGAGCAGTGGTTAGAACAAACGAGCCCAGGAGAGGTGGAGTGAAGAGGGAAGGCGGGGGAGGCAAGAAAGTGTACCAGCGAGAGACAGAAGGAGGGGAGGGACTGGGCAGGGCAGAGGGGGCTTCAGGGCACTCAAATGAGGGTCAGTGGGAAAGGGGAGGGAGCTTATGGCCAGGAGAGGGTGAGTCAGCCGGGACATGGGGCCGGCAGAAATAAACAGAAACTACTGGGTCCTGGGGGAGGAGGGTCCCTCCCTGGGGGAGGTCACAACCATGAAATGATGTCAATTAGGAAACAATGTGAAGTAAGCTCTGGGTCCGGGGGAAAAGATCTGACCGCGGGTCGGGAGGGCCACAGTTCAGATTCCTAGGCTGCTGTGAGCTCATCCTGTTTAGTCCTAGATGTGGGGTGGACATCATTCGGATCATTATTTGGGAAGGCCTATCTCCTCCAGCCCAGGCCAGCCTCAGCTACGGGGGGAAGGAAGCAGCTGAAGGCAGTGGACCCCGTCGCGTCTTGTCCCAGGTTAGGGAAGTGGAAAGAACCCAAGACCAGTCACGTGGGATCTGGCCCCAACCCTATGATTAATCAGGTGTGTGCGCTTGGGCACATCTCTTAATTATGGCCTCTTTTCAAGCCTGTAACATGGGGCACCAAACTAAATTGGTGGTTTCCAATCCTGACTTTCCACTGGGATCATCCCATGAGCTTGTTAAAAATAGAGTCCCTTGGCCCTGCGCCCAATTATGCTGATCCAGGCAGTCTGACCTGGAGCCTGTGAGCTGTATTTCCATGAAAGCACACGCCATGGCTCTTACCATCTCACACGCCAGGTGCTGTGATGGGCCATCCAGCTGGGGACCCTTGGCCTTAGAGAAGTCCAGAGCCCTCCACTGACACAGCCCTGCTTTGACACTGACGTCCTTGGCCAAGGACGGCTGGCGTAGGCAGAGGATGGTGCAGAAGGGGATGGTGGGCAGGAATGCCTTCCACCTGAAGCAGAGCAGGTCTCGGGGACTGACAAGACATGAGGGGGTAGGTCAGTGTCTGAAGGAGTTCTGGAATTAATGACAGAGGCCAGAGGTCTTCCTGTCAGAGTGAGGTGAGCTTTTAAGGACAGATGTTGCTTACCTGCTCTTGATTTTTGGAATGCGACTCCAGCTTCCTTTCCCTCACTGGAGCCCGTGATTCTACACCAAGGACAGAGAGAAAAGAGGCCCCGGAAGGTCTCTCTTCTTCAGCGTTTCCCTCCCTGGAGTCAGTCCCACAGCACCAAGCACAGTCCTGCTCTTCCCTGGGGGCGTGGGTCTGTGAGTCCTGAGCAGGCCTCAGGGGGAGCTCTACAACCTGAGTCAGGGAGCCTCAAGCCAGAGCCTCTGGCGGGCGGCCAGCATGCTGGGTTCAGAAAACTAAGCAGCTACCCTACTGCAGGGCTCCTGCTGGCTCAGCTACTCCTGTAGGACAGGGAACCCACTTGTGATTAAAAGTTAAAGAAGGTGGCACCTGGATTTGAACCAGGGACCTCTGTGATCTGCAGTCAAATGCTCTGCCCCTGAGCTATACCCCCCCAGCTAAGAAGATGGTATAAGTAACACCTTTTACCTGTGTTGCTACATCAGGATTCAGTTTTGCTGGTTGGAATGTCCTGGCCAGCTCTGCTTCTCTCAGCTCTGGCCTTCCTCCTGCAGGAACCCAGCCCTTCCTCTTCCTGTGTCTCTACTATATGCACCCGGCTGAGGATGCGCCTGGTCGTGCTCGCACTCTCTCCCTCTCTCAAATAAATAAATAAAATCTTAAAAAAAAAAAAAAGAATATCCATGATAATTTGTCAAGTGAAAAAGCAGGTTACAAAACTGTGGGTCTGAATGAAATTGTTGATGATCTCAGCTTTTTTCTGTGCTTTTATTTATCTTTCAAGTTTTCCATGTTGAGTTTGTGGCCTTTGTAAAAAAAAAAAAAAAAAGTTACTTAGGAAAAATTATACTCTAGGAGAGTTCCACTCCTGGGAATTTATCCCTCAGAATTACTCATGTGAGTGCACAAAGACGCGATAGGTGGAGACTCGTTGCAGCTTTTACCTTTTTTGTTAGAAATAAATTGGAAACCACCTAACTCTCCTCTGACAGGGAATAGGTTACAAAGCAGTCAGAGGATAGGATATGATGCAACAGAAAAAGATTAACACAGGTCCAGAGTACGATGATGAGAAGACTCTTAAACAATATCATTAAGGGCAAAAAGCAAATTGTGTGGCATGTGTATGATATGAACTCATTTGGACTTTTAAAAAGATACCAGGTATATATATTATTACATAATAAGGGGCGCCTCGGTGGCTCAGTTGGTTAAGCGTCTGCCTTCGGCTCAGGTCATGATCTCGGGGTGCTGGGATGGAGGCCGTTGTAGGGCTCCCTGCTCAGGGGGAAGTCTGCCTCTCCCTCTCCCTCTGCCCCTCCCCCCCGTTCATGCTCTGTCTCTGTCTCTCTCTCTCTCTGCAATAAATAAATAAAATCTGTTTAAAAAAGATTATATACACATACAAAGGTGTTTACATATAAACACATATTAAATTTTTATATATATAAAACAATTTTTTGAGAGAGAGAGGTGGGGAGGGGCACAGGGAGAGGAAGAGGGAATCTCAAGCCGACTCCACGCTGAGCCCGGAGCCTGACACAGGGCTTGATTCCCCCCACCCAGAGATCGCGAACTGAGCCGAAACCAAGTCGGACACCCAACCAACTGTGCCACCCAGGCGCCCCTAAAAATATAAATTTAAATATACATTTTTATATTTATTTATATGTTATATACTATAGATAACATATCTATAAAATATATATATCATCTCCTATGGGAGAAAATAAACCAGACAGCTACTGCCAACGAGGGGGTGGGGGATTCTTTTATTTTCCGATTTACACACGTAATAACCCAAATGTCTACACACTCCAGCCTTGCAGGTACTGAGTGGTTAAAAATAACTGAGAGATGGGGCGCCTGGGTGCCTCAGTCATTAAGCGTCTGCCTTCAGCTCAGGTCATGATCCCAGGGTCCTGGGATCGAGCCCTGCATCGGGCTCCCTGCTCGGCGGGAAGCCTGCTTCTCCCTCTTTCACTCCCCTTGCTTGTGTTCCCTCTCTCACTGTGTCTCTCTCTATCAAATAAATAAAATCTTTAAAAAAAAAAAAAAAGAACTGAGAGAAAGCACTACGAATATTCTTTACTTTCCTGCCTTCCGCAGCTGCACGCGTCCTGATTCCTCCTCTTCCCTAGATCCCAGCCGGCCCCAAGCCCCTCCCGGTCTGTCCCTCCCCCACCACCTCTGCCCCTGGGGTGGTGACAGGCATTTGTCCTTTCTGCTGGTTTTCTGCCCCCTCCCCTCCAGCGCTGTCATCGTGGTTTCACACACCGGGCGTCCACTGTCCACCCAGCCAGGAGGCACGGTGGTTGGTGTGAGGACAAAGGGCCAGCCCACTGCCCCCTGGGGACCCCAGCACCGCCCGGCCCCTCAGCCACACACCGCCTCTTCCACGCCTGCCTTCTCCGCCCGGACCTCTCAGCCTCCCCAGAGGCCTCTCGGACTCCAGGCTCTGATGCCAAGTGTATAGGGAGGGCGCACCCGATGGGCACACAGACGGTGTAGGAGTCTGAAAATCGTGAGAGCAAAGCTCGCCTCCCAGGTCAGTGGAGACTCACAATAAAGTCAAAGGGTGACATTTCCAAAGGTAGAGAAAGGTTTTCGTATTCACACTCGGAGCAAGACAATCGAGGAAGGGACAGGCCCCGGCTCAGCGATGAAAATCGTACACACAGCCTCATTTACGCAAGCTCTCTCCCATAAGAGGGAGATGGTTAAATCAGGGGGCGGGGGCCACTAGGGAGCCCTCGGGAAGGGCAAGAAACAGACAGCTCCTGCACAAATCCGGAGGGCCCCACGGGGAGGAGGAGGACATGGACGGAGGCTGCCACCAGAAGTCATTTTCAATATCAGAAGGTGTCGTGGGAGGGCAGGGACAGGAAAGGGACAAGCCACCCGGCTCTCAGCCAAAGTTCCAAGTGTTTATGAAACTGGAAAAAAGAAGCACTGAGTCAGAAATTTGAGTCTCTCGCTAACAAAAAGGAGTCGGCTTCAATGAAAGGGAAACTCCAGAGCACATCCCTGAGGATAAAAGAAGTTTTGTTTTTTCAGGCACTCATGTTGTATGCTGATAACGGAACTCAGGATAGAGAACCTTTGCAACCCGGGGTGTCAGACGGAGAGCTCTGGGCCAGCTTACCGAGTTAGACCAAGTCTGACCATGCTGTTTCTATGCTGCTCTTTCCCGCCGTCCGGTGTAAGGGGGTTGAGGCTTCCTTGCTGTCAAATAATTTATTATGAGAACCTGTTTTTAGCCCATCAAAAGTGTAGATTTCTGGGCGCCTGAGTGGCTCAGTCGTTAAGCGTCTGCCTTCGGCTCAGGTCATGATCCCGGGGTCCTGGGATCGAGTCCCACATCGGGCTCCCTGCTCGGCGGGAAGCCTGCTCTCCCTCTCCCACTCCCACTGCTTGTGTTCCTGCTCTCGCTCTCTGTCTCTGTCAAATAAATAAATAAAATCTTTAAAAAAAAAAAGTGTAGATTTCTGTTGTTGATCAAAGCCTGGAGGGTGGGGAAATGGGAGAAAGGTCATAAAAGATGATGGGTGTAAAGCATAACAGAAATCACGGCTTGCGCTTGTGAATTCCATGCCATATCTCGGAACTCACAATGAATTCTGAGACTGTCTACCAACATGCTCAGCTGCTCCTTCTCCGAACCACAGAAAGTCATTACACACTTTAGTTTTGAGATGGGTGATATAATTCACCGGTCCCTTATGCAGAAGTTTACTTGTAAAGCTTGAATAAGATATACGATTGTCTTTAATAATTCCTCAATGTGCACTTGAACACGTGGAGAGGGGCCCACCCTCTGAGCCACAGATCCCAGCGCTTTGGCTTGGAAAGAGAAGACCCCTTCCACCCTGTTCACAGAATGCCTGAATTGAGAAGGGAGAGTATTGAGGACACAAGGCAGAGACAGTGACTGTCCCTGGAAGATACTGTTAACATCGGGTCACCGATGATGGCCACTTAGGGATGAATCCGAGGAGATCCAGAACACAAGGTGCTGGGCAGAGCGAGCAACTATGGTATTAAGCTTCAGCATTTGATGGTTTGGGTGGGGGAAAACAACTTCACATTGACATCTAATAAGGAAGAGGAAGTTATAAAAAAAAAAATGCAGCATCAATTTAAGTTAGGGATAAATAGGGGGCACCCAGATTTGAACTGGGGACCTCTTGATCTGCAGTCAAATGCTCTACCCCTGAGCTATACCCCCTCCTGCTATGGCGTGACTTAATTAATATTCTTCATCTGTGTAGCCACACCCAGACCACCTGTAAAGTGATGAGTAACCCTTCGGAAGGACCTCTCTCGGGAACCGCCGGGCCTGCTTCAGTGAAAGCTCTCCAACATGCTGCATAACAAGCAACAGGCTCCTTCCTCAAAAGCCCCACAGCCTGTGTCCTCCTGGCCTACAGCCCGTAGGAAGGTGGGAGCAGTAAAAGGGTGAGGGGGCCATCCCAGGGACAGAGTCTCAGGCCCCACACGTGGTGGGCAATCTGAAACAAGACAGTCTTGCCTAAAGACAGCACTTAGCAAGGGCTAAGCTCTTAAGGAGCAAGCGATCTGAAGACAAGAAAGAGAAAAGCAACCCCGAGCATCCACAGCCCCTGGCAGGCTGACTTGGCGTGGGCCCTGAGTGAGCACTCTTCATCTGGTCTGGAAAGCTACAGGGAGTTATTTTAATTCTTGTTGGACTCAGGTGGATGGTGCCCTGGGCTCCTGGTCAAATGAAAATCCTCCCTGAAGGAATGCACCAGGAAACAAGCTTCCTAGAACTCCCACGGGTCGGGTTTTAACAAATCTAAGTGTGCGAGAAGCAGCACAGCATGGAGACCCACAGCATAGACTCTGAAGGCAGAGAGCCTGGATCCAAGTCCTGCCCCAGCTGTGGGACCTCTGGCCGGTTACTTCCCCTCTCTGTGCCTCGATGCATACGCTGTAAAATGATAATAGCATATACTTGATGGACTGGTGGGTAGATTAAATGAGTTAATCTACATAAAACACTTGAACCAGGACTGGCACATAGGAAGCTCTATGTCACTGTTTGCTGAGAAAATTTAAAAACGCACGAGGAAACTAGCTAACATTCGTGAGAGTCGACAGAGTAGGAAACATGGGAACTGGACCTGCAAAGACTCCACCTATGACATTATTTGAATAAATCGAAGAGTATCTTAAAAGAGAGAAATGAAATCTAAACTGAGGAGCAAAAGACTCAGAAATGGTCACATATATTTGAAAAACTAATCAAGACATTCTCGAAATGAAAGATGTAATTAACTTGTTTTTACTTCTGTTTTTTTTTTTTTTAAAGATTTTATTCATTCACTTGAGACACAGAGATACAGAGAGAGAGAGAGAGAGCATGAGCAGTGGGAGAGGCAGAGGGAGAGGAAGAAGCAGACTCCCCGCCGAGTCAGGAGCCCGATGTGGGACTTGATCCCAGGACCCTGGGATCACGACCCGAGCCGAAGGCAGACGCTTAACCATCTGAGCTACCCAGGCGCCCCGGAGAAGCAGACTCCCTGCTGAGCAGGGAGTCCGATGCGGGACTCGATCCCGGGACTCCAGGATCATGACCTGAGCCGAAGGCAGTCGCTTAACCAACTGAGCCACCCAGGCGCCCTTGTTTTTACTTCTTATTGCAGTGTAATTTACACAAAGCACACAAATCTTAAATGTACAGCACAATGAATGTTGGCATATACACACACCCAAAACCACCACCCAAATCAAGACAGAAAATTTCTAGCACCTCATAGGGTTCCCTTGCACCCCTTCCCAACTGCCCCCTCTCCCCAAAGATAACCGCCATTTTGTCGCCATGGATTAGTGTTGCCTGTTCTTGGATTTATTCTTTTGAGTCTGCTTCTTTCACCCAACCTCAGGTTTCTAAGACTCATGCCTGTTTAGCCTCTGTGACAGTAATGTGTTCTTTCTGATTCCTGTTTAGCATTCCAGTGCATGACTGTACCATGATTTATTTATCTATGCTACTGCTGGTGGACATTCGGGCTGTTTCCAGTTGGGAGCTGTTAAGAGAAATGCTGGTATGAACCTTCTTACATGTACATGTGCACTCTAAAGTATATAGCTCGGGATAGATTTACCGATTAAGAGAGCATTCACATTTAAAACAAACTGAGGGTTCTAGAGGGGAGGGGGGTGGGAGGATGGGTTGGCCTGGTGGTGGGTATGGAGGAGGGCACGTTCTGCATGGAGCACTGGGTGTTGTGCACGAACAATGAATCATGGAACACTTCATCTAGAACTAATGATGTAATGTATGGGGATTAACATAAGAATAAAAAAATAAATAAATAAATAAAAAATAAAAAACAGGAAAAAAAAAAAAAAAAAGAGAGCATTCACATTTTCAACTCGTAACTGATAAATGCCAGACAGTTTTCTGAAGTGGTTATATCAAATTGTACTACCACGATGGTGTAGGAGAGTTACACTGCCCCATATCCTCACAATGCTCAGGACCATCAGTCCTCTCCATTTTAACCATCCTGGTGAGAATCTAGTGGTATCTCCTCGTGGCTCCAATTGCATGTCCCGAAAGACTAATGACGTTTGAGCATCTTCTCACATCCCGATTGGTCATTTGAGTGTCTGCTTTTGTGAAGGGCTTGTTCAAATCTCTTGTTCATCCTTCTACTGGGTTGTCTGTACTCTTCTTATTGTTTTGCCCAAGTTCATTGTGTGTTTTGGATATGAACCCTTCATCGGTGATATGTGTATATGTATCTCATGTATTGGCAAGGAAGTTTGGAGGGACCATGTAGGAGTAGAAGGTTTGGCGAAGGAAATGACCTCGTTGGGAGACAGGAGAGTGAAGAGCTCTGCCATTCATTGACTAGAAGTTGGTATACTGACTGCCACTTTTATCAGCGAAAATCGTGGATTTTTCCACTGACCCAGCTCAGTCCTGCTAAACTCACTTACTCTCTCTGTGTAAGTTGTATTGTCTTAGAAAAGTTTCCATGCCATCTGAATATTACATTTTATTGGCACAAAGTCATTCATAATATAATCCCATGATCTTTTTAATGTCTTTGGAAATTGTAGTAAGGTATCCTTTCAAATATCTCTTTTATTGGTTATTAGTGTTTTCTCTTCTTCCTTTGTCAGTCTTGTCTGGGTCAACATTTTTTACTATTTGTTTCAAAGAACAACTTTTGCTTCATTGGTCCTATCTCTCATGTATTTGTTTTCTATTTAATCAATTTATGCTTTCATTAATTCATCTTTATTACTTTCTTCTTTATTTTTCCTTTGGCTTTATTGTCCCTTTCATTTTTTAAAATTTTTTCCTTCTTAGAGAGGGTGGGGCGGGTGCAGAGGGAAACCGAGAGGGAATCCCAAGCAGACTCCATGCCCACCTAGCATGTGAGTTCAACACGGGGCTCGATCTCACAACCCCAAGATCATGACCTGAGCTGAAATCAGGAGTCAGTCACTCAACCGACTGAGCCACTCAGGCGCCGCTTTACTGTTCCTTTTATACCTTTTTTGGGATAGATGCAGAGCTAGTTAATTTTCACCTTGTCTCTTCATAATGCTGTGGATGCAAGAATTGCCCCTCTGCACACTGCTATGGTTGCAACTGACAAGTTTCAATATCTGGTATTTTCATCATCATGTAGTTCAAATATTTTCTAACTTCTAACTCAATTGCAATTTCCCTTTTGGCCCCTGGATTATTTAGAAGTATAATTTTTAATTTCTAAGAAGGTGGGAATTTTCTAATGATTTGTTAGGTTTTCTTGTTATTTATTGTTACTTGAATTTTAATTTAATTTGGTCAGGATACATACTCATTGTGATTGAGATACTTTGGAATTTAAGACTTGCTTTACACTCAGAATATGGTCAATTTGTGTGAATGTTCCGTGAGTGAGTGGGGGAAAAAATGCATGTTCTCTAACTGCTGAATGTAAGGTTCTTTATGTGTTAATTAGGTCCTATTTGTTAATCATGTTGTTCAAGTCTTTTATATCCTTCTGATATTATCTCTGCTGTCCTATCAATTCACAAAAGAGGGTTTTAAAGATCTCTCGCACGCTTGGAGGGTCGTCCATTTCTCCTTTATAATCTGTGAATTTCTGCTTCTTATGTTTTGAGGCTTTGTTTCTAAGTGCATCAAATTTAGAATTGTGGTACTTAACTGGTGAGTTGAACATTTTATCAATACAAAATGACCATCTTTATCCCTGGTAATGATTTTTGCCTCAGCAACTATTTTGTCCGGTATTAATATAGCTACAAGACATATAGTTGTCATAGTTACATCTCTTTCTGTCCTTTTGTTTTCAATATATTTATATCCTTATGTTTTCTACCTATCTCTTGTGACCATCCTATAGTTGTTGTTGTTTTTCATCCAGTTACATTCTCTGTCTTTTTACTGTGGTATTTTATATATTTATATTTAATGTTAATACTGATAATATTTTGGTTTAAGCCATCTATCTTCTTTGTCCTTCAAGTTCTAGGTTCTTTTGCCTCCTTTACTGTCTTCTTTTGGCAACTATAGGAAGAGACAGCGGGAGTTGAGAGGAGATCCCTGCACCGTGGAATGGAACTGGTAAAAATCCACAAGAGTCCAGGGAGCTAACAGATTTCTCTTGCTGATAGGATCACACAAAAGATGGTTAGTGTGGGGCTGACAGACCTGGGAACCAGAGTGTAGGCAAGGGAACCAGCAACCTTGTCTGCTATGGAGAGTGACCTAGACTCCTTGGATTGGCATTTGCCTAGAATAAAAAAGAAGGAGCTAGAGAATAAAATCATTAGCACTTTTCCTGTGCTGACCTGGGTGGCGACAAGTGTCTCTAGGGGACAGCAGTTTTCTCACTGTCCACGAAAGGTGGACTCACAGCGGTGCAGAACTCGACCACAGCTCCAATAAAGCTACACCCCTCCCCACAGCAGACCCTCTGACTCCTTTGTTTCCATTAGAGGCTCATCGAGGACATACTTCCCTCCCTCACTTCTTTCTTCTCACTCTAGCACAAAAGCTCGTGGCAGAAGCAGCCAGACCGCAGCTGCTTGGTTCCCCGCCACACCTCAGAGACCCCTCTCTACACCTCTCTTCTTTCCCATTCTTCTCAAAGAAAACATGCCTCTCCTCCCATCTCTACTCTGGTCCCCACAACTGAACTGACTCAATTCTTTCTCCATCTTATTCCTTCCCCTAACCAAAAGCCTGCTCCCATCTCTAGCCTAAATTAGGTTAGGCTTCCCACCTTCCCTATAGCTACTCTGTATTTCTCTCTGGACAAAAGTAATCCTCATTATCTGATACTTTCTCACACTATTGCCCGTCCCGGACATCTCATCAGCCACTAAGTCCTGTATATTTTATCCTGAAAGTTTCTCTGGAATTCCTTTTCTCCCCTGCTTCTGCTTCCTTACTCTGTCTGTGTCACTGGGCGAGTTCTTTAACTCTGTTAGCTTCAGTTTCCTCGTCTTAAACAGGGATGAGTTTCTTGTGACAAATACGGTTCACTTCAGATAAACTGCTCCATATGGTACTAGCACATAGTAGGTGCTCAGAAAAAATCATACCAGTTAAGGAAGGGTCTTTGGGCAAACTCGGTCGTGTAAGCGTTCTCTGTAATGTCTCCTAAGTGATGTCCTGAAATAAAGGGACTGGCAAAGAAGTCCTGCTTCTTTGCAGTCTGAAGGACTCCCTGTGACCCACAGAACAAAGTCTGAATTCCGAAACCTCCCTTACAAACAGACTCTCCTTTGTTGAACGTCCGCATCTGCCATTAGGTCACGGTCACGTGCCCTCCACCCTGTCCCCTGCATAGTCGTCGTGCTCACACACACACTTCCAACCTCCTGCAGGTACACACACACCCCTGCACCCACTCTGCACACACAGGTACATACAAACATGCATACCTTCTAGACCCAGAAAAACACTCCAAACACATGGCGCCTTTGTTTCCTTGTGCGTGTGCTGCCCACACACCGTCTGACGTTCACTGTCCAGACCCAGCTGACCCCACCATCTCCGTAGAGCCCTCACCGAGTCAGCCCGGAGGCGCCAGGCGCCTTTCTAGCTAATCTATTTTATGTTGCAAATCACTCTTCCCCACAAGAAGGAGAGCCTCTGAAAAGAGCGAGGAAGGAAAATGTCTGACTAGATTTGGCTCACCTCTGGACCCCCAGGCCTGGCCTCTTGCTCAGCACAAGAAGCATTTGAGGAATTTAACTGAGAGGGCTGATTGCTCTCTGGGGTTTGGTCCTGCCCAGGGAGAGAGAGAGATGGGGGAGGGGAGGCGGCAGGGCTGCGGGCAGAGGGCTCACAGGTGGCCCGGGGGGACCCAGGGGTAAGGGGGAGTGTGCGGCAGAAAGACAGACGCATTTTCCATGGGCAGGCTGCCTGCTGCCTACAGGTCACCCCTGCTTATTCAGGAGGGCAAAATCACCGCGTGGCTTCAACACAGAAAAGGTACCTGCTGGGAAGATACACTCATTCCTCTGTGGGGTGACAGGACATCTAATAGCTTAGATCTAGTACACTAGACAGGGCATTGAGAGGTCTCTGGGTCACATCTCCATGCCCACTACTCACTCTCCATTCTATTCACTGAACTCTTGTTAAATGTCAAGATCCCTCTTGTGGGTGAGCAGTGGAGATCAGGAACCTTCTGGACCAAGGCAAGCTTCCAGCTCTGAGTCCTTGTCTGACTCAGCAGTCCATGGCCTCTTCAACACCAGGCGACTTTTCTCCCAATTCCACGGCTCTCCCAGGTGGGCAGGGGATCTGTTTGAGACATCAGCCCACAATTATTCCCACAGGCTAATAGACTCAGAAGGTCCCGCAGGAGGTAGCTGAGTCTTTGGCTTTGGAAACAGGAGAAAGAGCAGCAAAAAGAGAAAAAGAGGATCATTGGAAGTGTGTTATAGGTTGACTGGGTATGTGTGAGGCTCAGCGGAGAGAGCATGGCCCTGTACCGCAGCTGTGTGAAGCCAAGACCTCTCTCACCTGGTCTCTCCCCGAACACACCAGGCCCTGAGAGTCCTAAGTGACAGGAACCTAAGCCTCTGCAGGAACCCTGAAGGAATGCAGGATGCCATAGCCCACTGCAATCCAGTTGCAATGCAAAGCCTTGGCACACAAATAAGGGGGCACCTGGATTTGAACCAGGGACCTCTTGATCTGCAGTCAAATGCTCTACCCCTGAGCTATACCCCCAGCCTATACATGCTACATAATTAATACCTTTCATCTGTTTGGTAACACTCAGCTCTGCAAAATGAAGTCATGGCCCCTTTCCAGGACTGTCTTTCTAGAAGTTGCCAGACCTGGTTCATGGTAAGACATCCTCCCTCAGCCCTGCGGCTTCCCAGGCCTCAGTCCCTGGTGGGGTCATTAGCGAGCAAAAGAGGAGAGAAGCCTCCTGAAGAACGCCAACCCATTGCCTCTTTGGTTTAGCCCAAGAGCTGACCAACCTGGCACCAAGGACAGGTTCTGATTTGCTTCCTTGGTTTTCACCAGTCACCAGAAGATTACCCTTTCTCCATCAAAACTGCAGACCCAGGCCTCCCTAGCCACTTTGATTCGAGGGGAGCAGGCAAGGTCAGGTATAACCACACGCTTCCGTTCCCTTACTGTTTATAGGAAGCTGTAGAGGGTGGTCTCTATCTTTCGCTCGCCCTGGAGTCCACAGACAGAAATGGGCTGTTGGTTCAAATGTTATGAGCGCAACAGAGATTCAGGGGGTTTACTACATAAATTGGGCTTATAGGAACAATTCTTTATAGACTGGAAAGAAATTCAAGTAGTATAAGAAGCCCCATGGAATCCCTCCCAGTCAGGAATCATCTTATACCTATCATAACATCTCTGCCACAGGGAACAGAGACAAGCGCCCCCCTCGCCCCTGGTGGCCCGGTTTTATGAACTTCTCCAGAGGACATTGGTCCTAGAGTTTCATATCCACTGGAAAGAATAACTCAACATCCACTAAGACCAAAATCATTGCCTTTAGCAGACACTCTCCAAAATAGTTCAATAATGAAAGGACTCACAACCACCATCTGTTCATTTACCTGAGGGCAGATTTGCAGCTAATAATAACAACTGACATCTGTGTACTAGGTGTTGTTCTAAATACTTTAAATTCTCTCTCTCTCACATACACACACCCTATGAGGTGGTACTATTATTATCCTCCATTTTATAAATGCAAAATCTGAGGCACAAGGGAGACTGAGCAACTTAACTTAGGGTTACTGCCCTAACCTCACCCAGTGACCCTTAGAATCAACCAGACTTCCCACAGGAACTTGAGGTCTTCCTATTGCTGCTAGATGTATGCAAGGAACAACTTATCTTCACAACTCTGAAGCATGGAGAAGTGCTTGGCACTGACCAATAGTTGGTGTTCAGTGAGTCAATGAGTGTAACTGGGCACTTTTCTTTTTAACTGGGAGCCTAGGATGGAAGGGGGACTGGGAGGCAGGGGGAAGGACTATCCGAACTTGCACATAAATAAGGGGGCACCTGGATTTGAACCAGGGACCTCTTGATCTGCAGTCAAATGCTCTACCCCTGAGCTATACCCCCAGCCTATACATGCTACATAATTAATACCTTTCATCTGTTTGGTAACACTCAGTTCTGCAAAAGGAAGTCATGGCCTCCTTTCAGGACTGACTTTCTGGAAATTGCCAGACCTGGTTCATGGTGAGACATCCTCCCTCAGCCCTGCGGCTTCCCAGGCCTCAGTCCCTGGTGGGTCATTGGCGAGGAAAAGAAGAGAGAAGCCGCCTGAAGAACCCCCAGTCCATCTCCCATTGCCTTTTTGATTTAGCCCAGGACCTGGCCAACTGTCTCCAAAACTACCCCCACCCCCCAATCGGGGATCCCAGCCCTTCGCATTTCTCCCTTCAGTGAAGACAGAAATGGACTCTAATTCAGACAGTGTTGCAGAGCTCCAATAGTTGGGGGAGCAACACTGTCTGTCTCCCTTGTCAGAGTAGCTAAGCCAGGCTTTAGACCCCAGAAGTTTGAAGCAAGTACGTGAGTGAGCTCTGGTGTGGGAAAAACCAGATCCCCAGAGGGAAATGTATATCCCACATGGAGAGAACCTAGATGCTATGATTTGTCTCCATAGGTCTCACCACGACTCCACTGTGCCAAACTGTTTTTGCCAGGAAGGAGGGGTGAGGGTGATGATTTAAGGTTACCATTTACTGTCTGATCCTGGGAAGTCTGTTGTATCTACTCTGGTCTGCCCTGGAAAAGCCCAGCAGAATTCCCAGCATGCGTCCCTGCCTTCTCTTTGAAGACCCAATAGAGTGGAATAAATTAGATATATGCAGAAAGGGGAAAAAGCTAGATGCCAAGAGAAGGAGGGATACCCAGAGCATTCGTATAGGCAAACATGCAAGGGGCAATCCGCCCAGATTGCCATTGTGCAAGGGCTGACCAGTGGCTTCCGATTTCAGGAACGATCATAATTAGCATGGATGAAAGGAAATTGGAATATGGGCAACAGCTGTGAATAGGAAAACCAATAGGGCAGGGGGCACCCGGATTTGAACCGGGGACCTCTTGATCTGCAGTCAAATGCTCTACCCCTGAGCTATACCCCCCTGCTTGCTATGGATGTCTAATAAACACCTTTCACCTTCATAGTCACACCCAGAACTCCTGTAACACATTGGGAGTTTCTACTTGTCTCTAGAGAGCTGATAAAACCAGCAATTTATTCCTCCACAAACTCACCCCAGAGAGGTCCTCCCCAGAGCCCCCCAGCCTTACCCCTCCACGTGCCTGTATCTCCCCCTGTTCTTCAGTCTGTGGTAACTGCAGCAACCAGAAGGAGCATTGACTTTAACTACTGGAAGGGCCTTTAAAATTTATTTGTCTGTGTTTCTCTTACTCTACACCACAAAACAGCAACTTGAAGAGCTCCTGCCTAACCTCTTTGGAGATGCATGCAGTACTTACATCTGAAGATGTCTGTCCAGTGTCTGCATCTATTCATCAAACCTGGGGGGTGGGGGTGGGGGCAGCTGGGGAGGTTAGTGAAATTTCCAGTCCCTGACCTGGATCAAGGCATTGTCCTAGAACCATCATGGAGACATGAGGACTACACATAGCTTCTGGATTCCAGCCAGGGAACTCTTGAGCTACAGTGAAAAGCTCTACCCTGAGTTACACCTCCACCCACAGAACATGGATGTTTTTAATATTATATTTTGTGTTTTTTACTGAAGTATCTTGTGCAATTATTTTTAAAAGTCAAATATTGTTTTTAAAGCTTATCAGAACAAACTCAATCCTTTGTATCTCCCTCCTGCCACCCAGAGGCAACCACCCTCTACTGTTTTGTCTGTTTCTTTTAGTCTATTTGCTGCCATGATTTCAAATAATATAAATATCTCATGATATGCAATATCAAACTTAATCAAGTTTAGACATCAACTGTCGTACTTTTATGATGAAGATTATAATTTATGTGCCTCCTTCCCTTCTCAGTTTTCTCTTATAACTATATCTCAACTTTTGGTTAAATAATTTTCTATGTTTCTATGTTTAATATTTTCATTGGTATTAGTTAATAGTGTTCATAGTGCTAAGTGGAACTAAGAATTCTGGTAAAACTTTTGGTTTTTCCTGAAGTTAGTAATAACCTCATGTTTCAACTGCTTAGTTTTCTTTGAACAGCTAAGATTTTTCCACAAACTTTAATCACTCCCTAGCTACCAGAAGAGCCAAAATGAACTCCGAAGAAGCAATTCTAGTTTCTCCATCCCCACTCCCTCCTGGCTGATGGGGATGTCAGGGATGAGGAGGGCCTGCTGAAGGCCAAGCTGGGGCCTGGGGCGAGGGTGGCGTGGGGCAGGCAAGGAGGCTGCCTAGCAATGGAACAGGCCTGCTGGTGAGCTGGGAGGCACACTGAGAACAAAGGAAAAGCAACAGAACAACAAGACCCTGAGTCTCAGCTTCTAGGGGAAGAGTGTGGACCAAGAGGTCTGCTTCAATTCCTAGTGCCCCTCTTGGGTCTGGCTTAACATCCACATAGACGGTTCTGAACTTCTCATTACTTTGCACCTGCTAGGTCCTGAGTCTGTGAAGTCTACAAATAAAAACCATACTGGTTGGAACCTTGACAAAGCCCACTTCAGCCTCAGAAGGATGAGCTCCTCATGGCAAACTCCCTCAGCTCCCTCCTGGCCCCACTCACGGGCCCTCATCACAAACCATCTCTCACTCTAAAGTCCTGATAAATGCAGCTTCTCAGAGACTCCTGGCTTGCTTACCTTGAAAAGACACGTTTACGCATTGGGCCTCAGGAAATAATGTTGATTAAATAGTACCACCTGGTGTTCCTCTGGAGGAGAAAGACCCAGAATGGTCTGGGGTACAATGCAGTGTCTTTCCCACCAGAGCAGAGTGACCTGACCTCAGTGAGAGATGAAAATTGATGCAGAGAGCAGAGGGGGAAAAGAAAAGTCTAGAGGGCTGAGAAATGATGGAGGGTTTCAGTGGACTAAAACCAAATTCTGAGTCCTGAATATAAAGCCCTTCAACCCCTGGCCCCTGCTTCCCTTGGAGCTCCAACCCACTCCCTCTGCTCTTTGTCCCCAGGCACTTAGGACACCTCTGGGGGCACTTTATGTCCCACCTTTGTTTATGCTCTTTCTCCTGCCCTGATTGCCCCTGCCTGCATCTCTGCAAGAACCAAGGAGGCTTCCTGGAAGAGGCACCAGCTTCCTTCCACAGTCTTCAAAACATGCAAAGAAACCGCCTTACCCCTTACAGCATAATGGTATTTGTTTCTTAGACTAATATTTTATGTGAGTAAGCAGATTGTAGCTACAATGATATCATTATTGACTATTATTATTCCTTTGTTTGCGGGGGGAGCCTGCCAGGGATTATGCAGGACTGGCTTTAGATTTTTACTTTTAGCTGTTGCCTTTGAGTCTATGGAGAGGTCAAACAGAGTGAGAGGTTTCCTGATGTCCTGAATAAGAATTTCAAGTGGAATGAAACAGCAGTAAATTGACACATTGAAGTCTGATACAGCTTGCAGGAATGACTGGGCGAGAAGCACCCCCTGCCATATGATCATGATGTGGGCATATTGACCTGAAATGTGAACACCCTCAAGGGACAACTGGTTCACCATCTAGATGCTGGCACAGAGTATAACTGGGCACTAATTAGAACACAACTGAAACCACTGCCTTTCCAGTCTGCCTCCGAAATTCTACCAGCCAGCATTAAAGAACTCCCTAACCAGGTTGCCTTGTTCATCTTCCTGAAAAACATGTTGCAGCATACTGACCGCCATGGGCCCTGCCTGTCTCTGCTGCTCAGATGGAAAGCAGACGTCCCACAGTGCATTCCCGGGGTCCCTGTTCAAGGCAGGTGACTGGGGTCCCTGTGTGAATGCAGGGGACAGAGAAGTAGCCCCAGGGTGGCACAGGGCCTCATGAGCGAAGTGGCTTGCAGCCCGTCATATGTAGAAGCCAGCTCCTGGCAGTCAGCGTGCTTCCCGAAGGGGCCCCTCGCCACCCTTCCTTTAGACCCTCTGCTCTGTGCACTCTCCGCAGACGCAGCTCAGGGCAGAGCGACTAGAGCCCCAGGGGTCTGCTGCGGGCACAGCCCCGCGCTCAGGGGGGATGGAGTGCATGTGAGAGGAGTCAAAGCTCCATTCTCCCCGCCACGGAGGTGGCCCTGTGTGGTAGAGGTGGGACAACTCTCAGGAAGGGTGACATCTGCAAGGCTCTAAGGGTGTTAGCAGGGGACCTCTGACCGAGTCCTGGAGAAGTTCACCTGCAGCCCCAAGAAGCTGGAGAGGCTTTCTGGCAAAGATCTACACCGTCTGGGCTCCCTTCTCTCCTTGCAGGGAGACTCAGCTCTGCAGGACCCAGCGGCAACAAGGCAGTCCTTCGTAAATAAAAACCTGAAAGGGGGTACAAGGCATGTGGTTTGAATGAGAGACCACTTGATCTGCCGGTAGACCCCCTGCCTCCTCTTGTGTCCCTACTTGTTCTAGCTGGCTCCTAAACACCTATGTTGCCCCATCAACACCTCTCTTTATTTTTAGTCAGCCCACAAGACCAGCTCTGCCAAAGACTGGATCCATTCCTGCTCACCTTCTCCTTCTCTGCCCCAACCTCCTTCCACCTGGCAGTCCTGCAGTTTCTCCTCCCCCCCAGTGCATGACCAAGACATCTAAAGCCCCTGATGTTACCCTAGAAAGGCATTTAGAATGCTCCAGAACAGCAGTTGCTAAATGTGGCAGCCCAGGAGAATCATCTAGTGTTGCTGTGATGTGGGTGGATGAAAAGAAAGAAGGGTTTTATTGAGAAATAAAGCTCTTCAGGCCCCAGCTTAGACCAGTAAACCAGACTCTCTGGATTGGGGGCCTGGGAAATGGATGTTTAACCACGTTCCCTGGTAATTCTCCTGCTCAGACACACCTTGGGTCCATATATCACCTTAACAACACAACGTGGTCATGGCTCGAACTACATTCCTGGTTCTGGAACTTTCCATTGTCCCAATTGGCCAAACATCAAGCGCCAGCCTGAAGGTGCCATTTGGTGTAGGTACAAAAACTAAACTTGGGTCAGGGGGCACCCGGATTCGAACTGGGGACCTCTTGATCTGCAGTCAAATGCTCTACCCCTGAGCTATACCCCCTGCTCTGCTAGGTGTCTAATAAATACCTTTTCACCCATTCTGCTACACCCAGCTCCCCTGTACACTGAAATTTCTATTCACTTTTAGAAAGTCTGGAAATGTGGAAAGTTTCCCTTCAGGAAATCGGCACCTTTTGGCCCTGTCCCTCCACTTAGATCCCCCCACCTAACTCTGGCTCCCAGAAACGTCTTCGCTCACAATCTTGCAGCCTCGTTTTTCTTAGCACCACTTGGAAGACACTGCTCGAAAACGCATTGCTAAGAGCTGGACCACTTCTGCCTTCCTTGCTCTCCTCAACAAGCTGCACCGCCTTGCAACTTGCCTTCTGCACCCTCCCTTCCCACCCTCATCCCCCACACCGCTGGATGGATCCGGGGCTTTGTTGCGCGTCTCCTCTCTGCTCTGCCCTCTCGCCACAGTGACCTCCTGGATTTTGGCAGCATCCCGACTGAACCCAGACAAATTACTGGAAGTATTTAGCCGGAGAGGTTGCAACCCCCATCCTGGGGCCCAGGAAGCTGCCCCAACTGTCCCAAGGAGCCTCCGACCAGAAAGGCAGCTCAGCTGGAACAGCAGAGACTGCGCCCGAGAACCAGGACCAGAGATGCCTCTGCTAGACAGACCCCTGCCCTGAGACACAGCGCTGCAGCCTTAGCAAGTGAACCTGGCTGGCCCCTGGCCAACACACGGCCAAGATCAAAAGGCCCTGATCTCAAAAGTGTAGAGAAAAGACACCCACCCAGAGGCCGTGAGAGTGCCTGGCATGTGTGTGTCAGGGAAACCAACGCTCACGGTGCACAGAGATTTGCAAAGGAAAACCTGGGGAAGGGGAGTATCTCCCCATCATTCCTCCAATCTAGTTCAGTGCCTTGGGTTTAGTCCACAGGCAGTAAGTCCTCCTTGTTGAAAAAATACAAAGCAATGTCTCCGCATCTTTCTACAGTGCCCACCACGACGTTAAGCATAAAAGTTAACAGGCGATACATTTGTTGGACGGCAGCACAGATAACAAACTTCACAACGGCGTCTACAGGTGGAGTAAATACAGATTATCTGAGGTGCCATCAGCCAAATGAACACCGCCGGTGTTATGGTGTCTGTTCCTTCAAACTTCGGCACCCCCGTCCCCCCGAAATGGGGCGCTCCTCTCTGTTGCCAGAGATGAGCCGGTTCATGGCCACGCGATGCCCTTCAGCTCTCCCTTGCTGGTCTCCTGGCTCTCTTAGCAATATTCTCCTCTCTTACTGAGAAGGGAAAAGGCAGGGAAGGAATCTGAGAAATCCCCAAACTAAAATTCCTCTTGTTAAAAACAAACAAACAAACAAACAAAGAAAACCCATTAGGAGGGCATCAACAACAACAACAAGAAAAACCCACCTCCACAAATCATGATACTCAGTGGGGCAATGTTGGAGACCTTCTCTCTAGAGCTGGAAACAAGGCAAGGATTGTACCTAAAACCAGAGACGGTGTATTAGGGCAAAAAAAGGGGAGGGGAATGGAATGGAAGAAACAAAACACCCATTATTCATGGATACTAGGATTATCTTGATAGAAAATAACCTACAAATGATTTGAATTATCAAGTTTAATAAACTTCAAGATAAAACATAAAGTTATCAAAATCAAATCTACTTCTATACATCAGTAATGAAGAATTAGAAATAAAATATCTGAAAAGATGTCATTTAAAATTGTAACAAAAATGCAGGATCCCTAGGAATAAATATAAGCTGTAAAAAAATCCTTTTTTAAAAAGTATTTTATGTATTCATCCGAGAGAGAGAGCGTGAGCGCAGTAGCAAGGGAAAGGGACAGAAAGAAGCAGACCAGGACCCCGAGACCATGACCAGAGCCAAAGGCAGATGCCCAACCGACTGCGCCACCCAGGTGCCCCCAAAACCTTTGTTTAGACTATTTTAAAGTTTCCTTGAAAAGCATTAAAGGAGACCTAAGTGAACGAAGAAATATGCTATGTGTTTGGATAGGACAAAACAATAACTTGGTAAAGATGTTAATGCTCCCCAAATTCATCTGTAGATTTAATGCAATTCCAATCAAAATCCCAACCGTGATTTTCATAGTGCTTGACACTCTAGTGCTAAAGGTTATGCGGGAAGAGAAAGAGCTGGGGACAGCTAGGGTTTTCCTAATGAAAAGGAGCTAGACAAGGAAACTGGCCCTATCAGATATGAAAACTTATTATAAAGCTGCAAGGCACTGTAGTATTAGCACGAGGACAGACAGGCAAGACCAATAAAGCAGGATGAAGATTCCAGAAATGGAGCCGTTCCATAGAGAGAAACTTGCTACATGGGGGAGGAGGCGTGGCAGGCAGAGCAGGGGGGAAAGGATGCGCTTTCCAACATTGGTGCCAGGACAACTGGACATCCGTACACAATATAAACCCAGGTGGAGCAAAGACTTAAATAAAGAAGACAAATCTTTTAAACTTCAGAAGAAAATAGAGAAAAACCTTTAAGGAACTTGGCGTAGGAGAAGAATGTCTTCCTTAAGACACACACATAAAGACCATGAATAAAGGATGGGTGACGCATTCTAGTTCGCTAAAATGAAGACCTTCTCTGTACTAAGAAGTTTCCAGAAAGAAAGTGAAAAGGTGAGTCACACATCAGGAGAGATTTGCCCGTGAAGGTACAGTCAGAAAGCAGAAACTACACTGGGCATTTCAATGTAATGTGGGGAATTGGTTCCGCCGTCCTTAGGACGTGCAAGGAAAGAGAAGGACCGGCAGGGCGACGCAGGCTTCTAACCCCAGGAGCTGAGAGGAAAAAAGGGAGGAGCTTGCAGTTATCAGAATGGGGAAGCCTGGAGGCGGGGCTCTGGAGAGTGGGGGCTCCGACTGCCCAGGATGGGGTGCTGGTGCCTCAGGAGCTCCGGGGGCGTCTCCCGGGGAGAGCACTGCCCATCAGGCTGGTTCAGGAGTGCCCAGAGAAAGCCGGCAACCAGAACCCATGCTGCCCGTATAGACAGGACCAACGCTGGGGCTACCCTGGCAGGAACAAGAGGAACAAAGCACGCTCTGATTGCCTTCTGTTCCGCTAGCTTACTTGGCATTTCCTAGTACGATATAAAAATGGAATTACACTTTATGTACTTTTTCGCCTAGCTTCTTTCAACTCAGCATAGCTGTTTTGAGATTTGTCCCTGTTGTCGTGTGTATCAATAGTTCATTCCTTTCCCTTGCCGGGTAGTAGTCGACCATAGGGTTCTATTAACACTCACCACTCACCTGTTCTGGTCTTTTGTGCTATTTCCAGTATGTGGTCATCATAAATAAAGCTTCTTACCAACATTCGTGGGTAAACCTTCGGACATATACTTTCATTTCTCTTGGATAAATACCTCTGAGTGGCATGACTGGATCAAAATCTGGTGACATTTTACATTTTACATTCTGACCAAGAACATCTGTGTTCCCTCTAGCGGTGGTTCCCCATCCTTGCCAACACTTGGTATGGTCCGTCTTTTTAGTTTTAGCGATTCTGTTGGGTGTGCCATTGTATTAGGTGGTTTTAATCTCATTGTGGTTTCACTTTGCATTTCTCTAATGACTAGTAATATCGAGCACCTTTGCATGTGTTTGGTATAGCTAGAACTACTTCCCCAGAACCAGTCCCTAGTGTAGGTGCCAGTGAGAGTTGGCCGACAGAAGAACTTGAGTGACGTCTGGGAGGCGGAAGTGAAGCGGCAGCCTTGACGCTCGGGAAGTCGTGGAAAGTTGCGGTGGTTCCGGACTGGGACACACAGGCTCAGGAGTCAGCACCTGTGAGGGGCGCCTGGGGGGCTCGGTTGGTTAAGCTTCTGCCTTTGGTTCAGGTCATGGTCTCAGGGTCCTGGCATCAAGTCCCGCACTGGGCTACAAACTTTTTCATTCATGTAGGAAACACAAAAATGCACAAATTTTAAGTGTTCTTCTTTATGAATTACCAAGAAAAGAAATGCACCTGTGTAACCCTACATCCAGATCAAGAAATAGAACATTATGCAGAGGGGATGGAAATGAGATGTGGAGGGCTGGAACAGGGAGTGGCTCTTCCCTGAGTATACATTTTCATATTGCCTTGACTTTGGAATCATTTTAATGTTTTACATTTCAAAAATAAAAACCTGCAATAAGTATGAGGAGATAAATCTAAAAATAAATATAAACAAAACCCAAAACTCTAACGGTATATCATTTGATAACATGACCACAAAAAAGAAAACATTCTCAGTGCTATATATTCTAAGGAAAAAAAAGAGATTGAACTACAATGAGACATGGAACTTCACTTGGTAGGTTGCTTTGGTATAACTTACAAAATCTGTTTTTGAGCACATGAGAAAATATATTGATACTTGGGGGAACCAGGGCTCTAACTATGGGGGGGCAGGGGATATTAATGTGGAGTGGAGGAAGGCAAGGAACTGGAACTCTCCCTAGAGAGGGACTGGAATTGTCAGCAGCAGTGTGAATATACACACGGATGTGCACACACGTGCACACACACGTTTCCTGACCCTGCCCTCTGAAAAGGGCTAGAAACAACGACACAGTGGCAATGAGCACTCCTAATGCTCGCATTGTAGTTACTAAATACCATTAAAAGGAACCAGGAACTAACTCTTGGAGAATTGGATGATTCCAGGTCCGGGCAGGAAACCTAAAAGGTGAACAATGCAACATCACGTACCAGAAAAGTGAGAGAGGACTCCAACACTGGTAAGTACAAGTCAACAGAATGCAGGGCTCGCTTGAAAAGACCTGGTGACAGCTCAATTTGGGACAATTTGAGCATCCAAACAAATTAAGATAGGAATGTGTGATAGCTCATTAAATTAAAGAATCCATGAATCCATGTTAATACTTTTTTTTTTAATTTTAGGTGGAGAAAGGAAAGCTGTTCTTTGCAAAAAAGTCAACTAATAAATGTAAAAGGACTGATAGAAATATCAAATCACCATTTTATAAGCATCAGTGTAATAATTGATTTTGGTAAGAATCATTAATGGATGCTAAATTTGCAAGGTGAGGATGGCTGGGGAACAGGATATAGAAAAATCTGTCAGGGGCGCCTGGGTGGCTCAGTCGTTAAGCGTCTGCCTTCGGCTCAGGTCATGATCCCAGAGTCCTGGGATCGAGCCCCGCATCGGGCTCCCTGCTCGGTGGGAAGCCTGCTTCTCCCTCTCCCACTCCCTCTGCTTGTGTTCCCTCTCTCGCTGTATCTCTCTCTGTCAAATAAATAAATAAAATCTTTAAAAAAAAAAAAAAAGAAAAGAAAAATCTGTCAAACATCATTTTAACTAAATAACCAAATTCAATCTCATCAGTAGCGGAGCCAAGTGACATCATTGCCTCTTGCTGTCATTCACGGACATAAGATAAACATATATAACACACACATATATAACACATAAACATAAACGTAAAACCTGAAAAGGACATAGTATCACTTATGTAGTCATTTTGCCAAAATATTGAACTTCAAATAATGAGGAAACAATCAGACAAATCCTTCTCTCCAAAAGTAAACCACTATCCTAACTGTTAACACATTTTGGGGCCTATTTATGGACTTCACATACTCTTGGTGAGATCCAGCATACTGTCATGTGTATGTTGACCGCAGGGACGGTTCTGCCAATCACCCAGCATGAAGTCTTCAAAGCTGTCAATTTCACGAAAGAAAATAGAAGACTGGAGAAGTATTCTGGATAAAGCAATCTAAAAACACGTGACCACCACATACAATGCACGAGCCTTGACTGGATGGACCCTATGTTGGAAATAAAAGACAACTAACAATGACATTATTGGGAGAACTGAGAAATATAGAATACGGATTGCATAATAAATGACTGAATCATATCATTGATAAGCCTCCTGCGTGTGTTGTGGTTATGTAGAATGCCTTTGTTCTTAGAAAATCCATGTTGGAATACTGAAGAGTGCCAGGATGTCCTCAACAAACTTTCTAATGAGTCAGGAAAAACCTCACACACACACACACACACACACACACACAGAGAGAGAGAGAGAGAGAGAGAGCGCAAATGTAGCAAAATGTTAGCAACTTGTGACCCCAGTAGAGTATAAAAATTTTCATTGTACCATTTTTATAACTTTTCTATAGATTTGATATTTTTGAAATAAAAAGTTAGATTATGTTTACAATTTCCTTTATAAACAAAAAGAAGAAACATTACCAGCAACCCAAACCCCATGCCTGTGCCTCCTCCCAGTTGTTAACATCCTCTCTCCAAAGTAACCACTATTCTAACTTCTGACCCCATTTTTGGATTTTACATATCTGTCTCCCTTTATTGTTTGCCATATCCAGCCACACTATTGTATGTAAGAAGGGTTTGTTTCCTTCCATAGCTGTATAGCATTCTGCTACATGAATACTCATTATTTATCTAAGCTACAGTTGAAGATTTAGGTTGTTGCCAGGTTGGGGCTATTATGAATAAGCAGCTATGAAAATTCTTGTGCCCGTCTTTGATAAACTCATATATGCACTTCTGTTAGGAGCACAATTGCTGGATCATAGGTGTGCAACCATTCTGTTTCATAGTTAATGACATACAATTTTCCAGGGTGGTTGTATGTACCAATTTATTGGCCATTTGGACAATGTCTTCTGTGAAATGCCTGCTCCGCTCCCATTTTTCTCTGGGGTTGTCTGTCTTTTTTCTCACTGATTGGTAGGCATTACTTTTATATTTGGATATAAGTCCTTTGTTAATTATATGCATTGCAAATATCTTCTCTTTGACCTTCCGCTCTCTTAAAGCTGTCCTTTGATGAACTGAATCCTTAACTACAATGGTCTGATTTATCAGGATTCCCCTTTATGTTTAGTGCTTTCAGCATTCTCATTAGTAAATCGTTACATTTTCACCAAATCACAAAGATATTCTTTAAAGGTTTCTTCCAGAAACATATTGTTTTATTTTTTACATTCAGAGCTACGGTCTACCAGGAATTGATTTTGGTGTGTGGGGTGAGAGTCTAGACCTTTATCCACATGTTTTATCCAACTAACCCAGCCTCGCACACTGGAAAAACCATTCTCTCCCTCACTACTCTGTGCACCAAGTTTGTCATAAATCGCATCCCCATATATGTGTAGATCTGTTTCCGGACTTTCTCTTTTGCTCCATTGGTCTACATACTTACTCGCCCATCATTACCACCCCATCTGATTACTTTATACAGTATTATCTGGTGGTGCAATTCACCCAACTTCGTCCCCCTTCATGAGTGTATTGCTGTTCCTGGCCTTTTGCATGCCCATAAAATTTTTGGAATCAGCGTGTCAATACCCACACAAAAAAATTATATGATTTTGGTTGAGATTATTCAAATCTATAAAGATGGGAGGAGAACTGTTATTGTTGCTATATTAGCCCTTCATTCTACTAACTTAGTATATCCCACTACTTTTTAGGTCTTTAATTTTTCTCAGGGATGGTTTATAGGTTTCTGTAGAGAGATATTGTACATCTTTGATTATTTTTATTCCTCAGTAGTCGGTTTTTTGTATGTTATTGGAAATAGAACTGTTCACAGTTTTTCTACCTTTTAAATTTCTGTCATGTAGAAATAGAATTGATTTTTGTATTGTCATCTTGTATCTAGCAACCTGGCAGATCCACTTAATACCAATGGTTCATCTGTATATAATATTCTTTTTTCTTAATTTTATTTATTTATTTGTCAGAGAGAGAGAGAGCGAGCACAAGCAGGGGGAGTGGTAGGCAGAGGGAGAAGCAGGCTCCCCGCTGAGCAAGGAGCCCAATGCAGGACTCCATCCCAGGACCCTGGGCTCATGACCTCAGCCGAAGGCAGACACTTAACCGACTGAGCCACCCACGCGTCCTCATCTGTATATTCTTTTGGATTTTCTGCACACACAATCCTATCATCTGTGATTAATGGCAATCTTATTTCTTCCTTTCTTATTATTTGTGCTTTTTATTCCTTTTTTTTTCTCCTGACTGCACTAGCCAGGGCCTTGGAAACATAGTTGAATAGAAGTGGTAACTCTGGATGTCTTTTCCTCTTTCCCAGTCTCAAAGGAAAACCTTCCAGTATCTCATTAAATGTGATGCTTATGGGATCCCTGGGTGGCTCAGTCGTTAAGCGTCTGCCTTCGGCTCGGGTCGTGATCCCAGGACCCTAGGATCGAGCCCCGCATCGGGCTCCCTGCTCCGCGGGAAGCCTGCTTCTCCCTCTCCCACTCCCCCTGCTTGTGTTCCCTCTCTCGCTGTCTCTCTCTCTCTCTGTCAAATAAATAAATAAAATCTTTAAAAAAAATAAATGTGATGCTTACTATGAAAGTCTTCTAACCCCCTTTATCAGGTTAATAACATTGCCTTCCCCGGAGGGCTGAATAATGGGCCCCAAAGATATCAAGCCCTAATCCTTGAAACCTGTAAATGTTACCTTATATGGAAAAAAGGGTCTTGGCAGAGGTGATTAAGTTAAGGATATTGAACTGGGAGATTATCCTGGACAATCTGGGTGGCCCTAAACGCAATCGCAAGTGTACTTATGAGAGAGAGGCGGAAGAAGATTTGCGCGGACAAAAGAGGAGAAGGCAATATGACATGGAGGCCAGGACTGGAGGGATGCGGCCACAAACCGAGGAATGCTGGGCAGCCACCAGAAGCTAGAAGGGGCAAGGAATGGATTCTCCCTCCGGGGGCCCTGCTAACACCTTCATGTCAGCGAAGTGAAACTGATTTTGTACTTCCAGCCTACAGAAGCATAAAATAATAAATTGTGGGTTGTTTTAAGCCCCCAAGTCTGAGGTTATCTGTTACAGTGGCCAGAAGAACCTACAGTCTCCATGAATAGTATGCTAAGTGTTTCTAAATCATGAAGAGATGCTGAGTTTTTCAAATGCTGTTTCTGCATCTATGAAAATGATTGTGTGATTCTCCTCCTTTATTCTATTAATGTGATGAATTATATTGATCAGTGTTAAATCAATCCTGATTTATTCCTGGAATAAATCTGATTGGTCACGATGTTTTCTCCATTAAGATATTCTCAGATGCATCTAGTTCATAAGAAAGATTTTCCTATACTAGTCCATTCTTACCTCGTCAGGTTTAAATACCAATGTTACATTGGCCTCATAAAACATGTCGGAAGTAACCCAAATTTTTCTAATTCTCTGGAAGCTGTATATGTGTTTAGTATTAGTTCTTCCTTACGTTTGGGAGAATTCGCCAGTGAAGCCATCTGAGCCTCAAGCTTTCCTTCTGGGAAGGTTTCTAGTTCACGAGTCTATTTAATAGATGTGAAAATATTCAATTTTCTATTTCTTCTTGGTCAATTTTAATAAATTATGTTTTTCAGGGAATTCGACCTTTCCTTGAAAATTACATCTAATTTTTCAGATGCCTCGGTATCGAGTTGTTCATAATATTCCTCTTATATCTCTTTGGTGTCTCTGGGACCTGAAGGCTAGTCAGCTGAACAAAACCTCCAGGGTTTTTAGTTCCACAGAGGATTTTTACGTCACTTACTGGTGGTAAGAGATAGTCTGGGAAATGTAATTTGGACCCTAGCTCAAGAAAAATCTGGGACAATTTAACAGATTCCTGTGGATAAAAGGAAATATCTGAAATTAAAACTGTCCAAGGGGGACGCCTGGGTGGCTCAGTGGGTTTCTCTCATTTGTCATTCCTTTTTTTTTTTTTTTAAGTAGGCTCCACCCCCAACGTGCTCCTTGAGCCTGACTCTGAGATCTATTGACTGAGCCAGCCAGGGACCCCTCATTTGTCAGCCTTCATATTATCCATATGTATTTTCTCTTAATCACCCTTGCTAATGGCTTATCGATTTTGTTAGTTTATTCACTGACAAATTTTGGCTTTGCTGATCCTATCTATGAACACTTGTTTTCTGTTCTTTATGATTTCATTCCTTCTACATTTGGGGGGTTCATTTACTGTTCTTTTTCTTTTTTTAAAGTTTTTTTTTATTATTATTTGAGACAGAATGAGAGAGAGAGAGAGCTCATGAGAGGGGAGAGGGTCAGAGGGAGAAGCAGGCTCCCCGCCGAGCAGGGAGCCCGATGTGGGACTCGATCCCGGGACTCCAGGATCATGACCTGAGCCGAAGGCAGTCGCTTAACCGACTGAGCCACCCAGGCGCCCCTGTTCTTTTTCTAATTTCTTGAAATGGTAATTTAGATTATTGATTTCTCAGCCTTTCTTCTTTTTCTAATATGTGAATTTAAGGATTTAAATTTCTATCTAAATGTGATTTGAGCTGTAACATGAAAACTTTGCATATGTTCTAGTTACATTATCATTCATTTCAAAGTATTTTCTAATTTCTATGAGTTATTTAGAAGTGTGTTGTTTATTTTTCCACCTCACCCCATGCTTCAGACCTTCTGCTTCCTGTCTGGAATGTTCCTTCCTTAACCTTGTCTGCCTAGCAAACTCCTGCTGACCCTTCACTGTTGGGTTCAAGTTGTGTGATTCTCCTCCTTTATTCTATTAATGTGGTGAATTATATTGATCAATATTAAATCAACCCCGATTTATTCCTGGAATCAAGAAGCCTTTCCTGCACCCGCCCCAGGCAAAACGTAGCACTCCTTCCCTCTACTGGGTTTGTCTCCATATTCATCCTCTTTTCACTGAACAGGGAGCTCCTTTTAGGCAGTTATGCATCTGTCATCACTGTGCTGAGCCCTGAGCCGTTGTTTATTTGCATGCTTGTTTTCCTTGGACAGTTTTGGGTTTGTTTTTTTTTTAAGATTTTATTTATTTATTTGACAGAGAGAGAGAGAGCACAAGTAGGCAGAGCGGCAGGCAGAGGGAGAGGGAGAAGCAGGCTCCCCATGGAGCAGGGAGCCTGACGTGGGACTCGATCCCAGGACCCTGGGATCATGACCTGAGCCGAAGACAGAGGCTTAACCGACTGAGCCACCCAGGTGTCCCCCTTGGACAGTTTTAATTTCAGATATTCCCTTTTATCCACTGGAATCTATTAAATTGTCCCAGATTTTTCTTGAGCTAGGGTCCAAATTACATTTCCCAGACTATCTCTTAGCACCAATAAGTGACATAAAAATCCTCTGTGATACTAAAAACCCTGGAGGTTTTGTTTAGAAAAGATGGTCACCTTGATTATATACTCTTCCTGCCCAGTACCAGGCTGAGAACCTGCTAGTAACTCAGTATGGACTTGTTGACTAATTTCTACTGAGTGGATTTTGTCCCTAGCCAAGCTAGAAATAACTTGGTGTCCCTATAAAATATTCCTAATTTCAGCTGATTAGCCTTTGATGTGACAGGTTCCCCCTCACAACCCTCGAAAACCGTAAGGCAGTATTGTATTCATTACGAGGTCACCCAAAATTGATGACTCAAGGGTTAGCCTTATAAAACTTCAAAATCTCTCGTAAAAACGAGTCAGAATCTAGTAATAAGCTTGTTTCTATTATAATTAATAATGTCTTTGCCGGGGTGGGTCATGTTCTGCACAGTAAGTGTTCTTTAATGTACATGGTGAGAAATCTAATTTTCCTATTTTCAAAAGCTGTGGGGAACTTAGTTATGGGGAAATTCAATAACTTCAGTTATTAAATGTTTAAAATAAATCTAAAAACAAACTCTGATGCTTGTTTCATATAAGTCTGGATTTTTCCACATGTGGAGTTTGCTTAAAGTGAGGCCCACCTACATTCTTTTGCTATACTCCTCATCTTTACCAGCTCTAGGTGACCTCACTTCTGCCCCAGAGAGTCCAGGCCCAGAGCCTTTCCCTCTGTTGAGGAAGCCTGGAATGCCCTAGGGTTCAAGTCTTCATTCCCGAGGCTCAGAGCTCTGTCCCCATGGGAGATGCCGGGGCCCTGGAATGGGTCACTCTCTAAGCTGTCATCAGTCACTGGCACCCTCGGCGTAGACAAGTTCTGCCATCAGCATATTAGAATAACCGAGGCTACAGAAGGTTCTAGAAAGTATGAAGGGCAATCACGGATGCCAGGGCACTAAATCTTCCTCTACACATTTGCTACATGCCCACCTTACCCCAGCTCTCTTAAACTACCTTCGAGCTGACCTCCAGGTTGGCTGAGAATGGAAACTCAAGGGCGTCTGGGTGGCTCAGTGGGTTAGGCATTCAACTCTTGGATTCGGCTCAGGTCCTGATCTTATGGCTCGTGAGACTGAGCCCCACATTGGGCTCCACACTCAGCAGGAGTCTGCTTGGATATTCTCTCCCTCTGTCCCTTCCCCTGCTTGCTCGCTCTCAAATAAATAAATAAATCTAAAGAAAAAAAAGAGTGGAAACTCAGCAGCACCTGAGACCCCAGAGCTAGCTTTCTCTGACTGAGGCATGGACCTCCCCACCACCCCAAAGGGAGGCCCCGAGTGACGAGGGGTGTGGGAGCAAGAGAGAGGTGCTTGAAGAACCCTGAAGCATTGAATCATCATATTTTTTCACTAGCCAATAAGCCCAAACAATCTTTTAAAATTCAAACAAGCATGGAAGTGTTACAAAGGCACTACAAGATTGATGTGGATCGTTCGTGTATGACAACTCCTGGCTTGCTGAGGCCACTCGGGCAGCGTCCAGACCCACGGGACACGCCCTCACTCTGTTCTGTCTTGGAGAGATGCAGTGTGGAATGCTGCTGAGATGCTGGTCCACAGCCACCAGGTCCCGGAGGCTGCCAGACCCTCCTGGCAACAGAGCAGGGGCAGAGAAGCTCCTCAGAGCCGAAAACAACTCCCCCCCCCCCACCTCCGTGCAGCTTTCCCTGAGCTGTTCTAGGAAAGGCCCCGGCTCGGCCCAGTGGAGGAGCTCCAGAGCCAGGGGGGAGTCAGGCTTGAACAGACACCCCCTGCAGCCGAGGACACCTGCCCTCATGCCTGGCCAACCTCCACCGGGTCCTGGTATCAGTCAGGATGGGCGAGGTTAAGCTGCGGTAGCGATCGACCCCCAAATTGTGGGACTTATTACAGCAAAGGGTTTTTTTGTTTGTTTGTTTTTTATGCTCCTGTTACATGCTTATCAGGATTGGCTGAGGGTCCTATGCAGTGTCTCCTCTCTCCAGAATGCAGGCTAATAGAACAGCCACCTTCCTGGGCGCCTGGGTGGCTCAGACGGTTAAGCGTCTGCCTTCGGCTCAGGTCATGGTCCCAGAGTCCTGGGATCGAGTCCCGCATCGGGCTCCCTGCTCCTTGGGAGCCTGCTTCTCCCTCTGCTTCTCTCTCTCTCTGTCTCTCATGAATAAATAAATAAAATCTTAAAAAAAAAAAAAAAAAGAACAGCCACCTTCTCAAATACTGCTGAGCACCATCGTGGTGGGAAAGCAATCTCTGGAAGGCCCCAACTTATAATTAAATGCTCAGCCCAGAAACGACAACTCATTGACCAGACCCAACCAGAAGAGGCCAGGAAACACAATCCAGCCACGTCCCTCAGAGGAGCCAACTGGAAATATTTGGTGGCCTGCAGTAATGACTACCACAACCTTTTTGAAAGGCCTAGCACTGAGATTCTGGGCTGTGTGCCTGGTCCCAAGAGAAAATCTTAGGCCTAAGGGAGCAGCTAGAAAACTGGAGGTCCCTGCCCACCGCTATACCTGCCCCAGCATAGCAAGCCCAGCGGGGCTCCTGGCTCAGCAGCCCCTACGTTTGAACCATCTGAACCACACGCTTCAGGCCTCTCCAGTCCCCTGGGTTTACAGAGGATCTCATGTTCACCCGTCCCCCAACTCCTGCAGGGTGAGCTGTAGATAATCCATGACCACCCACCGTGGATTTTTCTGGGAGGGTGGAGGTGATGGGAGTGGCCATGGGAACGGACCAGCAGAGAGTGATGAGTTCATGAGACCCTCACTCATCACACCACAGAAAACAATCAGTCAAGATTAATACTATGGGATTACTGCATGCTCTGTAAATCTACCCTAGCGAGCACGGTAGAGGAGACAAGAAAGAAGAAATAGCCCCTGCTGTCAAGAAGCTTATAATCTATGAGGCTAGTTAGGACACCGTTACCTTGTGTTATCATTTTTCTCGAAGTGTCAAATGAATGGTACCAATATTAAGTTATGAGCTTGGCCAAGGCAGAGTTCACTGCAGACTTGATTGGAATAGAAAGGCTTTGTGGGAGAATTAGGGCATGAGCTGGTCTGGGACAGATTAGGGGGCTTCATGTGGATAAAAGGAGAGGAAAGAATCTGAGGAAAGGCATGGGCATGGAAATCCTCACGCCTGCTTCTGATGCATATACGGACAGACCACACCAGTCAGTTGGAAATGGAGGGAGAGGTACAGGTCTTGCTTTAATCTAAGGGCAGGGGGAGAGGTAAAAAAATAATAATAATAAAGTTTAAAAAAATGGGGCCCCTGGAGGGCTCAGTCGGTTGAGCGGCTGACTCTTGGTTTTGGCTCAGGTCCTGATCTCAGGGTCGTGAGATCAAGCCCTGTGTCAAGTTCCACGCTTGGTGCAGAGTCTGCTTGAGATTCTCTGCCTCTCCCTCTGCCCTTCCCCCCCTCCACCCATGCTTGCTCATGCTCTCTCTCTCTCAAATAAATAAATAAAGTTTAATCTAATGGGGGGAGGGGTCGTCTTTACTCTTTTTGCAAACAGAGGCTGGAGAGCCAGCTAGGGAGACTTTGCAATGGATTCTTGTCTTAGGTGGAAGTTTGGGCCAGTCATTCTTTCCCAAACTTGGCTGTGCATCAGAGCTCCAGCTCCACCCTTGCACCCACCCCCTACTATAAGCTTGTTAAAAATAGATCTTTTTAAAAAAGTTTCCGCCACAACACTCAGGACTTAGCCCCAGAGATTTTGCTTCTGTAGATCTGGGACGGGATCCAGAAATTCATACCCTTCACAAGATTTCCCACAGATGGAGCTGGTCTGAGAATCCACTCAGATAGGCAATTTCTACCCAGAAATGGCACATGTCGAAAGTTGGATTTTTAAGTCACATTCCAGAAAACTAGCTCCTGTTTGTACTCACTTTGTTTCTGTTGGAGGTACGCCACCCCCCCACTTCAGACGCAGCAGCTCAGCGCTCGCTGGAATTCTTGCTCACATCAACTCCACTTCCTTATTGTGTATCATTTACAGCTCTCTCTCGGTTGTTCCTTCCTCCCTGTTCCCGCTCCTGCTACATTTGGCCAGAGGTTTTCTCACCTCACGCTTGGACTCTTCAGGATCCTCCCGGCTAATCTCATCCCCCTCAACCCTCCCCACACTTCACCTTCAGGTCAGTCTCCCTATCGGCATCACAACTAGCTCATTCACGCTCAACCTCATTCCTGAATCCAGCTCCTCGGCCTGAATAAAGTTTGTAAAGCTTATCAAAATATGGCTCAGCCTATTTTCCCCTGTGGTTTAAAGTCCTAGCCAAACGGGACCATGACCGTGTTTCTTCTAAACATGCTTTGTACCTTCCTGCCCCCATTTTTTTCTCGGCTGTTCCCCTAGCTAACATTTCTACTACCACCCTCTGGCCTGAAATGCTCTCTGCTTATGAAAATGCTGCCCATCCTTCAAGATCCGGTTCAAATTTTATCTACTTTACAAGGTCTGCCCTGTTTGGAAAACACAGAGAAAAGTATATATGCACATAACACACACACGTGCACACCCACACTTTCTTCTGCCTAGCAGAAGAAAGCGCATCACACACACACGTGCACACGGCGTTGCATGCTAGGCAGTTTGCCAGCCTTGCAAAGTACAAAGATGAATGGGTCCAAGCACCTTGGAGAGGTGTGGGTGTGACTCTCCACTCTGCTCAGAAGGGGCACCCTTTGTTGGAGGTAGGAACCAACCCAATCAGCTCCTCTCTCCTGGGAAGAACTCATACCCGAGACACAGGCTGGCCCTGCCCCACACTGCTCACACCCTCCGTGAGGCCTCACAGAAGCCCTGGGACCCTGAGGGGCCGTATCACTGTGGAGGTAACACCTCTGTTTCCTTGAAAAGGAGGAAGCCCCCTTCTCCAAGGTAATCCAGGAACTGACCAACGTGTGGTATCGTGAGACTATAAGCAAGCTATGACGCAGAGCCCAGCACAGAGGCCGCAGTGGGAACAGACACGGCGGTCTTCAGTTGGGTCAAAGCCAATCAGTGGTGAATGGAAGGCCAGGCCCAGGAAAGTCACGGAATAGCCCCATCCAATCTTCTCATTGGACATACGGAGATCTGCACCAGCCAATGGCAGAACTTTCATAATTCCTCTGACTCCCACTTCCTCCTGCAATACCCCCAGGGCACACGTCCCAACTTAGACAGGCTTCGGTATGTTCCCATGGCTGTTTCTTGTCTCGTTTTGTTTTTTAATCAAGAACCTCACCAGGAAGCTAATAAATCTTAAGATTTAGATCACCTGTCCTGCACCAGCTCTGTGCCTACCTCTACATTTGCAATTCTGGGAAGTTTTTTTTCTTAATAATATTCTCTAAGTCCTACAAAATGCAACTATTTCAAGCCCATAAAACGTGGGTCCACCCTGGCAGAGGGAATGTGTTATTTGGGAGGGGAAGGAATTCTGTGGAAACAAAGCTAGAATAAAAAAAAAATAGGAAAAGGACCATGGGCAGGTTTAGGAACATTCCCCTACAGTGAATGGGTCTACTATATCCTTTCAGGGACTTATTCCAAAAGGCAAAAGGGTCCCATGGGCTGCAGCCTGGCAATCCCCTATCCTTCCCCCAGCCCGGCCCCACATTTGAGGGGCAACCTTCAAGAGCTGGGGGCACGCGAAAACAGCGGGGCTAGCATCAGTAAGAAAAAGAAAATTAGGCTCAGGGAGCCCACTCCAGAGTAAAGTGCCGCCCCCCCCCCGTCCTGGGGAGATTCTACTTTTACACATAGAGAAGAAGGCATCCTGGATGACCCCCATTCTGTAGCTTCAGGCCAGGCTGATGGAGAGAAAACAAAGAGCATGTGAAGACCCCTGCGTGCTAGACCCCAAAGCCCAATAGAAGTCTAGACGACGTGGGGCACGGGTTCCTCTTTAGGAAAGAGTCCCACTTAGAGGAAATTCTGAAAGTTTGAAATGCACCTTTGTGACCACATGGGGGCCCCATTCAAAGGCTCCTTCCATCCGCTAGCCTGGGTTTGCCTCTTAAGGAGTTTTTCCAATTATTTATTTAATTTTTGTCTCCTTTTTGTTTAAAAATTCTGTTCTTATTACTACAAAATAAAAACAGGAATTGAAAAAAAAAATGTTAGAAAATGTATAAAAAAACGGCCCGCGGTCTCACTGTTAAAGAAAAAAGAAGCTACTTTGTGTTGCTCTGTATGCTTCCAGACTCGCGCGTGTGTTTTTTCTTTTACACAAAGCTGAGATCATTCTGGACAGACTTCTCCTCTTAAAATACCACAAACGTCTTCCCACACCAAGTTCTTCATCAAAATAATTATAAATATGGTATTGTGTTCATTCCACTTAGAAATATTTGTTATAAATAATAAACACATTACAGAAAGTTCTAAGTAGCTGTCTACTGGGATTTACCGAACTATTTTCCTATTGTTGGAAGAATTTATTCCATTTCAAACCAAGACAGACGTGAGTTACAGCTGTCCAAATAAATAAATAAATACATGAAAAGCCCAAATTGCCTGGCAAGGACCTAAAGCAGCAAAGGCGACGTGGCGGATGCCGGTGGGAGAAAGCACGGGTCTCTTGGG
>NC_138380.1:5992261-5998795 GCF_054177405.1 Leptonychotes weddellii
GTCCAGAAACCTGTGGGCCAAGCAGCATCGGTGGTGGTTCAGGGGGTCGGGAGGCTGGTGGGTCGGCTGGCCCGTGGGTCGGACAGCGCCGGTGGGTCGGTGGACCGGTGGATCCAAGTGGGTCGGTGGGTAGGGAGGCCGGTGGGTCTGTGGGTCAGTGAGTCAGGGTGTCGGAGGGGTCGGCGGGCCAGTGGACTGGTGGCTCGAGAGGTCAGGGAGGCGGTGGGCGGGGTCGGAGGTCAGGAGGTCGGGCGGTCGGGGCTCGGGAGGCCGGTGCGTCCGGGGCCTGTGGGTCCGGGGTCGGGCGGTCGGGGACTCGGGAGGCCGGTGGGTCGGGGGTCGGGGAGACCCAGGGATCCGCGGGCTGGTGGACCGGAGGGTGGGTGGGTCGGCTGGCCGCGGGGCGGGGCGGGCCGGGGCGGGGCGGGGCGGGCCGGGCCGGGCGCCGCGCCTGCCGTTCGCCTCTCCGGGCTGCAGGTGGGGCTGTGCGGCCGCGCTGCCTCCAGGAAGCCTCACGGGCCTGCGCCGGCTCCCAGGATGCAGTGTGGACCGGCCGGGCGCTGACGGCGGCGGCGCGTCTGCGGGCGGAGCGGCGCGGGCCGGCCAGCGAGGAGCGCGGCGACGCGGGCGGGGAAGGCAGGGCCCGGCGGGCGCCGCCTGCGGAGAGGCCGGGGGCCGACCTGCGTGGAGCCGCGCGCGGCGGCGGCGGCGGCGGCGGCGGCGGCGGCGACTTCCTCCGGGCCGGGCCGGACAGTGCACGGCCATGGCCGAGGCGGCCGCGGCTCCGGTAAGGGCGGCCCGCGCGCACCGACGCGCGGACTCGGGGCCCGGGCCCAGCACACGGCGCCGCAGGCCCTGGGGAGGGGCTCTGTGGGCCGGGCCGGGCCGCCGGGCCTGGGCTCCGGCGAGCGGGGCGCGGGGTCCGCCGGGGCCTACGGCGCCCGTCGGCCGGGCCCCCCATTCGCGGCCGAGCCTGAGCAGGGCGGAACCGGCCGACCCCGCAGCGGAGGCCGCCCCACGCCGAGTTCCTGCAGCCCTCCGCGGCTTCCTGCCCCCGCCCCATCCGCTGGCCCCTTCATCTGCGCGCCCCCCACCCCGCGTCTCCTTTCTCTGCCCACCGCTCTGCCTCAGCGTTCCCTACCCCCCAGCTCCCCCCAGCGGCCTGGTGGCACCTGGGAGGTGTCCGAAGCGGCTTCGATTCCGCACACACCGAGTGCCCAGCTCGATCGAGGTCGGGGCGGAAGACAGCTGCTCCCTCTTGTAGAAGCAGGCAGGCACCAGCCCTGTTAGGCATTATTTTGTCCTCACAGCAAACCTGTGGGGTAGGTGCTCGTTCCGTCATACAAAAGAAAAACCCGAGGCCTGGAGAAGTTAACTTGCCTAGGATCGCACAGCTAGAAAGTGTGTGAAAAGATACAGTTGGTCCGTATTCAGGGACACATTGTGTGTTGGGGAAGCAGACAGGGACCCTGGTGATAACGATGCAAACAGAAAGAGGTGAGTGGTTCTTGCCTTGAGGCAGAAAGGTGCTCTGGGAGGGCAGAGGAAGGAGAGGGAGGGTCTGGCACCCCTTCCTGGCCTGGGCTTCTGTGATTTGAGCTGGGCTTTTGAGGAAGGCTAGGATTTCATCAGGCTGAGTGGACCAGTGGAGCTTTTCCGGTAGGGAGGTCGGCTTGCGCTCAGAGAGAAGGCAGTGCGGAGCGAATTCAAGGCAGTCCCTGCTCCATGGAAGATGGTTTTGGTAGAGAGGCAGTGGGAGAGAAGGCTGCAGGGAGAGTTGGAAGGGGTTTTAATGCCTGGACTTCATCCTATGGGTGGGGAGTCCTTGAAGGATTTGGAGTTCTCGTACCATCAGCTCCTCTCAAGCATAGGGTTTCCACTTCCCTGGCAGGAGTCTGAGGACAGCCCCATATTATCCACCCCCCACCGTTTAGTAAGGAGCTGGGCCTGAGCACAAGCGGTCACCACCTCCCACTAAATAGTGCAAAGGCCCATTGAAATGGTAAGCACACTATGTGTGCCTTACTGTTTATAAAGGAGTTTATGCAGGTGTCCTTTTCCTGCAACGCAAAGATTGCATTCATATGGCAGGCAAGTGCACTCGGGGGCCGAATAGGATTTCAGTAGCTGGGGAGCCTGGTGACGAAGCGAATGGAGACTTCTGGAGCAAACTCTTGGAGGCTGGGGTCAGGTGGCAGGGACTGATCAGAAAGGACAAATGGGCAAGGGAAGGAATGGCGGCTGTCGTGGAGGGTGGCCCAGGGTGCCAGCCCAGCACAGTCCCTGCAGCCTCGGGGCAGAAGCACCTGCCTCCTGAGAGCAGGAGTCCCACCCACATCCAGTTGTGTCCCTCTAATGGCGGTCTGCCCATCCAGCTCCTTCCCGGCGAAAGCCCTTCCTTCTCCAGGTCAGAGGTCATCTGGTGCGGCCTCCCTCCAAACAACCTCAGAAGCGCTAGGGTGCTTGCTTGACAGTTGTTTTTGGCCTCTGCTCGCACACCTCTCACTATTCTGCCCCCATGCTGTAGTTCTCGATGACTTTCTCCAAATGAGCCCACACTGCTCCCCACTAGTCACGTCTTTGTTTTGCAGATAGTCACCAACCATTTGTTTGGGAATAGTTTCCAGAATGTTGTAAGGAAACATGCGCCCTCAGGCACAGCCAGAAGAAGGCGCAGATATCTGGACCTCCTCTCTGACCCAGGGGGGCCCACCTTCACATGTGGGTGGGTCGAGTGGTTCAGCCCCTACCCAAGGCAAAATGTGCCCTTTCCTCGGGGTCTCCAACTGCCAACTGTCAGGTCACTCAAGCTACATGTGAACTTCCCAGCAACAGGGAAGTAAGTCACTGCTTGGGGGAAGCTTTATGACGGTTGTCGCACGCATAAAAGTCTAACTTTATGGCATATATTTTACCTTCCTCACCAATCTGTACGGTGCGTCACTGATCCCGGAGTAGCTACAAAAATGTCAGAAAATAATTTTCCCCTTGGGAGGGGTGGGGACAGTGCGAGAAGCAGACTCTCAGGGGGCCCAGTGGACCCGTGTTGATTTTGTCCCCTTGACCCACCCCTGCCACATGGGTCAAAAAGTCTAACTCTTGGCTGGTGGAGATTTGCAGTAATGGTGATTTTTAGTTTAAGGAGGAGTAACTGGGGAGGGGACAAAATCAAATGGCACTGGGGGGAGAGGGACTAGCTGTTTGATTTTTATGTTTATTAAAAAGAGAGAGATGCTTTAAAAAAAAAAAAAAAGGCAGTTGAGCAATGCTCATGTTTGTGCCGGTTCAGTGAACCAGCTGTTTTTTTTGCTAGGTCATCATCCGTAGACAGTTCCTGTGTGATTATGATGGGAGGTGCTGGCTGGGCTCTAGTAAATCTGCAGTTTACTATTTATCCACTGAAACGCCCCAGCAGTGCTAAGTCACTGTTTATTTAGCAGAATTGCACTGAGCACCTTCCATGGGCCACACACTCTGCTGCAAAAAGCTGAAATACTGCCTTCAGAGAGCCCGTACAGGCAGATGCGGGAGGTCGCCTGCCGGTGCGTGCCGAGCCCTGGAGGGAAGGCACCTGCCCGGACGTCGGCAGTGTCTGAGTTACCCAGAGGAGCTGATCCTAGGCTGAGATGGGGCGTGTGGCCCAGGGCGTCCCCGCTTTCATTCCCAGCTCCGAGCCTTCTGGCCCAGCTCCCCGGCACCTAGGGGAGAGGGGCTCAAGGAACACGGTGGATGGAATGATTGATGGTGGACTTCTCTTTGTTTCTGAAAGATCTCCCCGTGGACGATGGCAGCCACAATTCAGGCCATGGAGAGGAAGATTGAATCGCAGGCTGCCCGCCTGCTTTCGCTAGAAGGGCGGACGGGGATGGCCGAGAAGAAGCTGGCGGACTGCGAGAAGACGGCCGTGGAGTTCGGGAACCAGCTGGAGGGCAAGTGGGCCGTGCTGGGGACCCTGCTGCAGGAGTACGGGCTGCTGCAGAGGCGGCTGGAGAACATGGAGAACCTGCTGAGGAACCGAAATTTCTGGATCCTGCGCCTGCCCCCGGGCAGCAAGGGGGAGGCCCCCAAGGTATCCCTCGGGCACCTGGGGTGGGACAGCCCGAGGGACTGTGCCTGTAAGTGTGTGGGTGAGCGTGCGCGACACTGTTCCAGGTGCCCGTGACCTTTGATGACGTGGCCGTGTATTTCTCTGAGCAGGAGTGGGGCAAGCTGGACGAGTGGCAGAAGGAGCTCTACAAGCACGTGATGCGGGGCAACTACGAGACGCTGGTGTCCCTGGGTAAGGCATGATACTCATTCTTCTGTTACATGTGACTTTGTAAGTCCTCAAACCTCTCTCTCCATGCGGGTGGTTTTCGTCACAACAATGTGTAAATCACTAGAAACTCGGACCATGCAAGGAGTTACTTCCTCCTCCTACTGAAGATGAGCATCAAGTGACCGAGTCGCAAGTTCCAACAACCTGGTGAAGTTCATGGGTGGCCAGACAGAGAAGGATGGTGGCATTTCTCCTAACCAGGCACGAAGGACGGACGTCTCTGTCCTGCTGAGACAGAGTCTAAAGCCTCAGGCTGCTTTCATGTCCAGGATGTAATCGACCCACATTCCTTTAGCCTTTTCTTACAGAGATATGTGGCCTGTAAGATACCTGACGACACTCCTCTGGGTTGGTGGAGAATAAGGGCAGACCCATGTTTCCCGTGGCCAGCGCTGTCTTCGTGCCTCGAGGCTCTGCTCCCTCAGACCCCGGGGCCGCGGTCACTCTCCACATGTGGTAGCCCCAAGAGGCTGTTCCTGCCTGGGCTGCCTTCCTCTTGCGATGGTTTCTGTGTGACCCCAGAAGGGAACAGGGGCAGGCGTGACGGTATATTTCAGTTTGAAGAAATGCACTGCTTCTTAAGGGAGAGACTCCATTAGAGTGTCTTCACCTGGGCATGAACGTCTGGGGCCAGATGGTTGTTTGCTGTGGGGCTACTCTGTGCAGTGTAGGATGTTCAGCAGCATCCTGGCCTTGACCCACCAATGCCAGCAGCGCCTCACCCCCAACCCCCAGTCGTGACAACCAGAAATGTCTCCAGACTGCCAAATGTCCCCTAGGAGACAGAATTGCTCATGGTTGGGAACCAGTGCTCTATGCTAATCTAGAAGTTTCGTTTCTTGGCCACTCGTGGATTCCCAGGCTGCCTGTCCGCAGCTCTGAATGGAACCACATGGCAAAAGCTAACCTTTCTGTCCTTCTCAGACTACGCCATCTCCAAGCCCGAGGTCCTCTCCCAGACTGAGCAGGGGAAGGAGCCATGTAGCTGGCGTCGCACTGGCCCCAAGGTTCCAGATGTTCCTGTGGACCCGAGTCCAGGTGAGGGGCTGAGAGAAGGCCAGGGACACCAGGCAGTCAGGTGGAAACAGGAAAGTAGAGGGTCAGGGAGGGCACGACCTTCTTTCCAGGAAGAGCCGAGGAGAAGCCTCAGACTTGAATATTTTAAATCTAAGCTTTTCAGTAGTTGACTTATGACCTGTAGCCTGTTCCCCTAAACTCCAGGAATACTGGAGTGGAAAGAGGCAGCAAACCTGGTCTTTTAGAAAAGAGATAGAGCCAGGGCACACAATTAGGGGGAGAGGGAGGAGGACACTCACAGGGAAGGTAGGAGTGTGTCGAAGACTAAATGTAATTCCTTCCCGGTTTTAGGAAGAGCCAGCCTTGCCCCCATCCAGGAGCCAGTCCCATTGGCTGGCCACATGTTTCAACATGATTAGAACAACAGATTTATTTAAGGTGAATCTGGATACCTGAGATCACTGCCTCGGATTTTCCTGAGCCAGGCAGCGCCTCTGAAAGTTAAGGGAGGGACAGGTGGATGCGTGAGAGAAGCCAGGTTACTGAAGTGAAGCCCTCGGCAGGTGTGGGGATGCGACAGCCCATCCCTGACCAGGAGGACCCTCCCCCGCAGCGGGCTCGAGTCTGCTTTCCGCCCGGAAGCACCGTGTCTGTCCCACCGGCCTCGGGTTCCCCTGGCATCCGAACACCGGCGTCACTAAAAAGTCTCACCGTGTTTCGTTTGTGATTAATGACGTGCGTCTTCCGTGTTCGCTGTTTGAGCGCAAGTGGGGTTTCAGGCTGCCGGAGCAGAGCCGGCCACAGGGTCGTGCCCCGGAGAGCGCTCGCCAGTTTAGTCCCACAGACGTCCTTTGAGACTTTGCTAGGCGCCAGGGACAGAGCAGCAGGTGGAGGACAGAAAGATGACTAAGCAGGGCGCTGCGGAGTCTGAATGGAGAACAGGACTCTGACACCCCGGCCTCCTAGCACGGGGGGCGGTTCATCTTACTTAGATCCTCTATGTGGAGGCTTTCGGGTTCCCACCCCGGCATTCGTGAGAGCTAAGGGGCCCAGAAATACCGTGGCTGCTAGCGAGACCCCCACCACACGCTCCCCTCCAACACACACTCCACTCTGCCTCAAGCCCGTCAGCAAGAACCCCGTTACCCCCCACCCACCTCAGCGAGAGAAGCTGGACCCCCAGCTCGCTCCTCACCTGC
>NC_138380.1:5998895-6025442 GCF_054177405.1 Leptonychotes weddellii
CCTTTCACTCAGATGCCTCCCCTCTTCCTGCCGCCTCCTGCAGACCTCATCTCTGCTCCCACCATTGTGGCTGGCGAGGGCAGCATGCACAGACGGCCCTCTGAGCACCCCAGCCTCCACTCCCTCTCCACCACCCACTCTGAGGTCATTCCCTGTTGCTGACAGTGATGCACCCCTCCCATCATCTTATTTTGAGCTCGGCCCCTCCTGTCCTTGCAGATCTCTCTTCCCAGTGCCCCGACCCCAGCATCTAGCCCTTTCACTGCCCAGCTGGTCCTGGGTGCCCTCTTTGCCCAGCCGGGGCTCTGGTCCAGGGTCACCCTCGCCCCCTCTCCCCTGTTAGTCATTGTGCTCACCCGGCAGAAACATAATCCTGGTTAAATCTGTCTGCCTGTCGTGCACCTGCTCCCATGCAGCTGCACGTGGCTGGAGAGGACCACCCCCCCCCCGCCCACAGCCCTCTATGTCTCACCTACAGTCCCGGGGGTGTCTCCTTGGTCCATTCAGTTGCTCAGAGGTTGGCAAACTGGCCTGTAGGCCAAATTGCCCACTGTCTGTTTTTTGGCCCATGAGCTTAGAATGGTTTTCATGTTGAACAAATACTGTTTAACTGAAAAAAGAAACAGAACTCACTGCCCTTCCACCCCACCGGCCTGTCTGTTCCACCCATGCCCCGTTCTCCGTGTTGGCTGCCGAGGTCACACCTCCCACTGAAGGCCTGCTCCTCTGGGCACTAGATCCAGTCCAGGCCACCTTGGCGAGGACTCGCCCCCCCCATCCTTCCCATCAACATCTGCCTCCCTGTCATTTGCCCGGTTTGGACACCAACCACTCGTGACCCCACATCCCTGCAGCGGCCCCCCTCATTTCTGCCCTCGTGTCCCACTCCCCAGGAGCGCCCTCCTGCAGTGCCTGCTTTCTCCCATTCCTCTTCCGCTCCGGAGGCCCTTCCATCAACACTCCTGTCAAGGCCACAGGGGCCCCCATAGCGTTAAAGGTCTGGTCTTACCATTGGTGATATTTGCCACCATTGATCGCTCTCTTCCCAGATTCACTGCTTTGACAGGATGCCTCCCCCTCCTGGTTTCCTCCTGCCTTACTTAACACCTTCCCTTTACTATTTCCCAGTGCTCTTTCTGGCCTCTAAGTGTCGGGTGCCCTTCCTCCTCTCTATGTGGCAGTCTCCGCCATCCCAGCAGTGGCTGGGAGGGCTCCGCATGCCACCTGGGTACCAACAGTTCCCATGGTGTGCCTTCTGCCTGGCTCCTCCCTGAATTCACACCCGGCTGCCTGGTCTGTCTCCACTCGGGTGGGATAGACGTCTCATGCCAAGCACACACCCAGCGGAGCTCCTCCTCCCCTCGTCCCTCCACCCCACGTCTCCCCTGTTGCAGTGGCCAGCTACCCACCCTCCAGTTGCAGGCCGAGACCCAGGGCTCAGCCCCGGCCCTTTCTCCCGCCCACGGCCATCAGGGATCCTAGTAGCTAGCACTCCCTTCAGACTAGTCCAGAAGGCTGTCACACCCCATCTCCTCTACCCTGCCACCCAGCCCATCCTCTCCTGCGGTCACCTCCTGACCAGCCTCCCCCCTCCTGCACTGATCCCCCAGAGTAGGCCCTACGCCCTTTCCTTCAAATCCACTTACTGGCTTCCCACTGCCTCAGAGACTCTGGCTCATGTTTCTGTTTGTGTCTCACTCCCTCTGTTCCCGCCATACCATCCTCCCTGCCGCTTCCCCCAACACTCTGGGCTGCCCCAGCCTCAAGCCTTGGCACTTGCAGCACCCTCTGCCAGGAATGCCCTTCAGGTCCTCCCCAGGCTCCACCCATTACCTCCTTCAGGACTCTGCTTATTTAACATTTAAATCATCACCGTATTTAAAATTGCAGCCCCTGTCCCCACTCAGAATTTCCAGTCTCCTTTCCCTGCTTTGGTTTGTTCTACAGCAGAGAGCATCATCTATTATGTGTATTTCTAGATTGTCATATATATTTCACATTTACAGAATCGATAGAGATCTAGATATTACCTGTATTTCAGAGAGAGAGCTGATAGATTTCACGTTTGTAGATTAGTATATGGCCGGCCGGGCTCTCCCCATTAGGATGTAAATTTCAAGAGGACAAGCACTTTTATTTCTTTTGTTCACATGATCTTTCCAGGCACCTCGAACTGCCTAGCACAGAGTAGAAATTCAACAATTATTTGTTGAATGTATGTAGCGTACGTAATTTAAAATATTTTTGTGTTATGTGTGTTCAATTCCTTGTTAGATTTCCTAGTCTCATTCCTCCCCAGGGTAACCAGTTGTCCTGAAGTGGATGTCTACCCTTTCCATCCGCATTTGAAAACTTTCATGTAAAGCTATTACATACATACGTAGCCATAAGCAATATATAATATGGTTTTGTGTGTTTTGAGAAATGGTATAAATGTCATTGTATTTATCACTCAATATCGTGTACTTCAGATTTATCTCTGTTGATGCAGATAGATCAAGTTCATTCATTTTAACAGATGTTTAATATCCCAAAAGCAACTACATTCCAGCTTGCTCTCCACTGGTCTGTTGATTTGCACTTCAGCTGTTTCTGATTTTTCACTCTCCTGCGTGGTGCCGCAGTGGGCAGTCTTACCCCTGTCTGTGTCCTGCACGGCGGCCTCTCCAGGGAACAGACTGGGGTGGACCCCCTGCATCGCTGGGCATGCTTGTCTGCGCCTCCACCATTGCCATGGTTATGCAGCTGGTCCTGCTCCCATCAGCAGCCACGAGTGCCCGTTGTCTTACATCCTTGCCCTCCTTCAGCATTAGCTTCTTGCCAATCTGGTGGAGGTTGAAATGGCATTGTGTTTTAATTTGCGTTTCCCCGACTCTTAGTGAAGTGGAGCATCCTTTTCGTGTTTATTTGGTTTCTTCAGTGGATTGTCTTTTTCTGTTTTTCTACTGTTGCTTTTCACTCTCTTACTGATTCAGACTTCTGTCTGTAGGTTCTGGATCCAAATGCTTCATCTGTTATTTGCATCACAAATGTCTTCTCCCAGCCTGTGGCAGGTCTTTTAACTTTGTCTTGCTTGTACAGAAGTCTTAATTTTGGGTACAGTCAAACCTACCAGTGTTTTCCTTTATGATCTGCTTTTTCTATCTTAGGATAGCCTTCCCTTCCTCACTGCAGGTCAGAAAGACATTCTTCTCCATCTTCTTATAAAACTTTTAAAGTTTTGCTTTGCACATTTAAGTCTTTAATTTATCGAGAATTAATATTTGTGTAGGTTACGAGGGAGAATTTAAATTTTTTTCCCCACAAGGACATCTGATTTCCCAACAAAGGCTGCTGAATATTCTGTCTTTTCTGCAATGATTTATAATGCAGTTTGGTCATGAACCAGGTTCCCATGCATGCACTTGGTTTCTGGGCTCTTTATTCTGGTTTTTTGGTCTTTGTCTCTACGCCAACACTCCCTGTTTTAGCTTCATAAGAAGCCCTCATATCTAGAAGACTAAGCCTTCCCTACTTGCTCTTCAAAAACTTTTCAAGACCCTGTTCATGAGTTTCAGAATCTTTATGTCAAGTTCTCAGAAAATCCTGCTGGAATTTTGATTGGAACTGCATTTACTTTATCATTTTATTTCTGGAGAATAAGCTTCCTCACAATATGAGGGGGCTCTCCCCGTGGGAAGACTCACTGAGTGAAGGCTTCTGGGTGGCCTGAATAGGCTTCACGGTTTTCTCCAATTGTTGTTTCTATTGTGAATGGCATTTTCATATTAACTACATTTTAAATAGTTATTACAAGTATATAGCTCTGCTGTTGAGTTTCTTTAGTAAAAGACCCCTTTTGCTCAACCTCCTTATTATTTCTAGTAATTGACTTGTCAGTTTAGATTCTCATGGATTTTGTTCTGTAGACGGTTATGCCTTCCTCAGATAACATAAAAGTTCTCTCTTCTTTTAAAATTGTTATAACTGTATTCTTCTTGTTTGGCAGTTTGGCCAGGATGTTGTTGAGTACTCCCAGAGATGGCCAGCATCCTTATCTGTGAGGTGCTTCGAAGGTCTGGGCAGTAAGGATGGTTTTTGCCATAGACTTTTGATGATACTCTTATTATAAGTTTATAGACATGGGACACCTGGGTGGCTCAGTCAGTTAAGCATCTGTCTTCGGCTCGGATTGTGGTCCCAGGGTCCTGGGATCGAGTCCTGCATCGGGATCCCTGCTCAGCGGGGACCCTGCTTCTCCCATCTGCTGCTCCCCCTTCTTGTGCTCGCTCTCTCTCTCTGATAAACAAAAATCTTAAAAAAAAAATACATACAGAACAAAATCCATGTAACCCTTAGAGAGTAAGAGTCGACCCCACATTCTCAATACCCCAGCATCAGAAATAGATCACAACCCAGAACCTTCCATCGCCCCGTGGTCCCTCTCTGATCCCATTCCCCTCCCTTCCTTTTACAGATAACCAGAAAATTCAGAAGGAGATGTGATCAGTCCCTTGCTTTTCTTTATATTTTTATTCTTTATATATATATTCCTAAATAACACTGTGAACTTTGTAGGAATGAGCTCACACCATCCATATTCTTCTTTAGCTTGCTTTTCTCACTGGCCCTTGTTTCTGAGAGTTGTCCAGTGCTGACGCAGTACAGCTTCCCCTTTTCCTTTTCACCAACCTTTTCATGGTTTTCTGCTTTACGATGGCGACACGGTGCGTGCACTCCTTCTGTTGATGGGCGTTTGCGCTGTTCCTAACTTGTCTGCTTTTAGGAACGATGCTGTTGTGAAAATTGTGAAGCATGTGTCAAAGTTTCTCTAGGTGTAGACCCGGGAGTGGAACTGCTGCTGGGTTGCAGGAAAGATGCATGTTGGGCTTTTCCAGGTCACGTCTGAGTGCTCTGTAAAGTGGCCTGCCCACGGTGCCCAGCTGCCCACGGCCCCTCATCCTCGCCAGCCCTGGGAACGCCTCCCATCCTCATCTCTGCCCATCTGGAGGGAGTGCATCGGTTTAAAATTCCTATTTTAAAATGTGCATTTTCCCAATTAACAAGATTGACCATTACATCCTCTGTGTACAGGCCACTTGTCTGCTCTTCTGTGAAATGCCTCTTTATGCCTTTTGTCCGTTTTTCTTTTGTTTTCCCTTTACTTATTGATTTGTAGGAGCTCCTTTTATGTTCTGAATATTAATCTTTTTCTCTGGCGGGTGTATTGCTAATATCTTCTCCATTTATGGTATATTTTAAAGAACAGATGCTTTTGATTTTAATACGCTTGGATTTTACCTTTATGATTTGTCCTTTTTATGTCATAAACAATTAAGAAATTTCCCCTACCTCAAGGCGGTAGTACACCATCTCACGTTTGCTTTAAAAGTTCTGCCTTTCACATTCAAGCTCTTAGTGGCAGAGGGAGGTTGGGACCCTGGTTCTTTCTCACTAGCGCTTTGGGTCATCTTTTCCTTTGCTCTGGGGGTCATCTTCCTAATTACCTTATAACAAGTTCTGTGAAGGGGCGCCTGGGTGGCTCAGTTGGTTAAGCGACTGCCTTCGGCTCAGGTCATGATCCTGGAGTCCCTGGATCGAGTCCCGCATCGGGCTCCCTGCTCGGCAGGGAGTCTGCTTCTCCCTCTGACCCTCCCCCCTCTCGTGCTCTCTGTCTCTCATTCTCTCTGTCTCAAATAAATAAATAAAATCTTAAAAAAAAAAAAAAAACAAGTTCTGTGAAAAATCCAGCTGGGATTGTGGTTGGAGTTGCAGTCACTCTCTTAATCACGTTGGAGAGAATGGACCCCTCTGCGGTATTGAGGCACGTTACTGGGGAATGTCCTAAGCCTCCTCCATGTAGCTCATCTGTCTCACGTGCCTCAATGAAGTTTTAGAATTTTCTCCAAATTTGTTGTTAGATATATTCCTAGGTTCCCTGTATTATTTTTTGTATTTTATTTTTATTTTTTTTTAGATTTTTTCCTTGTATTTTTTTAAAAATTGCTATTGTCAGTGGTGCTTTTTTTTTTTTTTTTTTTTAGAGAGAGAGCTTGAGAGCTGGGAGAGGAGGAGCAGAGGGAGAGAGAGAATCTTAAGCAGGCTCCGCTCCCAGCCCAGAGCCTGACACAGGGTTCCATCTCACAACCCTGAGATCAAGACCTGAACGTAAATCAAGAATTGGAAGCTTAACCGACAGAGCCACCCAGGCACCTCTGTGGTGCCTTTTTTTTAACATACTTTTTCTGTTTGTTGCTGACATCTGCGGGGGGGGGTGCTGGAGGGGCAGGGAACTCCTTTTTCCCAGTGCCTGTTCTCATGCAGAAGGGGCTCAATTCTGTGACGTCCCTCTCTCTCTCTACCTCTGGGCATCCTTCCAGGGGGCCCACCAGGAACATACCTCATCATCAGAGAGTTTGGGAGCAGAACTGGACAAGCATAGTCCTTGCCCATCCATCCTCCTCCCCTTGGGCAGCTGGCTACCCCCAGGGGCCAGGCCGTCTCTGTTGCTCTGCTGGGGACAGGCTCCTTCACTGTGGCCCAGCAGGGGGGACTTCCTACCCTAAAGTAGTAGAGTTGCACTGACTACTTGACCCTTAATTTTCTACCTGTCTTCTCCTTCGTAATATAAACATACAAGGTCATAAAATACCCTCTAAGTACCACTGTAAATGCAGCTCACACATTTTGATAAATAATATCTTTATTGGCATTGGGTTCCAAATATCTTCTCATTTTCATTGTCATTTGTCCTTAGAGCCTTGGATTATTTAGAAAACATACATATTTTTAAATTTTAGTACGTATGAGGAGTTTGGGGATATCTGTTCTTGATTTCTGACCTAATGTTATAGTCAGAAAATAAGGGTATAAAGTACAAATCTTTTAAAATTTACCAAAGTTCAGGGGCACCTGGATGGCTCAGTCGTTAAGCATCTGCCTTCGGCTCAGGTCATGATCCCAGGGCTCTGGGATCAAGCTCCACATCGAGCTCCCTGCTCAGCGGGAAGCCTGCTTCTCCCTCTCCCACTCCCCCTGCTTGTGTTCCCTCTCTCGCTGTGTCTCTCTGTCAAATAAATAAATAAAATCTTCAAAAAAAAAATTTACCAAAGTTCATTTTATGGTCTAGAAAGTGTTCATTTTTCCTTACTGTTCTGCGTGGCTTGAAAAACTTGTGTTTTCCTTGTCTTTAGAGTCTACTACGTCCATTTGATCGGGTTTGTTAATAGTGTTACTCGAATTTCCTATAACCTTGAGTCAGCTAGATTTATCAGTTACAGAAACAGGTGTGTTGAAACCCCCCGCTGAGAAGTTAGGAGTTGTTTATTTCTCCCGGAGTTTTGCTTTATTATTTTGAAGCCAAGGTATTAGATTAAACATTTAGAATTATTTTCTCTTTCTGGTCAATGTAACATTGCACAGTGACCCTTTTTTTTATTTCTATGAATATTTCTCTTTTCAAAATCTATTTCCTCTGATATGGTATAACTACATCTTTTTTAAAAATGTCTTTATTCTGGCTTTTATTCTTTTACACTGCTCTTGCATCCTTTTGTTTTAATTGCGTCTTTTGCAAACAGCATATAGCTAGGTTTCTTGTTCGGTTTTTTGTTGTTGCTGTTGTTTTATTTTATTTATTTATTTGCCAGAGAGAAAGCGAGAGAGAGAAAGAGAGAGCACAAGCAGGGGGAGTAGCAGGCAGAGGGAGAAGCAGACTCCCTGCTGAGCAGGGAGCCCGATGTGGGACTCGATCCCAGGACCCTGGGATCACGACCTGAGCCGAAGGCAGACGCTTAACTGACTGAGCCACCCAGGCACCCCAGTTTCTTGTTCTTTTTTAGTGTGATCATCTTTACCTTTTAAATGTCCAGAACAGTGGGCACTAGGCACATGTGGTTGTTGGTCACTTAAAAAGTGCTGTAAAAGGGCACCTGGGTGGCTTAGTCGGTTAAGCGTCTGCCTCTGGCTCAGGTCAGGATCCCAGGGTCCCAGGATTGAGCCCTGTGTCAGGCTCCCTCTCAGTGGGGAGTCTGCTTCTCTGTCTCCCCCCATTTCCTGCACTCTCTTTCTCTCTCACTCTCAAATAAATAGATAAAACTTAAAAAAAAAGTGATGTAAAGATGAAATACATAAATTTTGGATATATTGGGTTAAGTAAAATATATTATTAAAATTAATTTCACCTGTTCCTTTTTATTTATTTATTTTTTAACATAACTATTAGAAAACCTAGAATGAGGGGCGCCTGGGTGGCTCAGTCGTTAAGCGTCTGCCTTCAGCTCAGGTCATAGTCCCAGGGTCCTGGGATCGCGCCCCGCATCAGGCTCCCTGCTCGGTGGGAAGCCTGCTTCTCTCCTTCTCCCCCTGCTTGTGTTCCCTCCCTTGCTATGTCTCTGTCAAATAAAAAAAATCTTTAAAAAAAAAAAAAAGAAAACCTAGAATGAGCTACATGGCCTACACGGTTTCTCCAATGGACAATGCCGGTCCACCCTGCTTACACTGATTGTGTTCGCTAGCATGTTTGGATTCTCACTCACCATCTTGACTTGTGTTCAGACCTTAGACCACCTTTTCTGTATTTCTTTTATTTATTTATTTATTTATTTGACAGAGAGAGAGACACAGCGAGAGAGGGAACACAAGCAGAGGGAGTGGGAGAGGGAGAAGCAGGCTCCCCACGAAGCAGGGAGCCCGATGTGGGGCTCGATCCCAGGACCCTGGGATCATGACCTGAGCCAAAGGCAGACGCTCAACGCCTGAGCCACCCAGGCGCCCCTGTATTTCTTTTTTAGTACTCTTCCTTTGAGAGTTCTTCATTTAGATTCTTTCTTCCTCAAACTATTTTTTTCCTTTTAAGATTTTATTTATTTATTTGAGAGAGAGAGAGCACAAACGGGGGTCAGGGCAAAGGGAGGAGAAGCAGGGACCCCCCCAACTCTGGACTCGATCCCAGAGTCCTGGGATCATGACCTGGGCTGAAGGCAGACACTTAACCAACTGAGCCACTCAGGCGCCTCTCAAACTAGTATTATTTTTAATTAGTTTGGAAGTTATATGTTCTGTTTCTGTTCTTTTAGAGGTGACTTTAGGAGTTTTTTTTTTTTTCTTTACAAACATATCCCTTAGAAGTCTTTTGTGGGTCTGTGAGTGACAGACTCTCAGTTTGTGTTCGTATAGGAGTTTTTATGTGTCTGAAAATACTCTTATTCCATCCCTGTATTTGAGGGATATGGATTCTTGTGTGAATGTTATTTTCTCCTAGCCCCTTGAAGATGCTTTGCTGAGAGGGAGAAAGCTGAGAAGCCATCCAACCGTCCCGCCATTGTGGCCTGGTGGGCGGTCTGCCTTGTCCTCCGCCAAGCAGGCCTCTGACTCTGGGGGCCTGCAGTCTTTCCGCATGTCCAGGCAGGGATTTCTTTCTCTTGATCCAGCTTTAATCATCAGTAGTTTTTAACAGTTTGGGAAATTTTGCAGTATTATCTCTCTGAATATTGCCTTGCCCGCCTTCTCCCTACTTGTTTATTCTGGAATGTTTTTGTACTGTCCTTCATAACGGTGGACGTCTCTTCATATTTTCAGCTCCGTCCATCATTTCTTATCTGTCTTCTAGTTAGCTCACCAGCCTCGGCTCGGTTCTTTGCTTTCTGTTGTTTTGCCTATAAACTGGATTTTTAAATTTCAGTGATTTTATTTTACAATTCCAAAGTTATATTTTCTTCTTTTTTCAAAATCTGATTGGTCTATTTGGGTAGGCTCTGATTTATCAGACTCTCCCCCTTTTTACTTTTCCAAATATATTAAACTTTATATTCGGCGTATTCCAGTATCCAGCGTCTCTGCAGGCCAGATCCTGCAGTACATGACCTCTGACCCCCTGAGGGGGCCACTTTTCTTATTGAGGTGGTGATCTATAGTGGTGAGCTCAGTAACGCCTGCAAGCTATGTGGAAAATGCTCTCCTCCTGAGACTCTCTGTCCGCCTCTGCTGGTCCTCGGGGCCACCACGGTCTCAGCCTGGAGGCTTTCAGGCCACTCTGTCATGTGACCTGGCAGGGGACAGCCTTGGGCACAGGCCGCGGTGCATCAACTCCCAGGGTGGTACTTAGGTCCCCGCACCCTTCGGCTTGTTCTTTTTTCTGTAGTTCTTAGGAGTCAGTTCGGCCACAACTCTCGTGTTGTTTGGCTCCTCTTCTGGTTGTAAGTTTAGTTTTTTCATAGGGACCTGAGTTGTGGGGGTGTCCCTGGGGGGCAGGTTTGCATTTGCCTGTGCTGGGGGGCCTCATGGGTTGCGGTGGGGGGGGGTGGTCAGCCAATGTTTCTGTGGATTTCTCAGCTTCTGGTCTCTGCACCGTGTGGGTGGTATGAATTCAGTGTGGGCGTGGGGAAATTCCACTTTCTTAGGGTGGCTATCCCACCCATGGCCCTAGACAGGTGGCAGCTTCCTGGTAGTGCCTTCAGGTGAATGGAATTTTTCTAGTCCCCAGCTCACTAGGACGGAGCCTCATGGCTCAGACAGCTCAGCAGGGCTCTTAGCCTCGCTTGGGCATCAAAGCCCAGTCCCTAAGGCCTGTCTCCTGTTCCAGCGACTCACTGGGTTGCTTGGCTCCTGTTCGAACTCTTGATTGACTTTGCATTTGCTGTTTGATTCTTGTATCTGGAATCTTTCTTTTATGCTCCCTTATATACAGGTGGGGGAGTAAGGTTTTGGGGGATATTTCAAGTGACTTTTTATATAGCATTTCTGCGTTAAAAGTGAGGGCAGGACTTGCCCAGAGCAGCTCAGTCTTCTGCGTGGGCCAGAGGTCGCCCTGAGAATGCCTTCCCATCCTACCCTATGCTCAATACCATGTGACCTCATGCTTTGCCCAGAAGGCCCTGCCGTCCCCTCCGCTCTGGCCTTCCATTCCCACCAGGTTCTCTTGCTTTTTGACCCCTGTAAGCCCCTGTGTCCACGTCCTTGGTTGGATGTGTGTCCGCCCCAGGCCCGAGGGGCCCTGATGCTCTATGTTCATGCCCTTTCCCTTTCTTAGGCTCGGGGCCCCCAGTTCCTGCCCCTGACCTCTTAATGCAGATCAAGCAGGAGGGCGAGCTCCAGCTCCAGGAGCAGCAGGCTCTGGGGGTAGAGGCATGGGCAGCCGGACAGCCAGATATCGGGGAGGAGCCGTGGGGCCTCAGCCAGCTGGACTCCGGAGCAGGAGACGTCTCTACAGATGCTGCCTCTGGTGAGTGGCCACAACCGGAGCAGACACCAGGAACGAGATGCAGGGACTAAGGGTAGGGTGCAGGGAAGGAGCTTCTGGAAGCACTGTGGGAGCTGTGGGCTCCTGACTCATGGAGAAGTTTCCCCACCTGAAGGCAGGGGGCTGTCCCAAATGATATTTTGCAGGCCCCACCGTGGGTTGGATGATGCTCTTGTCTTGGCATCTCTCTGCCTGACCTTCGTCAGCTGCACTCCTGTTCCTGCCCCCACCACGGGCATTTAAATTGCCAGATGCCTCCCATTCAAGAGGACTGTATGAAATAAATAACATTTGAGCTTCCTGGTGCCTCAGAGAAGGAGCAAAAGAGAACTGGGTGCGGGAGAGGCGGGGCTGTTCGCTCCCACAAAAAAGGCGGGGTCTTAGGGTCTAGCCTGTCCTTCCTTTCGCACAGGCTTTCCGCGCCCTTCCTTCCCCTAACCCATGGGCTCTGATCTCTCTTCATTGCAGGCGTCCACTCCAACTTTTCAACCACTCTCCCACCCACTTCCTGGCAGGCGGACCTCCCTCCCCACCATCCTTCTTCAGCATGCTCAGACGGGACACTGAAGCTCAACACAGCGGCCTCCACAGAAGGTATGGGGTGGCAGAGGACGGGAAAGGGTCGCATCTTCCTGGGAGGCTGCCTCAGCCCAGGGTCCTCACTTTTACCAGTGAACGGCCCTGACCTTTCGGCCAAGAGGCCGTTAGGTGTCTGTGATGTTCGGACTCTGTACGGTCTGTCCTTTATCTCCTTCCAAATTCTTACACTTGGACAGCCTTTCTTGAGAATGTTTCCGGCTGTCCCTTTCTCATACGGTCTGAACCAGTCAACCCTGGTAAGCTGATCCATTGAGAGGATGTACCTCCTGCCCAGGCTCAGCAATCCTGGCTCCTGGCTGGCATTGAAAAACCAAAAGCAAACCAGAACCGCTTCTTAGGTATCAGCGCTACCAAAGACAGGTGTCTGAAGGCCAGAATCGGGAAGAACAACTACCGAATTTATGTACTGGCATTCTTTTCACTTCGGTTTTGAAGGCCAGTTGTCTGTTACTTTAATCATTTCTATCATATTTTATCCCCCCCAAAATGTGCTAAAAGCCTGCGTCCCTGATCTAAAACTTCAGGATGTGAGATTCAAGTGCGTTTATATAAAATCAAAAACATTTGTACTATTTCACTAATATTTTTATCATTAGCTAGCTGGCCCCATTTACTGAATGCTTGCTGCCTTCCAAATAGCGTGCTAAGTGCTTTCAGACGTGACATACAACCCTATGAAATAGGGTATTCATAGAGGAGCTGTTGGTCAGAGAGCTACCTGAAGCCCCACAGCTGGCCTGGGGGGGCCGGCGGGGGGAGCACAGTACAATGATAGATCGGCCGGAGCCCAGCACTGGGCTTCTGCCCCTTGGCTACTTGGCCACCAGTGGTCAGCTTCAGGATAAACGCATGATTAGTCCTGAGAGCCAGCGTGAACACGGAACGTGGTGAGCGGATACGTTGGCTTTACCTGTGAAGGGCCTCACCCACAGGCTGAGGCAGCCCCAGGCCCGCGGGGAGGATGCCCTGCTGAGCCCGATCCTGAGGCGGGGAGAGTAGGGCTCAGCGGTGGTCGGGGAGCTGAATAGCCCGATGAAAGTATCAGGCCTTCCTTCTCTAAGCAGGTACCGGGACAGAATGATACGGGGTCTTTCTGTCTTTCTCAGCAGATGTAAAAATTGTGATAAAAACAGAAGTCCAGGAAGAGGAGGTGGTGGCCACACCCGTGCATCCTACTGACCTAGAGGCTCATGGGACCCTGTTTGGACCAGGCCAGGCCACAAGGTTTTTCCCTAGTCCTGTCCAGGAAGGAGCCTGGGAGAACCAGGGCAGCTCCTTCCCCAGCCAGGACCCCGTGCTGGGGCTGAGAGAGCCTGCCCGGCCTGAGCGGGACATGGGTGAGCTCAGCCCGGCCGTGGCCCAGGAGGAGACCCCCCCCGGGGACTGGCTCTTTGGGGGGGTCCGGTGGGGCTGGAATTTCAGGTGTAAACCCCCTGTGGGCCTGAACCCGAGGACTGGGCCCGAGGGTGTGCCCTACACCTCCCCTGACAACGGAGAGGCCGTGCTGGACCCCACCCAGGCCCCGAGACCCTTCAGTGACCCCTGTAAATACCCGGGCCGGACAAAAGGCTTCGGCCACAAGCCAGGCCTGAAGAAGCACCCCGCAGCCCCTCCCGGAGGGCGGCCCTTCACCTGCGCCACGTGCGGGAAGAGCTTCCAGCTGCAGGTCAGCCTGAGCGCGCACCAGCGCAGCTGCGGGCTGCCCGAGGGGGCGCCGGGGGGCGCGGCGGCGGCGGCGGCGGCGGGCGGCGGGGCGCGGGACGGCAGCGCGCTGCGGTGCGGGGAGTGCGGGCGCTGCTTCACGCGGCCGGCCCACCTCATCCGCCACCGCATGCTGCACACGGGCGAGCGGCCCTTCCCCTGCACCGAGTGCGAGAAGCGCTTCACCGAGCGCTCCAAGCTCATCGACCACTACCGAACCCACACGGGCGTGCGGCCCTTCACCTGCACCGTCTGTGGCAAGAGCTTCATCCGCAAGGACCACCTGCGCAAGCACCAGCGCAACCACGCGGCGGGGGCCAAGGGCCCGGCCCGCGGCCAGCCCCTCCCGCCCCTCCCGGCCGGCCCCCCGGACCCCTTCAAGAGCCCGGCCTCTAAAGGACCCTTGGCCTCCACAGACCTTGTGACCGACTGGACTTGTGGCCTGAGCGTCCTGGGACCCAGCGATGGCGCGGACCTGTGAGGCGCCCCCACCCCCCCCGCCCGGGCGGGCCGGGGCGGGGCGCCCGGCCCCCTCGCCCCCGCAGGCCGCTCGTGGCCGAAGTCCCACTTGCAGACGTCGGGGTGGTGGTGAAAGCGGAGGCCGGAACGGAGCCTGGGGGAAGCCGATTTCCAAGTTGCTGAACTGATCCCTGGAAAAAGAGAAACTATCCGGCTTCCACCTCTAAACAAAGTAGAACTCTCTGATTGTGAAACTGAGCAGCATAGAATTTTAAGTAATTTAATTATGAAAACTTTTTTTTTTTTTAATTCTTGACGAAAAAAGCTGGAAAATAGTCGTAGCACCAGTTTAAACTTTATAGTATACTTTTGGTTTCCGGAGCGTGTTTGTGTGGACTGTGTCCTTACCAAGTCTGACGATGTGTGTGCCCGGAGTTGGCCGGCTGGGGACACAGGCCCCACTGATGTCTAGGGATGGGCTGGTGGTGGCACAGAGTTGGGGGGAGTTGAGACCCCCCCCCCCAAAGCTGTGCTCAGCCTGGGGCGGGGCAGGGCTGCAAGCTCGTCCCATCACCACCTGCTCTACAAGGTGGAAACCCCCCCCCACCTCGTGTCGGCTGGGAGAAGGACTTGCCCACCAGCAGCCAGTCCCATTTCCCAGCTCTCCTCCATCTGAAAAGGCCCCCAAACGGGCTGGCCTATTATGGGCCATCTGTCACCCCTATCGAAAGGGGTTTGGGTGGTGTCACCCTGTTAGGTGACTCAGAGCCTTATAAACAGAGAGTCATCTGAAAACCCAGCGTTAAGGCTGCAGAGGTGAGGCAGCTGAGGCGGGCAAGTGGAACCCTTTGATGTCACATCCCAGCAGAGCCAGGAACAAAGCCTGGCCTGCCCACCCCGGAGTGGGGCCGCTTTCCACTCCAGCGAAATGCCTCTCTTTCCTTTTCTCTCTATGTGGTGTTTCTTCATTGTCAAAATGCCTTCACTTCGCATCTCATTTGATTACTGTGACCTTGTGAAGCATGCAGGACCAGTATGCTCTCTTGTTAGAGATGAGGAAGTAAATTCCTCAAGGGGGACACATCCCAGCCTCGCTCGGTGAGTGCAAGCTGCCGTGCCCGCAGTCGAGGAGGGGCCTCTGATTAGACACGGCTCATCCTCCTGGAGCATCAGTTTTGGGGGAGGGAAGGTTTTCGTCTTTGCCCTCTTAAGATTGGTGCATCTGCCGGAGCAAAGTCGTCAGGCGTCAAGATGTAGCTGAGCGCCCGCCCCTCCGGTGTGCGTGCTCACCACCCCCACCCGCACCCCGGGGGGCGCCCGGTGGCAGGTCTGAGAGGCTGGGCAAGGGCCGAGCGCTTGTTCATTCCCCGTCTGACATCTCACAGGTAGAATTAGAAGTGGCCCAGCTTTCTTGATTCTACCACACTGCTGTCCCTCCCACACGAGTGTCCATCCCGTTTTGTTGGAACAGCCACTGGACTGGTTCCCTTCCCCCAAATGGGTCACTTGTTTCCCCTGAGGAGCAAGAGACCCTGGCCTCCGTTCAGTCAGCTCCCTCATGCGTACTTTTATTAGGCAATAGACTAGTTAAGAAAATTGTTTCTATGTACTGTATATTTTGTACCTGTTTACACTTCTAATATTGATATAACTGATATTTTGAAAAACAAACGAAGAGGAAACATCCTGTTAAAATAAAACCTAACCAGCACCAAGGCGCTTTGGTCGGTTCCATTCTTAGACCCATGCTTCGGCACCGAGGCCTCCAAACCCCTCTTGCTCGCGGGCTTTGTGGCCAGTTTCCTCACGCCCTCCGCCCTCCGCCCTCCGCCTGCGCTTGGTCACCTCAGACCCAGGGAGGCCACCGACCCTGAGAGCTAGGAGTGGAAGAATCCAGAGAACTTTGACACCGTGGAGGGAAAACCGTAGCGCATCCCGTCGCCGGGCTTCAGAATGTAATCATGGCTTGTGTAATTTGGCTTTATGTAATCTGATGTGATGTACGTGAAGATAGGTCTGGGAGGAAAAGGGCAGAATATCAGAAAACAGCGGGTGCTGGATGTTCTCTCCTCGCATCTTGGCTGGGCAGGGGCGAGGAAAGATCTAATCATGCCTGGGGTGGTGGTTTTCCCGGGCCGGGAGTGAAGTCCGCCCGTGGTGTCTGAGCCGGGCTCACACCCACGTTCCCATCAACCAGAGTTAACGATTGTTAATGTTTTCTCTCGTGTGTTCCGTCTCTTTCACATTTGGATCTTTGTCTTTTTAAGAAAATGAAAATGTAAAATAAAATCTGCGTAAAATTGCCCCAAGGGCACGGGAGTGGGACATGGAGAAAGAGCAGAGGTGGGTCTCAGCCAGGCCCATCGTGATGATGGCGTCACTCGTGACGGGCAGCCCTGACTCTCTCACGCGCTGCTTGCCTACCTCCCCGCTCCCCCACTGGCCATGTTTCCAGTCCTGGGCAATCGGCAAGGGACCCTTCTGGTGTCTGCCCAGCTCACCATGCCTCCAGCCCAGCGCCGCCCTTGGCCGTTCCCACACGCTCTCCTGCCACACGTCCTGCGTGCGGGAAGCCCAGGTATCATGCCAAAGCCCCCAGCCAGAGTGGTTCACTCAGTGGCCGACTCCCAAGGCTCTGGCTTGGGTGCACTCTCAAAACAGAGAACGTGGGGGCGCCTGGGTGGCTCAGTCGTTAAGCGTCTGCCTTCGGCTCAGGTCATGATCCCAGGGTCCTAGGATCGAGTCCCACATCGGGCTCCCTGCTCGGCGGGAAGCCTGCTTCTCCCTCTCCCACTCCCCCTGCTGTGTTCCTGCTCTCGCTGTTTCTCTCTCTGTTAAATAAATAAAATCTTTAAAAAAAAAAACAGAACGTGGGGAGGACAGGGTTGGGGGGGCGGGGGCTGGAGCTCAGTATCAACTTCCACAAGGGGCACCTGATCAGCAGTTAGGGCGACCAGGCGAGCGCCTTGGGCTGGGGGCCCACTGCTGCCCCGAAGCAGCCTGCTTAGGCCAAAGCACAGTGGTCCCTTCTCGGTTAGTGTCCTCTTGCTGCTATGACCACAAACTTGGTGGCTTAAACCAGTACAGATTTGTCTTATGCTTCTAGAAGTCAGAAGTCCAAAATGAATCTTAGGGAGCTAAAATCTAGGTGTCAGCAGGGCTGCGTTCCTCCGGGAGTCCAGAGGAGAATCCATTGCCTTGCTGTTTCCCACTTGTAGCAGCCACCTGCGTCTCTTGGTTCGTGGCCCTCATCTTCCATGGGAGTCACTCCAACCTCTGCTTCTATCATCACATCATTTTCTGACTTTGACTCTCCTGCCTCCCTCTCGGAATCTTGCACAACCCTGGGCCCACCCAGATAATCCTGAATAACCACTTCATCTGAAGATCCTAATTTAATCACACCTGCAAAGTCCCTTTTGCCATGTGAGGTACCATCTTTTTTTTTTTTAAGATTTTGTTTATTTCAGACAGTGCGTGTGCAAGAGAGAGCGAGTACAAGGGGGGGCGGGCCGGGCAGAGGGAGAAGCAGCCTCCCCAATGAGCAGGGAGCCGGATGCAGGGCTCGATCCCAGGACCCCTGGGATCATGACCTAAGCCGAAGGCAGATGCTTAACCAGCCACCCAGGTGCCCCATGTAAGGCACCATAGTCACAGATTCTAGGGATTAGGATGTGGACATCTTTGCGGGGACCATGTTTGGCTTACTACATGTTCCAACTCCCAGGGCAATCCTCATCTCCTGTCTGAGGCCAGGCCAAATCCTCCGTGGATGCTCCTATGTTCTGGCACCAAAATAATGTGCTTAAGTGAGAACATTTGAGGTTCATCATGCTCATCAGCCACCCTCTGCTGCCCATAGAAAGGTACCCATCTTATGCCCGCCTCCTCCTGACATCTTTCTTTACCTTCACCATTCTTCAACTGTGCCGTAACCACTTCAACAGCATCAAGACCTGTGAGGGTTGTGCTGGCTCCTTTAAATATTACTCGATTTCATCTCCATTCTCGGGAAGATACCCCTCCTCCTCTGAGGTTCCTGTAACCTTCTCTCTCTCCTTTTCTCTGTCGTTCGTCAGTCTTATTCCACATCATTGAAGGCTTGTCAGAGTCCTCCTGGACCTCAAGGGTGTAACTCCCAGCCCATCCTGCCATCCCTCATACTGACCCAGGGTGACCTTCCTTACTGGGAAATCGGAGCACTCTCACTCTCTGGCTTAAAGTCCTTCAATGACTCCCGTCACCTACTGCTGAAAATCCAAATTTTAGGCCTGCATAGCTGACCCCTCATGAGGTGGCTCCTCCCTATTTTCATCTCCTGCCTAAACTGAACTGCCTGTCTTGCTGAGCACCATGCTGTTCCATGTCTCTGCACATGCTGTTCCCGCTGCAGCAGTGCCCCGCCCCCCAGCTCCCCCGTGCACCTGGTACACTCCTTACCCCTCAGGTCATGGCTCAGCATCACCCAGCTGTCCCTGGTCTCTGCAGGTGGCACTGATGTCTCCCCTGTTTCTCATAGACCCTTGCTCGGGTTCCTTCTGTCTTCATATTAGGTTCCCCCCTAATTTGTATATAATGTGTTCCTGGAAATGTGTATAAAGGTGTGTGTATAAAGATGAGGCAGTACACTTACCCAAATCCTGAGGCAGCCTTCATTCCCAGACAGCTATAAACAAAGTTCCTGATGTGACGTAATCATCAAGCTCCTTTTAACCCCGAGTGTTGTGCAATTTATACATGGTTATTTAAACACATTAAAAGCGCAATTTAGACATTAAACATATATACTCAAATAATCTGTCTTTAAAAATAGGGCAAAAAGGAATAAATGCAAATATTGTGGGTTGTATAACCTGATATAAACATCTAGAAATTCCAGATGGGATATAATAAATATAATTTTAAATACAGAGCTTAGAAAGGAATAAAGGGAAATCCTAGTGTACCAGAAATGAAGACAAAACAACACCCACATTATAAGCAGGTGAACAGCTGCTGCATCTAAGAGGGTGGGTATATAAGAGAAGGGTATATAGGCCTTGGGCTTGTGAAGGTCAGAGTTGGAGCTGACGCCTCCTCCAGAGAAAGTCCCTTGAAGATCTCGTCTTCAGAAAATACATGGTTCAGAAAAAATGCACCCCAACACTAAAAGATGATATGCTGGTTGAGTCCTCAGGAAGCAGAGGCCAAGTCACGGTTTGAAGTGCAGGACATTTACTGGAGAATAATGCTATAAAAGGTAAAGGCAGGAGGAAGCAGGATTTTGCAGGCAAAGTCTCAGACCAGGACACAGACCTAACATCCATGAACAGGAAGAGGAGTGCAAGCAGGTTTGGGCAGCAGGAACAGAACATACTGTGGTTCTGACAGAGTTTGAGCCAACCAAAGGATTCTAGAGCAAATAATTCCTGTTAGAGGAGTCCTGTGTTGAGCAGAAATGCCCAGGCCCTTGGACCCCACCTGCTCCCTCACTGGCTGGGGCTGCCCGAGAACGACGTGAACTTAGCTTGAAAGCCAAGGCATTTCCTGAAGGCGTTAGTAACTACAGCTGTCAGCTAACTGCACTCCTTGTAGCTGAACGGTAAATTCTGGAAGATCTGAGTGGCAGAACGCCATGGCAGTCACAAATGACAAAAAGCTTATGCCTCAGGCTGGGCTTTGGGTGATGGCAGTGGGCAGGGTGATATATTCCTTAAGAATCTAAAAGTACAGCTTGTATGTCATGGAGGCTGGGATTCAAATTTACATTACCCACAGGGCTGATCAACTGACAAAAACTGAGGCCAATGGGCCAATGAGAGCACTTGAGGTTTCTGGCTGAAGGAAACCCCCAACCAGGAGGAACTATCCCACAATCCAGACCACGAGCCCGGCTCAATATAAGCTCACAATCGCAAATTGCAAAACCCACAAGGACATAGTCCGCCATTAGGGAGAATACAATAAACAGCAGGATCAAAATCCAAGAACTTGAATTCATGTACAGATCATCCAAAATAGAATGTAACAGGAATAGTTTTATAAGGCATAAAGCTAACAGAGGGCAGAAAGTAGAAGAAACAGCATGGGAAAAGCCTGGCAAATAGAAACAAATCGGACCTGAAGAAAAATCAAGATACTGTTAGAAAGAAAGTGACATTTGAAAAAACAACAAAATTTCTGGAACTAAAATAGTCACTGAGATTAAAAAATTAAACGGACTGGTTAAACAACTTACCTGGACACAGCTGAAAAGAATTAGGGAAATGAGCTACAGATGAGAAAAATACCCAAAATGAAAGAGAAAATCACGGATGGAGATATATGATATGTTTAAGAGCATAGACAAAAACACCTACCATACACCTATCTAATCAGATTTTCTCATCTGGAAAGAGATAATTAAGAAATTAGGAGGAAATACATTTTTTTAAAAGATTTTATTTATTTATTTGAGACAGAGAGAATGAGAGGGAGGAGGGTCAGAGGGAGAAGCAGACTCCCTGCCGAGCAGGGAGCCCGATGCGGGACTCGATCCCGGGACTCCAGGATCATGACCCGAGCCGAAGGCAGTCGCTTAACCAACTGAGCCACCCAGGCACCCCAAGGAGGAAATACATTTTTAAAAGAATGGCTGACAATCTTCAAGACTTGATGGAAGACATAAATCCTCAAATTCAAGACGCCTAAAGGTATAGCCACACTTAGAAACATCGTGGTGAAACTAAGACCACCAAAAACAAAAGGAAAATCTTAAAAGCAGCCAGAGAAAGAGATTGACATGAAAGGAAAAGATGTCAGAGAAGACCATAGGCTCTTCTAGGATAACAACAGAGTCAGAAGACAATGAGCTAACACCTGCAAAGTGGTGAGAGGGAATACTGTCAACCTAGCTTTTGTACCCTGCTCGATTATCACACACGAGCAACGCCAAATAAAGACGTTTGTCAGAAGATAAAGACTGAGAATGAACCAGTTATAGACCCTCGCTGAAAAACTGCTGAGGACTGTCTTTGGGAAGAAGAAACTTGAACCCAGTACAGAGGAGGAGGAATCATAAGGAGAATCAGGAGGGGAAAAAAATAGTAAATATGGGTGAATATTAACATATGTGGACTTCATAAGACAATAATAAAGATAAATTTGGGAGATACAAAACAAAGTATCTATGACACTAGACAGTGGGTAAGAAGGATGGAGCATGATGTCAGTGAAAGCATCCTACGGTCTTTGTAATTTCCAGGCAAGGGCAATCATACATATTTGTAAGTCAATCATACAAACTTAAATGTTCATCATAGCCTCTAAAAGAATAGGAGAGGCTCCTAGCAGAGGGAGGAAAGGTGAATTAGGAAAACTCAATTCATCTAATAGAAGGTGGGAAAAGGGGGGAACGAGCAAAGTTATGGTAAATAAAGATCACAAAATAAGGTGACAGAAAAAAAACCAAATAGTTCTTGCTATTCACTATGACTAGAAAATAAGCTCTTTGGTCAAAAGACGCATTGTCAGATTATAAAACTAAACAAAGATCAAGCTCTATGCATTAAAGTTTTAGTGAGAAATATTCCTTGGGGCATAAATTTTCCTTTCTCCAAGACTGCCCCATAATCACATTATGTCAACCCTCCTCTTGCTGGCTATTCTGTACCATGATGACATGTTGTCAAAATTCCAAAATCTTTCATCACTTTCCCTCACCAGAAAAGTCTCATTCCAGCCTCAGTCTGAACCATACTTGAACTTCAGTGGCAAACTCAGTCGGACCTTGTGTCCTCTCCACTCCAGTTCGGGCTAGATCTGTCTGGGGCCCCAGCAGCTTGGGGTGGGGCGAGCACAGGGTCTGCTCCTCAAACCCTTCCTCCTTTCCCTCTCCGGTCTTCCCACACTTCCTTCACCCAGACTCCAACTTAGGACTTCACAAAGCCTCACTTTTGGCCAAAGCGTGGAGAATTCCAAAAGGACATGAAGGAGGATGTGCTCATGTGTGTTGCCATAGAGACTTCGTTCAGCTTGGCGCCACCTGGGACTGTGGGGCCCCTCTGGTACAGTGGGTTCCACGAAGGGGGGATGTGAGGTTGTCTTGGGGTAGTACTCAGCTTTACCCTGAATTCCTCGGACATGGAGAAGCATTTCCTGAGGGCTATCAAGAAATGTCTGCCTCTAACTCTTCCCAGGAGTAGCAACCCATTATTTGGCCTGTGGCATATGAGCACCCCAGGGGTCCCCCGCCCCCGACCTGCTGTGCTCCTATATAAGAGGGCAAGGAAACTGCTTGGGTCTTATTGCACCACTGGGGTTTGAGGGTTCGAGCAGGGTGGGAGTAGCCCCTCCTTTTCCCTGTGATGTCTTTAAGCCTTCAGAAATCTCTACATTAAAAGCCACCTGTGGCGGGGGGTGGTGCCTGGGTGGCTCAGTCGTTAAGCGTCTGCCTTCAGCTCAAGTCATGATCCCAGAGTCCCGGGATCAAGTCCCACGTCAGGCTCTCTGCTCTGCAGGGAGCCTGCTTCTCCCTCTCCCACTCCCCCTGCTTGTGTGCACTTGCTCTCTCTCTCTCTCTGTCAAGTAAATAAAATCTTTAAAAAAAAACAAAAAACAAAAACTTTTAAAAGCCATCTGCTTCCATGTACCAGCATGCTCACAGACTTCAGGGGATACGTAGCAAGTGCTTCTCTTCTTCCCTATGACAGAAGAGGGAGCCTGGAAAGGACAATGAGCGAAGTCCTGGGCTCCACAGAGGACACTGAATGATCTCACGTGGAAAGGGGAGGATGGCCAAGAACCGCCTTCTCTCTAGTCCTCTTTGTATGTGTGCTTGGGGAGGAGGTGTCAGCTCTGAGGGCACGCTTCCTGGTGAAGCTCCGCAGGTGAGTGACTGTCCCAACTCCTTCTGGCCACATGGAAGTAAATTGTGGGGCCTTTGGTCCCAGCTTACGCCTTTGGTCCTCAGCTCTGGGCCTTAGCCTCGATCCCCAGACATGGACAAAATGACACTTGACATCTTGTCACATGCTGTTTACAAGAGACGTGCCTAAAACTTAAAAGTACAACACGGTGCAAAGTAAAGAGTTGGGGGAGAAAAGCTATACTAGCAAACACTCATCAAAAGGAAATGGACTAGTAAATACCTTTAGACAAAGCCGACTTTAATGCAAGAAGCATTACTAGGATAAAAAGGATCACTGTAAAGGTACAGTAGACCTAACAGCATGGACTCATAACATATACAGCAAAAAGTGACAGAATTATGAGGAAAATTTTGAAAAAAATCACAAAAGGGGATTTCTATATACCTCTATTTGATAAACAAAAATTAGTAAAAATCTAGAATATTTGAAGAGCATATTTAACTAATTTTATCCAAACAATTAGAGATTTTATGTTCAAATACATGAAATATTTACAAAAACTGGCTACAAAACAAATTACAACAAATTCCAAATACCAATTTTATTCAGACCCCTTTTTATAGTCACAGCATAATAAGTTAGAAATAATAAAACAATATACAAGATGTTTGTAAAAGAGAAGAACCATTTAAGAAAAAAAAAATACCTTTTGATCACATTTTAAAAAAAAAGATTTTATTTTTAAGTAATCTCTACACTGAACATGGGGTTCGAGCTCACAACCCCAAAATCAAGAGTTGCATGCTCTGGGCTGCCTGGGTGACTCAGTCAGTTAAGGGACCCACTCTTGGTTTCGGCTCAGGTCATGATCTTCCAGTTGTGGGATCCAGCCCTACATAGGGCTCCACGCTGAGCAGGGAGTCTGCTTCAGATTCTCTCTCCCTCTCTCTGCTCACCCCCCACCCGCACTGCACACATGCAAGTGCATGCTCTCTCTCTCCCTCTCTCTTGCTCTCTCAAATAAATAAATAAATCTGAAGGGGAAAAAAAAAGAGTTGCACGCTCTACAAACTGAGCCAGCCAGGCGCCCCAGCTCTCATTTTAACACTGCTTTATGTGTTTGGTTTTTGGGGTTGCCTGGGTGGCTCAGTGGGTTAAGCATCTGCCTTTGGCTCGTCATGATCTCGGGGTCCTGGGATCGAGCCCTGCATCGAACCCCACATCAGGCTCTCTGCTCATCGGGGAGCCTGCTTCTCCCTCTCCCTCTGCCATTCCCCCCACTTGTGCTCTCTGGCTCTATCTCTCTGTCAAATAAATAAAATCTTTTTTAAAAAATACATGTCTGGGGCGCCTGGGTGGCTCAGTTGGTTAAGCGACTGCCTTCGGCTCAGGTCATGATCCCACGGTCCTGGGATCAAGTCCCGCATCGGGCTCCCTGCTCTGCGGGGAGCCTGCTTCTCCCTCTCCCACTCCCCCTGCTTGTGTTCCCTCTCTCGCTGTGTCTCTCTCTGTCAAATAAATAAATAAAATCTTTAAAAAAAAAATACATGTCTGGTTTTTGGAACAATTCCTATTGTAAAAAGTTTATAGCAAAAAATTTCAGCTGACTACAGAATATTTAATATTAATATATCAAATATGCAACTAGTAATCTTGAGGGGGGAATATACTGAGAGGATATACAGTTATAAAAGTAGCTTCATGTTAAACATGTCAAATGGAAGGCACATTTTTATTTTTCCCTTTTCACATACTCTAGAAGACAAAGAAAAATAAATTCAAATCAGGTAAGTAACTCTTCGGTGGTTGAAGTCTTTTATTTTGGTAACAAGAAAATCTAAAATTAATACTGAATTTCTCGGGCGCCTGGGTGGCTCAGTCGTTAAGCGTCTGCCTTCGGCTCAGGTCATGATCCCAGGGTCCTGGGATCGAGCCCCACATCGGACTCCCTGCTCCATGGGAAGCCTGCTTCTCCCTCTCCCACTCCACCTGCTTGTGTTCCCTCTCTCACTGTCTCTCTCTGTCAAATAAATAAATAAAATCTTTAAAAAAAAAAAATACTGAATTTCTCATCTTACATTCGTCTGAAAAAGAATGATCATATATTCATTCATCTGGATGCTTCTCCATGGGATATTAGCTGATTAGTTGATTTCTGGGCCCCATCAAAATTCTAGCTGGCTTAGTTGCAGAAATTCACAAGCTGGCCCTAAAATTCAAAGGGAAGTTCAAGGCATCCCGAATGGCCCAAAACAATCTTGAAAAAGAGGAGCAAAGTTAGAGGACTCACGCTTCCTGCTGATAACATTTGGAAACATAAAATGTATGCTACCAATAACACAAAGGATGGCGAGTAACCTGCTATTAGATTAAAGCACCGTACTGAGGGGGTGTAACTCACGTGAAATAGGCTATTAAAAATTAAAGCTGTATATTTTAAAACTTAGGGCAACCATTAAAAATGAGGTGTAACTTATAAGTGTACAGTGAAAATAGAATTACTAAAAAACAAATACTCTATCCAAATGCAGGCAAAGAAAGAGAAAGAAATTATCGAAGACTTGGAACACAAAGAAAACAACTTAGCAAAACGGTAGATGAAAATGCAATCCTATCAGTAAGCACATTAAGTTTGGTGACAGGGGTCATATCCACAATATGTTTTTCAAAAACACCTATAAACCAGGGCACCTGGGTGGCTCAGTCGTTAAGCGTCTGCCTTCAGCTCAGGTCATGATCCCAGGGTCCTGGGTTCAAGCCCCACATCAGGCTCCCTGCTCAGCAGGAAGCCTGCTTCTCCCTCTCCCACTCCCCCTGCTTGTGTTCCCTCTCTTGCTGTGTCTCTTTCTGTCAAATAAATAAATAAAATCTTAAAAAAAAAAAACACCTATAAACCAATAAGAAAAAGACCTCACAAGAGAAACATTGGCAAAGGTTTTGGAGAGAAAATTTCAAGAGGGAGAAACCAAATGTCTAGTAAATGTGAAAAGATGTTCCATTCTCTTAATAATCAGGGAAATACAAATATCAACACAAAGTAAAATAATGAACTATCATTGCAAACTCATTGTGTGGACAAGGTTCCAAGTCCATTATCAGTAAGTGTTGGCAAGGCTGTGGAAACAGGACCCCAGGCACGGCTGGTGGGAGTGTCGCTGGGCACCATCTCACTGGTGAGCGATTTGGTGAACGTAGGGAAGAGGAAGGCGCCCCTGTCACCCACTCTTCTGTGTCTTGGGGTCTCTCCGAGAGAAACTCAAATATGGGCAATCAGACATGAATGCAGATGTTCCTACCAGCAGGTTTGTTTTCATTCCCCTGGGGAAGGGGAAGTAAACTGGAGTTTATTTATTCAATGAAATACTATATGGTGGTTAACATGAATGAACCAGATATTCTTGTTTAAACAGGACTATCTCTCAAAAACAATGATGCTTAAAAAAAAAAAAAAAAGCAAGCTGCAACCTGATATGGAGTGAATTACATCATTCACATAAACATTGAAAATACCCAAACCAGTGGTATGCACTGTTGACTGATGCACGGTAGGAAATGCGCCAGGACATAGGTGGGATCTCCAACCTCTGGGAAGGGAAGGAAATGGATCGGCGCTGGCCTTATCTGTACCCATAACTTTCCCTTTTTAAAGAGACATCGGAGCTGACAGCATACGGAGTCCTGCTCCTCTTGCCTTCTAAGGCAGTTCCACCCCTGGCCTCCCTGGGGTCCCGTTAGGTGAAC
>NC_138380.1:6025542-6075947 GCF_054177405.1 Leptonychotes weddellii
GTCTATACTTTCTTTCTTTCTTCCTTCCACCGCCCCCCCCCCCAATTTCCTTTCTAGATCTTGCCACCTGGTAGGTATTCCACAAATATGTGTATAAGTGAACCTGTCCAGGAAAGGGAGCCGCCAACTCTAAGCTCTACCATTTGTTTTGGGGTATCCCTCAAGGTTAGAATGAGCATTCCTACAGGGACTGGAACTGCAACTTGGGGTAAACAAGTCCCTTCCCACCCGGCCTCAGTTTCCTCCCAAATGACGGGTCCGGCCCCTTCCAGCCCCAGCACTCTATGATTCTCGGAACTGTGTCCTTTCATGTCGAAAACAACACTCGGGCATTTCACAAAAGCACCCAACCCCCTTGTTACCCTTGGAACCACAGCCCGCTTCCCTGGAACCCGGACTGCACAGAGCTGGTCACATGAACTCGGGCTTTCTTTGGTGTGACGGGTTTCTTAGATCCCTTTGTGAGCGCAGGTTTTGAAAGGGAACGACCCGGGTTCTGGGTTTGAGAGGAGCAGGGGGATCCGGCGGGAGGAAGGCTGTCGGAGCCAATCAAGCCGCCTCCAGACCCCAGCACGTCGCCTTGGCTGCGCGCGGCTGTTCGTGCTCGGCGCTCCCGCCTCCGGGTCTCGCCCGAGGCTGCCCGGGGCGGCGAGGACCCCAGGTGAGAGGCCAGGGGGGCCTGGGGGGGAGGCCGAGCGGCTCGGCCCGGGCTCCACGACGGGCTGGCCCGGGGCTCAGGGCGTGTCCGTCGCCGCCTGGCTGCTCGCTCGACACTGTTCGCTCCTACCGGCTGTAGATGGAGCTGTCTGGGTTCCTGCAGCCTCCGACGAGCCTCGGAGTGTTTCTCTTTAAACGGCCTGAGAGGGACATGCCTCCCAGGATGCAGTTTGTATCAACATGGCAGCTGCTGTGCAGCTCCCCTGCTGAAGAGGCGCCGGGACGGCAGCGCAGCTCGCAGCCGGGGCCGGGGCCGGAGCCGGGGTCGCAGCCGCGGCCGCACAGGGGCCGCGCGCGGGCCGGGGGCCGGTGCTGAGGGCCGGGGCCCAGCTCGCGGCCGGGGCACAGCCCGCCCGGCCGCTCGCACCGCCGCGCGCCCCGCTCCGACGCCGCCGCCCGGCTCGGCCGCTCCGTCCCCGCCCGCCCTGAGCAGGCCGGGCCCGACGGCCGCGCGAGCCCGGGCGGGGAAGGCAGGGCCGGGCGGGCGCCGCCTGCGGAGAGGCCGGGGGCCGGCCTGCGCGGGGCCGCGCGGCGGCGGCGGCGACTCCGGGCCGGGCCGGACAGCGCACGGCCATGGCCGAGGCGGCCCCGGCTCCGGTGAGGGCGGCCCGCGCGCGCACGGACGCGCGGACTCGGGGCCCGGGGGACGGCCTGCGCGTCCCGGGCTCGGCGGCCCGGCCTGGGGTCTCGGTAAGGGACAGAAACGCCGCGACGTGGGGGCCGGGGGGGGGTGCTGGAGGGCTCGCGCGCCCCTTAACGGGAGAGGGGGGTGCTGCGGGATGGGAGCGGGCCCGAGGATCCGGCCGCCGTCCGGGCGAGGCTGCGGGGACGCCGGGGCCTGGCACGCTCGCGGGCCGGGAGGTGGGCGCCCGGGGACGGCGCACCTCGCTCCCTGCGGAGCGGACGCTGCGTCCGTCGGGGTTGCCGCCGCACGTTTTCCGCAGAGCTCGCCCCCGCCGAGCCTCCCGCGGCCGGAGCGCGGCGCTGACGCGGCTCTCCCCATTTCGCAGAGCGGAGACACTGAGGCACGGACACCTGGCGGCGACCTGCCCGGCCTGCCCCAAGGTCACGTAGCGAATCATCCGTGGCCCGGTGCCCGCGTCCCCAGAAACACCATCCTTCCTGGGCTGCGGGCCTGGACGGGGAAGGGGCGGCTCTGGCGGCGGCCTCCCCTGGGTTAAGGGCCTGGCCCGGCGCGCGGTGGACGCGGCCCGTCGGGGGGGAGGTGACGGCGGGGCGAGAGGCTGGGCAGCACCCAGCCCAGCGGCTGCGTCGTGGGGAACAGGTGACCCTAGGGCTCGGGCGCCTGGGCCTCCAGCCCCTTTCCTCTGGAGGGCCCCCCTGCCAAATTTTGGGTGTCCAGACGGATGGGGTCTGGGGAGCGAGCTCCTAAGGGTTTAGTGGCCGATGGTCCTGTTTAGTGGGCCATTATTAAAAATCGGCACTAAGCTCTCCCCGCAGACTTGCTCTTTGAGATGCAGTGGCTTGTGCTGGAGAGCAGGATTGCTGCATGGGGGTCAGCGCCTGTGAGCCTCAGTTTACTGCTGTGTACAGGAGGGGGTCGGGATATATGCTTTCTAAAGAGCCTCCCGGTTCAACAAAAATAATAATCATCTCTTGGAAAAATAAAATAAAATGGAGATTTAAAAATGCCTACCTCTGGGCTTCGGTCTCCAGGGCCCCTGAATGGTATATAATTCTGAGTTAATCACACTGGGTCATACAAGAAAATGGCACGGCTTTCTTTTTTTATAAGTTGATATGGATGGTTATGTATTTTTTCTGCTAAGGTGCATGAGTCCTGGAGACCCCATCCACTTGGGATGCGTGAGGTAGGGAGGGTCATTTAAATCCTGTGATACACAGTCCAGAATCCTCCCTCTGCCCACAACAGTTTGAGAATGCAGGCTTATTAATCTTAGATACTATATTTACAGCTCCATCACTCTCTTGATGCTTAGGGTAAAATCAAGCCGTAGTTTACTGGTACGGAGGACATTATAGCAAGGGGCTTTAATTTGGGGGTAGAGGAGGGGTGTGTTCCTGTGGCCCCCTCATCCCTCTACAGTCCTCCAAATCTGGAAGTGGAGAGAGCCAATCTAGTAATAGCAAAGAAATGGTACTTTCCTTTGAGCTCTGATTAGACTAGTTGGTAAAGGTATCTTACTCTGCTGGCTTTCGGTACTGTACTGGAGCTTTTTTTTTTTTTTCCTTCATTGTTTTAGTTAAACCCCTGTATTACTCAGGGAGACTAACTTGGCCCCCGGGGATTTTTCCCTTCTTCCTATTAGTTGTAGGCAAATACCCTAATCCCCCTCCAAGGACAGGGCCATAATGTGTCTATTGTGTTGCATTTTGCTAGTCATTTTCCCTGCGTCTGAGGCTCTTATGTCCTCTCTGCCCTCACCTGTGAAGAGAGGTAGCTTAGTTGTTGACGAGTCTTCAGGCTTAGGGGTCTGTGAACCCCTTGAAAGCGTTTGCAGAATTTTGTATGCACGCCCACATGTGGTTTTTTTGTTTTTGTTTTTGTTTTTTTGAGGGAGAGAATCCACAACTTTCATCAGGTTTTCAAAGGGGTCCCTGAAATGTCTTTATGGACAGGGCCTTCCCCACCATAGAACCTCCCACAGGTCTTTGTTTAATCTCCAGGCCTCTGAATTTTAGAGGTAGAAAGGATTCAGAGCACTTACCTGACCTGCTGCCTCAGTTGACCGATGAGGCCCGGAGGCATCCTACAGTGCCCGCTGATGGCCGGGGGCTCTGCAGCCAGCCCGCTTTGTGACCTTGGGCAAGTTGGTTGGCTTGGCCTCTCCAAGCCTCGGTTTCTTCATATGCTAAGTGTGGGTAACAGTTTTCAGAGTCCCTATTTTTTTTTTTTTAAGATTTTATTTATTTATTTATTTGAGAGACAGAGCACAAGCAGAGGGAGCTGCAGGCAGAGGGAGAAGCAGGCTCCCTGCTGAGCAGGGAGCCCGATGCGGGACTCGATCCCGGGACCCTGAGATCATGGCCTGAGTCGAAGGCATTTCACAGGGCTTCCTGAGGATGATGTGAGATAACCCTTTAAAATGCTTAACACAGTTCATGGCGCACGATAAATGCTGACTAACTGTTAGCTGTTATCTGACTAATTAGCTCTCACATCTGGTTAGCTACAGAGCTATTGGATCATACTACCTCAAGAACATTCCGCCTGAACAGGCCTTCGGTTTTCAATTCTTGGCTTCAAAGTGTGGTGCTGTCTCAGTGAAGGCCCTCGTAAGTGAATGAATGAACAAATAAAGGAAAGAAAGCGGTAGGAGATATAAATAGGTTTAGATGGCTCTGATAGATGACCGAAGCCACGTCATTCTTCACCCTAACATTTTTTTTTCCCGTGACCCAATAATTTCTACTGTTCATTCATTCAGCAGACATTTACTGAGCACATACTATATGTCAGACTGGACCCCGGGAGATGCTTCCTTTCAAACAAAGAGAATGGGAATTTCAGGTTATATTAAAGATCACTTGTACATGGCACAGTGATGGGTCATTCAACAGATTCTCTGAAGGAAGATTATGAGCAAATGGACAAACATATTATAGAAGAACTTGAGTTCAGTTCCAATAAAGCTATTGATTGTCTGGATAAGTAAACCCAGAACTGGCCACTCAGAAGACCTTTGCTTCACCTTCCTGGTGACACAAGAATTCTCTCAACATGAATGTGGCAAGGTGGGGAACAGGGAGAGAATAAATAATGAAAAGCCTCAAAGGAATCAGTCTTTATTTGGTTCTCATCCCCCTGCCAGTCTTGACGTGAGTCACAGAACTGGCTGACTTCCGCTCCATTTCCAGTCCCTCCAGGCCTTTGCTCCTCATCGCCCACCTCACAAACCACAAGGAGGAACTCAGACCACCAGCGCACACCTACCTCAGTGGACCATCTGCCCTGAGGACTTTGGCTCCCGGACAAGGGGCAAATTGCCGTCCCCTAGCCTGGCTCAGGCAGGGTCTCTCCTCTCTCTGGGGAAGCAGAAGGCAGCCTGGAATGCCCAGAAGCCCATTCAGCCTCTCCAGGAGGGGCTGGGTCCATGCAACATGTCTCACTATATACATACTCTGAGAAATTGTACTGATAAGTCCACAATTCAGCTTTTATCAGAGTCTGGGAAACTGAAGGTATTTGTGTGTCCTCGCCACTGGGGGATGTGAGGGAAAGATGGGGCACTGGGACTGCCTGCTGACACAAGCAGGAGCAGTGGGGCCAGATGTCAAGTTCACTGTCGAGGGAAGTCCTTTAACAGTGCTGGCCCCACCAGAGTTGCCTCCCGCCTTGCTGGGAGTCTTGGGGTAGTAACAGTGCCCGGTGCTGACAAAATTCTGCTCCTTCGTTTTACGAAGTCTTATTTGATGCTCAATGCTCAGACTCAGTGAGGTGGCAGGCGTGTTAGATACTGTCTTTGTGTTATGGGTGAGGATACTGAGAACGGAGAGGCCCAGTAAGCCGGCCGCCGTCAGCGTGGACAGGACTGAGAGCCGAAGCTGGCATGCTTTCCCCTCTCGTCCACTCCTAGTCCTGGGTGGTCCCTGGGAGATGCATGTTATGAAGAAAGAGATGGTTCTACCAACGCGGAAGGTGGCGTGGCCACCTTTTCTTTGTTGTTAATAATAGTTTTGTAATTGATGTCTAAATCAGCACTAGGTTCTTAAGAAGAGACTCAAGTCCATGCAATGTATCTTATTGCCGGTAAACCTGCAACCCTTTTTAGGTGGGTGCCTATCTTTGGCATTTACTTTGTCAGCTGGAGCCTGTGGCCTTCAATCCTGTCCTTTCTTTCCTTGAACACAGGTCCAGCAGCTGGACATGGAGACCCAACGCTCATCACCTCCGTCATTCCCCAATGTTCTGCAAGAAGAAACTCCGCATCAGGCCCCTGCTGGACTCCCCCGAGAAACTCTGTTCCAATCCCGTGTTCTTCCCCCCAGAGAGATTCCTTCTTCGTCTCCCCCCATTCCCCAACAAGGCTCCCTACCCCAGACTCCCAAGCTAGAGACCTCTGGCCGAATGCCGCATGTTCTCCAGAAGGGACCCTCACTCCTGTATCCTGCCACTTCTGAGCAAGAGACTCATCTCCAGGGTCCTATGACTTCCCAGGAAGAGACCCAGTATCCACCCCCAGCTGCTGCTGAACAAGAAATATCACTTCTCTCCCACTCCACCCCCCACCAAGAAGCCCCACTCCACTCGCCGGAAGTTCCTGAGAAAGACCCCCTTACCCTTTCCCCCACAGTTCCGGAGACTGACATGGACCCCCTGCTTCAGAGCCCCGTTTCCCAAAAAGACACTCCCTTCCAGATCTCTTCTGCAGCCCAGAAGGACACACCACTCCCTACGGCGGAGATCACCCGCTTGGCCGTGTGGGCTGCCGTCCAAGCGGTGGAGAGAAAACTGGAGGCCCAGGCCATGCGGCTTCTGACCCTGGAGGGGCGGACGGGGACGGCCGAGAAGAAGCTGGCGGACTGCGAGAAGACAGCCGTGGAGTTCGCAAACCACCTGGAGAGCAAGTGGGTCGTGCTGGGGACCCTGCTGCAGGAGTACGGGCTGCTGCAGAGGCGGCTGGAGAACATGGAGAACCTGCTGAAAAACCGAAATTTCTGGATCCTGCGCCTGCCCCCGGGCAGCAATGGAGAGGTTCCCAAGGTAAAGCTATCCCAACTGGGGCTTCCTGGGGAGGGATCTGAATTGGCATGTGGTTTAGGAATTTCATATAAAAGAAGGAAGAAGAGCTGGTTAAGAAGGAAACAAATAGGGGCGCCTGGGTGGCTCGGTCGTTAAGCGTCTGCCTTCGGCTCAGATCATGATCCCAGGGTCCTGGGATCGAGCCCCACATCGGGCTCCCTGCTCCGCGGGAAGCCTGCTTCTCCCTCTCCCACTCCCCCTGCTTGTGTTCCCTCTCTCGCTGGGTCTCTCTCTGTCAAATAAATAAATAAAATCTTTAAAAAAATAAAAAAAAGAAACAAATACAGTGATACCAACATCTCTTCACCAAGCACAAGATAGGCCAAAATCACATGATTTGTCCTCTTGGTAAAGCCCTCTTAGTGATCAGGGATGGTCAGTTTGGAAGGGTGTTCAGTTCACAAGAAGAGTGACTTAGCGGTTCACTGTGAAGGTGGATGGAGACCTTGGTGGAAGGTTCCGGGGCTCTGTCCTGCTCCACAGTTTTATCAGTTGACTTACAAATTATGTTAATGCCAGTAAAAATGTGATTTCAAGCGGTATCCTAAAAAACGAGAGAATAGTTAGGTTTTAATATTATTTCCCAGAAGATCCTAAAAGAACTTGAATGTGGACTGGTTTTCTTTCTGTTCTTTTGTGTGTTGTCCCCGTACACAGCCTTATGTAGGGACGAGACTTGGACTTTATTCTCTAGGCCAGCCCTTCTCAAATGTTAGCGTGGCGATCTTACTAAATGCAGACTCTGATTTAGTGGGTCTAAGATTGGGGCCTGGGGGTCTGCATTTCTAGCAAATTCCCTAGTGTCATTGCTGCTGGTCTACAGACCATGCTTTATAGCAGCAAGGATAATCCCATTAGAAAACGGACTAGACAAAACAAGGCCCTTCTCTGTGGGGGCCAGGACAGTGGCTGAAGTCAGGCCAGATTTCTAAAGAGGTCCGTGGTGAACACCCACCACTGTGCCTTTGGGCTTTCCCACTGCAGTCCTAAGAAGAGGTGTTTGAGCCAGGGGCCAGGGCTTAGAGCCATTTGTTGCCTTGGGATTTGGCAACTGAGGGCCTGTAATTGCCATCCAGTTGGTCCAAGGTGAGCTTGTGTGGTTTCAGGTCCCTGTCACCTTCGACGATGTCGCCGTCCACTTCTCCGAGCAGGAGTGGGGGAACCTGTCCGAGTGGCAGAAGGAGCTCTACAAGAACGTGATGCGGGGCAACTACGAGTCTCTGGTTTCTATGGGTAAGGAGAAGGTTCACCCATGCTGGGGGGGCTTCCTTGACACTAGCCTGAGGTTCATTTGAAAACGTTGGGAGTTCTGAACTGCAGTCCTACCAATAATCAGAAACAAGGAAAACTGAATTTTAGAGCACACAACCAGTTAGAACAAATGCCCCCAGGCAGCAGAGATGAGGACAGCTCGTCAACAGCGCAGCTCTGCTGAGAAGCCTTGGGGACAGGCAGGAAGAAGACAGACGGCAGGGTCTCACCTCTACATTATTTCCCCCCTGGCCCTGTATGTATATATTTAATGAGTTTGTTCAGCAAACAATTACAAAGCAGAGTGTGAAGGGCTTTACGAGAATCAAGTTATTTAATCCTCCGCCTCTCCCGTGAAGGTGCTGAGACAGGTGTGAGTGCTCGTTCCCCTTCGCCCATGCAAATGACTGAGCACTGTCACTGTTGGAGGGTCCCCCGGGGTGTTGTCTCCGCCGTGCAGAGAGGAGGCTGTGACCCAGGAGTTTGATGCTCATGCTGGGTCCCACCAGCGAGTCACAACAATCTCACTGAGGACTCTCTTCCCCCAAAGTCTGTGCATTCTTGTTGTTTCCATTTAATAAGAGTATTTAAGGAGGAAAACCTGGGAAATATACTTTAGTTTTATGTGTATCCTTCTGTCTGGTATGGGGAACTCTTTGGGCACACAAAAAAAGTTAGAAAAACATTTACGTATGCAAGTTGTGTAGAAACTTTGATTCTTGCTAGAATTGTTCATTGAATATACACATACCTCCCCATTAAGGCAACTTTTTCTTTTTAACTCATTTTTTCTTTTCTTTTTAAAGTATATACGTAATTGTGAGAATTTAGATTTATGGAATAAAGAGCAATGCCCACCCTCCCACCAGTACTGCCCCCAGAGGTAACCACCATGAACCCTTCGGTCTGCATTCTTTTCTCCTTATTTGTGCACATGCAAACATACACACTTGTGCACACGCCGTCTGTGGCTTGCACAGATGGGGTTGGTCACTTACTCTCCCAAAGGGTAGGCCCTAGACAGCCTTCCACGTCTGCACAGGTCGGCCTGCTCAGAAGGATGGTGCGGCATTCCAGATGAGCCACTGGGCATTTGACCTTTCTGCTGTTACTGAGCAGCACGCTGACCCCGACTCCTGCCTGTTACCGAGGGCCGTGATCAGCCTTGTGCATCTGTGTGCGCTTGCACGAGCGTTTCAGGAGGACGGCTTCCAAGGAGGTCTGCCGAGCGAAGAGGACGCACACTGACGATATCACGGCCACTTCCTCCAGAAGGCTGTGGACGTTCACGCCCCAGGGCACGGCACTGCCGTCTCTCCATGCCCGGGCCCGAACTGATGTTCTTCTGTTTGAAATATTTGTCTTTCCTGATGGGTGAAAAATGACGCCTCATTATTTTCATATGTATTTTTTGATGATTAGTGAACTTGTGCATCTTTTCCTGTGTTTACTGGCCATTTGCATTTCTTCTATGAATTACCTGTTTATATTTACTTTTTTATTTTTTACTAATTGTAGAGGCTCCTTACATATAATAATGGATGTTAACCATTTACATAGAAGCTCTGCCTTCTAGACCTTTCAGCCCCCAGGAGGCCCAGCCTGGGGTGTTGCAATCCACAGTAGACCCCCGAGGGCTGTGTTAGCAAGCTGTGTGCAGGAAGGAGGCCTGCAGGTGCTGGGACCTGCCTGACGCCTCCTTGACCGCCTCCCGCCAACACACAGTGGCCCAAGTGGCTGAGAAATAAGAGTGCCATTGGGTTCATCATCTTGCGCGGTTTCTGACATGACCCGTGCCTGGGCGCCCACGTGCGTGTTTCCTCCGAGTTTCTTCAGCGGGTAACTTTATTTCCAAAGAGCTTTAAGCTTTTTTAAATGTGAGGGACACTATAAGTATTCAGTTTTTTAGCTTCTGGATTTTATCAGGATTCGTTTTTTACTCTATAAAATTTCAAGTCTCCCGTGTGCAGCCTTGGCAACCCGTGAGTGACGGAGGGTCAGTGCCCGCTGGTGGGCAGGTGGCCCTGCTGCTGCTCCCCCCGCGTGGGAGGCCGAGGTCGATGCAGACACACGCACGCGGGCCCCGCCCCCACACGCACGCGCGCACCCACAGACTCACACACAGCAGGGTCCCGAAGGAAGAGGGCTGGGAGCTTGGCCCACTTCTTTTCCAACACTGCCACTGGTCGGGTGGCTCCTCTTCATGTCCCACTCGCACAGATGACACCTTTACAGCATCCAGTGTGACCTCACCACATAGTATGTCTTCTTTCCTTCCTTCTGCCCAGACTATGCAATTTCCAAACCAGACCTCATGTCGCAGATGGAGCGTGGAGAGAGGCCAACCATGCAGGAGCAGGAGGACTCTGAGGAAGGCGAGACGCCTGCAGATCCCAGTGCTGGTGAGTGGCTACTCGGTGGCCCAGAGCTCTGCCTTCTAGACCTTTCGGCCCCCAGGAGGCCCAGCCTGGGGTGTTGCAATCCACAGTAGACCCCCGAGGGCTGTGTTAGCAAGCTGTGTGCAGGAAGGAGGCCTGCAGGTGCTGGGACCTGCCTGACGCCTCCTTGACCGCCCCCCGCCAACACACAGTGGCCTAAGTGGCTGAGAAATAAGAGTGCCATTGGGTTCATCATCTTGCGCGGTTTCTGACATGACCAGGTGTCACCTCACTCTTGGCAGGACACAAAACCGGAACTGAAGGAAAAGTGGTCACTTGTCAGGGTGCTAGTGATGGTGCCTTGTGGAGCTCTCCAGAGAAGGGCCTCACCCCTGCTCCTGCAGCTGGTCAGTGGAGGGATAGGGACAGACAGACTTGACGTGCAATGTTGTGCGATGTGCAGAACAGTGTCTGGATGGGGCGGTTTGACAGAGGCAGCAGAAAGGCGTGTGTCTCAAGTGCAGACCCCAAGGTCAGGTGCCTGCACTTGAATCCCGGCTTCTCGGCTCACTGGCGGTATGATTTTGGTTGACTCAGCCTTTTGGGAAGCTTATTTTCCCCATCTATAAGATAGGACTGGTCCTAGTCTCTAGGGCCTGATGGGGTGACTGGGCTGTACCAGCAGCCCAGTAAACACTAGCTGGTGTCATTCTGCGTGGGTGTCTTCCCTCGCCAGCCCCACGTCAGTAGCCCACGTGCTTGCCCTGCGGGTGCTCTTGTGCGTGGTCTGTTTGTGGAGCTCCTGCTTTGGAATTGCCTTTGGACTTGAATCATCGACCTTGAAGGTCTGTGGGGGAAGCCGATCCTTGTCCTTTGCAGCCAGACATCATGGGTGATCCTATCTTTTGAAAAAGGATAATCTAGCTGGAGGTCTTGTTATGAAGTAATGTCATTGGTTCTGGGACCTATCAACTGGCTCCTAGCAGGAGGTCCAGAAACATCTAGAGTAATGTCAGCCCCGTGGATTGAGAGCTGTAACTGACAGAAGAGACAGAAGCCTCTGGAAAAATAAATGCTGGCATCTCGCAGAGCAATCCAGTATCCTTCCTCCCTAGAGATTTAAATTGAGGGTAGAGGCTGGAGACAAAAAAGGTGATTTAAAAGCAGGTGAGACTGGGGACTTGGGGACAAAGAATGACATGTGGTAGAAGGTCCTTTTGTCCACAAGGTTTGAGTGGCCACAGCCAAAAACAAGGGTCAGGTGGGAAGAAGAGAGAGATTCAAAGCAGAAGAAATAAGGAAGCAGGGGGCACCTGGGTGGCTCAGTTGGTTGAGCGACTGCCTTCGGCTCGGGTCATGATCCTGGAGTCCCGGGATCGAGTCCCGCATCGGGCTCCCTGCTCGGCGGGGAGTCTGCTTCTCCCTCTGACCCTCCTCCCTCTCATGCTCTCTGTCTCTCATTCTCTCTCTCTCAAATAAATAAATAAAATCTTTAAAAGAAGAAGAATAAGGAAGCAGGCCTGGGAGGCAGAGAATGAGAATCTGGGCGAGTGGTTCACGGTAAATACCCTAAAATCCAGCCTAATGTCCCAGTGGGGTTCTGTGGCCTAGGTGCTGCTCCTCACGCATCGTCTCCTGCACGCTGGGACCACAGCATCCGTCCCCTTCCTCTGTCTGCTTGTTCACAGCCTCCTCGCAGACGGGCCTCCCACAGAATCAAAAGCAAATAACCTCAGCCCACTCTGCCTCGGGCCGGGTTCCTCCCGGCACACGCATGTCCGCGGCCTGAGCGGCTGTGGGAAGCGGCAGCCCCCCAGAAGCTGCCTTGTGTGGCTGGAATGTGCATTTGCTCCACGGACCATCTCCAGCCGCTCAGAGCCCGGACGGAGGGGAGCACGGAGAGCACAGGGGCCCCCGCCACACAGGGCTGGTCGTGAGCTCGCCCCTCCATTTGAGGCCAGGGGCCCTGGCCGCTGGAGAGCAGGATTGTTCTGTGAATCGGCCCTTATCCGAGCCCCAGAGCTCTCGCATCTTCGTAGAAGGTGGCTGCAGAACCAGCTCTGCTACGATACCGACAGGGAACAGCCTAGCAAACTGAGAGTTCTCATAGTTCCAAGTACACTGAACGTGACAATTTTATGAACTCGCTAAGTGAATGTATTCAATCAACTATTATTTATGGTTTGGATCCCTAAGGGCAAGGAGATCCAAAAATGATTCCGATATTGACCCTGCTCTCAGAACACTTAGAGCAGGGGCTCCCATTCATGGCCCTCGAAGGGGGGTAACGGAGGTCTGGGGAAGCCAGGTCCCATTTTCACCGAACAAATTAGCAGAAAGTAAAAACAAACCAGAAGGCATGGCTGAAATCCAAGATCTCAGTCTTTTTGAAAAGCAGTTTGATATTTTTTAGTCTTAAAATGTGTTTTAAATATTTAAAACGTTCATATACTTGACCTAAGAATTTCCTTTCCTTTCTGAGAGTCTGTAGCATGGAAAAGAATCCAAACGATGGATTAAGATGGACAGATTCTATATTACATTGTGATAAATTCTTACACAGCCGCTAAAATCATCAATGAAGCTTTTATACCGTATGTTTCATTTGTATGTTTATTATTTAGGTCATCAGGATTTTTGTTTTTGCTTTATTTAAAAATTTTATTTATTTATTTGAGAGAGAGCGAGAACATGAGTGGGGAGGAGGGGCAGAAGGAGAGGGAGAAGCAGGCTCCCCACTGAGGAGCCTGAAGCGGGACTCAATCCCAGGACTCCGGGATCATGACCCAAGCCGAAGGCAGACACTTAAGCAACTGAGCCACCCAGGCAACCCATCAGGGTTTTTTTTTTTTTTTGTACCAGGTACTATGTCAAGAGACCGACAGTAATAACTAACCCCCCCCCAACACGCACATACAATATTACAGTAAGGGGGGTGGTAGTGCTATGAAGGCGAGCATCCAGGCCTGTGAGAGACACAGCATGGAGGACTTCACTGAGCTAGGACAGCAGAAAAGGCCTCTTTGAGGAAGTGGTGTTTTTAGTGGGAACCTAAAGGGCAAATAGGAGTTCCAGGTGCCCTGAGGAGAACTCACTGGCGGGAAGAAAGTCTGGAAGCTGGGAGACTGGTTGGAGACTTTGTAGTCCAGGCAGACGACGTGGCAAGGCCAGGAGAGAGGTGGGTATCCCCAGGGACCGGTTTTGGCAGTGGAGGCTTGGAAGGACCTGCGATGGGCGGTGTTGACAGGGAGGTTCCCCATCTTGTGAGCGCAGTGAAGTGCTGGGGGAGGTGGAGGACCGCAGGAGGTGCGGACCTGGAGAGATGACAAGAACAGGTCGGGCTGGAGGCCCCCGGGGGAGCTCCAGTGTTGAGAAAGCGGCTGAATAGAATTAAAAACCGACCGAGATCCGAGCTAGAGACAGATCTGGGCATTGGTAGCATTGACCTGGTCCGGAGAGGGAGAAGGGAAAGAGCACAGGCCATGCCCTTGGGAGCCCTGACTTTTAGAGCAGATTTGGAATATATTGGTCTGGGTAGGGGCCCAGGCATTGGTAGTCTTTAAAACGGTTCCAAGATGATTTTCATGTACAGCCAGGGCCGAGAACCACTATTGTAGGATTTGAAGAAGGAAGGAGGAAGCAGAGGAAATGGAAGGAGTGGTCAGAAGGGTAGCAAGACATGAGAAGAGTTGGGGCACCTGGCTGGCTCAGGCGGTAGAGCGTGCGAAATTAAGATAGTGCTTCAAGAGAAGAGTGTTTCCAGAAGGAGGGAGTGTGGTCAGCCATGCTGAATCCTGCAGTGTGGTTTAGTAAGGCGAAGACCGACGTGTCCACGGGATGCGCAGCTGGGCAACACCAGTGACCTCGGCAGGAGAAGCACCGGTGGTGCGTGGGGTGGAAGCCCGTTGGAGCGGGCTGAGGGGGGGCATGGGGGGTGAGGGAGGCAGCACCTGTCATCAGCTGTTTCAGGTTTAGCTGTGAGTGGGGAGTGGAAATATGGGGCGGTAGCTGGGGGGGCAGCTGTGTTTGCCTCAGATGGGGATTGCTAACGCCGGTGTGAAGCTGATCGTGGTGATCCAGTCGATAGGGGAAGTGAATGACGTAGAAATGGAAAATGGAAATGGAACATCAAGTCCGTGATGTAAACAAATGATAGGGAAAAAAAATTGAATGGAAACATAACGAAATCCTATTTCTTTATGCTTTATAGAAATATTCTCAAGTATTACTTCTTATTCAGTAAAAATAATTAAAAAACAAACAAACAAACAAAAACAACGCATGAAGAAAGGCTTCGAGTTAAAGATGGCAGGTTGAACATGTGTTTACTCCTGCCTCCCAGAATCCTTCTAAAGCAAGAGTGAAGGGGCTTTTTAAGGAATGAACAAGGAGACAACAGCAAGCACGTTCTGGAAGCCCAAGAGCAGATGGCCGGGTGATCACTGATTTAGAAAGCTACATCCAAAACTGATACTGGGGAAAGCAGAAAAGAAACTCGATCTGCACTCCACCCCCATTCCCTACTCCAGGCTCGGAGACTCTAGGTATCTCTGGAGATGGGGGCAAAGGTGGGCTTAAAAACAGAGGATGGGTCAGACATCTTTCACCTCCCCTCCGCGGCCTCCCTCAGTCCCTCAGCCGGCATCTGCCTCTCCCAGCCCTGGTGGACAGCCAAGGCTTCTTCTCTGGAGAAGATGAACAAAACGATGTCTGAAGGTGGACACCGGGCACAGTGGAGGGTGGGGCACCATGCCGACTACAAGACAGTAAGTGAAACATGACATGCAGATACTGAGATCTGCAGCCTTCCTCCCTAACCTGGCTCCCAAGCAATGTGGACATCCAGGATGAAACCCCCAGGCAGCATACTGGACGAGTCTTGCCTGGAGACTTTGGGGACCAGCCCAAGGGATCTCCCCAGGAAATGACTCAGCCAAGCCATCCTGTTGGGAAACGCATCATAGCAAGCCCTACTTAAAGGCACCAAACTTTCAATCTCTTTTGAGTATTCTACTTTTAATTATAGATAACCAAGACCACAGACATTTGGGAAAAGCCTCTAATATAGAGAGACCAAAGGAAAAGAAAGCAGAAAAAATAAATTTCAGAGAAACAGATCATGCAGAGAGATTTAAAAAACTATGTTTAAATACATATGTATATATTTATATATAGTTATGTAATATATATAACATATATGTATTTCACATTCCTTAAGGAGATAAAATAAGTGAATACATCCATGACACAAAAGTATAATGCTTATTGGGGTGCCTGGGTGGCTCAGTGGGTTAAGCATCTGCTTTTGGCTCAGGTCATAATCCTAGGGTCCTGGGATCGAGCCCCACATTGGGCTTCCTGCTCGGCAGGGAGTCTGCTTCTCCCTCTCCCCCTCCCCCTGCTTGTGTTCCCTCTCTCACTGTGTCTCTCTCTGTCAAATAAATAAATAAAATCTTAAAGAAAAAAAGTAAAGGATGGAAGTCAACATCCAGATATTAGGAACATCACACACACACACACACACAAAAGCATAGCAAAAATAGGGAGGAGGGAATTAGCAATGAAATAATTCAAGGAAAATTCCCAGTACTGAAAGACATGGTTTTCCAGATTGAAAGAGCCCAGCAACTGTCCAGAACAATGGATGAAAACAGACTCATGCCTTAGATACTTCAGCAAGAAATTTCCGGGCAACTGAGGCCAAAACGATCCTACAAGTCTCCAGAAAGGGGAAAAAAAAAAAAAAAAAGGTTCATAGAAAGGAACAAGAATTAGGATGGCTTTGGACTTTCCAACGATATTGGAAGAAGACAGTAGAGCAATACCTTTAAAATTATCTAAATTTCAAAATTGGAACATATTTTCCAACCGTTCTAGAGTTTTCTATCAGCCAGACGATTCTAATTAAATGTGAGAGATGAAATCAAAACATTTTCAAGGTCTCCTGTGCACCCTTCTTCCAACTGGGGGAGGCGCTTTGCTGAAATGAGGAAGTACACCAAGAGAGGTGTTAGGAGCTCCAACAGAAGAGAGGTGAGGGGGATGCCCGGGATGCTGTGGGATCCCGAGAAGACAGCTGTGCACCTGGAGGCAATCAATGCAGACTGGAGCACATCAGAAGGTTGTAAAAATTTTCCTTCAAGTCGATGAAATTGAGAAATACCCATTATGTCCGAATGTTTTGAGGAGAGACTTATAGAAGAGGTCGGGGAGTTTGGAGCTGACTTAATGAAAACAGTAAGCTAAGCCAAGGAAAAAATTATAAACTCCAGGGAAAGCAAAAGACACAGACATAGAAAATAACTGTAGTATACTCCACCATTCAATGTTACATAACATTTATGTAATCTAATAATGTAAATGCCCAATATTCATCCAAACAGAATTGCAAACTAAACTAGAAGGATCAGGGATTTGGAAAAGATTTGTCTGGATGGGGAGAGATGGTCCTCACCTCCAGCTCTTGGAAGTCATCAGATGATGTTTACATTGAAAATTCAAGGGACTCCTGGGTGGCTCAGTTGGTTAAGCACCTGCCTTCGGCTCAGGTCACGATGCCAGGGTCCTGGGATCGAGCCCCGCATCGGGCTCACTGCTCAACAGGGAGCCTGCTTCTCCCTCTGCCCCTCCCCATGTGCACATACGCATGTCTGCTCTCTCTCTGACAAAATCTTAAAAAAAAAAATTCAAGGAGTAGCAATAGGAGTGTGTTCCTTAGAGATATGAAGGGAAATAACAGAAGAATTAGCTCGAAGAATTGGAAGTGTTGCCTCTGGGGAGCAGGAAATATAGGTGGGGAGTGGAGGAGAGCTTTTTAAAAACAAGTTTTGAAAAATGTTAAAGCTTTCGTAATGTTAAAAAACTTCCATGTAAAAACAATACCATGGATATTAATGACAGAGTAAAGTTTCTGTGTCAAGGTTCGCTTTCAAATTTATCACTAAGAGGAGGATTAGCTTCATTACCTGAACTTATTTTTCATTATCCTAAAATGATAAAATAAATCCAAGGAGACCATAGCAGGCTTAAATTGATGTTACAAAAGCAATTCCTCTGTACTAATTTTGCAGTTCCTCTGTAACTCTAAAAATATTTCAAAATAAATGTTTATTTAAAAATATAAATAAAAATAAAAACAAGTTTTGAGAAACTAACCCTCAGGCTGTGTGCATATATAACTTTTTTAAAGATTTTATTTATTTCAGAGAGAGAGGGAGAGAGATTATGAGCGAGGAGAGGGACAGAGGGAGAGTCTCAAGCACATAAATTGGAAGGAATACACTGAAGAGAATTATATGGGGCTTTCACTCTGTCTGCATTTATTCTTTTTGAATTATGCTGATGAAACTTTAGTTTTTCTGGAAAGAAAAACCCAGTGCTGCCACATTAACCTTCTTCACCAGCTCAAAGCAGAGAAATCATGGTTGACTTGGCTTTCCAACATCCTTATGGCTGTACTTTCTGCTAGATTTTTAAAGCTTTTGGCATATTAATTTTTAAAGTCTTTCTTAATGCATTTTTAAGTGTTTTATTCTTTATTTTTTTTAAGTTTGTTTATGTAATCTCTACACCCAACCTGGGGCTCAAACTCAGGACCCTGAGATCAAGAGTCACTTGCTCTTCGGACTGAGCCAACCAGGTGCCCCAATTTTTAAAATCTTTTTTAAAAAGTTATATATGGGGGCGCCTGGGTGGCTCAGTCATTAAGCATCTGCCTTCAGCTCAGGTCATGATCCCAGGCTCCTGGGATCAAGCCCTGAGTCAGGCTCCCCGCTCAGTGCAGAGTTTGCTTGAGACTCTCCCTCTGTCACTCCCCCTGCTCTCTCTCTCAAATAAATAAACCAAATCTAAAAAAAAAAAAAAAAAAGCAAATAGACTTTCTGGGTCAAAGGATATACCCATTTAAAAATTTGATACATGGGCGCCTGGGTGGCTCAGTTGGATAAGCGACTGCCTTCGGCTCAGGTCAAGATCCTGGAGTCCCGGGATCGAGTCCCACATCAGGCTCCCTGCTCAGCAGGGAGTCTGCTTCTCTGACCCTCCTCCCTCTCATGCTCTCTGTCTCTCATTCTCTCTCTCGCAAATAAATAAAATCTTAAAAAAAAAAAAAGAATTAAAAATTTGATACATATTTTAAATGTCCCTCAAAACAATTGTGCCAGTTAATACACCTCCAGTTTATACACAAACATGAGACTACCTCTTTCCTCATACCCATGCCGATAGTAGGTATTGTCTTTTTATTATTTGCCAAAGTGATGGGTAGAAAAGACAGTATTTTGATGCTTTCATTCAACTTCTGTAAGAGTGATGTTGAGCCTATTTTCATACCTTTATTGAGCACCAGGATGTCTTATTTTATGAATTATCTTCTGAACATTGTCCTTTTGGATTATTCATCATTTTATTATCGATTTGTAAAGCTTTTTAAAAGTTAAGGGTATGGGGTGCCTGGGTGGCTCAGTTCGTTAAGCATCTGCCTTCGGCTCAGATCATGATCCCAGGGTCCTGGGACGTGGGTGTGCGTGCTTGCTCTCTCTCTCTCTCTCACAAAAATAAAATCTTTAAAAAAATTTTTTTTAAGTTAAGGATATTAGCTCTTTTCCTATGTATGCGGATATATTTTTGAATATATGGTTTACCTCTGTATTTAGTATTTGTGTGTGTGGTATGGATATTTTAAATTTTTGTATGTTCAGATTTTATCAGTTTTAAGTTTCTACGTATTCAGATTTACCCATAACTTTCTTTATGGTGTCTGGGTTTCATATTAAGCATAGAAATACTTACTTAGCCCCTTTTATTCAGTAAACGTGATTACAGGTCTTGGGCCTATGAGGTTTTTAAAAACCCCTAAAAATATTTGAAATCTGAAATAAAATATTTCTTGCTCCAGAAAACAAAAAAAAATTTGCAAAACATAAATAGTTAAGTATTTTCACTAAGTGTCTGCAAATATAACATTATATCAGCTTCATTAACTATTAAATGTAGTGCTCACAAACACACAATACATTTGGAAACAATTTGTAGGGTTGATTTTTTTTTCCCCATCTTGCAAGAGTTCTCAGGAAGAAACATAATTGCAGAGATCACAAACCAAGCACAAATTAAATCAGTTCCTTGTCACCAGACAATGTCAAGGCAAAGCTACAGAAATTCTTGCAAAAAAATATACACCTAAAAATGAGAGTTGGTATGTGTTGGGCACATGTAATGTCTGCTGCGACCGGCCAATGCCTCCAGATCTGAAGTCCCAGGGGGCTAGGAATAGCCTGTTCCTCAGCTCCCGGTTGTAAAGAGAGAGAGAGAGAAGGAAAGAAGCTGTTTTTTTCTAATACTAGTATGATTTCATTATTTGTGTCTAAACTGTTGTTTCATCAGTGATTTATTTTAATGTGAAGACTGTTTTCTTGTTGCGAAAGCAGTTGTCCCCCCACTCCATTCATTCCCATTCCATTTATTTAAAACTTTTCCCCACTGGCTTGAAATTCTCCCTTTGATCATAGCCTATATTCCTGCAATGTACGTGTCTTTAACTTTTTTAATGGGAGAACAAATGACTGCTTATAAATGCAATCTGGTTGTCAGTACTCTTTCAAAAGTTGTTTAGGGTGGGGAACCCTTTTTGGTAGGAGCCCACTGGTTTCCCAACTGTCTGACAAATGGAGGAGAGGCACGAATATGTGTAAACACAGCACCTCCCAAAGGGAGAAGAAGTAAACGCCCTAGAGGGAAGCACAGTTCCGTTCGGCAGCGGAGAGCATCGGAGGTTTGGGCGAGCGAGGTCGTGAGGGAGGGGCGGGTACTGAAGGCAGTGGTCTTGGAGCTAGAGTACCAATGCCCCGGGGGTTCAAGGAGACTTCCCAAGAGGGACGTGGCATAGATGGCTTTGAGGGCTCGGGAAGTCCTTAGTCGATCTCATTCATAAATCTCATCAGTGAGAGCACACAGCACATGCAGCCCCTGCCATGCTGGTCCTCATCAACCACACCCCTCCCCGTCCCCATCTCCTGAGGGAGCATTTCTCTGAAGTATAGAAAGCCCTCTGGATTACAGAGACAGTCCAGAACGGAGGGGCACAGGACCACAAGTGCGGCGCCCTGGGGCCTGGATGGCAAATTCTTTTGCAAGTTAGATCACTCGCAATACTTTGCTTTCAACAAAATTGAAAGAGAACCTAATTAAGTTGTCAGCTAATAGGTCATTAGAAACAATTTTTGATGATCTGTTAACCATGTGCTTTCACAGCATTATAATTCAGAGCAAATTCGGACAATCAAGTGATGATTCTATAACAAAGCTCCTGCCAGCCCATCTATATATCTATGTAAATGAGCTTTGCCAATGCTTGTGTTTATGAAAATGAAAGATAGGAACAGATTTTATTCTGAACTCTTAAATCAAGTAATAAGAATATTCATTCTCAGATAAGCAAACTAATTGGGGAAAAAAAATTCCTCCCCATCCTTGTAAGAGCCATTTCCAACAAGTTTTTAGTTTTCTATCTTGAGTAACTGTGTATCATTGTACAGTAATAATAACGAAGGATAACTTAAGCCAGGAAAACAGTCAACACTTAGAGCCCCGTGGTTATTAGAAATGAAAGCAAAATTAATCTTTCAATTTACATACACATTTTTGTGGCAGAGTGGTAGACGAGGAGATCAGTAAAAGGCTTCGAAGCATAAAAATATGTTCTACTGGGATAAAATTCTGTGGGCAAAGTGGGAATGGAAATATAAGTTCAAGGTGAAAAGGAATGATATAAAAATTTCAACTATCAAAGAAGAACTTGTTCATGTATTTTTTAAGTGAATAATGGTGGGTTGAAAATTGCCGGCGTTCTCAGATCCCACTGGCGACATTCAAGAGTGACAGAAGAGTTTATTTTAAACCATCAATATTTACAGTACTCCAGAAATGACATCTTTTGCAGTTACTGAAGCATTTTATATGTTTATTCAAAAAAGTGCAAAGGGGTGCTTAGTTTTTAAAAACTGCTTTAGGGAGGAAGCAGGCAAAATATTTTCAGGAGTTTGTGAAGTCAGGGAAGGTATTTTTCTGATGCTGGGGTCACGGTCGTGCTCGTGGCTCTAGCGCAGAGACAAGGGTTGCAGAGCGAGAAGCCAGTGCCGCTGGGGGTGCGTGGTGGCCCCAGGAACACAGCGGGGCTCAGGCAGCGAGCAGTCACCGTCTCCCCAGGTGGGAGACAAAGGGGGAGTCAGCGGGTGACTTAGAGCTAGAGCAGGAGCGAGGCAAGGATGTGAGGGTGGGTGACTTCATCTTTGTTGTGAGACCGAGAATAGGAGGAGGAGGTTTTGGAGACTTGGTTGTGGGGGAAGGCAGGCACGGTCTGGGTTTAAGGCTGTGGCCCTGAGGCGTCGGGGACCGTCACAGCTGCTTTCTATTCTGCTGCTCCACACGGCTGGCAGGAGATTGGTTGGCTGCTCAGACGAGAATGAAAGGATTGCCGGGCACAAGAGAGAACCCAGTTTTGAGTCCCGGGGCATCAGCTGCCGGCCTACTGGGTGGGTCTGGTTTCCCGGCTTTTAGCTTGGGGATCACGAGTGGGTGTGGTTAACAGCGGGGAGGCTTCCCAGGGGCACGGACTCTTGGCTTTGTTTACCAGGTTCCCAGTGTCTTTTCTCTTTCCACAGCACTTACCACCTTCTGGCATCCCATATAATTTATTATGTTTCTTGCCTTGGGTAAGGTGTATGGGGTTTGGGAGCTCTGTTATGTGCACCGATGTATCCCACGTCATTAGAATACCCCATCGCACCTAGTTGGTGCTCGATAAGTAACCACTGAATAAATGAATTAAATGAAGGAATAAATGCATCTGTTGATGCATTACACATCTATAATTTCCTTAATTAACAACATGATTTTCAAGCTGGGAGGGAGTTTCTGCTGGCACAGCTCTCTCCATAGGGGAAGAAAGTAAAGCTGAACCCCTACCTCACACTCTACACACATAAAAATAAATTTCAGATGGAGCAAAGACCTAAATGTAAATAATAAAGCAATAAAAACCTTGAAATAAACTCCAGGAGACCCTATGAACCATCCAGGAGCAGAGGAGACCCTCTTAATTAAGAAAACCCAGAAGCCATAAAAGACAAAGGGACGTGTGTGACCATGGGAAGACTTGAAGAAAGTGGTCTGATAAGAGATGGCACAGAGTCAACAGACAAACGCTAGATTTGGGGACTGTCTGAAATGCTGATAAGAGAAAACGGGTTATCTTTAGCACAGGAACCAAAGGACTCTTACCAGTTTGACAAGAACAGAACACAGTTCATACGGAATCAACTTGAAAAAGCCAATAAGGAAAAGACAACGATATTCAGATGACCCTGGTCGGGAAAGTGGGATTAAAGTATCAGAAAATTATCAATTTACACCCATCTGACCGAGGAAAATATGAAAGAGCAGTGGTGTCAGTCTCTGGCAGGGAGGTGGGGAAGAGGCTGTGCTCCTGCAGGGCTGGTAGAAATACGAATTGTCACAGCCTTGTTCAAAAGCAACCTGATGACATCTATCAGATTAAAAATAACCACACCTTTGACTCTGCGGCCCCACGCCGGGGTCTCGCATGGAAATCAAACCCCTGTTTTATAGTGGGACATGTAAATCCACCTGTGATTGCGGGATAGTTCATCAGACAAAACAAAAAAAACCACACGTTCCTCGGAGGGGGAAGGGCTGAACATGCGGCTGGCCTGGCCCCGGGCTGCCTGCAGCACTTAGGACGAAGGCGGTGACTCTACAGAAATTGCTTTCAGGGGATTTCTGCAAGACATCTGAGGGAGAAAAGGAATGGAGAGGACTATGTATATGCCAATTTTTTTTTTTAAACCAGTAATGGCCAGAAAATAAAAACAGAGAAACATAAATGTGTTGCCATAAATACTTACGTAAGTATAGAGAAAACTGCTAGGTTACTTACAGGGGTAACCTGGGGAGGTCGCAGCTGTGAAATGGGAAGGGAGGGGAGGAGGAAGGCAAATCAAAAGAGGAAAAATACCACACTAAAAGATTATGTGCTAAATCCCACTTATGCAAAATGATGCCCGTGTGTGTGTGGACATTCGAAATTACCTGCAGATCTATTGGCAAGTTAAAAAAAAAAAAGGGCAACGTGTGTAATCAGATGCTGTTTAAAAACAAAGCTGAGAGCTCCAAGTGCGTGCCTGAGTGTGTGTGTGTGTGTGTGTGTGTGTAACTGGGGGCCGGGAGGGGGCTCGGGGGTGTCTGGTCTGTCCGCATAGGACCCCGGGGGGCTGGGCTCAAAAGGTGTGCATGGTGAGGAGGTGATGAGCCTTTTCATTATTCATCTTGACTGTGAGGGAGGGAAACTATCTGTTGACTTTGACTGGCCTGACCCAGGAAAGGGAATTAAGATCTCATTTGTTCAAAAAACAAAAAGCAAAAAAACAACCCTGACAATACTATTTTTAAAATTGTAGGGGTCATGGAATACAAACTCCACATCTATTTTAACTTTACTGCGGTTGGTACTGATGTTCAAGGCTACAGGATGTCCAGAAACTTCTGTGTCTGCTCACTCAACCCCACATTATCTTTCCTCGTGGTCTCTAAAATGAGAATTTTTGCAATGTAAATCCCAGGCTGCAAAAACCTCGTGCAATGAACGTGTTCTGGGTTCTTCTGTCCTCTCCCCCCAACCCCTCCCTACCTTCGCAGCACACGACGGGATCGTGATCAAGATCGAGGTGCAGACCAACGACGAGGGCTCCGAGAGTCTGGAGACGCCAGAGCCCCTCATGGGGCAGGTGGAAGAGCACGGCTTTCAGGACTCGGAGCTGGGAGACCCGTGTGGTGAGCAGCCGGACCTGGACATGCAGGAACAGGAGAATACGTTGGAGGAGTCCACAGAAGGCTCCAGTGAGTTCAGCGAGCTCAAACAGATGCTGGTGCAGCCGCGAAACGGCACAGGTCAGTTAGAGGGGGTGTGGGCTGGGGGGGAGCCGCCACCATGAGTGAGGCCTGCAGACGGGCCCCTGCCTCGTGGGAAAGCTGGGCTTCCCTTCAGAGAGGCTCGTTTGACCTCGATGGGTTGACAGGTCTGACAACCCCAGGCACGGCCTCGGGGACAGGTTTCCTGCCTCTGGATTTGTAAGAATCAGTCTCCAGGCTAGGAAGAAGGTATTACAGCCAAAGACGAGGTCAGATGTAGGTCCGAAGGGATCTCAGGGATCACCTCTCCAACTCCCTCCGTCTACAGGCAGAGAAGGTCAAATAAATTACCCAAGGTCATGCCATTGTGGTGAGGCCAGAACTTCCATCTCTGCTGTGTTCTTGATAGTTCCTAGGTCACACCAGAAGCTTCAATGACCCAGAGATCTCAGCCCTAGCCGAGCATGTTTTGGAAAATAACGGACGGTGCTGTCTCTTCCTGGGATGATCTAGCCATCACTTGTGTTTAATTATAAAACCTCTGGGTCACCCTTCTGCACACTCTTGGCTCCTCGTGAGTTCAGGAACAGTGAGGAAGTGGCCTCTCAGCAGCCTGATCTCAGGACATCTTTTGTGGCTGATTGTCTGATGCTGAAAAGCCCGACCTTGTCATCTGGTGCACTTTTTACATACACCATGAAACTTAGTGAGCTGCTATTTATTCAGGGGCTTTTCAACTATATTCATAAATGAAATCAGCCTGATCCCTTCTTGAATCATCCTCGTCTAGTTTTGGAAATAAGATTATACTCAACTTATGAAGGTGAACTGGGCAGCTTTTTCTCTTTTTTTCTATATTCTGAAAATAATGTATAAGATAGGAATTAAGTGAATTCTGCCAAATTTTTAAGGAACACACTTAGGTTTTGGTTTTTTGTTTAGATGTTTTACTACTGTGCCAAAGAGCCAATAACTATCATAGCAGTTTCTATACTACTGTACTTAGAAATGTATCCACATCCATTTTATTTACTAGGTTTTTAAAAGTATTGTGCTGATGATTTTTTACATTTTTTCATTTTGCCTGTAGAGAATCCCTTTGCAATTGGCCTTTTCGCGCTTCGTAAAATATCACGGACATCTTTCTTGGTCAAAAGATGTGGATCTAACCCCTTGCTTTTTTTTTTTTTTATTAAAGTTTTTTTTTTAAAGATTTTATTTATTTATTCATGAGAGATAGAGAGAGAGAGGCAGAGGGAGAAGCAGGCTCCCCGCAGAGTGGGGAGCCCGATGCGGGACTCGACCCCAGGACCCTGGGATCATGACCTGAGCTGAAGGCAGACACTTAACCGACTGAGCCACCCAGGTGTCCCTAACCCCTTGCTTTTATTTATTTATTTATTTATTTTTTTTTAAGATTTTTTTTTTTATTATTCATGAGAGACAGAGCGAGAAAGGCAGAAGGAGAAGCAGGCTCCCAAGGAGCAGGGAGCCCGATGCGGGACTCGATCCCAGGACCCTGGGATCATGACCTGAGCCGAAGGCAGACGCTTAACCATCTGAGCCACCCAGGCGCCCACCCCTTGCTTTTAAATAACCGCATGATATTCCCCAAAACATTTTAATCTACAGGCTGTCTCTCTAAAACAGTGGAAAGTGCAGGGCAGACCGTGAGGCTGGGCTGCAGTGGAGCCTCGAACTAGAAACGCCAGCCTGCCCGCTGGGCACTCGCATTCACTCTAGTGGGAACCTCAGGAAAGTTCTGCACGGTACTGGGTGGGATTTTGCACCTTGGATTGCATCCCTTGCTGCTGAGAATCCTAACAGGGCCCAGGCAGCACTGGCCATGACAAGAGGCCTGAGCTGGGACTGGCACACCTGTGTCCTAACTGTGACCCTGCTGTTTCCTGGGTTCAGAAGGGCAGGAGGAAGTGCCAAGGCCCAGCGGTCACTACCGGCTACTTTGTAAGACCTGGGCCAGCTCACGCACACAGCCAGCTTGTTTCCCTGTCAGTTGAGGGGACAGACTAGATGGACCCTAAGTTAGAAGCTCTGAAGAAATCTGGCTTTACTTACTTTATTTGGAACGATCACTTGGTATCTCTGGGCTTGGATGCCCCACGTCTGTGAAATGGGGAAAATTCTTTCTTGGCTTATCCCATAAGAGATTGTGAATAAAAAGACAAGCTCTAAGGCGAGAACTTGAAAAGTTCTCGTTTGTTTGCTGTTAAGAATTCTGCAAATGCAGACTGTTACAGCAGCCCATCTGACAGGTAGGCTCAGAAAAGCGAGTGGCTTTCTCCTGTCACACAGTGACTAAAAACAGAGCTCTCCAAGTAACTGTTTAGGGAGTACCTAAGTACAAGGCATTTGAGAAAATGCAGACAGGAGTCAGAGGGCACTCCTTTTCTCTAGGACTAACATTCTCGGGGAACACACTAGAACACCGTGTAGAACAGCTAATATCTTGGGCCCTAAAGGACCAGCCTAGAGGATGGAGGGCCAGGGAGGAGGAGGACATCCTACAGTTGGGGTGTTCCTGGAGCCCTTCCTGGGCCGGGAGGGGGGGGCGGGAGGACCGCACACCAGAGCCTGGGGGAAAGGCAGGAGAAACCCTGGCCCTAGCTTCAGGCTTGGTGAGTCACCCACCTGTGTGGGGGTCGTGCTGCAGGAGAAGGCCGAGGTCCTAAGCCCTGGGCAGGCACACCAGAGTGCTGCGTGCCCAGGAGGGGTTGAGGGCCGCAGGTTGGGATGGTCAAGGAAGGTTTAAGGGCAAAGACAGGATTGGAGCTGGGTGGTATGTGGCCCGCGTGATTTGGAGGCGTGGAGAGGAGGGGCAGATCGCTGGAGGAGGGTGAGTACAGACACCTAAGGAGAAACCGGCAGGTGCCTTCAGGAAAGCGGCAGATCGGTGAGGTTGGGGGAGTCTGGGCCTTGGGGCCCGGAAATCCGAGCCTGAGGAGTCAGGCCCCTTTCCATACAGGTGGTAGGAACCCAGCCCTCAAGTAGCTCCAGTGGAAAAGGGAAGGTCCGCGTCAGGTGATAACTGGTAGGCCCACGAGGCTGCCCGCTTCCGGCACCCTGAGCCCGAGTGCCCCCTCCCGGGGAGGGGGGGACCCTGCGGGCACTTGCCCGCCACCCGCTCCGGGAGATGCGCGCAGGCAGGGCCGGCGTGCCCCTTCTGGGCCGCAGAAGGTTCCCAGAGAGGGTTCCTTGCTGAACCGAGCCCGAGGCCCGCCCGGGTTACACATCCAGCCCCGCGGAGGCGGGGGGCCCGGGCAGCAGGGAGCGGAAAGGAGGATTCCCCCAGAAGGCGGCCCCGGGGGGGGGGGGCGACGATACACGGGCATGTGTGGGGGCGAAGGTGAAGCTACCTGCCCGGCCTCCGTCCAGGGTAGAGGCCCTGGGCAACGGCTGACGTCTGTCCGTCTCTCTCCCTGTCCCTGGAGCAGAGGGGATCGTGATCAAAACGGAGGAGCAGGGGGACGAGGAGGACGAGGAGGAGGAGGACGAGCTGCCGCAGCACTTGCAGGCCCTCGGGCAGCTGTCCGGGCGCTACGAGGCCAGCATGTACCAGACCCCGCTGCCCGGCGAGCTGTCCCCCGAGGGCGAGGAGAGCCCCCCGCCGCTGCAGCTGGGCAAGCCGGCGGTGAAGAGGCTGGCGCCGCCGGCGCACGGGGAGCGGCACCTGGGCGACAGCCGCGGCTCCTCGAGCCAGCAGCAGCGGAACCGGCGCGGCGAGCGGCCCTTCACCTGCATGGAGTGCGGCAAGAGCTTCCGGCTCAAGATCAACCTCATCATCCACCAGCGCAACCACATCAAGGAGGGGCCGTACGAGTGCGCCGAGTGCGAGATCAGCTTCCGCCACAAGCAGCAGCTCACGCTGCACCAGCGCATCCACCGCGTCCGCGGCGGCTACGCGTCCCCCGAGCGCGGGCCCGGCTTCGCCCCCAAGCACACGCTCAAGCCGCGCCCCAAGTCGCCCAGCTCGGGCAGCGGCGGCGGCGGCCCCAAGCCCTACAAGTGCCCCGAGTGCGACAGCAGCTTCAGCCACAAGTCGAGCCTGACCAAGCACCAGATCACGCACACGGGCGAGCGGCCCTACACGTGCCCCGAGTGCAAGAAGAGCTTCCGGCTGCACATCAGCCTGGTGATCCACCAGCGCGTGCACGCGGGCAAGCACGAAGTCTCCTTCATCTGCAGCCTGTGCGGCAAGAGCTTCAGCCGCCCGTCGCACCTGCTGCGCCACCAGCGGACTCACACGGGCGAGCGGCCCTTCAAGTGCCCCGAGTGCGAGAAGAGCTTCAGCGAGAAGTCCAAGCTCACCAACCACTGCCGCGTGCACTCGCGCGAGCGCCCGCACGCCTGCCCCGAGTGCGGCAAGAGCTTCATCCGCAAGCACCACCTGCTCGAGCACCGGCGCATCCACACGGGCGAGCGGCCCTACCACTGCGCCGAGTGCGGCAAGCGCTTCACGCAGAAGCACCACCTGCTGGAGCACCAGCGCGCGCACACGGGCGAGCGGCCCTACCCCTGCACGCACTGCGCCAAGTGCTTCCGCTACAAGCAGTCGCTCAAGTACCACCTGCGGACCCACACGGGCGAGTGAGCGCGCGCGCCGCTGCCGCCCGGCCCGCCCCCCGCCCCCGGACAGGTGCCTGGCCGCCGCGAGGCCCGAGCCGGGCGGGCGGGGCCGGGGCGCCCCCGGCCCCTTTGCTGTGAGCCCCCCCCCCTTTTCGTCCCTCCTCCCAAGGACTCGGGGGTAGTGAGACCAGGTCGCTTGCTGCCGTGTTTACCGGGGGCCCCGCGGGAGGGTGAGTGCGCGGACCTGGGGAACCCCTTCGGGCTGTTAATTTCCTTGACAATAAAATGGATGAAACCAATCAGCACGGGGGGAGTGATTTGGCCGCCGGCCACTCGGAGGGGCGGTGCAGGGCCACTTAGTTGGGGAATAGAACTTTATAATTACCTTTTGGATACTGTGGTTCTATTTGATAATAATAGAGTAATTTTTAAAAGATGAGCGTTTCCTGTTTGCCGTTTTTGTTTGGTTTTGAAGGGGAGGGGTTGAGAAGGTGGCCGAGGGCTCTGTGCCTAGTGTCAGTTGCCAGGTTCCGTTGAGCCCGTCTTCTGTGCTCGTTCCCTGCGTTGGGCGGCGGAGGGGGCGCAGATCCCACCGACTGTAAGATCGAGAAGGAGACGGGGCTGACGAGCTTGAAGTAGTGAATTGGTGTGCCGGAAGGGCAGACACGCTCCAGGCTGCGGACCCTCGCGAGGACCGGGTGCGGGGAGGACAGGGGGCGCTCAGGGAGGAGTAGGGCCCAGTTGACGAGGATGCTCAGAGTTGACAGGTTTGGAATGCGCTGGAGAGACGGTTATAGGGCAAATCTACGCGCTTTCCCCAGGACCAGGTGGACTTCCCGCCCAGCTTGAAATGCAGCTGGCGGGCGGTGGCAGGGCCAGGGGTGCAGGGAGGCACAGGGAGGGCTAGGGAAGGGGTGCAGAGGCCCCTGGTGCCAGTCGTTGGGGAAACCACAAAAGGCTCCAGTCAGACCTTTTTTTATGTGTATGTTGCAGCAAAGCTACTCTCTTTGGATTTGTTAAATGCAGGAATGCACCCTCGGTCTAGGGATTCATTCGTTTCCAATGGCCGTCCAATGAGGCAGAGAGAGAGAAACGGCAGGCGCATTACATTGGCCACAGAGCGGCTTACTCTCACCCTGCTCCCGGGCTTGGCAATGACCCAGAGAGAATTCAGGCAATCGGAAGGGACAGCTCCTGGAAGCTAGCGCAGGGCCGGGCTCAGCCCCGGAACCTAGGGAGGCCAGACTTGGGCCGAAAACAGAAGAGCCGGAGAGACAAGAACTACTGAAGGGAGGTAGATTAAGTCCTGAGTCTGAGGGCGGAGGGGAGCGGACAGTGTACTTAAGTGGTTCAGAGAAGGGAATTTAAGAGAGAAGTTGCCATATTATTGACTCTGAAGAGACCAAGAGGTCACCAACCCCCTCCTTTATAAAGACGCACAGAAAGGGGAAGTGATGTTCGAGGTCTCACATTTGAAAGGATGAGACTTTTCTGTTCACCGAAAATTGCAAGGCTGGGAGGACATCAGAGCCAGCAGCCGGAGGAGGGGCGGAGGCCAGGGCTGGGATGAAGGGCTGGTGAGGCCAGTCTGGGTCCTGGGCTGCAGAACCCGATCCGAGAGCAGGTAGTTACACTCCTGTGCAGTAAACCTGAGGTGCCAAGCACAGGATTGGTGCTCTGCTCACCACAGAAGGAGGAGCCTGGGTGGGGTGACGTCATCTGGGCTGGGAGGATTCCACAGATGAAAAAATGGGCAAGGCCTTCTCCATGCAGGGATTCTTAAAGGGGGGAGTGTGGAAAATGGGCTCCCAGGTTAAGAGGCAGTAACTAATGAAACCCACGGAACTGGACAAGGGGTTTGTGTAGAAAACCAAGGTCAAGAAGGTTGGCTTGAAGCAGACTCGGCATGCAGAGGGGGTCTTGGATCTAGGATCTCTCACGACTAAGGAGTTCGTTTTGATCGTGTATGGTAAACCATTGCTGAGCAGGGGAGAGGCGTGAGGCAGTTGGGGGTCAGGAGACTGAGGCTGATGGGCTGGAAACCTGCCATGGTCAGCCATCTGGGTGAGCCAACCAGGTGCAATGGGCAGGCCACAGACCGTGGAACTGGTGGCTGGAGGTTGCAGGGATGAAAGAGGAAATGGGCCTTTGCCACACGGGGACATTGGAAGCCTGGAAGAGATGTCAGCAGAGGTATTTTGGAGATACTTGGTGGAGGGCCATTGCTGCCCAAGACCTTTACTAGTCCGGGAATTTGAGGACCAGGGAGTGCTGGAGATGTTCAGACTTGAGAAGGAGACCACGGTGGTCTGGGGAGGCTCAGAGTGACTTTGTTTGTTATACACGGTTACCAGGACCTCCTCGGGGCATCGTGGGCCACGTGGGAATGGTAAGCCTTTCTTTTCCTAGGAAATCTGGTTATAAAGGATTAAATATAGTCAGAGACTGGTACTTGTGCGGAGCTGGGCTGTTTTGGGCTCTCTGTGGCTCTACCTTCCTTCCCTTCCTTGGCTCTGACCCTCTTCATGCCTCTCCCCGCCTCCGGGGGCCCTGTACGCCAAGGGTTCCTCCACTCATCCCGACTCCCTGGCCCCATGGTGATTCTCACTTCCCATCCACCATAATCTCCATCGCGCCAGAGGCCAACACCTACCGAGGATGGTCACTAAAGCGTAGGCCGACTCTGGGTCCAACAGATGTGGATTTAAGCTTGACAGTTGTATGGCCTTGAACCAGTTAATTAACAGAATCTCAACTTCGTCATCTTTTCAGTGGGGTAATAAGCTTTCCATTGTTCTGAGGCTTCAATAACATGCAGAATAAATAGCAAAGACCTTGGCACATACTAAGGTCTCTATAAAAGTTTGCTAATTTCATTATTAGCTCACAGTTAAAGACGACTTCATTTAGTGAACATGGACGTTCAGGTGGGTAGTGGGCTAGGGCTGCATCCTGAAAGAATGAATCTCTGAGAAGGAAATTCCCCCACAGGCAGAAGCAGAAAGGTATTTCGGTGTGAGGACGGTCAAAGCCACGGGCAACTACATCTTGGTCTCGGCGTCAGAGTGGACAGGGATTTAAACTCACCTCTCAGCCACAAGCCAGAGTCGGCAGTGGGCGGCACCCCACCTGTCTGGGGCTCGGGTACCTTTCACAGTGCTTTCTTAGGGTGCCCTTGATTTAACTAGAAGGCCAGACTTTCACACTCCTGTATTGCCAGTTACCATTGGCCCCCCCAGAGTTGTGTACCAGAAAGGGTAATTGCCATTAACCAAATGCTCCTTACTTTTATAGACATGACGTTATACTCATTGTATAGGTGAGGAGCTTGAGGCTCAGAGAGGTTAAGTAGGTCCAAAGTCACACAGCAACCAAATGGTACAGTCAGGATTTGAACTCCGGTCTTTTTGTCTCCAAAACCCATGTGCGTCACTGCAACATTCTTTCCCTGGGACCTGAATGGTTATTGGAAAAGGAAATCAGCACTTCTTTCAAATTGCTTCATCTTATCCTCTGATTTAAGACAAAATTTGAGGAAACCGTAGATCTACTGAGCAGAACATGCTCTGAGCCATATATTTGCCAACATTACGAACATAGCAAGAGAATAAAAAAGAATTTTAGAGGCAAAAAAGGCCTCAGGGTCAAATCTGTGGCCTTGCAGCTGGAGAAATGATTGTGCTGCTTCCTCCCTCAGGTATTTGTTGGGGGGGTGCGGGGGATGCGGGCAGCCCAGGGAGCAGGGCCTGGGTCCAGTGCCCTAGGAGATGCTCATTGTCCTACAGCCCCAGGTACTTAGGAAGTACCACTTGTGTGCAAAGCGTGGTACTGGGCTCCAAGGTGAAACAGGGAGGGATTAGGAAGCCATCTACCCGCCCTGACAGCGCTTAGAATCGGGTGAAGACTCTGCGGCCTAGTCCTCTAGACCAAGCCTGTGGGGGTCTGGAAAGCTGGGACCATCACAGACTCATTAAGGCAGAAAGCAAGAGCCCCACCTCCATCCCTTCTCTGTCCCTCCTGTCCGCCAGGGTAGCTCTAACCAGCCAGGTGTCCGTGGGAGACCTTTCCCGAGGCACAATCGCGGAGGCTCCTCAGATTAAGGGATCAGGGACGAGGCCTTAGGCCCTACTGTTGCCAGGGCAACGGTGAGTCAGGCCAAGGCCTCTCCTCCAGCTCTGGAAAGCCGTTTGGCTACTGAAGCCTCTCACTGCTTCCCAGGCATGGTGGGAACGTCTAGATTTCAATTTTTAAAAAATCAGTTCTGCATTTACCACTTCTAGTTGGGTTCCTTGACGTGAGTATTGTTAGTTAAAATATAATAGAATCTAACACTTTTAGTTCTACTTTCTACAAGAGGTAACTCTTGGCTAAAAGGATTTTTTTTTTCTTTAAAGAAAGAAAGCGAGAAAGGGAGAGAGAGAAGAACGAAAGGAAAAGGAAAGAAAGAAAAGGAAGAGAAAAATTAAATGTAGCACTGACGTGGCCTTACACGGGAACTTCCGGTCAGTCATGAGCCCCAGCCTTGAGTTCATGAGGGACGATTCATTGGGTCTTACCGTGTTCCAGGCACTGCGCCAAGTAAATGCTTTCATTGAATCTTATCCTGTGACAACCTGTGAAATCGGTATTCGGCCCCTGTCTTCCAGATGAAGTTAAGAGAGGTTAAGCAATGCGCCCAAGGTCACATGGCCAGAATTGAAACCTAAGTGTGTGGGGCCCCAAGTGGCTGCTGTTAACTGCTCCTACACACTGCCTTCCAATTTCTTCATCGTGGATCCTTAATAAAAAAGGCAAAGAGTACTATTTCTCTCTGATTTGCAGCTCTGACTGTCCCGTGGACACTGCGGAAGTTCTGCAGATGGCTGAAAGCTGACAGCTTGCTGGCCGGCCAGGCCCAGCCCAGGCCCCCTGGAAAGGCCCCGTGCACCTGCCGGCGGGTGGGGGCCGGTTCCTCCGTGGCTGGGCCGTCCAGCTAGTCCCCGTTTGTTTGTTTTAATTTTTTTTGAAGATTTTATTTATTTGTTTACTTGAAAGAGAGAGAGAGAGAGCACAAGATGGGGGAGGGTCAGAAGGAGAAGCAGACTCCTCGCTGAGCGGGGAGCCCGATGAGGGGCTCGATCCCGGGACTCCAGGATCATGACCTGAGCCGAAGGCAGCCGCTCAACTGACTGAGCCACCCAGACGCCCCTTTTTTTATTTTTTAAAGATTTCTTTATTAACTTGAAAGAGAGAGGGAGAGCAAGGGGAGGGGCAGAGGGAAAGGGAGAGAGAGAGAAAACCTCAAGCAGACTCCACGCTGAGTGCAGAGCCCGACACGGGGCTCAATCCCATGACCCTGAGATCTTGACCTGAGCTGATATCAAGAGTCTGCGGCTTAACCGACTGAGCTACCCAGGCGCCCCTAGCCCCTGTTTTTAAAAATGAGCCCCTCTCCTGCTTCAGGCATTTGGGAAGAGAGAGCTATGTGTTAAGGCCAGGGGCTCCCCTTCTGTTTCTTTCTGAAGTGGGGACCTAACAAGCCATTTGCTTAACAGAGAAGGAGCTGGGTGGGGGAGATTATTACAAAGAAAATGCACCTGCTAATAAAATCACACTTTCATCTTCCAGGCCTACACCACCTCTTGGTTCTCACCATCCCTTCCACCACCACCATGAGAACGAAACTCCCTTTTTCTTTGTAAAATAATATCCAGGTTCTCAAAATAACTCGAGTATAAGACGGGAGCACCACCACTGTCTATCAGCTAGAGTAATGCAAAGTTGAATTTTAATGACAAAATATACCAAGGAAAATTTCTATCCTCATTAGTAATTTTTATTTAAATAATGAATATCAGGATAACAAACTGTTTCATTTCAGAATCGGTATAGTCTAAGTATACACCCTCCTTAAGAACTATATTCAATCAGTTCTTTACTTACAGGATACACAAATACTAAGGTTGTGCCCTCAAAGAATTGAAATTGATTGGATTTAAGCTAAATTCACAGAAAATTAAACAGGCTATGAAATGTGACTTTTGCCATTCTCCCACTGAAGGTATGATCCAAGAGCCACATGGTTCCACGATCTGATTTTCTGCAGGCAATTTATTTATACAGATTCTGAAATCTAAGGTGTTAAAATCTAACATAAAATGTTTATGTGTGTATTGTCCTACTTGGATTAATCATCATCCCTAAAAGTCACATTAATTTTGTCCAAAAGCAAAAGCAGTAAATTGGTTTCCCTTGAACAATTTAATAACAAATACCCAACTAAAATTATTATTATTCCCTTCCCACTTTAATGCGGTGGTTTCCTTAGCTTATCTTGACTTAATTGATGATTTACTAAGCCAAAGGTTTGTAATATATTTTGAAATAGGTTTGGAAAAAAATGAAACCAACATTTCAGAGCACTGCTAAAAAAGCAAGTCAATATCCAGACCAAATTACACCAATCTCTCCAGTATATTTAATTCAAACAGTAGACATATTGAGAAGAAATAGACACATTTTTCTTGCCCGAATCTGTGCCAGCTCCTTAGAGTCTTGGAATGAGCATAAACTGCATACAAACATGCTTGGGTGTTCATTTTACCAAAAAGATGAACTCTCATTAGTATGTAATAATCGCATAATAGAATTTCAGAATTTAATTGAAAACTCTTCTCTCCCAAAAGAAAATAGCATTGTTATATTTTTCTGTGAAAGGAATTTCTGAGTCCCAACCAATAAAAGTTTATCTTAAAATTGACTGAGCCCTTTATTTCTTCAAGAGAAGTTATCAAGTCTCCTCCGTAAATGTAACAGAAGAAATCATTTTATTTACCACCCAGTATGAGGACGTTTAACCATCACCACACCTGGGAAATGAAGCCAATTCCTTGGAAGAAACTAAATAGGTAGGAACGAAATCTATAATATTTTAGAATCTCAGATTAAGGACACAACATCTTCATTGAATTTACCATGATCCGCCAAATGCTCTGCACTTCATCTGTCAGTGTTTTCAGGCTTTTGTTTTTAGCCCCAGAATCCCGTTTAAATAAAACCATCTTCTGAAGGTAAACAAGTGAAGAAATACCTGCGGCCGGGTGCCAAGTTGGAGCACCAACCCGAGGGGGGTACTAAGCCCACCTGCTCAGCCCTCCCCGGCCCTGGGGCTGCCCTGGGGGTCTCTGACCACCCTTCTCCCTTACTTCTCAGTTCAATCCAAACTCTGTGTGTTTAATGTATCCAGCAACTCATCGCACACTCACTTCATTCTCTGATAGATCAGGGGGGTTCTTAAGTTTCTTTCTTCTTTTAGGGGGTATATGCATTTCTACTCTCTAAAACCTCTCCATCACTGGGCAGATGTTCTCATCAGACAGTGGCGAGTCATGGTGAAATCTAGGGAGGTGACACTCTCCAAGAATCCCTGGAAGGCGGGGTGTTGGGGGGGGAATAGCACAGATGGCCAGAAAAGCCCTGTCAGAAGCTGCAAGGATCCCCAAAGTTATTTTTACAGCAACAGCCTACACTGGGACGGCAAGAGGAGATCCAGGTGCAAGAGGCGTCTGCAGGACCCTCGACCACACAACATGGCTGCGTGCAGCCTGGAGGGTCCCCCGGCTCCTCGGGGCTCCCCTAGGCTCCCCTGAGCGCCCCGGGCTGACCCAAGCGAGGGACTCAATGCATGTTAAGTGATGGGGTGAAGGAGCCACGGGTGACTCTGTGCAGGAAGGAACACGGGTAAACCATCCCCCCCCCCGCCCCGCCCCTGCCCAGTCTCTGCCCGGTTGGGATGCAGACTATTTTCTTCATTAAAGCTAAGCCAAAACCTTTCAAAGATATGTATTTCAGCCTCGATATTAGGTAGAGCCCCCGGGTCACTGCCCAATCCTCCCACCGCAGTCGCGGGGTGCCCAGGGCAACGACAGGAATCCTCTGGGCTGCCCCCGCCTCGGGAGGAGGGTCACTCTCCTCCCTCCTGAGCCCAAGCCTGAGCGGAGCTGGGCTGCGGGGAGATGGGGCCGTTGGCATCTGCCTGGCAGCCGGGAAGCCCTCCCACCCTTCCGCGGCCGGCTGCGAGCTGTCCTTGTCGTCCGTCTGTTTGCACAGGCCCGCGGCGCCGCCGAGGCTCTCCGGCTTCCAGTCGGCCGGCTCCGCGGCGCCGTCCCGCTCTCGGCGGCCGCACGCTCAGCCCCCGCACGGCCGAGGCGGTCCCCCCGCGCCCCGGCCCCGAGCACCGGCCCCCGGCCCCGCCGCGCCGCGCGCCCAGTCCCCGCGCCGGCCTCCGCTCCGGCCCTTCCCGCCCGAGCCCTCCTCGACTCGCCGGCAGGCCGGGCCCGAGCGCGCCCCTGGGAAACGGGCACCGGCGCGGCTAGCTTGCTGCGAGCTGATGGAGCTGCCGGAAAGCCAGTTTTTTATTTTAAAAAACGTTATTCCTATAGATTTCTTTTAAATACATGTATATATGCGTTTTGTACATTTAATATTGAATAACTTGAATTTTAAAAATTTCTCGGCCGGACCCTCGGCCTCGCTGCCCGCGCCCCCGCCACGTGGGGCGGTCGCGGCCGTGCTGCCCCCTGCCGGCCGGAGCCCGGAGCCCGGAGCCCGGAGCCGGGAGCCCGGAGGCCGCTGCGCGCACCTGGCCGCCCGCGGCCGCTCTAGGAACGCGGGCCTCTCGGTGGTGGCGCGGGCGGCCGCCGCGCGCCCACCAGGGGGCCGTCCCCAGAAGCCCGGGCTGTCTCCCTCCGGGGCGTCCCGGAGCCGCGGCCTCCGCCGCCTGGGGCCGGCCCTTTCCCGTGTGCTCGTCTCCTCGCGCGCCCCGCCTGCCCGGCCCCGTTCCCCGAGCTTCGTGGGGCCCGTTCTTTGTGCAGATCCGGGCGCGAACACAAAGGCGAGGCCTCGGGGCTCGCCGCGCGGCGGGGGCGCAGACACCGACCCCGCCCGGAGGCCCGCAGCCGCTGGAGGGGCGCGCGGGAAGGGAGTCGCAGGGCGCGGCGGGCCGAGGGCCGGCCCCCAGCTGCAGGCCGCAGGGACGCTCTCGCGGGCCGCACTTGCTTTGCCCGCTCTCCGCAGGCTCGACTCGGGGAGGCCGGAGGCCGACGTCTGCAGCACGCGGACGTGGACCTGGAGAAGCACCCGGCCGAGGGGCTGGGCTTCTTGTTTGTTCTTTCATACATGTTCAAATATTGGTCTAGTTATTTCCAGGCGGTAGAATTGCCCTGTCACAGGGTATGGACTTTTTTCCCTTACGGCTTTTGCTGCGTATTGCCAAACCTTCTCCCGGAATGCCCACCGGCTGGCTCGTGCTTGTCTGCGGGAAGCAGATCGGGAGGTCGGGTACCTGGCGGCCGGCCGGGCTGGGAACCGAGAAGGCCGGCTCCTGCGGGGGAGGGGAGGGAGGTGAACAGTCGCCCGGCATTTGAGGAACAGCGTGTGTGGTTCCGTGTGACCCGGCAGGGCCTTGCAGCCGTGGCTGGGTCCTTGTGGGGCCCGATTCCCGACTCTCGGTGGATTTGGATGCTTTGAGACGTTGAGCACCTGGAGGAATCCTCTGAAAATGAGATTTGACCGTGGTCCTCTTTTACTTGTCACCCTCAGAGCAGTGGTTCGCCATTGCTCTGAGGGTAAAATCCAGAGTCCCCACGGGCCCACCGGGCCCTGCCTAGCTCTGCAGCCCTCCGCTGGACTGTGTACCAGTTTCCCAGAGTTACCCTAACAAAGTACCGCAGACTGGGTGGCTTTACACCCCAGAAGCTGAGGGGGAATCTGTTCCTCACTTCTAGCTTCTGGCGGCTGTCAGCAATCCTTGGCACCCCTTGGCTTATAAACGCTTCACTCCCATGTCTGCTTCACTCCAGTGTCTGCCTCTGTGATCACATGGCATCTTCCTTGTGTGTGTGTGTCTTCGTGGTGTTCTCCTGTGTCTCTATCTGGGTGTCTCTCCTTTTATAAGGACAACAGTCGGGTTAGATTAAGGACCCACCCTAATCCGGTATGACCTCATCTTAATTTAACTAATTGTATCTGCAATGACCATATTTTTTTTTTTTAAGATTTTATTTATTTATTTGAGAGAGGGAGAGAGAACGAGCACAGGGAGGGGCAGAGGGAGAGGGAGAAGCAGGCTTCCCGCTGAGCAGGGAGCCCGATGCGGGGCTCGATCCCAGGCCCCTGAGATCGTGACCTGAGCTGAAGGCAGACGCCCAACGGACTGAGCCACCCAGGTGCCCCTGCAATGACCGTATTTCTAAATAAAGCCACATTCTGAGGTTCCTGGGAGCACATGAATTTGGGGGGACCCCTTCAACCCACAGGAGGCTGTCTCCCCTGACTCGGGCATCCTGGCCTTCCCTGCTCTTCTGGCTCAGGCCTCCACCCAAACTGCACGGGGTCCTCCTGGACCACTCGTCTCCGCCTAACTTCCCTTTCTCCCTCAAGGTGAGATGGAGATGCCACGGCCCCGGAGAAGCCCTCCGGAGCCCCACAGACTCGCGTCACCCCGCCCCATGTACGGGCTCAGGGCCATCATCACAATCACCTCTCAAGGAGTACCTGAGTGACAGTGTGTCTCCTGAGGGACGCGTGTGCCTCCTCCACTAGAAAGTTGCCCCCACGAGGCCAGGAGCCAGATGGACTGAAGGAACAATAACAAACCTAAGTTCATGGCCAAGGGGACTTACAGACTGACGCGGGGACGCCTGTTGCAATGGGACCGGCCTGACACCGCAGGCCCTGGGTTGAGTCCCCTGCAGAGAGCCCATGAGAGGGTCTCAGAGGCGGGGGCCGTGGTACATGGGCGGAGACAGTCTGCATTCAGCCGAGGCTCTGCCCTTTCCTCGGTGGCACGAGAAATAACGGCCACTGTCTGACCCTGTCCCGCCTCGCTGCCCTCTATTTGAACCCCTGTCCCACACCGTCCCTTTGCTGCAGCCACACTGGCGCTGGTCACACTCCCCCGTCCTGCCGAGCTCGTCCCTGCCTCAGAGCCCCGGCAGGTCTGTACCCACAGCCGGGAATGTTCTGCGTCCACATCTGACCCACTGGCTTATCATCCAGACTGGGGCTCGAATTGTCACTTCCCTGAGCACTCCACTTCGCCCCATCATCTTCCATCACATCACCCCGCTCCATGTGACTCTCGTGCTTTCCGTATCTGCAATGATCTGCTTCCTTTGTGTTCTTGGCTGTCACCCCACACCTCTCAGAACATAGGTTCCTCCAGGGCAGAGACCTTGTTCGCCTTGTTCACTGCTGAGGCCTCGCTCGGTGCTAGACTAGAACCTGGGACGGAGTGGTGCTTACTAAGTATTCGTTGCGTGACTGAAAGTTATTTAAAACCCTCTAGTATTCTATTTCTTCATCTACAAAATCGGGGTCATCTTAGCTACTTCACAGGAGATAATAATTGTACCCACCTCAAAGGGTCCTCGGGAGGGTTAAATGGGAAGAGGTATGAGCAGGGCCTCGCATACTAAACACTCAACATATCCAAGCTATTATTAATATCTTAGGTTGACGCACCTCCTAACTCGCAGGGGGGCAAGATGCCGGCTGAGGTGGTAAGTCTTAGAGACCCCCAGTGATCCCACCCTCAGGTTCTTCCAGTTACCCAACCGTTACCCAAATGGATGGAAGAAGTGTGGTATCATGGAAATAGCCACGGACTTGGACCTGGGAGGTCTTGAAATTGAGTCTCTTGGAAACTTTCTGAGGCTGTGTCCTCATCTTCAAAATGGAAGAAACTATTCCTACAAACCTTAATTATAATGCATATTTCCCAAATAAGTATTCCATTGATTCTTTTGATCTTAAAGCAATTACTTATTAATTACGTCAATAGGAAATTGTATTGCTTATAATTACTAGAAGGGAATAGTTTTGTTTTTGTTTTGAGAGAGAGAGAGAGAGCACACGTGATTGGGGGGCGGGGGGGGTTGCAGAGGGAGAGAATCCTAAGCAGGCTCCTCACCCAGCACAGAGCCCAACATGGGGCTTGATCCCAGGACCCTGAGATCACGACCTGAGCCCAAATCAGGAATTGAACACTTAACCAACTGAGCGACCAGGAGCCCCTAGAAGGAAATACTCTTTTTTTTTTTTTAAAGATTTTATTTATTTGACAGAGAGAGAGACAGCAAGAGAGGGAACACAAGCAGGGGGAGTGGGAGAGGGAGAAGCAGGCTCCCCGCTGAGCAAGGAGCACGATGCGGGGCTCAATCCCAGGACCCTGAGATCATGACCTGAGCCGAAGGCAGACGCTTAAGGACTGAGCCTCCCAGGCGCCCCTATACGTCATGCTTTAATCCACCTGGACTTTATTTTGATACACAAAGAGAAGCTTAGTTGCTATTTTAATAATTTTTCCCAAATGGCCAACTAAATTCTCCCAGTATAATTTACATAAATGGCCTTTCCTTTCCCTGTGCATTTAGGACCACGGTTGCTATTAGGCAGTGATGGTATGGTGAGGTGAGGTATGTGGGTGAGCTCGACCGCTTGGGTTCGCAAGCTCACTGACTAATCATTGCACGTTGGATTACTTATGTAAGATCCGGGCACCTCAGTTTCCTCATCTGCAAAATGGGGGTAACAATCACAGCCCCTATGGAATTGTCCCGAACATAATGACGGCTGGATAAACATTTGTGATTATTTTATTACACTGTGGCTTTACCTTGGCGGTTCCCCAGGTCTGGGATTCAGGTGTTCTGTCTGTCCTCAGGCTGTTTTCAGTCGTGTGCTTTAGTAGAGGTCTTCTTATTTACCAGGACGAGCCCTCCACGAGCCCTCCAGTGTTGCTCCTGTTATTTTCACAGTTCTCGGAGCTTGGGTTACCGATTCTGTTGTATTTACTGGGCCTGGTCTCCCATTCACAGCGCAGGCCAGGAGTTAGCTTGGGGGAAGACAATCTTGATTTAGTAAGGGCCCACGAGGTCTCGGCGGCTAGGAGAGGAGAGCGGAGGGGAAGGTCCTGAGTGACACCAGGGAATGGGTGGGGGGAGGAGAAGGGCAAAAGGGAGAAAGGACCCCAGGGGGGCAGATGAGAGAAGATGCTAGATGGAAAAAAAACAGGTGGCCCATGCTCTCAGACCCCGTGCAGGGCGTGGAGAGGGGCTCCAGGAGGCCTGGGTTTTGGCGTCTAGATAAGGAGAGGTTCCCCGAACCTCTGCTGCCTCCGGCTGTGGGCATCTGACCCCTCGATCCACCTAATTCCAGGGAAGAGAGCAAGCTGGTGTTCAGAGCAGAAAGGCCAGTTCGGAAGGAAGCTGGAGGCGGGGAGGCCGCGGAGGCTGCAGAGGCCGGCAAGACCAGTTGCAGCTGTTGTGGGTAGAAGAGTGTGCCTGAGACAAGGCTTGCATGCCTGGGGGTATAGCTCAGGGGTAGAGCATTTGACTGCAGATCAAGAGGTCCCCGGTTCAAATCCGGGTGCCCCCTGCAGGCACTGTGTGTTTTATCCCGCGTTCTGGCTGCAAAGCTGATTTGCAACCATTCCCCCATCCTCTCTTGCCCTCTGCCCACAGCATCGCGGAGAGCAGGCTCCCAAGAACCAGGACCAGAGAGAGCAGAGAGAAACTCACATCCTGGGCTCTGGGGTCCCAGGCGAGGTCAGCCTTGCCAGCCCCAGAAATGGTATGCAAGCTAACCGCATTAAGTAAAGTAAAAAAAAAGGGTGGGTGAAGAGTGTCAAAAGGTACAATTTCCAGTCATAATTAAGTCCTGGGATGTAAGGTACAGGATGGTGGCATAGCTAACAATACTGTGTTGTGTATTTGGAAAGTTGTTAAGAAAGTAGATGTTTTAAAAGATTTTATTTATTTATTTATTTAGAGAGCGAGAGAAAGTAGGGGAAGGGGCAGAGGGATAGAGAGAATCCCGAGCGGACTCTGCACTGGAGCTGATCTCACCACAGGAGATATGATCTGAGCCGAGTGCCCGACCAACTCAGCACCCCGGCTGCCTCTAAGAGAGTGCATCTTGGGGCGCCTGGGTGGCTCAGTCATTAAGCGTCTGCCTTCGGCTCAGGTCATGATCCCAGGGTCCTGGGACTGAGTCCCACGTGGGGCTCCCTGCTCGGCGGGGAGCCTGTTTCTCCCTCTGCCTGCCTCCCTGCTTGTGCTCTCTCTCTCTCTCTCTGACAAATCAATCAATCAATCCGTCAATCTTTAAGAGAGTACATCTTAAAAGTTCTCATCACCAGGAAAAAAATATATAACTATACGAGGCAATGGATGTTAACTAGACTTACTGTGCGCTCATTTCACAGTATATACAAATACTGAATTATTATGTCGTGCACCTTAAACTAATACAACGTTAAATGTCAATTATATCTCAACAAAGGTGGGACATTTTTAAAAATATAAAGTAAAAAGCAATTGGTGAAACTGATTTCCGTATTTTAGTGCAATAGATCCAAAACATTATCATTTCAACATGTAATCAATATAAACATTTCTAAATGAGGTATTTTATGTTTTGTGGGGCTTCTGGACTCTTTGAAATCTGGTGAGCACTTTCCTCCTAAAGCTCCTGTCCATCTGGGCCAGCCACCTGTAGATGGTGGGCCCTCCTGAGCGGGGGAAGCCTCACTGGTTTCTGGCAGTTTTGAGGGGGTAGGTGGGTGTGCAGGTCAGAGTACAGAGAGGCTCCTTTTGCTCCCCACAGTGTGGTGGGCTGCTCCCCCAATTACAAGAAAGAGACCGCGGTAGGCAGGTGGCTCTGGGAAGGTGCAGGAAACCCATGGATTTCCAGGTCCCCGGACAGCCACCTTCAATTTGCTCTGCAGCCCATAATATATTTAGTGAAAATGCTCTGATACAGGTGCTGAGGGGACTGGTAAGCTCAGAGCAAAATGTGCTAATTAAAGAGTATTCTTAGTGCTGATTTTTTTTGTATTGCAATATGTACTTTGGTCACAGGATTTTCATAGGCATTGTCTTTTGCATTCCACTCAAAGCACATTTCTTCCACACAATATTTATAAGACAAATATTTCCACCAAAATATTTACAAGACAAAGCTCTGCAAATGAGTATGACGTATGAGCAAAGTGGTGGCTAGCTCTCATTCTGTCACTTACTCTGTAATTTGGGACAAGTTGCTTTAATCCCCTGTGTCAGCGTCATCCTCGACGAGGATGGTGATGGTGGTGGTGGTGAAAATACCACCAAGATGGTTTTTAAATCATATCTATATCTATATCTATGTATCTATATTCTCTCTATATATCTCTCTCTTAGAATAGTTTCTCTAGCACATTAGAAGTGTTCGATAAACATTAAGTCTAGTTCTCCCAGGTGTCTTGGGTGTAGCTACCAAAATGCGAAGATCTCTTTGCTCAGGCAGGGAGCGTAGCTCAGAGGTTAGAGCACTTGGCTGCAGATCGCAAGGTCTCTGGTTCAAATCCAGAAGTCCCCTGTAATTACCCGACAGTTCCCTTCAGCCGGCTGCTGTCTCGCTCACAGCATGGCATGCACGCAGGGACTTTGAGTCTCTGACTCTGGGGTTGCCTTTCTCCTAGGGCTAGGAAGGGGTGAGTTCTTCTTAATAAAGTCCAAGGGAGCCTATGCATTAGCTACATGTAGACTGGAAGACCGTAAAAGAAACTTGATCTGGCTCTCCTCCAAGCATCAGAAGAGGGAGGTTTGTCAGATGAGGAAGAATTTTGACTGCGTACCTTTTTCACATTTTATTCTTTAAATCTATTTATTTATTCTTGAGATTTTATTTTTTTAGGGGGCACCTGGGTGGTTTACTTGGTTAAGTGTCTGCCTTTGGCTTAGGTCATGATCCCAGGGTCCTAGGATATGATCCCAGGGTCCCGGGATGGAGGCCCCCATGGGACTCCTTGCTCGGCGGGCTATCTGCTTCTCCCTCTCTCTCTGTCCCTCCTCCCTGCTCATGCTCTCTGTCTCTGTCTCTCTCTCTCTCTCTCAAATAAATAAAATCTTTAAATTAAAAAAATTTTAGGGGCGCCTGGGTGGCTCAGTCAGTTAAGTGTCTGCCTCTGGCTCAGGTCATGATCCTGGAGTCCCGGGATCCAGCACCACATTGGGCCCCCTGCTCAGCGGACACCCTGCTTCTCCCTCTGCCCCTCACCCTGCTCGTGCTCGCTCGCTCTCGCTCTCTTGCTCTCAAATAAATAAAATCTTTTTAAAAAAAGATTTTATTTTTTTAGTTTTAGGTTTACAGCAAAATTGAGAGGAAGGTACAGGAATTTCCCATATACCCCTGCGTTCCACCCACCCCCAGCCACCCCCACTATGAACACCCCCCACCAGCGTGGTACGTCTGTGACTGTGATGCACATCATCATCACCCGTGGGTTTGGACAAATGTACAATGACACGCATTCATGATTACAGTATCATGCAGAGTACCTTCACCCCCCGCTAAAAATCCTCTGCCTGTTGATCTCTCTTCTCACCCCCAAAACCCCTGGCGACCACTGAACTTTTTACCATCTCCATAGTTTTGCCTTTTTCGGGAAGCCATACAGTATGCAGCCTTTTCAGATTGGCTTCTTCACTTAGTAATAGGCATTTAAGCTTTCTCCACATCTTTTCCTGGCTCGTGAGCTCATTTCTTTTCGGCGCTGAATAATATACCTTTGTCTGGATGCGCCACAGTTTATCCATTCACCTCCTGAGCGACAATTGCTTCCAACAGCATATTTTTTGTACCTTTTGAACACTGTATCATATGAATTCTGTGAGTTCAGTGTTTATCTTTTTATTTTTTATTTTTTTTATTTTTTATTTATTTATTTATTTTTATTTATTTGCGAGAGAGAGAATGAGAGACAGAGAGCATGAGAGGGAGGAGGGTCAGAGGGAGAAGCAGACTCCCTGCTAAGCAGGGAGCCCGATGCGGGACTCGATCCCGGGACTCCAGGATCATGACCTGAGCCGAAGGCAGTCGCTCAACCAACTGAGCCACCCAGGCGCCCAGTGTTTATCTTTTTAAAATAAAATATACAATTTGAAAATAAATCATATAAGGTCTCACCCACCAAGGCTGGTGGGGAATCCAGCATGGGTCTGTTTGAATATCCTCCCCCTTTCTGCTGTGTTTTGCCAGAATCTCCAGTGTGGACAATCTGCACCGAGGCCCATCCTCAGCCAGGTTGGCTCTGGCCTCTTCCAGGCAAGCAGCTCCTGTGGGGCTTCCCCCCGCTAAGGCCTGAGCCCTTGGCGCTCCCCGGTTCTGCTGGAGTTCTCTCCCAAGACTCTGTGTTCTCTACCTGTCCTTCCCATCATGCTCCGGAGGCTCCGGCCAACCCTTCCCCTGTGCGGCTCACCTTCCTCCACCTTGCAGACAAATACAAGTCCATCTGTGTGATGGGGCTTGATGCCTACTAAAGGCAGCCCACCCAGCCTGGCAATCTCATTTTGCTTGTGCAAACACACACCCTCACACTCACCCACACAGAAATTCTCAAAGACTAGTAGAAGCATGGTAAGTGGACATAGGAGCCAAATTAAACAAGTGCCCAGTGGCCAAAGGTGGGACTATTTGAGGATCAAAAAGAAAAATTAGTGTAATTGATTGAAACACAGAAAACATGCATTTAAAAATCCATCAATCCATGAGGATATGTATATATTTTTAAAGCTCTCACTGGTCAAATCTGGAGGTTGCTAAGGCATGGATTCATTATTCTGAAAATTCATAAATAAAAGGAAAGAATCAAGCATTTGTTCTATACCTTTGCTATTAACTATATTCCAACAGAACCAAATAGCTGGTAAAGGATATCTTTCCTTATAAAAGAATTTGAGCTAATGAGGTAGAGGATGGGAATAAAACCATTTGCAGCTCCTAATGACATAAGAGATGTAAGCGAGTATCACCAATGCCTGCTAAAGCCATGAGATAAATGTTTGATGGGGAAATTGATGAGGTTAACAACCCCTCAACACACCACTTAGTCCCAATTCCACAAAAAGAGAAACAAGCAGACATGAGGAGCATCCTTATACAAAGGAAGTACACAGTCCTTCCAGTGACATCTTCTTGCCAAAGGTTGAACTCTGGTCAAGCCTCTATCTCTAATGAGCTTGGCCATGTTGAAAATATGATGGTTAATTTTACATGTCAACTTGACTGATCACAGGGCACATAGATATTTAGATAAACATTATTTTGGGGTGTGCTTGTGAGGTATTTCCAGATGAGATTAGCATTTGGATCAGTAAAACCTAAGTGAAGCCAATTGCCCTCCCCAATGCCGATGGGCATCATCCAATCCACTGGGGGCCTGAATAGAAGGAAAAGGCAGAGGTGGGGCAAATCATTCTCTCCCTATTTGAGCTGGGACATCGGCTTCTCCTGCCCCAGACTAGAACTTACATCAGCAGCTCTCCGGTTCTCAGGACGGGAGGCTTGGACTAGAACCACATCACCAGCCTCCCTGGGTCTGTAGTTTGCAGGTGCGCGATCATGGGACGTCTCAGCCTCCACAATCACAGGAACCAATTCCTTATCATAAACCCCTCTCTCCCTCCACCACCATCCCCTCTGTTGCTTCTGTGTCTCTGTCTCTGTGGAGAACCCTGACCAATAACTGAATGATGGATGCCACTACTTTTGTATATATTTGAGATTTTCCATAATAAAAAAATTAAAAATCCCTTTCCCATAGATAAGTATTTTTAAGTATAACAGAAGGAAATTACACTCCCCAATTTAAAAAAAAAATACTATTTTTGTTTTCTGGTTCTGATGAGGGTTTGTATCTTACATTAATCAGCCGTGCATCCATGTGTGAGGACAACTCTCTGTATTCCCCTTAGCACCATGGAGAAAGGCTGACTTCTAAGGCAACTTCACTGAAAAGCAAGGAGAAACAAAGAAGCATGCTCACAGAACCAGTTACTATGGTTTCGGGCTCATTGGCGGCATCAGGAGCATCACCAGCAACACAGGGTGAGGTCACGAGTGGATGGACGGGGCGATGAGTTCTGGCTGCTTGGTGTTCCTCCAGCCAGCTGGGCTCTCACCTCAGGGATTGGCGAAATGACTCAACTTGCCCAGAGGTTTGGGGGGTAGGGGGGTAGTGCTTCCCTCCAGCTCCTAAGACACGCCCACTTTGGTTTATACGCGGGCTGGTGGTACCCCTAAAACGTGAAGATAATATTGCCCCGTGAACATGAAACTAGAATCAGCACGCAACAGATGGGATTGGCCATCAGCAGAAGTGACCCCGAGAGATGTGTTTTTGAGCAGGCGCACTCAAAGGGACTTCTTGAGACGGGAATATCGGTAAAAGGGAGCTATGACCTCACTAACTGCATCATAGCCTAATAGCCTACAGTATCGGGCGACGCGCTGTTATCTCTCAAATATTTCAGAAGAGAAAGCACACAGTAAGGAACTGGCTGGTGTTTCATCTAGTCCTGCCACGCAGAGACCCGATTCACTCTGTGCGTTAGAACTTGCAACATGGTCCACAAGCTTTAGTCCCAGAGTTAGACTGTCTGGGCTCCTGAATTTCTCTAAGCCTTAGTTTCTTCATCTGCAACTTGGGGATAATAATCGTGCCCAGCTCAGGGGTGGACGTGAAGACTCAAGGTGACAATTCACAGAAAACGTTCAACACTGACTCGCAGGAAGGCCCCTGCGAGAGCTGTCTTGTAAGGATGGAGGGTCCTGGGGTCAGTGGAGGGGAGACAGGCAGCTGAGTCTTCCTGCAGTTCAGGTGCGGCCGGTCATAGTGGAGATGGTAACTAAGATTTCCTGCGCCTCTGGCTCCTATCCCACCCCAGCCCCCGCCCCCCAGCCAGCCAGCCAGCCAGGGAGAGCTTGCGTCCTTAATACCAGGGGGAAGGGATGAGCCTGTCAATGCAAACTGTCAATGCTCAGCTTTCACATTCCAGCCATCTGGGCGCTGGGGGATTCAGACCATACAGACTGGCACTTGCAGCCAACTCCGTCCCAGCATAGAAGGGCCACATGGGCATGGTGGCAAGTACCAGGGAGCCAAGCAGAAGGTGCAGAAAGGACCAGCATGGGATCAGAAGGTCTCAGTGCTCACAGTGGGGTCAAGACCAGGTGGCAGACTAGACGCCCACCCTCCCCGACAGCTGCGGTACTCCGAAAGCCCCTTCAGAACTTAGGCACAGCACAGGGGAAGTTGTGGGGAACCCCAGAGTTGAGTCATTCAATTTCTGTCATTCAGCAGGATGGGACACAAAAGAGAGATCAAGCTGTTTTGTAGAAAAATGAAGTGACGTATCCTCTAGCCCTCTGTTTGTGAACCAAGACTCGAACACACTTAGCAGGTCGGAGAGTGGAGACACGAGGCGGGGAAGGGGTGCATGCATTCAGGACACGGGGTGACAGGACTCAGCCACCTAGTAGGGGCAGCCAAGGACACACTGAGATGCCCACTATGGTGGGTGTGAGTATTCTGGCCTCCAGAGAAGGGACAGTACTTTGGAATGGGAATAATTCATGAACAACTTCTGTGGCCTGAGCAGAAAACCCTCAAGAACATTCGATTCCGTTTGCTCTGATTGCAGCCTCACTAAGCAACCTTCTGACAGCTAATTTGGTTTCCCGGGGAACCTGGAGGGCGTTCCGGCTTACTGGATCTGTATTGAGAGGCGGACTGGGGAGGTGTTGAGAGCCGGGTCAGATCAGGGGGCCTCTTTGCATTCGGGGGTCTGGCATGTGGGTCTGGGAGCCGAGCTCCATACCGGGACGACCACACTGAGGTTGTGCCGGTTGGGGATTAGCAGACCCCGTTCCGAAGCGGATTGTTAGCACCCTGCTGAGGGGCAGAGTCTGTGTTGAGACCTGGGGGGACCACAGGGGAGGGACGTGAGGGGGGGACGCGTGACAGCCGCTGGGAGGGCCACGTCGCTGAGCCACGTCCTGAGCCTGACATTTCACTTTGAGGAAGCCATCGTAGGGAAATCAGGAGAAGTGGGCAACACGTGTGCTTATGTTCATCGAAGTGTTGTTCATAATCCTGGAAAAAAATCATCCACTTTCCAACACTCTTGACTCTTTTTTTTTTTAAAGAAAGGCGGACTGCCGAGTACAGCACCTCATCTGCTTGTGTCTGGAGTCTTGGGAGCTTGACTGCCTACATCCTCTACAGACGGACCCGAGAGCTTGTTTGGAGGGTCTAGCACAGGGAGCAGCTACTAGTAGACCCTCGAGCAGGGACCCATCCTCCTCTACCAGGGAAGGCCAACCTCACTTCAGAATCATCTCAATACAAGAGCAGAAAATTCTATCCAATAGTACAGGACAACATAACCAAGAAAGATTCAACAGAAATGCAATGATGGCTCAATATTAAAAATGCATCACCGCCGAGCAGGGGCTCTTTGAGAGCAAGCACCCCATGCCCAACCCCGGGCCCTCCCGCCTGCCAACACCTGGGCTGGTCCTTGCCCACTCCCCTCCCCCCACAGTTTGGGGCTGCAGCTTTCTCTGCCTGCCGGAGGCTGGGTGCCTCCCCTGGGGTAAGCCCTGAGAAAGCCTCTGATCAATCCCAGGTCTTAGTCCCTGGGAAAGGAAAGCAAAACAGAGCGGGAGAGGCAGAAAAAGAAAGCAAGCATCTTAGATGTGGAGGGAATGGGTAGGATCCCTCCGGTACCCGGTAATCACTACCGACATCATCATCACCGGCATCACCTGGGAAGAGGGGTGTTCACGCGGACACAGGTGCGCAGGCGGGAGGTGGAGAGCAGCTTCTGACGGGTGTGGAGCTGCGTGCCCGGAGAAGGTGCTCAGGCAGCTCCCCAGGAGGCCCACCGTGGGAGCACAGCTTGGCAAAGACTGGAATTATGGAAGTATCTTATTAAAAGGACAGAGGGAGGTGGGGGTAT
>NC_138380.1:6076047-6093069 GCF_054177405.1 Leptonychotes weddellii
AAGCGTCTGCCTTCGGCTCAGGTCATGATCCCAGGGTCCTGGGATCGAGTCCCACGTCGGGCTCCCGGCTCAGCGGGGAGCCTGCTTCTCCCTCTGACCCTCTCCCCTCTCATGCTGTTTCCCTCTCACTCGCTCTCTAAAAAATAAATAAAATCTTTAAAAAAAAAAAAAAAAGATACATAAAAGTCCAAACGATCAAACAAGTATAAACAGGGCTGACTATATGAGGTTGTCAAAATTATGGCGACAGAAAGCAGAAGGGGGGATGTCAGGGGCTGGGGGCAGGGGGATGGGCAGTTATTGATGAACAGGGACAGGGTTTCAGTTTCGGAAGATGAAAAAGGTCAGGAGACAGATGGTGGGGATGGTTGCACAGCCATATGAGTATACTTAATGCCACTGAATTGTACACTTAAACATGGTTAAGGCAACACGTTTTATGTTATGTATTGTTTACCACAATTTTTTAAATTGAAAGGGGAAAAAAGGCAAGGACTGAACATTCAGAGAGGAGGTAAATAATTATTCCTGAGAGCCCAGGTTAGGAGAAGCTACTATTGCTGAATATAAAACTCATCTCTGAGCTTCCTGGTAATCAAACAGGAGTGGAAACATACCTATTTATCAACGGAGTGCAATATCTCATTAGCTCTGAGAAACAGCAGACATTCATATGATAGGTCTTTATAGATGGAACACTGGAGAGATGGTTATTGACAGGGCAGCCAGGTACGGATGCACAGGTTGTGCATTATACAACTCCACCAGTTACATAGTACCCTGCAGTTATGTTTAACTAGCCACATTTTACCCCTTTACAAAAAAAAAAAAAAGAGTAGAAACTGTGCAACACACACATATGTATACATGTGTGAGTGTGCATGTGAGCGTGTGTGTGTATGCATGTGTGTGTGGAGGGGGCAGAGCTCACCAGTTAACTACCCAATACACATTCTTCCCTCTTCCTTAGTAACAGAACCCTGATTTTATAGAGCAGTTATGCCCACCCTAAAGACCACATTTCCTGGCCTCTCTTTGGCTAGGGGAGGCAAAGAGGGATAAGATGCAGTCATTGGACAAGACTTCTGGGAAAACTTCAGAGAAGGACAAACACGACATGTCCTTTTTTTGGCCTTTACTCCTGCTTCCTACTTGGAGCACAGATGTGATGGCTGGAGTACCAGCTGCCACCTTGGACCATGGGTCAACCTTGAGGATAGGATCCACATTTCAAGAAAGGCTGACCAGAGAGCTAAAAGGAACCTGTGTCCCTAAAGACACCCTGGAGTGGCCATGCCAGTCCAGGTCTGCTCATCCGCACACACCCTTTGCAAAAGAAAGGCATGTGTATCTAGCTTGTTTACACCACAAAGGAGATGTGTTTACCCCACAAATCAACGTGAGTCAGAAGGCTCCTGTCCTTTCCCCATCAACTACGAAGTATCAAGGACCTAGCTCAGTAGGTCTGAGTTACTCATTAGAAGGAGGCTCTTCTAAGAAGGCTACTTCCTTGACCATGAAACTCCCACTGTTACAGTCAACTGGGCGCTCCTGAGGTCTTCCTAGCTCACCCTGTGACAATGTATAGCAGTGCAAGGAAAGATCCTTCTACAGGCGCACGTTTTGTGGGGCACCCAGCTCCACCTGGTCCAAGCCCACCTCTCTGTGGAATAAAGAGAGCTCAGGGCCCATGTGCATTTGGCTGCTTCCTTGCCTGTAAGCACCCCCAGGAACTTCCTGTCTTTCCCACTAGAAATGCACAGTACAGTAGTGAGCGAGTCTGCCCCCACCCCCACCCCACCCCCTGCACAACAGCACTCTCATTTCTGGTCATTTCTGCATTCTTTAACTGAATGCAGTTTCTAACTGGTGGAGTATGACTCGCCTGCTGGTTGGAAAAGGTAGTTCTACAGAGGGCTTGCATGTCTATCTCAACAGATAGTAAAGTCATCCCTCTATTCCGGAGGAGTTCATGGTCAGCATGTCCTCGAGCCTGGTGCCCTTCAGTAAATACGTCGCGAAAGCAAGCACGAGCCTGGTGACATTCAAAGTGTCGTCCATGAGCTCTCTGTCAATGCTTAGAAATTCTACAACAATCTGACGTTAGCCACTCTGGTGTTGGCGGCGGGGGCGGGGGGGGGGCGGGGGGGGAGGGGGTCTCAAAGTCCGCAAGTCTGATGCAGTATTATTGAGCCATGACAGAATTTTGGAAAATAAAAATAAAGCTGATCCTTCGCTGCAGAAAGTTGGAAAAGCTTTGCTCGACTTCATCCCCCTTGGAGATGCATTTGTCAGCAGCGTGGAACATAAGGCACTTCAGGATTTAGCTCGCTGTGGCAGTCAGAGCCCTCGGGTCCAGCAACGGAAGCCAGATGGAGCCTCAAACGTTTATTACAAATATATATCTCACCAGGAAAGAGGAGGGGGAAAGGAGACTCCAGGCAAGCTTTCTAGGAACAATGCCCCAAGCCGAGCTGCAGACCTGGCGTGCTGAAGAAACACCCACACCCACCGCCAGCACCCAGCGCTGGGGGCCAGTCTCTTTCCACCAGAACCAGCACATGCACCGCATCTGTCCCAAACACTCAAGGCACCATCCCGACGCCATCCCGACACCGCCCCCAAATCACAAACTAGAAAGGATCAATTCGCTTATATCAAAAGGTAAATTCGTGCAGGACTAACGTGGAGAAGCTGACAATGCACATTCTAGTCATCGTTCAGTGGGCAGCACCTTACCCCGGGGCTTCACTTTCTGCCGGAATACCAAGCCAGGTACAGACGTTGTGGTCTCAGATGGAAACTTCAGGGATCTTCCAAGCTGGTGCCGAGAAGGGATGGTGCCTTTTTGGAAAAGGAAGATAGTTATGGCATGAGAGGCTGCGTTTATAGTTGCCCAGACCTAGCAGTTCTGTAGTGAGTCCGAATGAGCAGCCTGTGTGTGGAAGTGTAAGTTTATTAATTACACTTTCTTTAACAGGAGGGGGTATAGCTCAGTGGTAGAGCATTTGACTGCAGATCAAGAGGTCCCCGGTTCAAATCCAGGTGCCCCCTTCAAGAACCTGCTTTTTCCTCCTTCACCTGAAATGACAAAATTGAGTTGAATAGCCACTGTCCTCTAGTACCCCAGACAGGACGAGGCTGGCTTGAGCCTACGAACCAGCACACTTACGGTCATTCCATAGACTCAGCACCGCCTTGAAGACCAAGGACAAGGCCGAATCCATCCCAAATGTCCTTTTTGAGGGTCTGTTTCCCCAGAGCCACAATGGTCCCAATTTCAGCATCATCCAGGGTCCAGTCCAGAGGCAAAAGCTGCCTCCGTTATTTTAGCAGAAAATTTAATATAAATAATCGTTAACGAGTCTATCAGTTTCCTAAAGCTGCTGTAACAAAGTACCACAAGCTGGTGCTTAAAACAACAGAAAGGTATTGGCGCCCCGCTCTGGGGCCCCGAGGCGGAAATCAAGGCGTTGGGGCAGGGCACACCCTCTCTGAAGAGGAGGGTCCTCCCTGGCTGTCGTCTCCCTGTGTGTGTCTCTCCTCTTCCTACCAGGACCGGGTCATACTGTGCCCCGATCCTCTCCACCGTGACCTCACCCCAGCTAGCTGTCTCCCCCATGGCCCCATCCAAGTAAGGTCGCATCCTGCGGTACCAAGGGAAAGATTTCAGCAGATCTTTTTGGAGATCCGACCCATAACAACCAGAACGTGGAGAACTGACAGACGAAAAGGAGGGACTGAGTTTCACGGAGGTGGTAGCTGTCAGAAGCGGCTCGGGCTCCGGGGCCGGGGGAACAAAGAGAGGAGGAGGAACTTGGGAAATCTCACGGGCGTGGGGGGATTCTCTGCAGATCCTGGCCTCGGTTCCCTAAGGAGGCACCGGTGTCCCCGAAAAGCCGTGGCAAGGTGGGTCCTGCGAGCACCAAACTGCAGGTGGCAATCACGGCTGCTCCTGGGACGGGCTGTGGCTGCTAGGTGATCCCAACGGGAACCACCACGGGCAGAACAGGTGCCTGGTCCGGCTCCCACCTTCCCGTCTCCCTCCCGGAGCCCTACGGGGGACCAACCGGGAAGCCACCCGGCAAAGGATAAGCGTGGTTTACAGAGTCCCAGAGCCAGCATCGCAGGGCAGAGCCCAGAAAGGGGGACTTGGAGCCTAGGGACAGTCATTTCTTCAGGTGGCTCATCTCACCCAGCAGTTTAAGGGTTGACTACGTGGAGAGCTGAGGCGATGAGAGAGGGTTCTGGCTGCATCCGAGGGTGTAGCATTGTGTGGAGGGCTCCGACCCACCACCAGTCCGTGTGTCTTCTACCCTTCAAGTGGTGCGCATTCTGGGCATTCTGAGTCTGTTTTCAGGTGCTCAGCACAAAAACCACAATACAGATGTTACGACAGATCCTTCCAGCTGTCAGGGAATGCTTCCCAAGTTACTGCTCTCGCACAGGCCCTGAAGATGGAGAGGTTGCCCAGCTGGGGGAGAAAGCAACCTGCTGCCGCTTCTTCTAAAGCAGGGAAATGAGTTAGCAGTAAAGCAGGTCCTGCAACTCAGCCTCCGTGCTGAAGGGGCCATCCGGGGCGGGAGTTCTGGGTGTGGCTGCACAGGGAAAGGGTATTAATTGGATCTCACTGGTATAGCAGGGGGTATAGCTCAAGGGTAGAGCATTTGACTACAGATCAAGAGGTCCCCAGTTCAAATCTGGGTGCCCCCTGGCATTTTAGCCACTAGCGGTGGTGGTGGTGGTAAAGAAGCTCCAATTTCCTCTCCTCTTGCTGAATCTGGGTTCTGAGTTTTCTTGCAAAGGGTGAAGAAGCAGAGATCACACCCAAGCCGGCAGCTCTGCTCAGGTGGTGTGTTTGTCCCCTCCTCTGATCTCCCCACACTCCCCTCACCTGGTCCCTGCACTCACCAGTGTGTACTTGGTCTCCTGGCCAAGGGTGAGGACTCTGTCCTTTGAAGGTAGCCAGAAGGAAATCTGAGATCATCTATAAAAGGACAATATTTCAACTGCTGTATGACTTACCAACAGTTGCAAAGGAAGCCAGAAAGCAGTACAATAACACATTCCATATGTTGAGAGGAAATCACAGTCAGCTTTGAATTCTATTCCCAGCCAAACTATTCTTCAAGAACAGACAAAAGCTGAGAGAGTTTACTGCCAACAGACTCTCACTAAAGCAAATTTTAAATATATACTTTAGAGAAAAGAGAAATGATCCCAAAATGGGAGATCTGAGACCAAAAAAGGAATGTTGAAAAAAGAAAATATAAGATATGTAAATAAATCTTAAAAAATCATTGACCATATAACACAATGCTAATGTATAATTTATAAAGTTTTTTTAAAAAGATAAAACTGGGGTGCCTGGGTGGCTCAGTCGTTAAGCGTCTGCCTTTGGCTCAGGTTATGATCCCAGGGTCCTGGGATCAAGCCCCGCATGGGGCTCCCTGCTCCGTGGGAAGCCTGCTTCTCCCTCTCCCACTCCCCCTGCTTGTGTTCCCTCTCTCGCTGTGTCTCTCTCTGTCAAATAAATAAAATCTTTAAAAAAAAAAAAGATAAAACTAAAATACTGGTTAACAATAACATACAAGGAACAGAGTGATAAGAGTTAAAGTATCTTTATGTAATTTGTGAGGAGGATAAAAATATTAACATTAGAACTTTAAGATTTGAAAGCAGAAATTTCTAGTGTATCATTTCAAAAGTTGTGATTTTGCCAGGCAAAAGGGGATAAAAGAATGCAGGGTATATGCTGGTAGTCTTGCTAAACACTCATTAATTCTAATAATTTCTTTGTTGATTCTTTTCAATTTCTTATGTATATGCTCATACCGTCTAAGTACTTTGCAAGTTTTATTTCCCTTGTTCCAGGCCTTAAGATTTTTCTTACCTTATTGTACCGATTAGGACCTCAAGTGTAATGTTGAATAAGGGTGTTAATAGTAAATATCTTGACTCATTCTGATTTCAGATGAAAAGCTCTCAACATTTTACCATTAAGTACATATCATGAATTATACTTTTCCTAAGTGATCTTTATCAAATTAAGGAATTTTTCTTCAATTTCTAGTGTGCAAAAAAAAAATTTATCATGGATGTGAAATTTTATCAAACCCCCTTTTTGCATCTATTGAGATAATCATATGATTTTTCCTCTTTTAGTCTATTTACATGGTGAATTACACTTATTGCTTTTTGTAAAATTAAACATACTTTGGATTTCAGATATAAATCCGACTTAGTCATGAAGTCCTATCCTATATATATATATATCAGATATATACATTTGTCAATTCTGTTAGATAATAATTTAATTTTTTGTACCTATGTTTATGAGTGAGATTGGCCTATGCATTCTTTATACTGTCCTTGTTGGGTTTTGGTATCAAGATTGTGCTAATCTCGTAAAAAGAGTTATAGAATGTATATATCTTTTCTATTCTTAGATTTTTATGTAAAAATAGTTACTGCTTATTTAAGGATGAGACAAAACTCACCAGTAAAACCATCTCACCGGAAATTTTTGTGAAAAAGTTTCAAATAACAGTTTGAATAAAGTAACTACTTAAAACTTAGAGGACTATTCAGCTTTTCTATTTTTTTGTGTGTGTCAGCTTTATTAAGTTGTAGTATTTTTTAAGTTATTGCTCAATTTCAGCATAGCATAGTAGCAAAGTCTTTGGACGCTTAACACATAATACGTGGGTTCAAATTCTGGGCTCTGAGTGGACTTAGTGAAATCGATTAACTCCCTTAGCCTCAGTTTTGCCATATATAAAAAGGGCATGATTATAGAAATGAGCACAGTGATAATGCCTCATTCGTGGAGATGTTATGAAAATTAAATTAACATTAATAAAATAAAAATTAACATTTTTAAAGTACATAAAATCATGTCTGCCACACAGTTTAAGTTCTTTGTTCATGTTTGTTAGATTTTTAAATTTTTTGTATATTGTTTTTCATAATGTTAAATAATCATTATTTTAAAGTCTAAAGAATCTGCAGTTTTGCTTTTTAATTTCTGATATAGGTTTATTTGTTTCTGTTTATTTTTCTTATCAGTTTCATGAAAGGTTAGTCAATCTTTTCTTTTCAAAAACCAACTTTTGGCTTTGTTAATTCTGTCTATTGTGTGTTTGTTTTCTATTTCATTAATTTCTGCTCTTTTCTTTCTTCTCTCATAGTGTTCTTTTATCCAGTTTTTCTAACTTCTTGAGATGGATTTTTAGTTTATTTCTATTCTTCTTTTCCAGCATATTGCTCAAAGCTACAAGTATTTCTCTAAATGCTGATTTAATGTCCATCAATGGATGAATAGATGAAGAAAATGTCACACATACACACACACACAGTGGAATATTATTCAGCCATTAGAAAGAAGGAAGTCCTGCCATCGGTAACAACATGGAGGAAACTGGTGGGCACTGTATTAAGCAAAATAAGCCAGGAACGCCCCCGCCCCCCAAAAAGGTAAATACCGTATGGTATCACTTATATGTGAAAAAAAATTTTTTTAAGTCAAATCCAGAAACAGAGAGTGGATTGGTCATTGCCAGGGGCTGAGGGGTGGAAGAAATGGGGGGATGTTGGTCAAAGGGTAGAAACTCAGTTATAAGGTGAATAAGTTCCAGAGATCTAATGTACATCATGGACACTATAGTTAATAATACTGTATTGTAAACTTGAAAGTTGCTATGAGAGTAGATCTTAAGTATACACACACACACACACAAGTAACTATGTGGGGTGATGGTATGTTAATTAACTTTTTTTTTCAGTCCCCTCTACCACAAATTATGCAGTCGAGTTTCCCACATTTGGGGAAATCACAGGGGTCAGCACATCCGGACTGCAATGAATGAGCCTCACCCTGGAAAAACCACCTTCATGATCATGGTATCTCCCCTGCCAAGTAAGTATGGGTGTGTTAATTGACTTGATTTTGGTAATCATTTCACAATGTATATGTAAATCATATCATACATTGTACACTTTAAATATATTACAATTCTATTTGTCAATTGTATCTCAATAAACCTAGAGGGGAAAGAAACTAAAAATTTTTATTTATTCATAATGTTTTTGTCCCTTCTGTTAATTAATGAAAAAGGTTTATAAAAATTTTCCACTCTAATTCTAGGTATGTTTATTTCTCTTTGTTATTCTGTCAAGTTTTTGCCTTGCATATTTTGAAGCTATATTACTAGAAGCATAAAAATCAGGAATTTTTACATCTTCCTGTTAAATTCAGCCTTTGGTTATTAATAATTTATCTTTTTATCTCTAGTAATATTTCATGTTTTAAAGACTATTCTGTCTGATAGTAAGCTACACCTGCTTTCTTTTTGTTAATGTGTTGCCAGTCATTTATTTTTTCATCCTTTTACTTTTCAATCTTTCTGTATCCCAAATTTTAGATGATGTCTTTTGTAAATAGAATATAGCTGGTTGGTTTTAACCCCAGTATGATAATCTCTGTCTTTTAAACTGGGGCATTTAATTTATTTACTTTTAGTGTAATTGCTGATGTATTTGTATTCAAGTCTACCTCATTTTATGCTTTCAATTTATAGTGCTTATTTATGTTTTTCTCTCTTTCTCCCTTTTTTTTTTTTGACTGAGATTTTTATAATGCTATTATTTTTCCCTACTGGTTTGAAAAATATAAATGCTATTTCTTCTATTTTAGTGATTATGCTACAAACTCCATATGCATAGTTATTTCTCAAAGTCTGTGGTTAGCCAGTGGATTTATCTTCTGCACAGGTAATACAAACACCTTAGAATACTTTAAAAAATTTTTTTTTGTTTACAATTTTTTTAAGATTTTATTTATTTATTTGACACGGGGCGGGGAAGAGCAAGCACAAGCAGGGGGGAGTGGCAGGCAGAGGAAGAAGCAGGCTCCCCACTGAGCAAGGAGCCCAATGTGGGGTTCAATCCCAAGACCCTGGGATCACGACCCAAGCCAAAAGCAGCCGCTTAACCAACTGAGCCACCCAGGTGCCCCAGCATCTTAGAATACTTTTTTTAAAATTATTTATTTGACAGAGAGAGACACAGCGAGAGAGGGAACACAAGCAGGGGGGTGGGGGAGGGACAAGCAGGCTTCCCGCTGAGCAGGGAGCCCGATGCGGGGCTCAATCCCGGGACCCTGGGACCATGACCTGAGCCGAAGGCAGATGCTTAGAGACTGAGCCACCCAGACTCCCCTTAGAATACTTTCAACTGCACTTACTTTCCTCCCAACTTATATGCAGTTTTTGTCTTTTACATTATTCCATAAGTTGTGTTAACCTCATTATTGTTATTTTTTATACAGTCAATGTTCACTTAAATTTATTCAGATATTTACTATTTCTTGGCCTCTGTCTTCCTTACTACATCTGTCCTTCCATCCAAATCATTTCCCTGCTGCTTAGAATATACCTTTTAGAATTTCCTTGAGTGCATGCATGCTATGGATGAGTTATTTCAGTTTTTATTTGTCTGAAATTGTCTTTATTTTACCTTCACTCCTGAAGGATATTTTACCTGAGTACAGAATTTTATGTTAACAGTATTTCAGTAGATGCAATTCCACTGCCTTCTGGTTTTCATTGTTACTCTAGAAAACTCAGTTGTCAATCTCATTGGACCTCATTGAAAATAATGTGTCTTCTTTTTATGATGCTTTTGAGTTTCTTGTCTGTGATTTTCTGCAGTTTTACTACAGTAACTCTGGGTATGGATTTAATTTTGTTTCTTATGTTTGAGATTCACTGGGGTTCTTGAATGTCAGCATTAACGTCTTTCCTAAGTTGCAAAATAGTCTTAGCCTTTGTCTCCTCAAATATTGCCTCTACTTCATTCTCTCATTTTCTCTTCCAGGAGTCCATTTAAATGTACACTAGACCTTCCTACTGTATCCTCTAGATTTTTTACTCTCTATTCTGTGTTTGCTGTGCTTTTGTCTGCATGCTTTATAATGGATGCTTTTTCATCCCAATGTTCTAATTCACCGATTTTCTCTTTGGCTGAAATCATTCACTGACTATAACATGGACATACTCATTGAATTTTTAATTTTAGTTATTGATTTTTAGATACAAAATTTCTTTGTTCTCTTTTCACATCTTCTTAGTTACTTCTTATGCTTTCCAGCTTCCTACTGAAATTTTCAAGCTTGTCTCTTATCTTCTTGAAAACAGCAAGCATTGTTTTTTTTTACAGTGTGTTTCTGCAGTTCTAATACAAAAAGTCCCTGTGTTTAGTTCTGTGGTCTGTTGTTTCTATTGATTTTCATTGGTGGTTTTTGCCTCATTGTGTACATAGTTATTCTTGACTACATATTGAACACTGTATTAAAAAATGTATTTGTAGGGCGCCTGGGTGGCTCAGTTGGTTAAGCGACTGCCTTCGGCTCAGGTCATGATCCCAGGATCCTGGGATCGAGTCCCACATCGGGCTCCCGGCTCAGTGGGAAGCCTGCTTCTCCCTCTCCCACTCCCCCTGCTTGTGTTCCTGCTCTCGCTGTCTCTGTCTCTGTCAAATAAATAAATAAAATCTTTAAAAAAAAAATGTATTTGTAGAACTAATCTGAAGCCAGGTGGAGATGATAGTATCCTTCATTTGCTTTTTCCGGGTATGTGAGTGGCTCTAGTAGTCAGGATATCTTAATATAATTTCAAGGCTTGAGTTTTCTGGACCATCCAGATGTCACAAAGACCAGCCCCAAATTCTTTCAGGGACTGTTTTTGCTCAGTTCACCCTTCCTCCTCAGGGTCCTAGCCCAAAGCCAGAGTTGGTTTTACCTGTGTCCCTATTCTAGGTGGGCCCAGAATTCTGACTTCTATCCCCCTGGTCCTGAGAGACTTCCAGAAATTCACTTAGCCTCTCCACTCCCTCTCTTGGACTGAAAACCATGGTCAGGGCCAAAGCAGCCTCTCATGTGGAGCTTAATCTTTCTGTTTCCCATTTGTTCTGAATCTCCACTTTGTATTTCCTATCTAACTAGTTGGCCCTCTGAGGCTTTTGATGAGATGTTTGTAATATTTTCCCAGCTTTTTTATTTGTCCTCATAGGAAAGATTGGTTCAAATTACCTTCTTCATTAAGGAACATGGAAATTCCTCTGCAGGATTCTTTATACCATTATATGTTTTAAATCTTTTGACTAAATTTTTAAAAATGATTATATAAATTAGGGTCTACTTCTAGGCATTCTCCCCAAGGAAATACTGATGCAAGTTAAAAAAGAAAGAGTGGTAAGACACAAAAGAGGGAGAAGGGAGAATCAAGTGGTCTAAGTGTGTGGTAGAGGCAGCCTCTCAGAGATTCCCAGGGGGAGGACAGACGCTCTGCTTTTGATATGCTAACTCTTACAGTCACTTCTGGGAAGTAGGAAGATGCATATCCACACTTCACAACTGGTAGCAGTAAGAACAAAGAGATAGTCTTCTCTCTGGAGATTATAACAAGGTTGAGAAAATGAGACATTAAGAGAAAGGAAGTGAAGTCTCCCCACAGGCCATGAAGGGCAAGAGTCTCCAGGTAGGTAGGAGGGGACTGAGCCAACTTCATCAGCCTCTTCGGTGAAATGTGACCCCAGTAGCTATTGTCTGGATGATGCTTAGGGTAAGATTCTGGGAGCTGGTCCTGGTGCAGATCCTGAATTTTTATCCCAAGACAAAGAGCATTCGTTTAATGGTTCTATGTGGGGAGAAGAGGCAGAAATGCCAGCACCCGCTTCAGTAATTTAAAAAGAAAGGGGGCACCTGGATTGGAACCAAGGGCCTCTTGATCTGCAGTCAAATGCTCTACCCCTGAGCTATACCCCCTCCTGTTTATTGCTTCTCATTATCACCTTTTCACCCACGCACTGCACTCAGGACCTCTATGTCTATAATTTGCTGGGTTTTTTCTGCATGTCCCAGGAGGTGGCAAGCCTCCTCCACTGTAGTCCACTTTCCTGTCTTCCCCTCTCAACCTTAACTAGTCCCCCTCTCTCCTGCTCTCTTCCCCAAGCAGTAGCAATGGCATCAACCTTCACACCTGGAAAGATCGTTCAAGTCTGTACCAGTCTTTCTGCCGAGGCTGGCACATAGTCATCAGAACAACAGTGGTTGCTTCTGGGCCTTAAGTGAACCTCACGCTCAGCCCAGGGAGAGCCTCCTCCATACTCCAAGCCCCAGGAGGGTGCTCATTGTTTCACTCATTCATTTATTCACTCAACAAACCCTCTTGGAGCATGATAGGCGCCAGGCTCTGTCATCCATGTTGAGGACACAGACTAATAAAACATTATCCCTGTTCCTCAAAGAGTCTTAGTCCAAGCAGGAGACAAACCCACGAACCAAAGTATTTCCACAGAGTGGCAGAAGTCCAAGCAGAGAGCTGTGAGAACAGGGAGTAAGAAGCTATGCTGCTAGGAAGTCAGGAGGGGCTTCGTGGAGGAAATGGACAAGCAGGACCCTGCTAAAACGAAGAAGCTAGGGAGGCCAAGGAAGAATAAGGCCAGGGGAGGAATAAGAACCAAAATGTTTTTAAGAAGTGGGTCAAGTGTGTCTGGAGATCAGTGAGGCTTGAGACTGAGATCACAAGGAAGGTGTGTTCATCAAGCCAGGAAACATTTTGGAAGTCTGGTTCCTGCTAAGGCAATGAGGGTACTCCCAGGCATTGTTGCTGGGGAAAGCCTGTGACACAGCCTGACCAGCTTGACCTCAAGGAACCCTCACAGCCACCCTCCCTGTTGTCCAATCCTAGAGATGAGGACAGAACAGAACCCAGGCACAGACAGCATCAGAATTATTTGCCTCCTTCTTATTTACTACTTCACAGCCAAAAGTGACTTTAGCAAGGGGGCACCCGGATTTGAACCGGGGACCTCTTGATCTGCAGTCAAATGCTCTACCCCTGAGCTATACCCCCAAGCCTGCCTTTAAACCTTAATTGCACCCCTTGAGCTGTGCAGTTGCCTTGTTTCTGGACTGCTACAGACAAGTTCCTGGAAGCAGGCAGCCTGCCCCATGACAGCCCTGCTCTCCCAATCATCACTCACTCATTCATCCACATATAAACACCTACTAACCAGCTTCTACAGGCCCGGCTCATCCTTCCCTCTCCTTCCATTTCCTCTTCCTCCCCCTCTGGCTCACTTACCTCTGCCACCCCTGTTCCGTCTTTGCCGTGGTGGGCAGTCATTGGCTTTCCCATCCGAGTAGAGCCTTGGTCCCCTCCCCGCTCCCTGCACTGCGGGGCTGAGGAGAGAGGTCTCTGCACGGATGGAGGAGCAGGTCTGGGACAAGAACCTGGTCCTGGCACCACACCCGGAGACACAGAGGACCCCCTTTCTCCCTTTCCACCATATGCTCATCCACTTAACCTGCTGAATACTGTGGAGGAATCAGGTGGACCAGTTCCAGATTCCTGCTCAAGGAGAAAACCCAGCTGAGGAGGGGTGGAACACTGTGACAGCTTGCTTGTGAGCCCCGGGCGTGGAAAACGGTGGCTTCCAAGACTCCCCAGCGGATGTAGGCAGCTCTGTGTGCTGTGAGCAGCGGGGAATGAGGAGGTGGCCAGGCGAGGGGCTGCACGGGTGGGGGACACAGCCCAAGGAAGCTCCTCCCACCTCAGCCCCACCCAGTGATGGAGAAGCCAAAAGAGGGTCTGAGACCTTACCAACCCTTCCCAGTGCCCTCCCCGCCCCCTCCCTTGTCCCACAGAAGCAGCCTTCCCTACAGTCTATGCGCTCACAGGACTCTAGGGAAGTAGCTCTTTTGTTCAGAAATACTGAGGAAGGCCCTAGAGCCTGGAGTGCTGAGCCAAGTCACCTTGCACCTGAAGTGATTTCACACTCTTTGAGCTCTCCTCCTTTCTCCAGGCCGCCGGGACACACCAAAATTGACCACAGGCTCCTTCCAGTGGGTCCACTGGTCCACTGACCCAAGGGGCTGACATTTTTAGTTCCGACTGACTGGAGGGCAACGAGGTGGCAACCAGCGAGCAGGAACTGGCCCCTGACTGGTCCCTGCCCTCGGCCTCGGCGGAGAGCTTGTGTGAACCCAGGTGCGCCCGGCCTCGCGGGCTCCTTCCCCTGACAGAAAGCTGGTGGTGAGGCTGCTGGCTGGCCCTGCTCCACATGGGCTCCCAGCCCTCAGGCTCCTCTCCCACACCCAGGCCACCAGTCCGCCACTCCAGTCCCCTCGGGGAAGGAGACTTGTTTGAGCAGCTAGGCTTGGAAACAGGCCCGAGACGCTGAAGCCGCCGAGGGTGTGGGCCTCGGGGCTGGCAGGATAGGGGTGCCGGGGAGGGAAGCGTCTTGCTGGGCTGGGCCCCATGGGAGGTGGCCAGAAAGGGAGACAGGAGAGAAGACTCTAGGAGGACAGTGTGTGGGCGAGGCGGGACTGCTGAGGCCCGGCGCTGGGAAGGGACGGTTCCCCGACACTGTTCTCGTTAACCGTGGTCGCTAAGAAGGAAACCATAAGCAAAAATAGCCAGAATGTGAAATGTCTCAGGAAAGCAAGAAACGTGCGTTCTAAGCACAGGGCCGTGAGGTCAACGTGATGAAGTGAATTCTGGCAGAACGGGGTCACAGCAGCAGCGGGGAGAGAGGACAGGACGAGGGGCTCCCTGACCCGTTTGTTACACACCGTGTTGAAGGGGCACCACTCCTGCTGCATCGTGTTGGGGAAGGGCTGACAACTTCCTCATTGTCGTACCAAAACCCAGAAATATTTGGGCTTTTACATAGAAAATTTCATAAAGTTTTTACTGATGTGTCATATTGCCAACATTAAAGAAAATCGGTTTCCTTCTGAGACTGAGAGCTGGCGGCGTGACTTCGAGTTAGGCGAAAATTTCTTAAATATGACACCAAAAGCTCACCCGATAAACTGGACTTCATCAAAATTAAGAACCTGTGCTCTTTGAAAGACACTGTTAGGACAAGGAAAAGGCAAGTCACAGACGGAGAGGAAGTATTTGCAAGCCACTTATCTGATACAGGACTTGCACCAACAGACAGAACCTTCAAAACTCAACCCTAAGAAAACAAACAAGCCAAATGAAAAAAATGGACAGAGGATCCGAGAAGATACTTCACCAAAGAAAACATACGATGGCAACAAGCACATAAAAATACCCTCGACATCGGCAGTGATGAGGGAAATAAACATTAAAACCACGATGAGAGACTACATTGTGCTAGAACGTAAGTCCACAAGACGGACGGTGAGCAGTGTTGGGCAGGGTGTGGAGCGGCTGCGGCCACCGTGGGGAATCGTTTGGCAGCTCCTTAAAAGGCGAGGCATACACCTTCCATACGACTGAGATATTATACTCCCAAGGACTTCCCTGAGAGAAATGAAGGCACTCAGCCATGCGCTAGTGCATGAAGGTTCTCAGCAACTTAATTCTAAAGCCAAAAACTGAGAACAACTCAAGTATTTATCAACAGGTGCAAGGATAAAGGGCGGTGTGGGCCTCGGATGGAATACTTCTTATGGATAAAAACAAAGGAGCTATTAATACTCAGAACCGTAGGGACAGATCTCAAATAATTATCTTGAGTAAATGAAGCCAGACCAAAAACAAACAAACAAAAAGGCGGGCGGGGGGGGAGTACATATGCTCTGATTCCATTTATATATAATTCTAGAAAATGAAACCTAGTCTGCGAACACAGACAGCAGGTCACAGGTTGCCTGGAGTGGTGACAGTATTTTAACGGACTAGTGGCTGAGGGGTGCGAGATTCCGGGCCCCAGCTCGGACACACCGTCTGTTTCATCCCTGTCCCACCTTACACTCCCTTCCCAAAGCTCTGTGGCCTCCATCAGCCCTCCGGGGGCGACACCCCCTCACTCTCCCCCAGCAGAGATCATTCGCTTTCACACTTGGCAGGGGTGTTCGCTGCTCCTGGACCACTCGTCTTCTTGTCTGGCGAAACTGAATAATGCACAACTGATTCATCCAAGCCCCTGGAGTCAGTGGCCATTCTGTGATCCAGTCCCCTCTCTCTCCTTCCCATCTCCCCGAGTCTCTTGGGAGTGCTCTGAGCAGCTACCATCAACAGCCTTCTCCTCTGACTGCGTGTCAAGCCACGTGTCAGTCTGCACATCCCTCTCACTCCCAGGACACGACCCCCACCTGGGGTTTTCCTTCTGGCCGTCCCGCTGTCTTTAAACACGGGGGAGCACCCCCTTGTGCAACCTGCCTCCCGGCCTCACGGCCGCAGCTGTGCCGGCCTCCAGGATGCTTCCCCCCCAGCCCTGCCAGCTTAGGCCTCTGCTCCTCCATGCTCTGCCTGTGCGTGGAGATCTCTGCGTCCATGCTGATGAGCCTCCCCCGTCCCTGGTCCCTCAGTGCCTTGACCTCGACTCCTCTTTGGACAGAGCACACCGCTGGGACCTGGTTATCATTGGAAACTGCCCCACCTCCACAAGCGTCCCATCCTCAAGGTAATCTCTAACTTCCCCCCTCCAGCACATCCGCACACCGCCCTCTGCCCTTCTCCTTCCCTTTCCCCGCAGCTGTTCAGCTCTTCCCCGCCTTTCACCCTCCTACCCAACATAGATGCCATGCTTCGCCACTGTGCTTGGCTTCCTTGGCTGTTCTCACGGGGTCCCAGAGGACTCGGGCGGTGGGGACCAAGGCTGCTAGAAGCTCCGGACTCTGGGAGAGCCTGTATTCATCATATTTTTTAATTTTCTCTATAGGCACATCTCATTTTATTGCACTTTGCTTTATTGTGATTCCCAGATTGTGTTTGTTTTTTTTTTTTTTACAAATTGAAGGTTCAGGATGTCCGTGGAGGAAGTGGAAACAGCAAGAGAACAGAACGAGGAGCGCGGCCTGAAGCGGGGACCGACGTGCCGCAAGCTCAGGAGCAAACGGGACCGGCCGAGCAGGTGCTGCTCCGGGACGAGCCAAGCACGGGGGTTCCCGAGTCCCCTCCCGGGGGGACAAAGGATCCGGCGCGTGACAGCAGCTCGGCTGATGCGGCGGCGGCGGCGGGGCCCGAGAGGACCGACTCCCAT
>NC_138380.1:6093569-6123803 GCF_054177405.1 Leptonychotes weddellii
GTAACCGCCCCCCCCCCCCCGCACTGGGAAACCAAAACATTCCCAGGACCCGCTTTATGGCACTATTAGCTGCTGCCCCGCGGGGGGCCGGAACCGAACCCGCAACATCTCCCAGGTGCGCCTGTGCGAGGTCAGAGACAGGTGTCGCGGTGGGAAGAGCCCTGGCAGGTTGTGGGAGAGCCGGGGGAGCTCGGCCCACAGGTGACAGGCCGTGAGCTAGGACAGAGGCTGTCAGGCTGTCCTCCAGCACCACGGACTGCCTTCAAGTCACAAAACATTTGGGGTTTTTTTGCTGAACATGAGGCCACCTAAACAGGACCATGTTTCCAGGCCTCCCCTGCAAGCAGATGTGGTTGTGTGGCTGGTTCTCTTCAACGGGGTGTGAGAGGCTCTGCCTCCTAGGGCTGCGTTAAATTGGACGATTTATTCAGCCGCTCTGCACCTTGGTCTCTTGATCCATAACAGAAGTAAACAAAAGGTTGTAATGAGGTTTCAGTGGGTCAATACTGATAAAAAACCATAATTACTAAATATGCGTTAATTAAATAAGAAGTAAACACACGTGCTGTCCCTAAAGGGAAAGAGCACCGCGCCCCTCCTTGCCTTGCTCTGACGGACGGTAGCAAGCCGTCTAGAACCATGGCGACAAGGCCCCATCCTGGGAAGGGTAGAGCAACAAGCTGGAAGGAGCCTGGGTCTGTGCCACCAAGAGCCTGTCAGGGGAGAGCAAGCACTCACCACTATCATGTTGAAGCTACTAGTTCATTACTTCATTTTGTTTGGGTTTTTTTTAAGATTTTATTTGTTTATTTGACAGAGAACAGAGAGAAAGAGAGCACAAGCAGGGGGAGGGGCAGAGGGAGAGGGAGAAGCAGGCTTCCCGCTGAGCAGGGAGCCCAATGCGGGGCTCGATCCCAGGACCGCGGGATCATGACCTGAGCCGAAGGCAGACGCTTAACTGATTGAGCCACCCAGGTGCCCTCATTACTTCGTTTTGTGTTTTCTCAGTCCCTGTTCTGGCAGCCAATCACATATCCTACATAATATAGGGAACATGAGTCAATGTCCTTCAAGGGCTAAGTGACCTCCCCAAAGGCACCAATTTCTAAGAGCCCTCTTAAGAATAGGGAATGGGGCGCCTGGGTGGCTCAGTCGGTTAAGCGACTGCCTTCGGCTCGGGTCATGATCCTGGAGTCCCTGGATCGAGTCCCGCATCGGGCTCCCTGCTCGGCGGGGGGTCTGCTTCTCCCTCTGCCCCTCCCCCCTCTCATGTGCTCTCTCTCATTCTCTCTCTCTCAAATAAATAAATAAAATCTTAAAAAAAAAAAAAAAAAAGAATAGGGAATGATCACTGCTCCTCCTTCCTGCCTCAGCCATTAGGGTAGGCACGATTCTTGTTAAATCAATGAATGAATGGAGAACATTCCAGGCCACCGATATCTAAGGGCTACCCACATTGTGCAGCACTGAGCCAGATTCTGTCCCTAGGATGATGAGGGCTTAGCGTGTCCCTTTCTGCGGTGCCTGGAGGCACCTGTATCACGGTCATGCTGGGGAGACAGCCTGCCCAGCCCCCTGTGCCTGGTTCCCACACACCAGGCTGGCTCCATGATGAACCCGGGTCCTGGACACCAAGTTCCTATCCCGTAGTCAGCCCAGGCTCCCGGAGAGGGAAGTAGATCAAAATGTGCTGAACCTTTACCTAAAGGTTCTTAAGACTTATTGTCAGGTGCAAACAACAAGCTGCAGGATGATAACGTGCACTATGGCATTCATGTCCTTGCAACCCTGTATTTTTCCAGTTCCCACGTGTATGAAAATGCATGAGAGGAGCCTGAAATGTCGCATGCCACAGTGACAACGTGGGGACCCTCGGGAGGGTGGCCTACAGAGAGAAGCCTTCAGCTTCATCTACACCTTCTACGTTTCATGGCGCGAATGTACTCTTGTAAGAATATACTTGCAGAGTAAAAATGCAAACCCTTTCAGAGGGTAGAGGCTGGTTAGTCTCTATTCAGAGACATTGCCAACCTTGGTTCTCGAATGTGGACCTGCCCAGCGTCCCCTGAGGAACACCAGGGGAACATCCAGATTGAAACCCAGACCCCACCCAGACCTACTGAAGGAGAACCCACATCTACACTTTCCCTAGGACCCCAGGAGGAGGAGCCTGCCTGTGGAAGCATCCAGTAAATAAAGCAGTCTCTGGGGGCCTCTGTGTTTGCAGCAGAGGGCGCAGAGACAGCTCCTGGAGTAAAGCCTGTCCTGGGGACAGAGCTCTCTCCTGCTGAGTCTGGAAAAGCTTACAGAGAGGGTGCAAGGCAAGAAAGTAACCGTGAAAACAGCAGGGATGTCTCAGGCCACAGGACAGACCCCAAGTCCTCTAAGGACCTCATTCCCCCACCTCCCAGTGCTCGTCTGAGCCCAATTCAGGAGGAAACCCCAGCTTCCCAGCAAAGCTGAGCTGGGGTTGGGGGCCTCTCGCCTGGGGGCACGTCGGCCCAGAACTGTGGTGCCTGCCCTGGGCGAGGAACAGCCCAGTCCTGCCACCCCTGCCGCAGGGGCCCAGCCTGGTGGCCGCAGGGGCCCAGCCTGGTGGCCACAGGGACCCTGCAACAGCTGCCTGGGCTCCTGCCCTTCGAGCACTCACGGTGCCTCAGCCTGCTGCCCAGGGCCCCTATACTAGGCCTGGCCTTGGTTGTCTTCCGTGCGTCATTCAGCACCTGGTCAACACCCACCTTCTTTCAGCTCTGAGGTCAACGTGACTGCATTCACACACCCAAAGAACTTGCTCCAAAAGTAAGCCTTTCTCCCCAAATAAAATGTCTGAGTCTAGAAAGCAAGGAACAGGTGTCTTGGCAGGACCTGTGTTCTGAGAGAACGTGTCCCTTGCTTCCACCAGAGTGGTCCTGCTTTGCCCTGTGTTATAGGTTTCCAGCTGTCATTCAAATAAAGGGTTCCTCGCCTAAAAAAAAAAAAAAAAAGGCTTTGAAAACTGCATGTTGAAGGCACTGCTACCATCTGAGAAAGACAACTGAGCTACTGTTGTTCATCATTCATCTAATTCTCCACAGGGCCGGGCGGGGTGGGGGGTGGGGCGCCAGGGCACTGGGTCTGGCCCAAACGGCAGCTCACTGCCTCCTTCTCTGCCTCTGTTTCTCCAAATGGGGGGACTCCTGACACCAGAATGCCCTTGCCAGGTGAAGGTGGAAGGCTGGGCCTGCACTCATCTCGAGGGGACAGGCTCTGGGGGCTCTCACCCTGCCCTGCCGCCTGCCTTGCCTCCCCTCTCCACTGGGGTCTGGAGTTCGGGCCCGGTGGTGGCGCAGTCTACAAGGGAGGAAATGGGCCTGGTCTGCCCTAAAGGCAGTGATGGGGCTCGGCTCTGCAGGCCTTGAAGGGAAAGGGTGCCTGCCAGGCGTTTAGAGTAGGATCCACCCCCCTTCAAGATGTGTGGAGGACAGCACTGAGTTTGGGGTGAAGCAGAGCCCCCCGTGCTCCCCAGGCAGGCAGTGCGGGTGACCAGGCCAGGAGGAAGGCGTCCATCCTGCTGCCCCCACAGGGGACAAAGTGGAATCCAAGAAAGGCAGGAAGAACCCAAAGTCACCTAGTCCAGCCACCTAATTTGACAGATGGGGAAGCTGAGGCCCGGGAGAAGGAGTTTTTCACGCATGGAGGTCGGTTGTCAGTTTGTGCATCCTGCAGCGCAGGGCTCCCGCGGCCCTCCCTTCCACGTGCCCCACTGCTTCCCCGGAGCCTGGCATCCTCCCTCACCCCGTGGCCTCGCAGCACACCGGGACCATCTTCTGCAAGAGAAAAATTGGCGGCCAGGCAAAAGGAAGGAAGGCACCTTGCTCTGGGCCTCAGCCTCCCAACTGGGGAATGTGGACAAAAAGCTGACTGCTGAGCTCCTCAAAGCAGTGGGAGAACTCAGGTGTGCAAGTTGAAATGGAATAGGAGTGTGGCAGCTACAAAATCTGTTTAATCATGTCTTACACAAACACGCAAGTGCACACACCCTGGCTCTTAATCCACAGCCTGAAGAACTTCCTGTTCCAGGACTCAACCTCCTTTTATGGCCCTGGGGCACCCTTAAGAAGATGCCTACAATATATCCTTCATTCAGCAGTTTCTGGAGAACTCACAGTGTGCAGAGTACAGCTCAGTGAGTCCTAGAAGTGCAAATATAAATTAGGGGAGGCCTCAGCTCACCAGAGATAAACAGGCTGGCAGGTGAGAGAAGATGTGTGTGTTGCCCCTGGTACCACGGTAAGAACAATATAGTGAGGAGCGGCTGCCAATTCAGTCAGTCTCCATGAGACCTTGGACAAGTCATTTAACCTCCCTGTATTTCATTTCATTTCATTAAACCTAAACATGGGAATTAAGGATACCTTCTACCTGCTTGAAGGCAGCTGATCAAAGGATCTCAAAAGTGCTTTCTGTTCTCAAATCCAAGAGGCTCTTTTGATTCAATAAAGGAATAAAGCCAAGGAGTCTGGGCCTGGAAGCCCCCAGGAGCCAGCCTCTTACCAGGGAGACCAGACTCTCACGGTTCCCCTTCATGTGCTTGCAGAGCTCCTTCTGCCAGTCTTCCAGGCTGCTCCACTCCTGTTCGGAGTCACATGGCCACATCTTCTGTCGTCAGAGACACCTGGAAGTATAGGTCCCCCCACACCAACGTGAGTCACAGCCATTTCAGAGAACAGTTAAAACCAGCTCCAGTCTCCTCTCCCTGCCCCCAGACCAGAAGGCATCACAGAGTCTGCTTGGAGATTCTCTCTCCCTCTGCCCCACCTACCCCCATGTTCTTTCTCTCTGAAAGAAAGAAATAAATAAATCTTTTTCTTAAAGATTTTATTTATGTATTTGTCAGAGAGAGAGAGAGAGAGCGCGCACAAGCAGGGGAAGTGGCAGGCACAGAGAGAAGCAGGCTCCTCACTGAGCCAGGAGCCCGATGCGGGACTTGATCCCAGGACCCTGAGATCATGACCTGAGCTGAAGGCAGACGCTTAAACGACTGAGCCACCCAGGTGCCCCAAATAAATAAATCTTTAAAAAAAGTGGGGCACCTGGGTGGCTCAGATGGTTAAGCGTCTGCCTTCGGCTCAGGTCATGATCCCAGCGTCCTGGGATCGAGCCCCGCATGGGGCTCCCTGCTTGGCAGGGAGCCTGCTTCTCCCTCTCCCTCTAACGTTCCCCTTGCTTGTGCTCTCTTGCCCTCTCTGTCAAATAAATAAAATCTTTAAAAAAATAAAATTTAAAAAATAAATAAATAAATCATAAAAAAAAAAAAAAAAAAGAGCCAAGGGATGTCTGGGTGGCTCAGTCGTTAAGCGTCTGCCTTCGGCTCAGGTCATGATCCCAGGGTCCTGGGATCGAGCCCCGCGTTGGGCTCCCTGCTCTGCGGGAAGCCTACTTCTCTCTCTCTCCCACTCCCCCTGCTTGTGTTCCCTCTCTCGCTGTGTCTCTCTGTCAAATAAATAAATAAGATCTTCAAAAAAAAAAAAAAAGCCAAGAGGTCAAGTTTTGGCAGACATGACACCCCCTCCACTAGGAGTCTGAGGACCCTGCTGAAGCCAAGCAAGCCCTCTCCACCCCACCAAGTTCCTGTACCTTGGGGGCTTCTCCCTTGCTGCCCAGTGGCAGCCTCAGGATCCAGAAGTTCCCATTTCTCCAGCCGCCTCTGCAGCAGCCCGTACTCCTGCAGCAGGGTCCCCAGCACGGCCCACTTGCCCTCCAGCTGGTTCCCGAACTCCATGGCCGTCTTCTCGCAGTTGGGCGACTTCTCAGCTGTTTCTGTCCGCCTCTCCTAGCTCTGAGGTTGGCTGTCCTGGGACTCCATCATTTCCACAATCTGAACGGCGTCCAAGATGGCCAGAAGAGAGACCTCTGCAGACTGGATCTGAGCCTCTCATGGGAGGCCAGTCCCCATATGCCATTCCTGCAACTAGACACAAGGAGGTGAGTCAACCACCAGGAGAGAGGTACCAGAGCCATTCCCAGCTACAGGGTCTTTTAGAATGGGGGAAACTTGTTCTGGATGCCAGAAGACCTTACTGGTCAGACCCCCGAACAGACCCTTGCTGGCAGACTTTCAAAAACAGCGGACACTGGACACCACAGAGCCCCCAAAGGAAGAATCTTGAACCAAGACCCAGGGGCAATGGAAAATGAATAACAAAGCATTACCATCATGAATGGACAGAGTGTAATGGATTCGAATCATAGCTCTACCACATAATAGCGATATTAGCTTAGCCAATTACTTAACCAAACTTTTTTTCTGCATCTGGGAACACAGCCCAGAATTGAGGAAGTGAGTGGTCCAGAAAACTTCCCAGGAGACCAATGCACACTCAGAATGCCATTTCAGTTGTCCAGTATTCTAGAGCAAACCCACCTCATTACTCAGGACTCAGAGGTAAGGTTCTGTTGTTCTGGCTTTGGTATCTCTAAGGCCCTTCCACCCCGACATTCACTGGCACGTGACCTTCTGACCTATTAGGGCCTTGTGACCCAGGTGCCTTGTTTACCAGCCCCAGGGTGCCCTTCACACTAGGAGGCCAGGTCCTAGCTGCCAGGAAATGGAGCCAGAGAAAGTTGAAAGCCAGCACTTAAGAGTAGTCAGAACAAGAAAATATTTCAAAAAATATCCTGCCCCAGGACATGGAAAATTTATCATATATTACTAGAAGTAATAAAATAAGAAATTCAAGAATGCCTCCCTGGGGACAGCCGAGATATAATGGAAACATTCCTGGAAATGGAACTTAACTAGAACTTGACTCAATACCTCCCCTGCCATTTGAATCTTGCATGTTTTGGGGGTAGTTGTGAGGATGAAGTGAACTAAAGGTGTGGAAAAGCACTCAGTGTGTATTACTGCCCTTGGCACATGTTATATTACTAAAACAAACATAAAAGCTGAGGGCCGATAATCAGAATGTGTTATGAACCAAAGACTGATAGCCCAATTCTGTGCAACTGAGGTTCCCTCAATACCTCCTCCAAAAAGCGCTTCGCAAAATGTCCAACACATACTAGGTACTGGTCATCAGACACCTGTCCCTTCCTTTTTTTTTTTTTTTTTAAGATTTTATTTATTTGACAGAGAGAGACACAGCGAGAGAGGGAACACAAGCAGGGGGAGTGGGAGAAGGAGAAGCAGGCTTCCCGCGGAGCAGGGAGCCCGATGCGGGGCTCGATCCCAGGACCCTGGGATCATGACCTGAGCCGAAGGCAGACGCTTAACTGACTGAGCCACCCAGGCACCCCAAGTCCCTTCTTTTCTTCTCTCACAGGGCAATTGTTCCATCTCTGAGTCTGGCCTCTGATCAGTACAAGGTGTAGCCTGGAGGAGGAAGATCTGGTCTGCACAGATTAAGGATGAACATCTTCTAGTCCTGTAATGCCCTGTGACAAATCTGGCACTCAGGGATGTATCTAAAACCATTTCAAAGCTATTTCTAGGGGCACCTGGGTGGCTCAGTCAGTTAAGCATCTGCCTTTGGCTCAGGTCATGATCCCACAGTCTGGGATCGAGCCCGCATCAGGCTCCCTGCTCAGAGGGGAGCCTGTTTCTCCCTCTCCCTCTGCCTGCCTGTCTGCCTACTTGTGATCTCTCTCTCTCTCTGTCAAAAAAATAAATAAAATCTTAAAAAAAAATAAAAATAAATTAAAAAAAAAAAGCTATTTCTACCAGGAGATGACACCTCTACCTTCGGAGATGTGGAAAAATCTCGTCTTGACAGTTCTTGTCATGCAGGCCAGGGACAGACTAAGTCAAATCTGAGCCTGAAGCACACATAACCAAAGGTCCTCTATAACACAGACCCCCTCCCAGCAGTAGGAAGGACTTCTTGGGGAACTTGGGAAAAGAGCAAGCAGGCCCTTAAATGCATCCTGACTGAAATCAGAGTTCGCGCCTAGAAGAGTTTTAGGGGATCCTCACAGCCAGGTGCAAGACTGCTCCACAGGAGGAAGGCGAGGGCCTAGGTTGGCGGGAAAATAACCTCCCAAGATAACAGCAGCTGGTCTCAGTATGGAAAAGGGGGTGACAATGGGGTGATGGTCTCCCTAAGATGTCAGTGCAGGGGGCGTAGTGGGTGGGCTGAAGGACAGGTCCAAAAAAGGAAAGCCCTGAAGGGTCTCTGGAGTGAACACGCTCACGGTCCATCCTCCCCCTCGCCCCGACCTCCCGCCCCCTCCCCCAACCCACAGAGCTGGCTCGGCCAATCGTCAGGGTTGGCGGGAACCTCGGAAATCTTGCGGCTAAGTCCGCAGACTAGCAAACTGCAGCCGAGAAAGGAGAAGGTACTGTATCGTTGACCTCAGACAGCTCCCCGTGGCCGCTGTGGCCTCGAGCGTCCCAGTGGACATCACCTCCCCCCGCCCCGCTCTCCAGCGGCCGTACGTCCCGGCCTGCTCTAGGAGCGCGGAGCGGCGGATACGCCGCGGGCGAACGTGGCGTCGGCGTCGCGGCGTCGGCGTCGCGGCAGCCCGGGCAGGCGGCAGCTCTGCCCCGAGTGGGACCCGCCCCGCGTCCCGAAGCCGGTTCCTCATTGGCCAGTCCTGGAAACTCCGCCCCCGGCCCGCGCGCGGCGGGTCCCCGCGGCCGGGAGCCGGTTTCCCACTGGTCGGGCGAGAGGCCCCGCCCCCGCAGCGGACGCCCAGAGTGGGCGGGGCCGGCGGCCAAGGGCGTCTGGCGTCGGGGCTGCTCTCGCACGCCGCCGCAGCCCGGGAGCCCAGGCCTGTGCGGGGCTGCGGGCCCGCCTGCTGGACGGGCTCCCCGAGAGGGCTGACTCCCGGAGAGCAGGAAGGTCATGAGCACACACTCCTTCAGTTCAACATATTTATTGAGCACCGATGAAGGCAGAGGACCGCCACCGTCACAGTGCTTAAGAGCCTTTAGCACCAGGACCCCACCTTCCTTGTTTACAAATGAGGAAGCCAAGACGCAGAGCTAGGAGCGAGTCGAGCTAGGAGCGAGTCGAAGGCCAAACCAGGTTCTAGCCTCCAGGGTTCTGGAGCACCGCTCTGCTCCGGCACCACGATGCATACGTGCCGGGTAAACTCACAAGGCCTGGTAACCAGGAACCCGGCACACTGAGGGCTTTGGAAGAAATGGGACGGCCTGTGTCCAGCGATCACTCCTGGCTTGTGCCGTTGCTGGAGTACTTGCTGGAGTACCTGTGTTTACACAGGACATTAAGCATTAGAAAGGTCTGGGAACTTTGAGCCTTGAGGCATCCCCAGGAAACACCTGAGACTAGCTCTTAAAGCGAAGGGGTAAGCTCAGAGCAGCTCCATTTGCACCATATCCTGTCTGAACACTTGCTGACAGCCCAGCCCCGACTGGTGGGGCCCCTGGTGACGGTTGGGGATACCAGAGCAGAGAAGCAGAATGCACAGCAGGGGAGGGTGGCAGCTCTTCTTCCCAAGCCCAGGGGAACTTGGCTGGACTCTCACCGACTTGCATACTCACTCTTGCCCCAGAGATGATGGTAACGTTCCCATCTGCCCCCAACTCTGTTTATGACTTTGGGAGAGGGGTGAGGGTCAGAGGGGCAACAAGAAGTGGCACAGCCAGGGACCCAGGCACCTGGAAGCAGGTCTGAATGCTTGCCACTTCACATAGTGCCAAGGCAAATAAGACAATCAAAAGAGCCGAGGACCCAGTACTCCAGTTTTAAATCACCCAAACCAAGGGTTGGTCTCTAGGCAGCACCCGAAGTGGTGTGATTTAAGAGGCACAAGATGCTAGCTGCCATCAAGACTTCTCCAGGGGGCCTGATGCTATTGCCCGAACTTCTACGGTTTGAACCTCACTGCTTTGGTAAGAATTTGTTCCACTGAAGTACAAAGGGCTCCCTGGGGATATAGCCCAAGGGGAAAGTCTCTCCTCACTCTGCACCCAAGGGACCTTCCACTCACTCTAGAAAAGAAAGGTCCTTCCTGAGGGATTCTGACTGGGGCAAAGGGCTGGAGATGAACATGGGAGAGAAAGGGGGGGGGCCTGAACTAGAAAAGAAGGACAAAAACCAGGCTTCCTATTTGGCCCACTGCCTCTAAATCTTTTATGACCCTGAAAACCCTAAGGTGAGGTAGGATGCACTGGGGTCATTACTCCCTTTGACAGGTGAGGAACATGAGGCTGGAGGTGGTTAAAAAAATCCTGGCCTAACTCTGCTACCAGCCCCAAATTCTTGAAAACCAACTGCTCCTTTAACGACAACTCAGGCCTGGTAGCTCAGGAATCCAGCTTGGCTGAACAGCCTCACCCACATCGGGATCTTCCTCTCTGCGAGGAGCTTCCTGGGCTGGGTCTGCGTCTTCCCCCATCCCTAAGGAGTTGTGCGGGGTCCAGTCCATGCAGCGTGCATACCCATAATACTGAGACCTTGGGGGAAGGGTCAGCCACCCCAGGCCTCGGTTTCCCCCTCTCAACTAATAACCAAAATCAATCACGGATGATGGCATATTGGGAATCATTCTGGGCCAAAGAACGCATACCCAGGAAGGCACCTGATGTCCAGGGCAGCAGCCAAGCATCCTCCCACACCCGGGCTGATCTGGACAGCCCCTCTACCATCCCCACAAACAAGGAGGTGGCAGAATAATTCCTGACCCTCAGGGCTCCTGGTCCCCTTTGCAACCACACTTAACACTTACAAAAGCACTAGAAAGACTCCGTATGGAGGGAAAAAAAAGTTTCAAAATAACACAGTAGGAAACTCAAATTTCCAGTGCCTACTCTTCAGACTGTCCACTCTGCTGTGACCTGCGTGGGCAGTATCAAAACTGCAGGCCCTCCGTGTCTCTATCGCCCCCTACTGCAAGGGCCTCTATCTCCAGTCCTCTTGCCCTCACCGAAAGTTGGCATCCTCTAAGCCTTAAGGGATCCTTCCTAAGTCAGGAATGTAGAAGAGGCGGCAAAGAGTGACAAACTTAGGAAAGAGGAAACTGAGGCATCTGGTCACACACACAGTCACCAAAACGGCCGCTGCTTCCCATCTGAATGAAGAAAAGTTCTCTCCAAAGCTATCCCGGAACGGGGAACCGGCGTCAGGCACAAGGGGAAAGGCCTGAAGGTGCACAGCAGTCCTGCGGGGGGTGCCCGGGAGAGCCGGAGGGTACCCCTGCACGCTCCTGCCGGCTCAGCCCTCCTGGCTGTGGCTGGGCCGGGGCAGCGGGGGGCTCCCAGGGAGGGCGGAGGAAGCAGGGAAGTGCGGGCCGGCCTGGCCTCGGGCGTGAGTCTGCATGTGCACGGCCAGGTGGTGGTTCCGGTTGAAGGCGCGGCCACACTGGGGACACTGGTAGGGCCGCTCGCCAGTGTGGATGCGCTGGTGCCGGAAGAGGTCGGAGGGCCGGCGGAAGGCCTTGCCGCAGTAGGGACAGGCCGGCCAGCCCTGGCTGGTGCCCGTGTGCAGGCGCTGGTGCAGCAGCAGGCTCTTCCGCTGCTGGAAGAAGCGCAGACACTCGCTGCAGTGGTACACCTTGCTGGTCGCCGGCCGCCGCCCCAGGCACGGACGGCCTGCCAGGGAGCGGTGGCCTCCGGGCTCCTCGGGGAGCCAGCGGATGACGGGGCCCGGCACCACCACCTCCCCCGGCTCCAGAGCGGCGTGGGCCTCCCCCCAGCCCGGGGCTGGGCTCCCCGGAGTCTCCCTGTGCTCCTCCTCCACGTGGGTCCGCTGGTGAATGGTCAGGTTAATCTTCAAGCGGAAACTCTGCCCGCAGTCAGGGCAGGGGAAGGTCCGCTCTCGCCGGCGAGGAAGGATGCGGGGCGGCTCCCCCACGGCCCCTGGGGGCCGCGGGTCCCCCGCCCGCACCCGTGGCACTCCTGCGGCATGAAGCCGGCCAGGGCCCGCGGTCCTGCTCCTGGGCCCCTTGGGCATTCTACACACGGGCTGGCTACGGGACTCCCCCAGGAAGAGCTGCTCAGGCATCATCTCGTCCTCAGATTGGGCTTCTGTCTTGATGACCACACCACCACCACCTGGAGAAAGGAATCTCCATTGATTTCGAGTGGGCCACACTAGCCCCCCACCCAGGCCACTCCCCCCAGCCCTGGCCTCCAGCACATCCCGAGCCACATCTGCACCCACCCTGCTCCTGCTTTCGCAGAGCCCTTTCTCCTGCAAGTGCTCAGAGCACACATCAGGGACCCCGTTCACTTGGCCCTACCGAGCAGGCACGGCCTCCCAACATCATCCAGTCTGTTTATTGTCACATGGCCCAGATGTTCCAGTGGCCCATTCCTGGAGGCCAAGCTTGGAGACAGGAGACAAAGCCGCAAAACCAGGATCCAGGGACCCGGGGGGGTCAGAGGCCAGATGTGAAAGACAACAGGTGGAGGATGCAGTGGAGACCCTGGACCCTGAGATACACTGGCCGCACAGGATCCCCAAGAATTCTGATAACATTAGTTCCCATCAATGAATGACAGTGAGCCCTGGGGCCACTGGACTAGGTAAGAAGCCTCAGGCCTGGAGGTGGCGGGTGACTTAGCCATACTCTGAGCTACTCATCCACATAACAAATCAACACTGAGCATCCACTACCTGTCTGGCACCTGCTCTCAAGGGACAGGCAGGAGGCACGAGGACCGAGGCTCCCTGGCTGGACCTCAGTGTGAGTCACACTTGACTCTGAGGTGGGACTTAGGCATAGGAACTGCCAGGACATTGGAGAGAGGGGGGCTCTGAGGCAACACAGGGGTCCCTGATGCTGGGAAGGAAGGTCCTGGCCACAGGCCCGACCTGGAACACTGTGCATTCTTCGATATCCTTCAACTGCTATTCCCCTCTGGGCTTTTCTGGAATCAGCCCTGACTACTGGCTTCTCTGACCTCCCCCAGTGCCCAGCAGCTCAGCTGCTGCAGCCCAAGGTCTGCTCAAAGGCTGACCACGAACCTTACCCTCTATTAAAACGAAATCTTTAGCCCCTTACCAGCAATTTCTATTCTTGCTGAAGCATGAACTTAAATCCTACCCCAGGAGACTGCTGCCAACTGCTGAACCTTCTGGACCAGCACCTGATGTCAAGACCTTGGGGTTCTTACTCAGTGCAGCTTACCGGCAACCCTCACAATAACTCCAGACAGAACTTTTATTTCTATGTTGGAAATGACCCAACGGTTTGTAATTTAGTCCTCCAGCTACAGAATCAGTAAGGAGTCTATAAGAATCATCTAAATTTTGCATCTAAACCGTTGCATTCAATGGGCTACCATGGTATTCCTAAACTTAGGGATTAGTGTGGGTCTCAGGCCCTATTCCATGTGAAGGCCAAGGTTCCCAGACCTCTTCATTTGAAGCCCATCTCCAGCTTGGACTCCCACCATGCCACTACCCCAAGGTGGGCCCAGATCTCACCTCTGCGTCCCACCAAAGCCGGTACCAGGATGGAACCAGGTGAGAACTGGATCCCTTTCTATTAGGACAGAAAACCACCCCAAAGCCAGGATGGGCGATAATTGCTTTCTTTTTTCCTGCTCATCAGGGTGTAAGCTGAGTTTTGTGGCCTCTAGGCAGGGGATCTAAATTTAAACCGTAGGCCACCATGTACAAACTGCAAGACACTGGAGGTTGTGCGCCTGAGTCACTTCACAGGGTTGCGTGAGGCCTGTCACCAGACCGCAGACCTGGTGCGTACAGCTTGTGGTCAAGCAGCGCGTTCCCACCAGGCCAGACGTGATGGGGGAAAACCGGGACCTAGATGGTCTGGATCGCCAAGAGCCCCAGGGCAACAGTACCTGGGGATGAGGAAGGAACCCCTCTGGAAGAAGCCCCTCACCTGGGCCCACTGCGCCAACTCCCAGCCCACTCCCAAGGGCCCCCTCCCATCACTTACCTGGCCCCATGCCAGGCAGGCTGTCCCCAGGAGGGGAGGTTGGAGACTCCCCACCTGAAGATTCTTCCTCCCGTTTAACCGAGGCTGGAGGCCCTGTGAGAGAGACACTGTGAGGGCCTTTCCCGACACCAAGCTCGTGCAGGACGGCACGAGCATCTCTGAGCAGACCCCGGACATGCTCGAATGCCAACCAGGAAGAGGGGGCCCCAGGGCTCTGTCCGGAGGACTGCCCACTCCATGGCCTCCGCTTCAGAGGTGAGAGGAGAGCGGTGAAGGCCACGCCCCCAGTTCCCATCTGGGCCAGTGCTGACAGCTCTGTCACCCTGATGGACCTCCGAAGGACAGAGGGTTTGGGGAGGCCCCTGGGGCACAGTGCCAGGTCTGCAGGGGAGCAGGGACAATGAGAAGGTCCTCTCTCCTTACACACTGGCTGGGCAGCAGGGACACCGGGGAGGGAGGGAGGATCACCTCCACCCCCAGGGAGCTCATATTCATTGGGGGAGAGTCACAGAAATTACTGGAGAGAAAGCAACCCAGACTGAAAAGTCAAGCCCGTGGGAAGGAGGGGGAAGGAGGAGGCATGGGAACAGGAGAAGCCAAGCTAGCAAGGTGCAGTCTGGAGACACCACCACTCTGGATTATATGCCACGTGTTATGCCAAATGCCCTCTGAGTTATACTTCATTTTTGTAAAAGGATGGACAGGAACTTCCTTTACACACACGCAGACAGTTATCACTGGAAGGGGGACTGAAGCCACAGAGCCCCTCACGGGCCTCTAGAGAGAGGACATTTACTGAAGAAGGCACATGCCAGCACCGTGCTATAGGCATATAACAGACTGTCCGGTTAACGTGACCGTGGTCGGAAGCCTGAGGAGGCCCAGGACCTACCTCTGTGTGTCCCTCCCCTCACTCCAGCCAGGCCAGAGGGCCTGGCCCCCACCAGGCCTCAGGGACCCACACTTTGGCTCAGACCATTTTCTCCTGTGGAAAATGCCCTTCGTTCCCAGCCCAAATCTACCCTTCCTCTAAGGCCTGTCTCAGGGGTCCCCTTCCCAGGAAGCCCGTCCAGCTCAGCCAAGCCTGGTGCCCACCATCTGTCCCACCCTCACGCTTTAGCACTCGTTCTCAGTAGCACCTGTCTGGTCCTTGCTGAGATGCTGTTCACACGGCTACCCGGTGGCCCTCACTCACCCGTGGTTGCTCCGGGTACAGTTGCTCTTGCCTCTGAGTCTTGCTGGTGCTTGGGGACCTGCCCTTCTTTTGGCTCCTCCCGGGCAGGGCTGACGGGGCTGAGGATGTGCTCTGGGTGTGGAGGGAGGCCTGGAAAATGCAACTCAGTGACACCAAGGACAACACAGAGATCCCCCCCCCCCACCGGGGGGCAGGAGCCTCTGAGGGAGGGCTGACTGTAGTCACTGGGACTGACGGTGGGGGCATCAGGCCAAACACAGGCTAGTGGACTTCACCGATCCTTAGAGGCTAAAAAAGAAGGAAAAGGTACAGCACAGGAACATCTGATCGTACCAGACAAGTCATGACACAGCGGCCAAGGATGTGGTTTGTTAGGGCCTCCCAGCTCAGAACACCACAACAGTGCCTTCCAGTCCCGAGTCCTATACCAGGCTGATGTATAAGGATCCCCTTGGAAGCACCCCAAGATTCTCATTAGTAGTTCTGGGTAGGCCTAGGAAGTATGCATTTTTTGAAAAAGATTTTATTGTATTTATTTATTTTTAGAGATTTATTAATTTGAGACAGAGCGTGCGCACGCGTGCACACACAAGCAAGAGGAAGGGCAGAGAAGGAGAAGCACACTCTCCACAGAGCAGGGAGCCTGACATGGGGCTTGATCCCAGGGCTCCGGGATCATGACCTGAGCCAAAGGCAGATGCTTAACCGACTGAGCCACCCAGGAGCCCCTGTTTTTTTTTTAAAGATTTAATTTATTTGAGAGAGAGAGTGTGCAAGTGCAAGCATGAGTCGGAGGATAGAGGGACAGAGGGAGAGAGAAGCAGACTCCCTGCTGAGCATGGAGCCTGACACAGGGCTCAATCCCAGGACCCTGAGATCATGACCTGAGTCAAAGTCAGACACTTAACCGACTGAGGCACCTGGGTACCCATTAGTGTACATTTTAAAAAAGCTCCCTAGGGCAAAAGAGATGAACAAAGAGTTCACAGAGTAAGAAATTTAAATGGCCCATAAACAAATAAAAAGATACTCAACCACACTCATGTAAGAGAGGTACCATTAAAAATATACTGTTGGGGTACATGGGTGGCTCAGTCTGTTGGGAGTCTGCCTTTGGCTCAGGTCATGATCCCAGAGTCCCAGGATCGAGTCCCAGAGTCCCAGGATCGACTCCCACGTCAGGCTTCCCACTCAGCAGGGAGTCTGCTTCTCCCTCTGACCCTCCTCCCTCTCCTCCCCCCTCTCTCTCTAATAAAAAAAAAGAAGAAAAAAACCCTGTTCCCGGGGTACCTGAGTGGCTCAGTCATTTATGCCTCTGCCTTCGGCTCAGGTCATGATCCCAGGGATTGAGCCCCACATTGGGCTCCTTGCTCAGTGGGGAGTCTGCTCCTCCCTATCCCTCTGCCACCCCACCCCCTCATGCTCTCTCTCTCTAATAGATAAATGAAATCTTTTTTTTTTTTTTTTTAAAGATTTTATTTATTTATTTGACAGAGAGAGACACAGTGAGAGCAGGATCACAAGCAGGGGGAGAGGGAGAAACAGGCTTCCCGCCGAGCAGGGAGCCCGATGTGGGACTCGATCCCAGGACCCTGGGATCATGACCTGAGCCGAAGGCAGACGCTTAACGACAGAGCCACCCAGGCGCCCCTAGATAAATGAAATCTTGAAAAAAAAAAAAAAGAGGATTAAACACCATGACCAAGTGGAGTGTATTCCTGGAATGCAAGGTTGGTTCAACATATGAAACTCAAACAATGGAATACACCATACTAACAGAATGAAGGGAGAACACCCCATGATCATCTCAACTGATACAGAAAAAGCATCTGACAAAATTCAACACCCTTTCTTGATAAAACCATTCAACAGACTAGACACAGAAAGAAACTATAAGATACCACTTCACGCTCATTATGATGGCTACTATTAAAAAGAAACAACAGAAAATATTAAGTGTTGATAAGAATGTGGAGAAACTGGAACCCTTGCACACTGTTGGTGAGAATATAAAATGGTACAGTCACTGTAGAAAACAGTGTAACAGTCCTCAAAAAATTAAAAATAGAGGGTGCCTGGGTGGCTCAGTCGGTGAAGCGTCTGCCTCCAGCTCAGGTCATGATCCCAGGGTCCTGGGATGGAGTCCTGCATTGGCTCTCCTGCTTCTCCCTCTGCCCCCTGCTCTTGCTCTCTAACTCAAATAAATAAATAAAATCTTTAAAAAAAATTAAAAATAGAATTACCATATGACCCAGAAATTCCACTTCTAAGTATATACTGAAAAGAACTGAAGACAGAGTCTCCAAGAGGTATTTGTATATCCATGATCATAGCAGCATTATTCACAATAGCTAAAGCATGGAAACCCAAGTGTCTGTCAACAGATGAATGGATAAGCAAAATGTGGCAGGCACAGACAACAGATTATTTAGACTAAAAATAGGAAAGAAATTCTGATACCCGCTACCACCCAGATGAACCTTAAGGACATCATGCTACATGAAATAAAGCCAGTCACGAAAAGACAAATGCTGTGTGATTCCACTTCTATGAGGTCCTTGGAGTAGACAAAATCATAGAGACAGAAAGTAGTACTGTGGTTGCCAGGGGCTGGGGCAGGGGACACAATGAGGGATTACTGTTTAATGAGTATAGAGTTTCAGCTCTACAGGGTGAAAGAAGTTCTGATGGGATTGCATCACATTATAATGTATTTAATACCACCAAACAGTACACCTAAAAATGGTTAAGATGGTAAATTTTATGTTATGTGTATTTGACCAGGATAAAAAAAAGAAAACAGAAATGAAATATTGATACACAGTACAACATGGATGAACCCTGAAAACACTATGCTAAGGGAAAGAAGCCAGAGTCAAAAGACCACGTATTATAAGATTCCATTTATATGAGATGTCCAGGCTGGCAAATGTATAGGTATAGTCAGGAAGACCGGTCATTGCTTAGGGCTGGGGGTGCTGGGAAGGGGCCTCTTTCACAACACTGAGGGAGAGGCAAATGATACAACCTCCATGGAGGGCTATTTGGTGATAAATTCTCGAAAATTTATGTGTTCATTTACCTCTGACCCAGCGGTGCAGCTTCTAGGAATCTATCCCAAAGATGCACTGGCAAAAATATGAGCTGCCTTATGCACAAAGTAGCCTCTACAGCATATTTATATCAGCAAAATACTGGAAATACCGTTAAGTGTCCACCAGCAGGGACTGGTTAAACAAACTGCGATCTCACACCTTGGAACATTCCGCATCCACAAAAGTAAAGAAGGAAGGTCTGTATATATATACATATGAAGTGATCTCCAGGACAAATTGTGTAAGACAGGGATGGGGGAAAGCAAATATATCTGTCACTGATCTTTTCGAAAGGAAACACCGGAAGTATAAACAAGACACTAATAAAAATGGTTATCTATAGGGACAAGGAGGGGACAAGAATGGAAATAAGACTTCCCTCAATGTATCCTGTTAAACCATTTTGACTTTGCAAACGTAACATGCCGTACATATTCAAAACGTTCAATGAAAAGGTAAAAAGAACCATTTCTAAACATCTAAAAATAGGGGTGCCTGGGTGGCTCAGTCATTAAGCGTCTGCCTTTGGCTCAGGTCATGATCCCGGGGTCCTGAGATCAAGCCCCATGTAAGGCTCTCTGCTCAGCGGGGAGTATGCTTCTCCCTCTCCCTCTGCCCCTACCCCTACTCGTGGTTTCTCTCTCTCTCAAATAAATACATAAAATCTTTTAAAAATAAATAATAAAATAAAAAATCTAAAAATAAATAGAAATAAGTGAACTTAACTGTGTATCAAGTTGGTGACATAACCCCATAGAGAAAATAATTATTTCAAGTGACTTAAAAGGCATTACTTTGTCTATAAGTCCTGAATGGAATGCGTTCGGAGGACAAAAAGAACTGCAGGGCGCCTGGGTGGCTCACTTGGTTAAGCGACTGCCTTCGGCTCAGGTCATGATCCTGGAGTCCCTGGATCGAGTCCCACATCGGGCTCCCTGCTCGGCAGGGAGTCTGCTTCTCCCTCTGACCCTAACCCCTCTCATGTGCTCCCTCTCACTCTCTCAAATAAATAAAATCTTAAAAAAAAAAAAAACTGCAAAAAATCTCAGCCTTCATTCAAAAGTCTAACTGTTTAAGATTTCCATGTAAAAAGAAAGTGATATTCAAGTATAAGAAAGAACATTAAATTTGAATGAGAAATATCACTATGAGCTCATGATTTTTTCCTTTTCAAAAACACATATTTTCTCAAAAAAAAACATATTTTCTGAAAAACCTAGAAGTAATGTCAAAAATTAGCAACTACTGGCACTCATATTGTGGTCTCCAAATACCATTTGTCACTGAAAGGAATCAAAACTCCTTGGAGAAATTTGCATTCTAGGTCTGGGGCAGGAAATACACTAGATGATTCTAGAACATTTTATGGTATCTGAAAGCCACTGAATTCACATCAAAGTGACCTAAGAGCCAACTTGAAAGGGCTCCCACGAGCTAAAGATGGGACAATTTAAGCACAAAAAATAATGGCTGCAAACGATTGGCATATATAAAATATTCAACAGTCTCTAAAGTCATTAAAAAGTAAAAAAAAAAAAAAGGAACACTATATCAAAAACTAATGATGTAATGTATGGTGATTAACATAACCTAATAAAATAAAATTAAAAAAAAAAAAAAAAGCCCAAGTATTGGTCACCTTTGAAGGCTCCTAAGGCAGTAACTCTTCACTCTGAAAACAGATGAAGGAAAAGAATTAAGCTTCTATCCTGCCTTTTCTGTACAGACTGTATTTCAGGGAAACTAAGAGTTGATTAGGGAAATTATTCTTTATAAAAGAATTTCAGCTATGCAGTGCATACGTATGACAGACTCTCACTATTTTGCAACCCCTAATGGAATAACAAATCTGGGCAACACTGGGCAATGACTACTGAGAAGGTGACGGGGAGCAGAACAGAAGGATCGAGCTCAGGATCAGCAGAAGGCAGGCGGACGGAGCCTCCGTGCCTCGTGCCGTGGCCTGGCAGGGAGTACACGGCACCACCTCTGAAGCCATGCTGCCCATAAGGTTGAAACTGGATCTAAAGAAGCCTCCTGAGCTACCAGTTTATAGGAAATGCAAGCAACAGAAGAACAATAAATGACACCAAATCCAGAATACAGGAAAGGATGGCATTTAAAAAGATAAATGACATTATGGGGCGCCTGGGTGGCTCAGTCGTTAAGCGTCTGCCTTCAGCTCAGGTCATGATCCCAGGGTCCTGGGATCGAGCCCGATGTCGGGCTCTTTGCTCAGCGGGGAGCCGGCTTCTCCCTCTGCCTGCCCCTCTCCCTGCTTGTGCTCGCTCGCTCTCTGATATAAATAAATAAAATCTTAAAAAAAAAAGATAAATGACGTTAGAATGTCAACAAAGAAATGATACTAAAGAGGGGGAGGTGAGGATGGTCCATCAACCAAGGAGCGGAGCAAGAGAATGTGGTAACGTGTGTATCCACAGAGGTCCTGACACAGGCCACAAGGTGGGTAAGCCTGGAGCGCGCGCTCAGTGAAAGAAGGCAGTCACTAAAGGTCCCACACAGTAGGACTCTATTTCCGTGAAATGCCCAGAAGAGGCAAATCTAAGACACAGAGAGGAGATGAGAAGTTGCCTAGGGCCGGGGAGCAGGGGGAAGGAAACAGGAAATTAACACCCACAAGTACAGATTTCTCTTTGGTGGGCGAGGAAAGTTCAGATTGTGGTGATGGTCACCAAACTGTGAAGAGAGTAAAAACAATGAGCTGTATACTCTAATCCAGGAATTGGCTGGTATGTTAACTCTATCACAATAAGGCTGTTAAATGCGGGACGGGGGGAAGCTTTCACGGGCTTTTTAACAGACTTTTTTTTTTTTTTTTAAAGATTTTATTTATTTATTTGAGAGAGAGAGCACATGAGAGGGGGGAGGGTCAGAGGGAGAAGCAGACCCCCTGCCGAGCAGGGAGCCCGATGCGGGACTCGATCCAGGGACTCCAGGATCATGACCTGAGCCGAAGGCAGTCGCTTAACCAACTGAGCCACCCAGGCGCCCTTTAACAGACTTTTTATAAATCGAATGCAACAGGTGGACGTCGGTGTCCCAGCATTAGGGGACCCAACACCTACAGAAAACAGTTTTGAGATAATCAGCGGGGAAAAGAGAACATGGACTCGGGATGAGGTATTAATCTGCTGGGTGTGACACTGGTATTTCGGTTACGTTCAGAGAAAAGGAAGAGACAGAGGAAGCCAACGTGGCGACTCCTGATCACTGCTCCACGTGTGCGACGGTCACTTGGAGGTTTGCTGGACTCTTCTCCCTACTTCCGTTTATTTTCTTAAATTTTATTTAAAAAAAAAAAAAAAAGCCTCCCAGATGACTCTGATGTGCTGTCAACTCCGGAACCACTGTCCCTTACCACACCAGCTCTGGGGACGAAGTCGGGGCCGCTCCTCCAAGAGGGCCGTTTCCACAAAGGGAAGCCAGTTCACGCCAGGCCTTAGAGCCGCGGGTTCACGTCAGGGAGCAGAGGTGGGAGAGGCAAGCAAGAGAGGCAGCAATATGCTGCTGTGAGCAGGGTCACCCGCTTACACAGCACTCGGCAAGTCCGCGCTTGACGTCCGCCGCGTCCCGGAGTCCGCACAACACCCAACCACACGATGCCGGTACCGCTGGCCCGTCACTCAGAAGCAGAAACCGTGCGGCTCTAAGACAAAAGCTCCTAGGCCCGCCTAGGACACAGTGGGCCCCACTTCGCGTTCAGGGCCTGTGCCCCTTCCTGGCCTCACAGCACGTCTGGAAAGCCCAGGAGAGCAGTGTGCCCCACTCATTCCCCGTCTCGCTCCCACTCACCAGGGCTTGGCCTCCTTGGGCGTGCCGCCTCCCTCTTACTTCCCTCCTCCTGGCCCCACGGGCCTTCAGGACAAGGCTCCTCTCCCCTCTCCATCCGGGTCAGGATGTCTGGTTTGGAGATGGCATAATCTGCATACAGAACGGAAGGGGAGCTGCGTCAAGACTGGACACCCGCCACCCAGCTGCCCACAGAGCTGGAGAGACATTAGAAGAACAGAAGTCAAAGCAAAGACACAGACTGCTGGAGGCCAATCTGCGGACACAGACCCAGATCCCCACCTACGCAGCCTTACCCAGGGACACCAGCGTCTCGTAGTTGCCCCGCATCACGTGCTTGTAGAGCTCCTTCTGCCAATTATCCAGCTTGCCCCACTCCGGCTCAGAGAAATACACGGCCACGTCATCAAAGGTCACGGGCACCTGGAACAGTGTCGCGCACGCTCACCCACACACTTACAGGCACAGTCCCTTGGGCTGTCCCACCCCAGGCGCCCGAGGGATACCTTGGGGACCTCCCCCTTGCTGCCCGGGGGCAGGCGCAGGATCCAGAAATTTCGGTTCCTCAGCAGGTTCTCCATGTTCTCCAGCCGCCTCTGCAGCAGCCCGTACTCCTGCAGCAGGGTCCCCAGCACGGCCCACTTGCCCTCCAGCTGGTTCCCGAACTCCATGGCCGTCTTCTCGCAGTCCGCCAGCTTCTTCTCGGCCGTCCCCGTCCGCCCTTCTAGCGAAAGCAGGCGGGCCAGGCAGGAGTCCACCTTCTTCTCCAAGGCCTGGATGGCGGCCACCACCGTCCACAGTGTGATCTCCGTGGAGTACAGGTAGGAGTTCTTCTCAGCAGCTGGTGGGGGTGACAAAGAAGGTGTCGAAGGGCTTTCGTCCTCTGTCTGCTTGTCCCTCTCTGGAGCCTGTCCACAAGAAGAAAAAGTGGAGATGGTATCAGAATGACACCATCAAAATGCGTACTTCACAAAGCCTCACAGTGACCCCTGCCCAGGGAAAGCCCCAGCCAGGATCCTACGGGCCAGTCAGGCAGGTGTGGGAGGGAGGCAGGGACATCAGTGAGGGACAGGCAACACTGGCTGGACCAAGGAATTAGCAAGTGGAAAACGGGAGGAAACACATGGCCAAAGACAGAAAGCATCTGCGGTTCTCAGGTGGCTTCCATCTTGGATCTTAGTCTCCTCCTCCTCTGCAAATGAAGGGACAGGCTTGGAAGCACAGAGAACATGAGATCTGCTGCCAGAGAGCCCAGGTCCAAGCAGCAACCCCGCCACTCCCAAGCTGGCTGACTTTGGGCAAGGTTTTTCACACAGCTTTCAACTTCACTTCCACATCTAGAAAATGGTACTCACATGGGAAGATTGTGGGAATGAATGACACAATCTTTGTTGAAAGCACAATGTCTAGCATGTGGTAAATACTCAATGCACACAAGCCCATGTTGATTCAGCTAAGATGATAATGATAAGGATGTTGACGATGCTGCTGCTGATGGTTCAGGCTCAGGGACGCAGCAAGAAGCAGTTCCCATGGGCTTTTTTTCTCCACCTTTTTCATTCCATTGTCCTTTGGCACCTTGGAAAGAGCTTCTAGAGTGCCTCAACTCACCCTGGTGCCTGATGCATGAGCCGGAGCATGTGCAACAGCCCAGTCCCAGTACCTCGTGCTAAAAGCCTTGCTGGGGGGCGCCTGGGTGGCTCAGTTGGTTAAGCGTCTGCTTTGGCTCAGGTCATGATCCCAGAGTCCCGGGATCAAGCCCCGTGTCAGACTCCCTACTCAGCTGGGAGTCTGCTTCTCCCTCTCTTCCCTGCTTGTGCTCTTTCTTGCTATTTGTCTCTCTCTCTCAAATAAATAAATAAAATCTTTTTTTTTAAATTTTATTTATTTGAGAGAGAGAACGAGATAGAGAGAGCATGAGAGGGGGGAGGGTCAGAGGGAGAAGCAGACTCCCTGCTGAGCAGGGAGCCCGATGTGGGACTCGATCCCAGGACTCCAGGATCATGACCTGAGCCGAAGGCAGTCGCTTAACCAACTGAGCCACCCAGGCGCCCTAAATAAAATCTTAAAAAAGAAAGAAGAAGAAAAGAATCCAGGACGATTCCATGCATCTGCCTGGGTTTTGGTTTGTTTCCCCCAGAACATAAGTTCCCCGAGGGTGTGTGTGATTCGCTGTTGTATTCCCAGCTTCTAAAAGAGTGCCTCTCTCACTGCAGATGCTCAATGAATACCTACTGAATGAATGAATGACCACACAATTAAACAACCTTCATTCAGTAACAACTACTGACCACCTGCCATTGTAAAGGTGCAATGGGGGAATGCAAAAAAAAAAATTATGTGGGGGCGCCTGGGTGGCTCAGTCGTTAAGCGTCTGCCTTCGGCTCAGGTCACGATCCCAGGGTCCTGGGATCAAGCCCCGCATCGGGCTCCCTGCTCCGCGGGAAGCCTGCTTCTCCCTCTCCCACTCCCCCTGCTTGTGTTCCCTCTCTTGCTGTGTCTCTGTCAAATAAATAAAATCTTAAAAAAAAAAAAATTATGTGGTTCTTCCTTCTCCAGGAGAAAAATTCTGTATAGAAAGAGTTGGGGGCAAACCCGTCCTGTTTGACTCTCGGGTACTGTAAGATGGTAGAGGGAAAGGAGTGAGCAGATAGAAATGGTCAGAAAAAGTTCTGAGGGAGTGGCTCCGGGTTCGGTGGGAGCTGGTGATGTCACCACCACAGTTACAGAGATGTCGTCTTGGAGGGTATTCCCGGGGGGACAGGGCCACAAACCACAGTATTCCCACCCCTTTTCTCTCCCTTGCACTCAGGGACTCCTAAGGGAAGGACCAAACTCATTAATGAAAGAAGAGGGAGGGGAAGCTCCTACTTTAAAAGGATCCACAAAAATCAAGGTTTCAAAAACTTCACTAAGTGGTGCCTGGGTGGCTCAGTTGGTTAAGCGACTGCCTTCAGCTCAGGTCATGATCCTGGAGTCCCGGTATCCAGTCCGGCATCGGGCTCCCTGCTCAGCAGGGCGTCTGCTTCTCCCTCTGACCCTCTTCCGTCTTGTGCTGTCTCTCATTCTCTCTTTCTCAAATAAATAAAAATAAAATCTTTAAAAAAAAAAAAACTTCACTAAGAGGTATTAATAATAGTAGAAGCCACTTACTGCATTCTGTTTGCAAGAGATTTTCTGGTGTGTCAAAAATAGCCAGAGGATTCTTTTCTCCGAATTGGGCACACTGCACATTACCGACCAACATTCCAAAGTAATCCAAATAATCTAATTCAACATGCTAAACTAATCTTTAAAAAAAAAAAAAAAATCTACCTACCATCCCTCTCATAAACAGCATTCCATACCTTTCTCTTAGGTAAAAGTAGAAGCCTGGGTACCTTCATGGGGGTGGAATTCCAAAATTCTGGCCTAGACGTCGGACTACGGCCTCGACTAGGTGAGTGACCTTGGGCCGGTCCCTTCCCTGAGCCTCAGACTCGGGTTGTCAGAACCGCACGGGGCTGGGCGACCCTGTCCTCCCTGCTTGCCACCAACCAGACAATGGACGGGAGGAAACAGCCACTCCGTTTCAATGCAAGGCCTGTCATCTGAAGTGTTGCTAGGAAGCCCGGCCTGTCCCCCGCCGTCGGGGCCGCCCCGCCGCCCCCGCCGCCCCGCCTGCCGTTTGGGCCGCCCGGTCGGTCGGCCCGAAAGCCCGGCCCGGACACGAGACCGGGGTGGCGGGGCGGACCGAGCTGGCACGACGCGGCAGACGCCAGCCTGGGCGGAGGCGGCGGGTCGGAAGGCCGCGCGGCGGGGCCGCTCCACGCCGGCGGGGAGGAGACCCTCGCGGGCCCTGGCGGCGGCGGCGGCCCCGGCCCGTCTGGGCGTCCGCGGGCCGGCGCGCTTACCCGGGCGGGCGCCGCTCCGGCCATGGCTGCTCGCGTCCCTCTCTCGGCGGCTCTCCTCGGCCTGGCCTGTCGGGCCTGGCGCGGCGCGCAGGCGGCGGCGGAGGCGGAGCGGAGCCGCCCAGCCTCGGAGCTCCTGCCGGGCGGCCGCGAGCTGCGTCCGAGCCACGTGCCCCGTCGGCCCTTTAAACAAGAGCTGCGCTCGCGGCCGGGCCCGAGGGTGCGCACAGCGCCCCCTGCAGCCCGAAGGACCGCACGCCCGCGGCCCGCGGCCTTCCGCGCGCGCCCGCCCACCCTGGCGGCCTCGGGGTCACCCGTGGGGAGGCCGGCCGCCCCCCCTGGCCTGGGCCGCGGGAGTGGACGCCGGTGGCGGCTCCCCGCGGGCCCCGTGCAGGAGCAGCTTGCTGGGCCCAGCCCTGGCCCCTACCCCTACCCCCCACCCCAGGACGTTAGGGCCCCAGCGTCCCACTTGGGAGAATCGAGTCCAGGAGCTAATGAAGCAGCCGTGCAGGACACTAAGAAAATGTGGGAGTTCCCCTCTGTGTGGGAGAAGAAGGGCAGTCCTTGCCGGGGAATCTAAAATATATGTAGATTTACCGGTTTAACGCCTCTAAAGGACCCAAAGTGACTTAGTTTGGGTATACACGATATGCCCAGCGGTGGGGTAGGATGGGACAGATAAAGGTTTTAAAACTACTTGTTGGGGCGCCTGGGTGGCTCAGTCGGTTAAGCGGCTGCCTTCGGCTCAGGTCATGATCTTAGGGTCCTGGCACCGAGCCCCACATGGGACTCCCTGCTCAAGAGGAAGTCTGCTTCTCCCTCTCCTCCCTGCTTGTGCTCTCTCTCGCTCGCTCCCTCTCAAATAAATAAAATCTTAAAAAGTAAATAAAACCACTTGTTTAGTTTTCCAGAACAAATACACCTCAGGAAAAATTTATTTCATTAAAAACAAAAAAAAAAACCTCTCTCCCCCTTCCCCAAATCCTCTTTGGGAATCCTGGGTCTCCTCCTCCTTCCCCGGGGGATCTACTTCCCCAGCAGACACTCTGCTCAGGGATGCTTGGCAGAGTCCTCTGGAGCCTTCTATGCCACACCCAGTCTCCACTCGCCCACCAGCCACCAGGCGGGGACCTTCTGTAGCTTTGGCTCCAGGCTGGGAGTGCAGCAAGAGTAAATCCAACACTTAATTCAGACCTTCACACATCTCGAATAAACCACTCAAGCTGGGACCCAACTTCCTCATCTGTAACCCAAGAGCCTTACTTTGGAAAACCAGAGTTAACCACTGAATATAAAGTAAAACGTGCTAAGTTTTATCTTCTATCTTTTCTGCATTTCTGTTCATCCTAGTCTTAAGAGCCTAGAGCCTACAAACTCTTCCCAGGAGAAATTATTCTGCAGTTTCTCCTTTTTAGTATTTTCTCTTTTTGGAGGAAGGGAAGAAAATTATTAGCCCATATATTTGATGCAAGCAAAAGCGTGGTCAAATGACACTGATACCTTCTCCAAGTAAGGTGCACCCTAGTCTTTAGGGCAAGCTTAGAAAGTTTACTTTAAGAAATACAATCAATATATAGCATCATTCACTATGGAGATCTTTGTTGAAAATAACCCAGGGCACCTGGGTGGCTCAGTTGGTTAAGCGACTGCCTTCAGCTCAGGTCATGATCCTGGAGTCCCAGGATCGAGTCCTGCATCGAGTCCCGCATCGGGCTCCCTGCTCAGCAGGGAGTCTGCTTCTCCCTCTGACCCTCCCCCCCCCATGCTCTCTCTATCTCATTGTCTCTCTCAAATAAATAAAATCTTAAAAAAAAAAAAAAGAAAGAAAATAACCCAACCTAATAACTTGCAAATGTGTGCTGAAAGCATTAAGAGCATCCTTAGGATCTCTGGGGGGTCGATCAGACCAAAATATTAAGGATTATAAAATACTGGTTAAGTTGTGAGCTTATAAGATTTAATGCCCAGTGCAAAGAGTCTGGAAAATGGATTGGAGAGGAAGAAAACATTAGTATTTAACAAGCTCTATTCAGGGGAGAGTGCTCTAATTTTTGACAGCTGTCTTAGATTTTTTAGACAGTTTTTGTAAGTCACTGGTACTCAGACTTCAGTGTGCATCATGCTCCCCTGGTGTGCTGGTTACAACACAGACTGCAGGGCACCTGTATCAGAGTGTCCAGGTCTGAGGCTGGAGTGGGTGGCAGTGGCCAGAATTTGCATTTCTAACTAGTTCCCAGGTGATGCTGATTCTACCGGCATGGTGATCACACTGAGAAACACTGTGTTCATCAGGTTCCTACAGCTGCCTCCCATTCCCATGCTCTGATTTTATATTTTAAACAAAAAGCACAAAACCTTTACACCACGATGTGGTTTGCTGAGCAGACCAGCCTGGTATAGCTCGAATATAAACTACAATTACGTGCATCCTTATTTATTAATGTTTCCTGTGTTTGCTCTTTTTCCGGTAAGACCTCCTGAGCCTGAATACCTCTCGGTGAGCTGACACTGGATTTCCAAAGTGGAGGTGCAGACCCTGGAGGAACAGGAGTGACTCCACCAAAGCGCAGGTCACTGAAACAGCCCATCATCAAGCCTCTCCTGCAGAAGGTAGTATCATTAGAAGTTCAGGGTCAAAAAAAACCCACCTAGGATCACTCAAGTGGGATCAAAATACTAAAGCACTAGTGTCCCCACCAGCACATTCTCAGCCAAGAGATAGGGGCAGCTCAGAGAAAGAATGCCTAGGACACCCCTCCAACCAATTTCCAGGCATGTAATTTAGATTAGAAAGTGGACCCACCCAGAATTATAAAGCATTAGGAAGGGAAGTCTTAGCAGAGGAAGACCAGAAGTATAACCAAGTCCCTCTTCCTCCATGGAGCTTTTCCTAGTTCAGACAATCCTGAGCTCCTTATTCTGTGAATACCCATTATACATGTTCATTCAACAAATAAGGTGAGCATCTATGTGCAAAGCCCCAGTATGCAGAGCTGTGGAGTCTGGTCCCTGTTCAAAAAGCATCACATCCTGTTGATTCTGCCTTGGCGGTCTTGTCCATCCATCCTTGTCCGTGGCTCTCTTCCCACTGCAGCTGCACCCAATCAAGTACTCATTGGCTCTTGTTGGTCTCACTCAGAAACCTCCGAATAGCCCCCATCCCAACCAAAAACAAACAAAAAAACCCACATGATCGAACTCTCATTAGGTTACTATTCCCAAATCACAGTTAGAATCAGGTCACCCTTTTGCTCAAACTCTCAGCTCCCCATTACTAACTCAATAAAACCCAAACTCCTTAGCCTGATCCCAATCTCTTTCCAACCACATCCCCCACTACACCCCTTCTTGCATCCTATCCTCCAGCCAAATCAAATGAATTATTTGTATATGCCCCACATCTCCTCTCTTGCTCTTGTTGCTCCAACTACAATGTCCTTCTTCCCATCCTTCCCATCCTTAAAGGTCCAGTTCAAAAGTCACCTCTCATAGTCTTCCCCAACAACTCACAATTAAATTTAATTGTTCTCTGAATTTCGACCTGTTTAGCCTCACTTGGGACATGTAATTTTCTAATTATATTAGATTCCCTTAACAGCCTGTAAACCCAAGAGAAAGATCTCGGATTTAACCATGTACTCCTCCGTAGACCTTGCACGTGGGGGTTACTCAGATACTTGTGAGTGCACACACACTCAAACAGAATGGAATCTTCCACTAGTCTGGGAAAGGGTTATGCAAACGTGCAGCACAGGGAAGAAATGGATTTTGATAGAATATAAATTCAACTAGGGCAAAGATCTGTTTTGTACACCTATGTATCCCAAGTATTTAAAACAGTGCCTAGGGGGCTGCCCGGGTGGCTCAGTTGTTAAGTGTTTGCTCAGGTCATGATTTCAGGGTCCTGGGATCGAGCCCCGCATCAGGATCCCTGCTCAACGGGAAGCCTGCTTCTCCCTCTCCCACTCCCCCTGCTTGTGTTCCCTCTCTTACTGTGTCTCTCTGTCAAATAAATAAATAAAATCTTTAAATAAAATAAAAAACAAACAGTGCCTAGGTATCAGGTGTTTGATAATTTGTTGAATAAAAAAGACAAATGAGGGAAGCTTTCACAGAGGGCGTTTATAAACTGAGCAGTGAAAAATAGAATTTGGCTCACAGAGAAGGGAGTTCCTGGAAAATGGAAAGCATGGGGGCACCTGGGTGGCTCAGTCGTTAAGCGTCTGCCTTCAGCTCAGGTCATGATCCCAGGGTCCTGGGATCGAGCCCCGCATCGGGCTCTCTGCTCAGCGGGGAGCCTGCTTCTCCCTCTCCCACTCTGCCTGCTTGTGTTCCCTCTCTCACTGTCTCTCTCTGTCAAATAAATAAATAAAATCTTTAAAAAAAAAAA
>NC_138380.1:6124303-6142602 GCF_054177405.1 Leptonychotes weddellii
GGGCACCTGGGTGGCTCAGTCGTTAAGCGTCTGCCTTCAGCTCAGGTCATGATCCCAGGGTCCTGGGATCGAGCCCCGCATCGGGCTCTCTGCTCAGCGGGGAGCCTGCTTCTCCCTCTCCCACTCTGCCTGCTTGTGTTCCCTCTCTCACTGTCTCTCTCTGTCAAATAAATAAATAAAATCTTTAAAAAAAAAAAAAGAAAATGGAAAGCATGGCTTATTCACTAAAGAGCAAGAAGCCCAACGTGGCAGCAGCACAGATAATTTAGAGAGTGAAAGGTGAAGAAATTCGGAGCAGGTTAGGTTTGTCAAAGTGTAAATTCTATACTAAAAAGCTTGCTCAGGGGCACCTGGGTGGCTCAGTCGTTAAGCGTCTGCCTTCGGCTCAGGTCATGGTCCCAGGGTCCTGGGATCGAGCCCCGCATCAGGCTCCTTGCTCCGCGGGAAGCCTGCTTCTCCCCTCTCCCACTCCCCCTGCTTGTGTTCCCTCTCTCACTGTGTCTGTCAAATAAAATCTTTAAAATAAATATAAATAAAATAAAAAGCTTGCTCTTTACCAGTAGCCAGTCACATCCTTGTAAGTCTTGGAGGAAAGCCCATGTCCAATTCGTATGCCAGGACATTAACTCTGCTAGCAAAAAGGATGTGGTTAAGGGTAGGAGAGCAGTTAGGTTATTGGAGTTTAGGTGGGCAATGATCAGGACCCTACCTATAGGAACAGGAAGCAGCACAAATTAGATGGGCGCCTGGGTGGCTCGGTTGGTTGGGCGACTGCCTTCGGCTCAGGTCATGATCCTGGAGTCCCGGGATCGAGTCCCGCATCGGGCTCCCTGCTCGGCGGGGAGTCTGCTTCTCCCTCTGACCCTCCCCCCTCTCATGTGCTCTCTGTCTCTGTCTCAAATAAATAAATAAAATCTTTAAAAAAAAAAAAAAGAAGCACAAATTAGAGTCACTGATGTTTGGCATTGAATTCTTCCTCATGTGTTGATTTAATCTTTCTAGTTTGATCATCCCTGTCCTTCACATAGCTCCATTTCCTGTTTCCTTCGCAGCACCTAGCAGAGCTGGCTTTTGATGGACAGCTGAAGCAGGCAAGAGGTTGATAGTTTGTTCTCTCTCAAGAAGGTATTTCTGTGTACAGAGACTGACCTGCAAATCTGGTTAAAATCTTGATTCTGGGGCACCTGGGTGGCTCAGGTGGTTAAGCATCTGCCTTCAGCTCAGGTCATGGTCCTGGGGTCGAGCCCCACGTTGGGCTCCCAGCTTGGTGGGGAGTCCGCTTCTTCCCCTGCCTCTCCCCGCTGCTTCTGCTCTCTCTCACTCACACTCTCTCTGCTCTCTCTCGAGTAAAAGCTTTTAAAAAAAAATCAGTGGGTCTGAGTCTGCATTTCCACCAAGCTCCCAAGATATGCCAATGCTGCTGGCACAGGGTCCACACTCTGGGTAACAAGGACTCAGAATCCAGCCTGGACCCAAAGCGCCTGATTGCGGTCAACCAGAAGCAACAGCATCCATGGTCAAGTGCGCGGGATCTGAAGCAAGATGGCCTGGGGTCCCAGCTACCTCCACCTGGTACTTCACCTCTCAGCATGCTTCCCATATCTTATGTGTAAAATGGAGTATAATCATACCCACCACATAGGGTTATGTGAGGATTAAGTTCATTTTAAAAAGAGTGTCTCACACATTGAGTGCTCAGTAATTATTAGCCATTATTACTATGGTCCAATTGCCTAATTCAATTATTCTCCTGCCTCAAGGAAAACAACATTGCCAGAGAACCAGAATCCTACCTTGTATTTCGTTTTTCTCCCCACAATGCAAGACAGACTGGTCACATGATAACACTCAATTGGGGGAGGTGCCTGCGTGGCTCAGTCAGTTGGGCATCCTGCTCTTGGTTTTGGCTCAGGTCGTGAGATGAGCCCTATGTCGGGCTCCACACTCGGCACGGTGTTTGCTTGAGATTCTTTCTCCCTCTTCCTCACGCCTTCCCCCCACACATGCTCTCTAAATACATACATACACACATATATACGTGTACTACTCAATTGGGACGTAAAAATAATCAAGGATGGGGTACAGCGGAATCTATGGTGCAAAAGATTGAGGGTAGGAGACTGTAGAAGGAATTTAGGAGATTAGCTCCTTAGGTTTTCCTACATCTGGTGAAGCCGAACACCTCAGCTGAGCAGGGCGCCTGCCCTATGACTTCCATGTTCAGTTGCTACACCAAGACAACCCATACATTTCAGCGACCCAAGTTTATTTTTATCTATTTATTTTATTAATCCTTTTTATTCCCATATCCCACTCACTGCTCCCACAGGCAACCCTAATGCCTTTAAGGTGTAACTTTGGGTTTCTACATGTTCTCGCCAAATGTTTTGTTTTGCATATGTGCATTTTTAATGTACATAAATAGTACTGACATAGATCTCATTCAATCTCTTGTATTTTCCCACTCAGCATTATATGCTTCTCTAAGCCAATATCCCTAAGTGCTACTCAGTAGTCCCCGGTGCACCTACCATCGCTTTCCTGCTCTATCTTCCCACCATCTCCAACGACCAACACCCAGACTGCCTGCCTGCAGCCCTTGACCACCACACATAGGGTCCCAGGAATACTCTCATACATGCCCTCTGCTCGTCTGTCCTAAATTTAAGTAAAAATGCAGGTCAGGCTGGGACTTCAGGCTTCTGTTACTGCTCCCCGTCAGCCACCTCCTCCACCTTGGTATTCTTGAAAAAGGGAGAAAAATATCCAACATGAGCTTTTTTTTTTGCTAGTAGCAAGTTTTATTCTAAGCAACTGTAAATCATCAAAGGGGACATTCACATAGGACCCAGGAGCCCACTCCCATCTCCCCAAACAACAGTGGGGCAGGCATTCAACACTCCTGAGAAACAAAGCATTTTTGTGCTTTTTCTCCATCCCCTCTGGAACAGTCAATCCCAGAACTAATTTGAAAAATGTGTAATCTACACAATCTCAAGAAACAACTGGTGTAATAAGAACAAACTCCAATACCCACTGGAACAAGTCAGACAACCATAAGTAACAAAGCAGTCTTCTACCCTGGGCGGCGGCAGAACCCAGCGAGGACCACGTTGGAAGAAGAAGAGGATTATGGTGAGAAATCTGGATTCCCAAGCAGCAGCAACACGCTCTCGGCTCCGACACAGCATTCTTCGTTCTCAGCAGGGGTTTTGAGGTCTTCCCACTCCCTTCCTCTTGCTCCTCTGGACTCAGTTAGCCCCATGTGAGCAAGGACCCCCACAAGGAGGAGCTCAGCAATCTGCCCCCGATCTCTGACCTAACTAAGTGTGGATGGGCTAAAAGAGCCCCATAAACAAATCCCTCGTAGAGGGTAGGCCCAGTCCCCATGTTAGGAACAACTTCTACAATGCTGGAAATTTAAAAAAAACAAGTGTCAGACTGTAATTTTTTAAGTCAACTAAAATCTAATTCCAAAAAAGTTTCCTCGGAACAGGGTAAGCAGTCATTTAAATTATTTCTTCGACTTGTTTTTAACAAAGAGACTACAAAAGAAGAGGAAAGACCAGGTTAGGAGTCCCAGAACTCTTCCACATACCTGCTCGCTCCCCTGGCCCAACCCAACCTCATGGGAAGACCTGAAATGCTGGGACAGGACCTGGAACCAGCCACCAGTCCCTGCAGGGTCAGAGAGCCAACCCCAGCCCATGAATATCAGCCCTGATGGGAAAACCAGAGACTTGAAGGTGCCAGAAACAACAAGCTCCACAGCAGGGTAGAGACAGCAGGGAGAGGAGTGGCCCCGGACTCCTCCTCTTCCATAGTTTTCACAGCCTCTGGGCTTGGCCTGGTGCTTGGCCAAGGGAAGGCAAATCTAAGTGACTCTCCTCAGGAAGAAGTCAGTCCCTGACTCTGCACAGTGTCTCTTCGGGGGGACCAATGCCAGCCCCTTCTGCCCCCCACCAAGACGGACAAGGGGCTGGCACCCTTAAAGCAGGCCATTGGGCCTTCCAGGCTCCAGGGCCAGGCCCCGCTCCCGCTGGTGGATCTTCTGGTGCTGCAGAAGGTGCTGCTTCTGGACAAAGCTCTTCTCACACTCTGAGCAGCTGTAGGGCCGTTCACCCGTGTGGATGCGCTGGTGCCGCACCAGATCAGATGGATGGCTGAAGCTCTTGCCACAGTAACCACAGATGAGGGAACTCCGGCTTTTCCTCCAAGGGATGTGGCCAGGCAGAGCAACCAGGCTGTTGGGCGAGAACCTCTCCTGGACACAGTGGCCAGCACTGGGCCCCTCCTGCAAGTGGCAGCGCTGGTGGGTTACCAGGCTCACCCTGCAGCTGAAGCTCCTCATGCACACATCACACTGATGCATCTTTGCCCTCTTGGACTGGGGCTTAAGTTGTGGCCTGGGTCTAAGGCTCTCCTCTGGCTCCGAGGCTGTGTAAGTCCCCCACCCTGAGTGGGTCTGCAGATGTGTAGCTAGCTGCTGCTTATAGTGGAAGCTGATCTCGCACTCGGAACATCCATATGGGCCAGAAGTGTCCCTTTTCAGCTTTAGGCCCTGCCCACATTCCTGACCCAGCTGCACCTGCCTACTAGGTTTCTGCTTTGGGGGGCAGCTCAGAATTCTGCCGCTGCTAGGGTCTCTACTGCCCTCAATGGGATCCTCCAGATTAGTGTCCCCGGGGCCTGAATCCAAGAGGACAGAACCACCCTGACCATCCCAGAGTTCAGTATGCTCTGGGCTCAGGAAAGCCTGCTCTTCAGCAATGCCTGAGAACTCTCCAGGAAGATCTGCAGAGCCTTCCTGAGCGTACTGGATCTCCTGCTTGATCATAACCCCTTCGGCTGCCGAGAAAGAGAAGACCAAAAAAGATCACATTCTAGCACTTGTGGTTTCTTCAGAGCTAAACAAACATCTGTGAATTTCAGAAGAACTCAAATCAAAGCACCCCAGGATAAGGGCATTAGGACACCCTGGAGAAGGAGTCTGGGTTCTAAGACCTGAAAAACTAAACACATATTCAGGTAGAGAAATCTGAATAGATTATTTTTCTAGAACAATGTTATAAATGATAGTTCTCTAAGCTTGTCCATAAATTTGTATTCAATTCCTGTACAAAATGGCAAATTGGGGCGCCTGGGTAGCTCGGATGGTTGGGCATCTGCCTTCTGCTCAGGTCATGATCCCAGGGTCCTGGGATCGAGCCCCGCATCAGGCTCCCTGCTCAGTGGGGAGCCTGCTTCTCCCCCTCCCTCTGCTGCTCCCCCTGCTCATGCTCTCTCTCTGTATCTCATTGTCTTGGATGAATAAATAAAAAAATCTTTAAAAACAAATAGCAAATTATACTATAACTATACTAAAGAGTTTAAAATAATAAATGTGAACAATTAAAAAAAAACCCAACCACCCTTAAGCCTAAAGCTTAAAAATTCACATATCCAGGGCGCCTGGGTGGCTCAGTTGGTTAAGCGACTGCCTCTGGCTCAGGTCATGATCCTGGAGTCCCGGGATTGAGTCCCACATCGGGCTCCCTGCTCAGCAGGGAGTCTGCTTCTCCCTCTGACCCTCCTCCCTCTCATGCTCTCTGTCTCTCATTCGCTCTCTCGCAAATAAATACAATCTAAAAAAAAAAAATTCATATATCCAGCCCCAGTCTTCCTGCACATTCCCCCAATACCTGGCTTATAAATGCTCTGCCTGCCTCTCACCCAGACAACTTCATTCCTAAGATGTGACCAACCCTATCCTCAATCTCCAGCAAGTTTTCACTTAGGCTATTCTACTCTGTACAGTAGCATAGACATGAAATAGGATATGTCACAATACTTAAGGACTCCACAGTGGTAATAAATGAAGACACATATATGTTAGGTGAACTAATGAAAATCATAGAGAAATCTAAAATAAATAATACCAGATGAGGTTGCTGATAATCAGTGTTTGGCAGTTTAGCAGTGGGAAAGCTCATTATAGGCTGCAAGGAGTGGAGAGAGGGATGGAATATTCTGGATCCACTCACCTGGGTGGACATCACCAGGGCCTTCCTCCTCCAAGTCACCCAGCATCCCTGCACCCAATTCCGCTTCTCCTTCTGTCTGGCCAAGGACCTCTGGGTTGGAATAGGCACAGTGTGAGCCCAGGAGACAGTAAAAGCTCACTGCGCACTGGTCAGTTGCCAATGAACAAGGTGACCAATGTCAGAGGGTTGATATTAAAAGTTCCAAAGATTAAAAGGCTACTGTTCTTCCCACTTTCCCGCCAGTGGCAGCTTGGGACAACTAGAAAATTAGAGCCAATTCGAAAAATCTATTCAGTCAGCTGCTGCCTTCAACGCTCCTTCATTAGTCACTGTGGCTCCAGCAGTCAGGCTCCCCAGCCACCACCCTGCCCTCACTTGTACATGGTCTCAAGTGCTGCTTCCTTTCAGCGTATCGAATTTCATCCACACTGACACGCTGCAAGGTGAGGTGTGCACCATTATCCCCAGCTGGGACAGAGAAGGAAACAGCCATTAGCAGAGCACAGAACTCGGCTCAGGTCACACAACCCCCCGACCCTTCTGCTGTTTCCCTCTCTGCTCTAGTCACAGTGGCCTTTTGGGCACTTCTCCATGGACCTCAGTTTTAAAAGATTTTAGGGGGCGCCTGGGTGGCTCAGTAGTTAAGCGTCTGCCTTCGGCTCAGGTCATGATCCCAGGGTCCTGGGATCGAGCCCCGCATCAGGCTCCCTGCTCGGCAGGAAGCCTGCTTCTCCCTCTCCCACTCCCCCTGCTTATGTTCCCTCTCTTGCTGTGTCTCTGTCAAATAAATAAAATCTTTTAAAAAATAAATAAAATAAATAAAAGATTTTGTCGGAGGCGCCTGGGTGGCTCAGTCGGTTGAGTGACTGACTCTTGGTTTTGGCTCAGGTCATGGTCTCAGGGTCGTGGGGTCAAGCCCCACATCAGGCTCTGCGCAGTCTACTTGTCTCTCTCCTTCTGTTCCTCCCCATGATCTCTCTCTCCAATAAATAAATGAATAAAATCTTAAAAAAAAAAAGATTTTGTCTACCAAAATCTACTTACTAATAGCTAATATTTTATATATAAAAATGTGTATCTATTAAGCAGCACTTTTGATTAACACAAAATAGACACTGAGCTCACAGGGACTGAATATAATTCCAACTAAGGCCAAGAAAAATTTTTTGGTTAACCTGGGCTGCCTGCCTTATCTCAGGTAACAAAGGATTTCTTGTCATTTTTTTTTTTGTTTTTTAAAGATTTTATTTATTTATTTGACAGAGAGAGAGAGAGAGACAGCGAGAGAGGGAACACAAGCAGGGGGATTGGGGGAGGGAGAAGCAGGCTTCCCGCAGAGCAGGGAGCCCGATGTGGGGCTCGATCCCAGGGCCCTGAGATCATAACCTGAGCCGAAGGCAGTCGCTTAACAACTGAGCCACCCAGGCGCCCCTCTTGTCAAACAGTTTTAAGTACTGGGACGCCTAGATGGCTCAGTCGGTTAAGCGTCTGCCTTCGGCTCAGGTCATAATCCCAGGGTCCTGGGATCGAGTCCCACATCGAGCTCCTTGCTCAGCGAGGAGCCTGCTTCTCCCTCTGCCTGCCTCTCTCCCTGTTTGTGCTGTCTCTCTCTGACAAATAAATAAATAAAATCTTAAAAAATAATTAATTAAAAAAAAAAACAGTTTTAAGTATTAAAAACACCATAAGGAACCTTGGTCACATTACACTACAATATATGTTACACTATGATGATCACATTTTTTCTATTAGTAAATATTATCAAGAACTATGTGACCACAGAGAATACAAAACACACAACACCAAGACCTTTCCAAAAGTCTTCATGAATTGAGGACCTAAAGACTCCCATTTCTCTTATTTTTCAAATTTTTATTTAAATTCTAGTTAGTTCACATATACTGTAATACTGTTTTCAGGAGTAGAATTTAGTGATTCATCCCTTACATATAACACCCACTGCTCATCACAACAAGTGCCCTCCTTAATGCCCATCACACATCTAGCCCATACTTCCCACCCATCTCCCTCCCTCAACCCTCAGTGTGTTTTCTATCATTAAGAGTCTCTTGGGGCACCTGGGTGGCTCAGTTGTTAAGCGTCTGCCTTCAGCTCAGGTCATGATCCCAGAGTCCTGGGATCGAGCCCCGCATCGGGCTTTCTGCTCAGCGGGGAGCCTGCTCCTCCCTCTCCCACTCCCCCTGCTTGTGTTCCCTCTCTCGCTGTGTCTCTCTCTGTCAAATAAATAAAATCTTTAAAAAAAAAAGAGTCTCTTACGTTTTGTTTCCCCCTCTCTCTTTTTTTTGGAGACTCCCATTTCTCAACCCAACCCAGACCAACAGAGGAGCCAAAGCCAAGTGTAGTCTGAGTCGCACGCTACTTGGCCAGGGATGTAAAGATATCTGAAAGAGAATTCTCAGGGGAAAAGTACTACTTACTCAGAGAGACCAGAGTCTCATAGTTGCTCTTCATCACATTTCTGTAGAGCTCCTTCTGCCAGTCCTCCAGATTTTCCCACTCCTGCTCTGAGAAACAGACTCCATCATTTTCAAATGACCTGGATACCTGAAATCACAAATATCGTACAGTGAGTGCCTCCTGTCTAGCCACGAAAGAAAAGCCAGCAACTTACAATCTTAAATAATAAAGGGGAGGGCTCCCCATTTAGGCTTTTTTTTTTTCCTAAAGAGGTTGCTCACAGGTGACCATATTTTTTTTAAGATTTTTTTTATTTACTTGAGAGCGAGCGAGCGAGCAAGAGCACAAGCAGGGTGAAGGGCAGAGAGAGAAGCAGACTCCCTGCTGAGCAGGGAGCCCAATGTGGGACTTGATCCCGGAACTCGGGATCGTAACTTAAGCTGAAGGCAAATGCTTAATTTAACTGAGCCACCCAGGTGCAGTAGACTAACTCTTAATCCCCAAGGGGACTACCTTGGGAACCTCTCCATTGCTGCCCGGGGGCAGCCTCAGGACCCAGAAGTTGCTGTTTCTCAGCAGGTTCTCCATGTTCTCCAGCCGCCTCTGCAGCAGCCCGTACTCCTGCAGCAGGGTCCCCAGCACGGCCCACTTGCCCTCCAGCTGGTTCCCGAACTCCACGGCCGTCTTCTCGCAGTCGGCCAGCTTCTTCTCGGCTGTCCCCGTCCGCCCCTCCAGGCTCTGTAGCCGGGCGGCCTGGGACTCCATCTTTTTCTCCACGGCCTGAATGGCGGCCACCACGGTCCAGAGTGAGAGCTCCGTGGTCTGCAAATAAGAGCTTTTCTCTGTTGCTTGTGGGGCTGGTGTGGAGGAAGTCAAAGGTGTGGAGCGGCGTTTCCTCCTGTGCTGAATGAAGAATCAGACACAGGGTCAGTCGGTGTCATTTCCAAACATCAAGTAAAGAAAACAATGGGTCCAGTGGGTCCAAGCGTGCTTAGACCTACCTAGTTTCTACCTTTTTTTAAAGCATGCTCTTTTATATTCTGATACTGCAAATTATACACGTACATTATAGTAAGAAAGTACTGAAAAGTAGAAAGAAAAAGTTATGTAAAATACCACCATTCAGAAATATGCTGTCAGAATTTTGGTGTATTTATCTAAGCCTTTTTTTTTTTTTTAATATTTTAACTTATCTGTTTTCCACAAAGTTGAAATCATATTGTACATAATGTCTTATTACCTGCACTTCACACTTGACATATTCTCTAAGACGAACAAAGACACAATTCCTCAGCAGGACCTATAGGGCTCAACTCATTTACCTTTGCACCCAAGCAGCTGGTACAGTGAGTAACACCAACTAAATTCTTTTTTCTTTTTTTTTTTTTTTTTAAAGATTTTATGTATTTGTCAGAGAGAGAAAGAGAGAGCACAAGCAGGGGGAGGGGCAGGCAGAGAGAGCACCAGGCTCCCCACCGAGCAGGGAGCCTACTCGGGACTCGATCCCAGGACCCTAGGATCATGACCTGAGCTGAAGGCAAACACCTAACCGACTGAGCCACTCAGGCGTCCCCAACTAAATCCTTCATAAATGTTTATTGCCGTGATTTGACGAAGCCTACTGACAGTTTCCTTACACAGTTCATCTTTACGATCTGTCCCTAAGGAGGAAAATCACTACAGCTGAAGCTCAACATTACTAAAGCCAACATGTGGGGAGTCTCCCCACCGCTCCCTCTGACCCCAATGTACCACTGCATGTTCATTTCAGTCCTCAAGCCCCAATGCTTCATGTTCTTTTCTATGGCATACACTTTCTTCAAGGCTACTTCTCTACCCGCAAGAATAGACACTGAGAGGGAAGAGCTTTGAAAGCACTGCTAGGGCCAGGACTTAAGTGTCTGGAGAAACGGGACAAAACGAACCCAACTGGCACAGAAATGAACACGTAAGCTTGGCCATGACCTACTCCAGTGACTCAATTCAGTTCATTATCGAACATGTGGGTTTAAAGCTTAAATGTCCCCCCTAAAAAAGATTTAAATAAAAGTTTAATGTAAATTTATCTTTTACATTAAAAACAAATACAAATGAAACAAAACAGAACATCAGACTGTTGGACAGGCTCCTTTCATCCCATGTTCTGCTTTTCACTTTCAGTTGCTCATCTCTAGCTTTTTGGAGCCTCCTCCTGCCTTTCTTTTTTTTAAAGATTTTATTTATTGGAGAGAGAGAATGAGATAGAGCATGAGAGGGGGGAGAGTCAGAGGGAGAAGCAGACTCCCTGCTGAGCAGGGAGCCCGATGTGGGACTCGATCCCGGGACTCCAGGATCATGACCTGAGCCGAAGGCAGTCGCTTAACCAACTGAGCCACCCAGGCGCCCTCCTCCTGCCTTTCTGTGGCCCAGCATTTTGTTGCTTGCTTAGCAAAGGAAGGTGGGTCAGGATCTGAGCACTAAGCAAAAAGCTAAAAAAAGAGATGTTAAATAAAGCTTCTTCTTCTGTTTTGAACTACCTATTGAGATGGAAACAATTCAAATGTCCATCAACTGGTGAATCAATAAACCAAGGTCCATCCATCTGTTATGGGCTGAATTTTATTTCCACAAAAAGATATGTTGAAGTCCCAAGCCCGAGTACCTCGGATTGTGATCTTATCTTGAAGGAAGAATCTTTAGAGGTAATCAAGTTAAATGAGGTCATCAGCTGGGCTCTAATCAAATATGATTTGATGTCCTTATAAAATAGGGGAGAGATCTGGACACAGACAAACGTGCACTTAGGGGAAGACGATGTGAAGACACAGGGAGAAGACAACTACGTGACAACAGAGGCAGAGGTCGGAGTTTTGTTGCCACAAGCCAAGAAAATGTGTGGGGCCATCAGAAGCTATAAAAGAAGCCTGGAACAGATTCTCCGTCGTGGCCCTAAGAAGGTATCTGGCCCTAAGAAGGCATCAAGTCTGTGGACACCGTGATTTCAGACTTCCAGCCTCTAGAACTGTAAGACAGTACACTTCTGGTGTGTAAGCCCCTCAATTTGTAATATTTTGTTACAGCAGCCTTAGGGTACTAATACACCATACAATAAAATACTGTTACATTATTAATGTATTAATAATTAATGTGTTAAGCACACATTAGCAATAAAAAGGGAACAAATTATTGATACACCTAACAATATAGATCTCAAAATGACTATGCTATGTGAAAGAAGCCAGACACAAAATGTCACCTACTCTATTCCATTTACATGACATTCAGGAAAGGCGAAACTATAGGGACATCAGTGGGGGTGCCTGGGTGGCTCAGATGGTTAAGTGTCTGCCTTGGGCTCAGGTCATGCTCCCAGGGTCCTGGGATCAAGCCCCATGTCAGGCTCCCATCTCGGCTGAGAGTGTTTCTGCCTCTCCTCATTTGTGCTCTGTCTCTCTCTCTCAAATGAGTAAATAAAATCTTTAAAACAAACAGATCAGTGGTTACCAGGGGCTGGGGGTGGGGGAAGGAGAGTGAATGCAAAGGAACACTTTCTGGGATGATGGAAATACTCTATATTTTGGTATTATGATGATGGCTGCACATTTATCAAAACTCACTCAACTGTATGCCTGAAGAGTGAATTTTATTGTATGTAAATTATCTCAGTAAGCACGACTTAGAGTATCAAGATAGAAGAAAATGTTAGCTGCCATGAAAAATGCCATAAACTAAACGTAAAAAAACAAACTGGGAGAGGATATTTATAAACAAAGTATGAAATGGAAAGAAAAAAATAACCCTAAATAAAACTGTAAACTGTAAGTAATTATGAGAGCAGAAATGCAAGTGGTCAAGAAGCAGTTAGGAGTGCAAATACAACCCAGGAAAATCACTTTTCACCCACCAGGCTGACACACTTGAACAAGAGGGATAAGGAACTACATTCAGAGGTGAGTAGGATATAAAACTGGCATTTTCATTAACATTCCCGGAAGGAATGAAAAATATTACAAACTTTATGGAAGGAAATTTCATAAAAGTCCCTAACAATCCTTTCACCTAGCAATCCCACTTCCAGAAATCTATCTTATAAAAACAAATGGCACTGGGGTGCTTGGGTGGCTCAGTCGTTGGGCGTCTGCCTTCGGCTCGGGTCGTGGTACTGAGGTCCTGGGATCAAGCCCAACACCGGGCTCCCTGCTCAGCGGGGAGCGTGCTTCTCCCTCTCCTACTCCCCCTGCTTGTGTTCCCTCTCTCGCGGTCTCTGTCAAATAAATAAATAAAATCTTTTTTTTTTTTAATTTTTTAAAGATTTTATTTATTTATTTGACAGAGGGAGACACAGCGAGAGAGGGAACACAAGCGGGGGAGTGGGAGAGGGAGAAGCAGGCTTCCCGCGGAGCAGGGAGCCCGATGCGGGGCTCGATCCCAAGGACCATGGGATCATGACCTGAGCCGAAGGCAGATGCTTAATGACTGAGCCACCCAGGTGCCCCAATAAATAAAATCTTTAAAAAAAAAAAAAAAAGGCATTATTTACTGACATCCATACAAAAATGATTACTGGTAATATTCTTTGGAAAAGTCAAAACTTGGAAATAATCTCGAGGTCTATTCATAAAGGAATAAATTATGGCACAACCAAAAATGACACTATACTACCTTTAAAAATAATGACCTGTATGTATGGTTTGGAAGAGTTTTCATCATACCATGCTGGTTAAAAATCCAACTTTTAGGGAAATATATTTATTATGATCCCACTTTCCTGAAGAAGAGAAAACATATGAGTATATGTTTGTTTCAGCCCACAGAAAGGTCTGGAAAGATATTCACCAAACTAAATTGTTAACATGACTTACCTCAGGGAGATGAGAGGGAGAGATTTTAATCTTTCCTTGTAAACTATTGCTTGTTTGACTTCTTCAATAAACATGTATTTTTTTGTAATTTTTTAACATAAATCCCATATTTAATAGTATCCCTGATGGCAGTGAGAAATACAAAAAGTACACTTACATTCCCCATACTTCTGGATTTTTCTGGGGCAGTCCTGCTTGGATATTCTATCATACTGTCAGATCAAGTATTATACAATGGGCCTGCCACTACAGTCTGAAACCTGTCACCATTAAGTATAAGACATGGTCCCTGTTGCTAAGAAACCTTCAATCTGCTGGAGTAAAATACAAAATAAATAACATTATAAAGTGGTATCTGACTAAGGTGGACTAGATAATATTTAAAGTCCCTTCCAACTCTGAGATACCATGACTTTCTAATACTGAATAGTTAAAAAAGAAAACAAAAACTTGGGGCGCCTGGGTGGCTCAGTCGTTGGGCGTCTGCCTTCGGCTTAGGTCATGATCCCAGGGTCCTGGGATCGAGCCCCGCATCGGGCTCCCTGCTCTGTGGAAGCCTGCTTCTCCCTTTCCCACTCCCCCTGCTTGTGTTCTTGCTCTTGCTATCTCTGTCAAATAAATAAATAAAATCTTTAAAAAAAAAAAAAAAACTTAATACATAAGATGTGTAAGGTAATGGCAACAAATCTCCATTAACTACCACTCAGTTATACAAATATTGCCTCTGAAGTCCTCTGTACAACTCCCTAAAGTAACTACTATCCTGAATTTGATTTTTCACTAGTAACTGTCTTTTTCACATTTTCACCAAATGCTTTTTTCCCAAAACAATACGTGTTCTTCAGTTTTGCCTATCTTAGGACTTTATACAAATAGAATCCTTATTCCACAACTGAGACTATCCTGCTGTTGCAGATGGCTATAATTAATTTTCACTTCTGCATAATATTCTGCTGCGACAATATCACAACTTCCTTTTCCATTCCATTATTATGTCCCCATCTTTGACATTACAAGTAGAGTTACAACAGGACTGTGCACGGCTCCTAGTAGACATGGGCAAGTTTCCTGAGGGTATAGTCCTAGGAAGGAATTGTTGGCTAACAGGGTATATACACAACTTGAACTTCAGTAAATAATGCCAAATGTTTTCTAAGTGGTTGTATGAATTTCACTCCTGTCAGAAATATGTATTCTGGATGTTTCCCAACTATGTCAACACTTGCTACTGTAAGACTAAAATTTGGTCCCTCCAGGAGGTCTGAAATATGTCATCATGGTTTCCATCTATACTTTCCTTGATTACTAATAAGGGTAAGCATCTTTTAAATATTTACTGGCCATTCAAATACCTTCAGTGAACTACCTGCTCAAGTCTTTTATCCGTTTATCTTTTGGGTTATCTGACTTTCTATCTCAGAATTTCTCTGAAAATTCTGGATACTAATCTTTATCCATGCTATACGTGTTGCAAACATTTTCTCCTTATTTGTGCCTCATTTTTAAAATTCACTGTATTATCTTGTAATAAAAAAATTAATGCAGTTGAGTTTCATCAGAATTCTTTTATGGTTTGGGCGCCTGGGTGGCTCAGATGGTTAAGCGTCTGCCTTCGGCTCAGGTCATGATCTCAGGGTCCTGGGATCGAGTCCCGCATCGGGTTCCCTGCTCAGTGCAGAGCCTGCTTCTCCCTCTCCCTCTGCCACTCCCTCTGCTGTGCTCTTCTGTCTATCTCTCTGTCAAAATAAATAAATAAAATCTTTTAAAAAAAAAGAATTCTTTTATGGTTTGAACTTCTGTGTCAGGTGTAAAAAAAAATATCGATATCCCACAATATTGTCTTCTAAACACTCATAGTTTTGTTTTCACATTTGAGTAACTCAACTAGAACTGATATTTGTGTGTGGTGCAGGGCTCAATTTTTATACAGGAAATCAATAGACCTAATATTATATGATGAAAAATCCATCGATATACCCAAAGATTTATAATGCTATCTCTGTCATGAATCAAATTTTCATACATAGCAATTTGTCTCTGGCATCTCTAGTCTTGTTCTGTAGGGTATTTTTCATATTGCCTTACCAATATTATAGTTTTAACAACCACAGCTTTTTAAAAAATAATTACTGATATTTGGTAAGACAAGTCCCACTTCCTTGTTTTATAGGATTATCTTGACTATACTGGACATTGATATTCTTTACACACTTGAAAGGTCTCACAGGGGCACCTGGGTGGCTCTGTCTTCGGCTCAAGTCATGATCCCAGGATCCTGGGATCAAGCCCCACTCAAGCTCCCTGCTCAACAGGGAAGCCTGCTTCTCCCTCTCCCTCTGCTCCCCTCCCCCCTCCCACGTATGCATGTGTGCAGTCTCTCTCAAATAAATAAAACCTCTTTAAAAAAAGAAGTCTCAAAAATGTCTTTAGAGATTTTGTCTGTATCAAATCCATAGATAAATGTATCCATACAGTTTGCCACTCCTTTTTCAAGGTATTTTTAATAACTTTCAATATTTTAACATATTCCCTAGGTACCTGTTCCAACCACTGATCACTACACAACAAATAATCCCAATATTTAGTGGCTTAAGACAACAACATCTACTTTGCTCATGAATCTGCAATTCAAGAAGGGTTTGTAAGGAACAGTTTGTCTCTGCTCCATTCCATGTCAAGTGGAACAAATCATAGGCAGGCAGGCTCTGGAAAACACCTGAAAAATCCCAAGCCACATGGAGAAAGCACGCGGAGATACTCAGTTTAACAGCCCTACCTACTGTCCCAGCCTACAGTGAACTGCCAGAACACACTTTCATTCCTAAAAGGGCTCTTTTGGGGGCGCCTGGGTGGCTCAGTCGTTAAGTGACTGCCTTCGGCTCGGGTCATGATCCCGGGGTCCTGGGATCGAGCCCCACATTGGGCTCCCTGCTCAGCGGGAAGCCTGCTTCTCCCTCTCCCACTGCTTGTGTTCCCTCTCTCTCGCTGTCTTTCTCTGTCAAATAAATAAAATCTTTTAAAAAATTTTAAAAATTAAAGGCTCTTTCGCTCTCTTCATTTTTTCTTCATTAATCTCTCTATATAGGCATACCTCAGAAACATTGCAAATCTGGTTCCAGAACACCACAATAAAGCAAATATCATAATAAAGCATGTAAAATGAATTTTTTGGTTTCCCAGGGCATATAAATGTACTATAGCTTATTAAGTGAGCAATAGCATTGTATCTAAAAAAAAGTACATACTTTAATTTAAAAATACTTTATTGCAAGAAAGAAAAGGCTAACCATCATCTGAGTTTTTAGCAAGCATAATTACTGATTACAGAACACCATAACAAATATAATAATAATGAAAAAGTTTAAAATACTGTGAGAATTACCAAATTGTGACAAAGAGACACAAAATGAGCAAATACTGTTGGGAAAATGGCAGCTGAGAGACTTGACACAGGGTTGCCACAAACCTTCAATTTGTGGGGGGAAAAAAAAGAAACGAAACCACAGCATCTACGAAGTGCAATAAAGCAAAGCTCAATAAACTGAGGCATGCCTATACGTTGATATTATGTTTTTTGTTGTTTTTTTTTTTTTTTGATATTATGTTTTGACAAGATATATGGATTAAAGAAATCTCTATCTGTGCTGTCCAAAAGCCCACTAGAAACACATGGCTATTTAAATCTAAATTAGGGCGCCTGGGTGGCTCAGTTGGTTAAGCGACTGCTTTCAGCTCAGGTCATGATCCCGGGGTCCTGGGATCGAGTCCCGCATTGGGCTCCCTGCTCTGCGGGGAGCCTGCTTCTCCCTCTCCCACTCCCCCTGCTTGTGTTCTCTCTCTCGCTGTGTCTCTCTCTGTCAAATAAATAAATAAAATCTTTAAAAAAAAAAAAATCTAAATTAATTAAAACTGAATCAAAAATTCAGTTCTTCAGCCATACTACCTACATTTCAAGTACTTAATAGCCATATATTTCTAGTGACTATATTGAACAGTGCAAAGCAGATTATTTCCATAATCTCAGAAAGTTCTATCGGATGCACTACACCCTAATTTTTTTTTTCTGCTTGCTAAAAGCTTAAGGTTTTGTTAGTCTTCTACCATGCCAGTTTTCCTTGTAGTTGTCAGTTTGTTTTATATATTTTGAGGCTATATAATTACATGTAAAATATTAGAATATCAAGCTGATAAACTGAGTCTTACCATTACAAAAATAGTAGTAGCCTCGATCTCTAGCAATATTAATACAGTTGAACCAATTTTCTTTTGATTAGTCGGGTATGTTTCCATATCTTTTATGTTCAACCATTTCTGTAGTTTTGTCTTTTGTATCTCTTACAAACCATATGACAACTTTCTGCTTTTTAACTAAAACATTTCCTCCATTTACATTTATTGTAACTGTTGATCTATTTTTCTTGATTTTTTGCCTTTTTGGTGCTCGTCTTTCTTGCCTTCCTTTAGGTGATTTTTTTTCTTATTCTACTACTTCCTCTTCTAACTTGTAAGTTTTACAGCCCATTTCTAGTCTTTTAGCAAGTATCCTAGATATTACGGGAAGTATACTTACAAAGACCTTTAAACAAATGAATTCTGATCTCTTCCTAACCTTTACACCAATGCTGCCATGTATTTTAATTTGCCTTGGTTTTTAACCTCACAAAAGATCATTACTGTTTCATTCAGTCAATATTTGTTCAGATTTACCCATTTCCATGGATCATCATACTTGCTTACATTTTCAGACTTTACATTTGGGATAATTTTCCTTTTACCTGGTATATCCTTTACATTTTCCAGCTGCTAGGTGGCTCAGTCAGTTAAGCCACTGACTCTTGATTTCGGCTCTGGTCATGATCTCAGGGTCATGAGCTGGAGCCCGGCTTCCGGCTCCCTAATGGGCATGGAGCCTGCTTAAGATTTTCTCTCTCCCTCTGCCCCTCCCCCCACCCCACCCCACCCCCGCTCTCTCAAAAAAAGAAAGGATTCTCTCTCCCTCTGCCCGCCACCCCCCCCC
>NC_138380.1:6143102-6167165 GCF_054177405.1 Leptonychotes weddellii
CAAAATAACTTAATTTTTTCATCAGTTTACATGATAGTGATGTGTCCCTTTCACTAAAATGTCCCTCCACAGTATATACCATTTCTTGCACACTGAAGTGCTCATAAATATCTTTGGATGATTGAATGGTGAACCAGAGAATAAGGGTAGGTAAAGTCACCTCCAGGAGAAGGCATAATGTCCACAGCAACCAGATCAATAGGAGACTGACCAGATTATTAATACACCTAAAGAAAAGATGGGGGGCGCCTGGGTGGCTCAATCGTTGGGCGTCTGCCTTCGGCTTGGGTCATGATCCCAGGGTCCTGGGTTCGAGCCCCACATCGGGCTCCCTGCTTGGCGGGAAGCCTGCTTCTCCCTCTCCCACTCCCCCTGCTTGCGTTCCCTCTCTCACTGTGTCTCTGTGAAATAAATAAAATCTTTAAAAAAATAAAATAAAAAATAAAGAAAAGATGGGTCAAGCTGAGGAAACCAGTCAGCCACTGAGATATGTCTAGGGTCTGACCTACTTTCTCAGACCAACAAAAACTTACTGTCAGACACAGAGAAAAATGTATCATATCTGTGGAGACAGACATATCAGTACATAGGATACTGGGTACTGGGGTCATTAGCAGTTTCTGTGTTCACCAGGTAGTCTGATGATGCAGGTTCCCGTGTAGCTACTGGGAGACAATGTGCAGGTCAGGCTGATACAAATGTCCAGTCCACCCCTGGAAATGATTAAACTGATGCTCTGGCTTATCCATCAGTCTCTTGAGAGTCACGATGATTCAGCACCCCTGACTCTGAGCCTGGAACACTGGGACAATATTTAGATCAAATTTCCAGTGTGCAAAGGAGGCAGCACCAGGCACTGGTCTGAATTTCATGGGCTTGCAGAGATGGTGTGCATGATGTTTTAGAAAGCGGAGCCAAGGATTGGTGAAATAGGTGAAGAGGATTAAGAACACACTTATCTTGATAAGCACTGAGTAACATAGGGAATTGTTGAATCAGTAAAAAGAAAAGAAACCATTTTTTCAAATTGCAAATGTTTTAAAACTTGGGGCAAAATAATAGTGTCTATACTGATATCGAGAGAGAGAGAGAGTGCGAGAGAGGAAGAAAGGAAGGAAGGAAGGAAGGAAGGAAGGAAGGAAGGAAGGAAGGAAGGGAAAAGCGAGACCATTGGTCTCTCCCACTTACTAGACGTGAACAAGTCATTAACTTCTTGGCATCTCCATTTCCTCATTATTAGTGAGCAATAATAATAGCACATAGCTCACAGAGTTGCTGTGCAGATTAAATGAGTTAGTTCAAGTGCTTAGAACAGTGCCTGTCAGGTGAAGGGTTCAAAAAGTGCTCCTGATCACTATTAATCTTTGTGTTCTGGCTCCTTCCCCCACTAAGTGGTGTGGTGTATGCTCCCTCGGCTTCAGTGTCTTCCCACTAAGAATACAAGCATCACATCCTCGGGTTGTTGATGGGATTAAAAGAAATCACAAGTGTAAGTCAAATGCTCGCGTCACTGAATGCCTGGCGTATAGCAAGCACTCAGTGACCAGCGATTTCTCATTTTGGTATGTTTTGCTGTTGCAAGGTCCAAGCCTTGAGCTGCAGTGAATTCACCAACATAAATGTTACCTTGTTGTGTCTCTTAGAAGCTTCCCATTTGTCCTTTCCCAATGACACTCAGATCTTGACCTGGGCCTTTAAATAAACTTTTAAATAAGGCTCATAATTATTCCCATTGGTGGCAGTGGTATTAAAGGACTCGAGAAAATGTACTTAGTACTTGTAACCTGTCATCTGTGTCTATAAAATATGAACGTTAACATTCAGAGCTGAAACTGACCTTAGACATTATCTTACCCACATCCTCGTTTCTAGTGACAGGAGAAAGTATCCTTTGAATCACATATAATACAAATTAAGTTTAAAATAATGCTTTAAAAATATTTCTCTTGTCCTTTAAATGTTCTATTGTGCATATGATTTATAGCATACATATTAACATATATACGTACATATATGTATGCCCAAACATTTTTTTACTCGAGAAAGTTTATGGACCATGGTTTTATTCTAGTTGAAACCCTTTCTATTCTCTTCCCTTTATTATCCCGCAAGTCTCTAGATGGCAGGGACCAGGTCTTTTGTGATCCTTCTCTCACATAAATAACCTCCTGGGGAGCGTGCCCCCCTGCAGGCCTCCAGGTCCATGAGACTCCTGGAATGAATATATCTTGGTTCCAGCTGCACACCACCACTGCCCCCCATATATGTGTGTATGGACATAGTGGACAGTTGACACAGTGTGTCCACAGGCAGTGGACATCTGTTAGCTTTGTCAACCTAGCACTTTTCCCTTCTCCTGGGCATAGATGCACCTCTTTCTCTTTGGGGACAGCTCCTCCCTGGGCTCTAGCCATGTACTTAGAATGGGTGCTGCCATCTTGTTCCATGAAGGGTGGGCATCTGACTCAAGCCAGTCCAATCATAGCATCCTAGCCTCCTGGCCACAGTAATTGAGCCAGGGGTGGGCATATGATTAAGCTGAACCAATCAGAGCTCTTCCCTGGCATCTTTCTAACTAGAGCTGAGGGGACAGGTTAATTTCCTCTGTAGTGAAGCTATAAATGTATGAGTCAGGAAGAGTCTTGTCCCCATTTCTTGGAGTTTAAGTTGGTTTTAAAGAATGATCCCAACATACAGAAAAGGAGCAGAGATGAGAGACACATTATTCTCTCTGCTAGGATTGGTCGTTCAACTGTTCCTTTGAATCTGTGAAGGATTCCAGCTTCCTTCCAGAAACTTCCCCTTTCTCCCTAGTTGACTAGTCAGCGTCAGGTAGAGGAACTGGGTGACAAGGAGTTTTTTTGTTTTCTTCTGCACATCCTTTTATCCATTTTGAATTTTGAATGTATTAACGTAAAATCTAGGGGCACTGAGTTGTTAAGCATATGCCTTTGGCTCAGGTCATGATCCCAGGGTCCTGGGATCGAGCCCCGCATCGGGCTCCCCGCTCAGCGGGAAACCTGCTTCTCCCTCTCCCACTCCCCTCCTCACCCCCACATCCTTGAGATATGGGGCAGGGGCTGCTGATTGGGGACTCAAGTCATTTTATGGTCAAAGGATATTGGCCCCATAGGGATGGAAGTTGTGGGGACACCCAAGTAACCTACACTGGCTTTCACTTCTAAGACTGGATATGGGATCTCCCTTGAATCTTGAATGGGATACAAATCAAAGGCAGTTTTCTCTTATAACAGGAGAAAGAAAACCTACAGAAATTCCTATGCCAGGGGATGATGTTGGTTTAAAATACATCTCAAGAGATTTGAATGGAGGTGCTCAACCTTTAGGACACAGTGCCAGCATCACACTAGAATTAAGACTCTTATGGAAGGGGACCTATGGGAACCTCACAGGATGGTGTGGGCCAGGAGAGGGGAGTGAGATTCTCACACCCAAGATCCCTCTTCTCAAGAACTACTCTTTTAGGGGAGCCTGGGTGGCTGTCGGTTAAGTGTCTGCCTTCATTGCAGGTCATGATCCCAGGGTCCTTGGATCCAGGCCTGTGTCAGGCTCCCTGCTCAGCAGGGGGCCTGCTTCTCCCTCTCCTCCCTGCTCATGCTCTCTCTCTCTCTCAAATAAATAAAACCTTAAAAAAAAATTACCCTTTTAGAAATATCCCCCACAATGGCTCCCTGAGTCAGCGGCAGATGGAATGCCAGCCATTGCATCCCCCAAATGGTCCTGTTCAGGGCCCCAGGCTGATGGGATGCTCTGTAGCATGTTTTTCTAACAATCGGATAAACCAAAACCGTTAAATATAGTCCTAGGCTCGTTCATCTTGAGCCCAGTGTGAAGTTCCCTCCTTCCCCTCACTCTCCAACACCCAATATTCTGGGACCAGATCTGAGAGAGCCAGTTATGGTGCCCAAAACCTTGATTGTAAGAGAACTGTTCCCTTGTCATTGTTCATTTTCAGTGGTGTCTAGCTTAAACTTGCTGTCTCAAGACTAACATTTTCACTCCTCTGACCTCTCAGAGCTATACACTCTGGGCATCTACAGATTTCTTAGGGGCGTCTGCCTTCGGCTCAGATCACGGTCCCAGGGTCCTGGGATTGAGCCCCACGTTGGGCTCCCGGCTCAGTGGGGAGCCTGCTTCTCCCTCTCCTGGCTGCTCGTGCTCTCTCTCTTTCAAATAAATAAAATCTTAAAAACAAAAGTTTTTTAAGTCATCTCTACACCCAACATGGGGCTTGACCCTGCAATCAAGGGTCCCATGCTCTACCGACTGAGCCAGCCAGGCACCCCTGGGCTCCTAAAGAGTTCTAAGGGGGCTATGAGGGATCTGTGGCACAGCAGATCCCAGGCTAATTGATCGCTTGTCTATGGAATAGTCTTGGCATTCAAGGCCTTCCATGGCCTGGCCTTGACTCATCTTGAAACTACATCACCTACAACTTCCTCACATCCTGAGTATGACCAGGCCAGTCTCCTGTCTTACAATCCCAATTACTGCCTCCCTGCCATGTTTCATCTTCATCCCACATTGCCTCCTGTCTCCTCTCCCTCTGCCCCATCCAACTCATCCTCCGAGCCTTGACTTCTCCAGTTCTGGAAGGACATATAAGAAGCTCTTAGCATGGGTATCTCTCAACAGGGAGTCTGGTAGGAAAGAGTTTTACTCTTGTGTCTTTTTTTGTTTTTTTTTACCATTTAAATTTTTACTGCATGCATTTTTTAAATTAAAATAGTTAACTTTAATTAACACATTATCAGAAGGAAAATAAAAATCCACCTTCAAAGCAGGACCCTTGACCTTTGTCCTGCTTCAATAAGGACCTCTGCTGCCTGGTAGAGGTCCACACCGAGTGTCACCACCTCTGATCAGCTCCAGGGGTGGAGCTCACTCTAGGACATGTCCAAGGCCAGTGCTGGAGGCTGGGGTGTCTCCCAGTGTAGCTGAGGGACACTTGGTGTGGCAGCATCCGCCAGGCCAGGATGTGGGAACCAGACGGCCCTGGCCCTCTCTCTGGCTCAGTCACTAACCCTCTTTGGGAATCAGCTCCTTGAGGTTAAACTAAAGGGAGGGACTCCAGCTATGTGTTCAGGTGTTCCAAACCCACGTCTCAAATGGAATTTCTCCCCTTTCACACTCTCAACAGCCACAAAAATAAATTAATTTAAAAAATTAAGAAAAAACTGTTGGTCTTATTCTCTGTGATTTAGATTATGAAAATATTGATTTCCTGCATATACTTTTTAAAGCAGAATACTGCCTCCTCCCAACCAAAACACTGGACTAGAGTGTTCCCTTCTGCTCTAAAAAAAACCCCAAACAAACAAAAATTCCATTGAATTTGTCTGTTTAACTTCTCAACTCCTCTTCTTAGAAAGCAGAAGGAAGGGGGGAAAAAAAAAAAACCCAGTTAGTTGGATTCCAGCTCATTACGGAGCCACGCTGCAGAACCCTCTGGCCTTGTGAAAATGCAGTCTGCAATCTGGACACCGTTTATTTAATTTCGAGAATTCCCTTTGCATGGCAAAAAGGGGTCTGAGGAAAGCAGAGCGGCGCAGATGAGGGGAAGGGTGGAAGCAGAATGCTCACAAACGTGGCGCCGGGTGCCGGCTGCTCACTGTGCTCCCTGAACTGGGAGAGAAGCAGGATCGATGGGAGGAGCAGGAAAAGTCATTCTTGACACAAACAAGGGTCTTGGGGCGCGCCACCCCATCCCAGTGCCTGGTCATGCAAGATGCAGAAATGGAGACCATGGCCCCTCAGGACCACGGAGCAGATGCACCAACTCAAGGGAGTCCTTTGGGCGCCTCCCGAGGCGCCTGCAGGGTCTGGGGCAGAGTAGGGTCTGTGTCCATGTCCTTGAGCATGGTCAGTTAACAGATAGCACCAGTTGGGAGGCTCAGGGCAGGAGACTGAGGCTCTCAGACTCTAGCACCCACTTGCCCGGCCCTCCTGGGAAGAGACTCACTTCTTTGATGGCTGCTCCGGCAGCAGGAGCCTCTCCCTCACCCCTTGGCCCTGGGGAAACTGGAATAAATCAACAAAGTGAGGTCTGACCCAGGGCACCAGCTGCCTCGGAGGGCTGGGTCACTCCTGGGCAGTGAAAAGATGCTGCACCAGATTGAAGGGCTGGAGGTGGGAAGGACAGGCTTGGGGAAGGACCTCCTGCCCAGGAATGCCTACACAGGAAGAGCCTTTCAGATGCACAACCCAGGGCATTGTGTAGCTGCTGATGGGTCCCCCAACCCCCGGAAACCCCGGGAGTTGGCCCCCTGCTGCTTCTGAGTTTTGGTGGCTCAGGGGAAGGAGACAGGAGAGAGAGAACAAGAAAGGCCAGGCCACAGAAGTCTCTCAGACATGGGAGGTAGGCAGTGTGTGTGGTGGGGGACACTGCACTGGGGTCAGGAGCCCTGGTCCCAGGCCCGCGGCTCTCTTCTTGTGTCGTCCTGGCAAACCATCCACCTGGGTCTCTTTTCTCAGTAGGGCCAATCCTACCCCACGTACCTCAGAGGGACAGGCTAAGGGTGAAAACGGATAACGGATAGAAAACACGTTTAAAAAAGTCTAAAGCGCTATTAGAACGCGAGGCAGTTCTGTCATCAGAGATGTTACCCCTTAGCTCGTTCCTCATCTCCTCGTCACACTTCTGCTTCCTTACTCAGCATCTCTTAACCGTAGGACCTCATTTATCTCAGAGGCCTTCTGAGACTCCCTAGTTGCTTCCCCCGATCACAAACCGGGACTCCAGTGGCCAAACGGGCACGCTAGGTGTCTGAGGGGGATGCCCGAAGCCTCTCGCCCCCTCACTGTCCGTTCTGGCACCTACCCTGAGGGAAGACGCTCAGCCGGCCCCTTGGTCCACCCTACGAGATGAGCTGGCCACCCATTTAGGCCGGACAGGTCTAGGGGGCCTTGGGGGACCCCGTCTGGAGTGCAATTCCTCTTCCCAATTTCCAGCAGGTGGCAGATAGAGGGAGGGAAGGCGCGCCGAGAACCAGGGGCAGGATCAGGGGTGCTCCGGCCGCCCCCCCCCAGGCCCGCCCACCACCCTCCCCCCCGCACCCCTGCTCCCGCCTCCGGGCCCTCCCCTCCCCTCCCCCAGCCCAGCCCTAGTCGTGCTCGGGCGGCGCCTGGAGCTGCCGAGGGGCGCCGAGCCCGGGGCCGCCGCTGTGCACGCGCAGGTGGTCCTTGAGCGACTCCTTGTAGCGGAAGCTCTTGCCGCACTCGCCGCACGTGTAGGGCCGCTCGCCCGTGTGGATGCGCTGGTGCTTGAGCAGGTTCTGCTTGCGGATGAAGCTCTTGCCGCAGAGCGCGCACTGGAAGGGCCGCTCACCCGTGTGCAGCCGCTGGTGGTTCTGCAGGTGCTCCTTGCGGCTGTAGGTCTTCTCGCACTCGGAGCACTTGTAGGGCCGCTCGCCGCGGTGCGTCATCTGGTGGCGGATGAGGCCCGAGTGGCAGTTGAAGCTCTTCTCGCACTCGGCGCACTCGTACGGCCGCTCCTTGGTGTGGCTGCGGTGGTGGATGATGAGGCTCTTGCGCACGCCGAAACTCTTGCCGCACTCGGGGCACGAGTAGGGCTTGCTGCGCGCGCCGTGCAGGAGCAGGCTCCGCCGCAGGCCGCCCGGGCAGCAGCTGCCGCAGCCGCCGCCCCCGCCGCCGCCCCCGGGGCCCCCGCCCGCGCCCCCGCCGCCCGCGCCCCCCGCCTGCGCCCCGCCCGCGCCCCGCTCCCGGGCCAGCGCGGGGAAGCCTTCGTCGGGGGGCCCGGCGCCCGCCGCGTTCGCGTTCTCGGCCGCCGGGAGCACCGGCAGGCTGGGCGGGGCCGGCGGCGGCGGCGGCGGCTGCGGGCCGGGGGGCGGGTTCTTCACCAGCAGCAGGCTGTCACCTGGGGAGGAGGACACGCGGAGACGTGACATGCTGACCGCGCTCGGTCCGGGCCCCGCACCCCCGCCGCCCCGGGGAGGGGCCCAGGTCCTTAACCGATTTCCCCTGCGGCTTCGTGCGAGTCGCAGGCAATCTGGGCCTCAGTTTCTCTGAAAAGTGAGGGGATTGAGCAAGGCCAGAGGCCATGTTCCCTGTGGCTCGGGGGCTCCTTGACCCTCTGACCTGCCCCAAGCCACCTGGGGTGGGTGGGGGGTGGGGAGAAGCACCGGAAGTGCGTGGAGCAGGCAGCACGCAGTTAGGAGAGGGAACACCTCCAGAAAGCGGGGCAGGGAGGCGGGGATGGGGGTGGGGATGGAGCTATTTGGAAGTCCAGTTGGAAGGGAACTGGCAGGAAATACTGAGACTTAATTGCATTCTGATGTTCAATGCTAATTTATCCAAGGAGAATCTCTCCACTGGGGGGGAAAGAATGTACCAGAACGTATCCAAGGTGAAAGCCAGACAGGAGGCCCACAGACCAAAACCATGCTGCCATTTTCAGTCAGGTTTCCTCTAAGCAGGTGGCCTTCAGACTTGAACAGCAGCATGGTCCCGGGCTCACCCTGGAGTCTGACCCCATCTGCACCTTGACCACACGGGACTGGGGCTCTCTCCACCCGGTGTGGGGGCAGCTGCCCTGTCAGCCTCCCCAGAAAGCGCTGTTGTGGCCCACACACTGCGGCCTTTTCCTCGGACCCTCGGGTCCTCCACTACCTCGGGGTCAGCGGGGCACCCAGTCCAGGCTCTGAGCAGCAGAGCAGCGTGCCAGGCCCAGCCGTCCAGACTTCTGCTTGAAGAACTCCTTTGTGTGCCCACTGTATTTAGGGGTCTTCTTACTCCTTCACCCCTCCCCCACCTCAGTGCCCGTTCACTGTCCTCTCTCCCTGGAGGAGCCCTTCCTCCACTGAGGGGCAGCTGGTGGAAGAATCTTTGTTCCCACCTCTTGTAGGCATCCTCCGCCCAGGTCCCGTCTGCTCCCTGGAGGCCATTTCTCAGGCCACATCTACCATGCTCCCACCCCTTTCCCCTCCATGCTCATCAGTGTCTGACTGAGGCCTGTCCTTACACGACACCCCTAAGTACACGGGGCCCAGCCTGCCCTCTCCATCCCCATCAAAACTGAGCAGGCAGAGAGCCCCCTGCACAGGACAGGGGCCAGCAGCCGAGGCTGAAGTAACTCTCCTGGCCTCGATCCCGGGTGCCAGGCCTTCAATCCTGGGGAACCGACTGTGGGCCTTGTTTGTCCCTCCACACAATCTGCTATTCTCACTCCTTCATAGGTGTTATTCTCAAAAGGACTCCAAGGAAACCACATGCATAGGAGCCTCCATCTCAGGGGCTGTTTCCCAGGAAACCCAGCCTGAAACGGTCCTAATCCTACCCAGATAACTCTTCAGACTCCGTGTGCACGTCAATCCACTTTTCTCAACCTTTGATCTCCCTTCCTGACCCAGCATGGCTCCCGTGGTCAGCACTGGGGTCACTTGCCATGAAACGCCCTTTATGCCTCTGTTCCTCTCCTCTCCTCTGCCCTGCTTGCCTGGGGACCCCCAACCGTGCTCAAGCAGCTGAAGACAGCTAGAGAAAATTGCACAAATCTCAAAAGCACCGCCCCCCCCAGTGAGGCACCCTACTACACTTCTCAGTGTGCCCTCCTTTTCCATCCTTTGCGAGGATGTCGTCATACCTTCTCCTCCAGCCTCTAAAGTGAGCACTTTTACTCTAGACCTCACTGGCCGGGAACTGATTCAGACAGAAGCACAGGACCTCGTTCTGGCTGATGACATTGAGGAGGAGGCTTCTGGGAGTTTTCACACTCCTTAGAGTGCAGGAAGGATGGCCCTTCCTTTCCCTCTGGTCTGGAGGTGATTGCTTAGAACAGCTGCCGCCATCTTGCTCCAGTCATACCAAGGAAGCGGAGCTGAGAGCTGGAAAGAACCTGGGTCCCGGATGATGTAGCCCCATCCTTGCATCAACTGAGGCTGAAACTGAACTGCCTCTTAGTTCTATAGGAGAAAACAGGTGTTTGTTCCTCAAGGCAGTTTGAATCAGGGTTCTAAAGCTAATGGAGAGCAGCTTACTGGACAGAGGTCCAGTTATCCCCCAACTTAAAAGAACACTCTCCCTGGACCCCATGTGCTCCCAGGCTCCAGCTACAGTCTCACCTCATCTCTGACCGCATCTCTGTTCCTTTTCATACCAATATTCCTGACGAGTGCTCTACCCTTGCTTTTACTGTTTGCGTTCAAACTCTGACAGTCAGGCATGTGTCCTAGCACACCACCGAAACAACTTCTGTCAAGGTCACCAACAACCTCCAACCTGCCAAATCAATCCACCTGCCTCTTTCCAATCCGGCATATTCAACCCCTCCTTGTGTTTGAGCTAGTTGACCCCTTCCTCTCTTGAGAGAGTCTCTCTTCTTAGCCTGGGTGATGCCCTTGCTCCTCTGGATTTCCTCCAGGCTCACACCTGGGCCTCTTTGTCTACATTCTCCCTAGATCTCAGAGAGTCCCCAGCCTTAAAACAGCCTCTGTGTAATAATTTAGCAGGCCTTTGTCCTTGATTCCTAGGAGGTAGCCTCTAAATCCTTGGAATTTCCAGGGTGATAGGAATGTCTTTGTTATTCGTGGTAGGCTCTGATGTTTTATGCTGACAGGGTAATTCACGGTAAGTGCCTCAACAGTTTAAGCTAACTAAACAGTTTAAGCTAATGGGAGGACTCAGGATGGGGGCTGGGTATGCCAGAAAGACCATCCACAGACAGGATTAGAGGGTTGGGGCTTTGAGCCCAACCTCTGGAGAGGGGACGGGCTAGAGAATGAGTTCACCTCACGGCCAGTAAGTAGTTCAATCAATCATAAGTACGTAAGGAAACTCCAGCACAAACTCTGGACACAGAAGCTTGGGTGAGCTTCTCTAAAGGGCAATGCTCTGTGTATTGTCACACATCACTGTGCTGGGACAGTGACACTCCTGATCCCACAGGGAGCAGACACCAGCTTTGTGTTTAGGACCCTTCTAGAATTGGTCCTATGGATCTCTCCTTTTGGCTTAGTTCTGCTTTGAATCCTTTTGCTCTAGTAAAACTAATTCTAAGTATAGTAGCTTTCCTGAGCCCTGTGAGCTGTTCTAGTCAACTGCTGAACCTCAGGGGTTAATGGGAACCCCTGGATTTGTAGCCAGCCAGTCAGGAGTGAGTGGGCTGGGGACCCTCGAACTTGCAGCTGGTGTGCGAATAAGAGCAGTCTTGTGGAGCAGGGCCCTTCACCTATGAAGTTTGGTCTAATTCCAGGTAGTTGCAGTGAGAAGTCGTTGCAAGCTACAATCCCCAAATTCATGTAGCCCCAAGCTCTCCCTTGAACTTCAGACCCCGCTACGTTCATCTGCCTACCTGATGCCATCTCAGATCGAACAGGCCCAACATAGAGCACTGGGTTTACACAGTAAACTGGCTCTTTCCCAGGACTCACCATTTCAGTAAAGGGCGCCACTGCTCTCCTGGTTCTTCAGGGCCCAACCCTGGGTGTCACTCTTGACCGCTCGCCCACCACACATAGTCCCTTAGCGACACGTCCAGAGTCTGTCCTGAATCCCGTCCACTTCTCTCCCTGAGCACTGACCCCATCCCAACTCTGACGGATGGTCATCTCTTACCTGCTCTGTACCAACCACTTTGGCTTCCTAAATGGCTTCCCTGCTTCTGGCTCATGGTTCCCCCCGCACTGCAGTCCGTTCCTGAACTTATCTTTTTAAAATGTAAACCAGGGGGCACTGGGTGGCTCAGTTGGTTCAGCGTCTGACTCTTGATTTTGGATCAGGTCATGATCTCGGGGTCCTGGGATCGAGTCCCAGTCAGGCTCCCTGCTCAGTGGGGAGATTGCTTCTCCCTCTCCCTCTGCCCCTCCCCCCTGCTCTCTCTCTCTCTAATAAATAAATAAAATCTTAAAAAAATACACATTCTTTAATATACAATTGAGGAATCCCTTTTACTAAAATATAACGTCCAGTTAGGATGAAGTCAGATAGGACACCAGGTCTTTCTTGCATACCCCCGGGCTGGGGAAAGGAGTTTGGCAGGGACGGGTACCTGTGTTTTACAGGTTCTGTGTTTTACTCTCTACTCCCACTACCCTCTCTCCTTCCAGCTCCTCTCCAGAAGACATGATTCCATGTCTTTAAACTTCAAAGAAACCACAGTGAGATACTAATTTCAACATTAACAAGTGGAAGGCAGGCCCACTTTGGGAGAAAGTCAAGAGGCTCTGGTGACTGGGCCCGTAGGAGGAGCATTTCCAGATGCTTCTGTCGCCCAAACTCTGGGCACTGCCTCCCCAGTGCTAAGGTTCGAAGGCCTCCCAGAGATAAAACATGAAGCAAATCATTCTATGACTCGGTGTACCCAAATTGAGGAGGTAAAATGATCTGGTCACTTGCAAAGCCTTGCAACCTCTGCAGGGACTTCCCTAGATCCGTCCCCACAACCGCACAGGTCTCCAGGAAAAGGCTTGTCCAGGCCCACGTACTCCTAGCCGACTTGGAAAAATCAGATGGTAGCATCGAGGGACAAAGGTTTGGGCAGAATTCCTGGCATGAGGTTGGATGAACTAGTACGTATGCCTTCAAGGCCAGAAATAGTGGCCTGAGCACTGTCAAGAAAGAAGTGGAAACTGCTGGGGCGCCTGGGTGGCTCAGTTGGTTAAGCGACTGCCTTCGGCTCAGGTCATGATCCTGGAGTCCCTGGATCGAGTCCCGCATCAGGCTCCCTGTGCCTGCTTCTCCCTCTGACCCTCCCCCCTCTCATGTGCTCTCTCTCTCTCATTCTCTCTGTCTCAAATAAATAAATAAAATCTTTAAAAAAAACAAAACAAAACAACAAAAAAAAAAGAAGTGGAAACTGCTGGCACTTCTTCCCGTCCTCACAGACAGTGGCCTGGCTTCCCCTGTCCCATCCCCACCCCAGCAGCAGGTCAGAAGAGGAACCACTTTAAGTTCTATTTGAAACAAGGGCATACTGCTCCTTGCCCACTCCTCCGGCCCCGGCCTGCCCTTCCAGACTGGACTAAATTTGTCTCAGACACTGGGATCCACTTACCTGACTTTTAAATGGCTTTCCAGATCAGAAATAATCTATGTCCTCAGCTCTGCCCTGGACTTTAAGCTCCCGGAGGGTGTCAGGAGTATGCACAAGGAATATATTGTTTAGCTGCTCCTTCAACACTCTGACCAGCAGACGCTAAGTCAGCCGTCTTGAGAACAAGGAGATGGTAGCAGGTCTGGCAAGGAATGCCAGCCAGACGCTAAGTGTTAAATAATCCACAAACATATGCCTAAGGTCCGTGGCCAATAAGTGGAACTTCAAAAAAAGACCCAGGAGACCCAAGTCAGGTGAGACGTTTGGTCCCATACCTGTTGTGGGTAAACAAAACAAAACAAAACCCTTCTCCCTATCTGAGCTTCAGTATCTTCACCAGCTACTGTGGGGTGCCTGCTCAGGGCTGGCTTGGGACTCCGCCCAGTGTTTTCTGGTACATGAGCCACCCACCACCATTACCTCCTGCTCAGGTGCCAGTGGGTCAGCTCCCTCCCAACCCACCCTCCTTTCCCTGCTCTTAGGGGCTGAACTACGTCCCCTGGAAAGATGTGTCGAAATCCAAACCCCCAGGACTGCAGAAAGTGACCGTATTTGGAAATGGGATCTTCACAGAAGTAATTAGTTAAGATGGGGTCAGACTGGAGTAGGGTAGGCCCTGAAGACAGCCAGGTGAAGACACAGACACGCAGGCAGAACACCACGGGGGACAAAGGCAGAGACGGAGCGACGCACCTATAAGCCAAGGGAACGCTAACCCTTGCTACAAACACCAGAAGCTAGGGATAGGCAAGAAAGGGTTCCCCTACGGCTTTCAGAGAGGGCATGCCCCTGCCGACCCCTCGACTTTGGACTTCTGGTCTCCAGAACCGGAAGAGACAACACATTTCTGTTGTTTTAAGCCACCCAGTTTGTGGTACTTGGTTAAGTCAGCCCTAGGACAGAAACACACCGGCCATCCTCCAGAAGGAAAGGGGACAGTGCTCTGATACAGATGGGCGAAAGGCTGGCATGACAGAACATCACCTATGGGGGGCGGGGGAGGCGGAGGCAAGCAACCATCCCCGCAGATGAAAGACCAGGGGCCCCAGGGGGCGCGTTACTCACTGGGGCCAGAATCTAGTCCGAGCTCTCCTTCCATTGAGTCGCGAGGGCCCCATGGGTACGGCTGTTCCTCCTGCTTGATCCATGACAGAATGTCGTGCGCCGAGATCAGAGACTCTGTTGATGGAGAGAAGGCAGTCTGAGATGCTGTTCACGTCCACTGAGCCTCCCATCAGAGGTTAGAGAACCATCACGTGCAAAGGTCCCTGCTGGTGCTCGCAGGGCACGTGGTGGTAGTGGTCTTGCATTTCATACTGGCCGTCCTCACCCTCCCTGCCCTCAGACGTGGTATCTCGCTCGTGCTCACTACATCGGGAGTCGGCCAGGGAGGAGGCGGCCCGACCCAGTGTCTGTGCAGACGCAGAACCAAGATCGGAACCTGCGTCTCCCAGCTCTGTCCACGGAGCCCCAGAGCAAACTCTGGGTCCAGAACAGGCCAGAGGGCAGCCTGCTGTCTCACAGCCCGCGGGACCAAGGGCTGAGTAGTAGGACTTCAGAACCAGCAGCCAGAGAAGCGGTGAACAAAGGTCTCGAGAGAGCTGGAGTGTAGACTGCTGACTCTCTATCAGGAAGGGCTGGCTTCCCCTCCTGGCCTGGACCCCTTCAGTTTCTCCACTGTGAAGTTGTAGGGTTGAAACAACAAGGAATGCTAGATTTTATGTCTGATCTTCTCTTCCTGGTATGTGGGGGAGGATGAGACTATGGGTCATAACCAAACGAGAGGACACTGGACTTCCCCAGCTGTGCAAGCACATGCGTGCGTGCGTACACACCCACACAGATACCCACATGGACACACACACACACACACATGCACACACACACACATATGTGTGCAGGCCCCAGACGGGTGGAGCTTCTTTACTGTTCTATATGCCTGGACCTTACCCAGAAGTTTCTTGGAAGACATTTAACTAGTGTTCACCCAGGAAAACTTGCATAAAATGTAAATTTCTTTCTTTCTGTCACAGAAATATACCCAACTTTTAAAAGCCTTTCTGGTTATGTTTATTGTTCAAAAACTGTTGTTGCAGAAATAATTTTAGTATCAGTTACGTTGACACAATAAATTATCAATTTAATGATTCATTTAGAAAAGTCCTCTCTTGGGGTGCCTGGGTGGCTCAGTCGTTAAGCGTCTGCCTTTGGCTCAGGTCATGACCCCAGCGTCCTGGGATCGAGCCCCACGTCAGGCTCCCTGTTCAGGCAGGAAGCCTGCTTCTCCCTCTCCCACTCTCCCTGCTTGTGTTCCTGCTCTATTTCTCTCTCTGTCAAATAAATAAATAAAATTAAAAAAAAAAAAGTCCTCTGTACTTTACAAATGGTTATATTCCAAAATCCGTACGAAGTTCCTAACTGAAGAACATGCTGTATTTTATTCTCTGAGCCTTTCATTGGCCTTTAACCAAAAGTAATCAGATTGATTTCCCCGCATACAAAGTTCAGTAAGAGTCTCCTTGTCCTTGATATTCATCCTGGTATCTTGCTCACCTGAATTGGGGTCTGTTGGAATATCTCTCTCTGCCAGATCCTGCTGATCCCATACGCACGGGTGCTCCTCCTGTTTAATCCGGGACAAGAGGTCCTGGGCAGAGGCCGGGGAGTCTGTGGGAAAAGAACAACGGAGGCGTCAGGGGACACGAAATGCCTGCAAGTTTGTGCGCTGAGTAAATCTCTCATTTCCTGCAATTATTTCTTTTCCTTAAAATTCAGGCATAATTAACGTATGCTAATTAATTAAAGGTTTAAGTCGGCTTGGCCCCAATTAATGGAGCTTTTGCTGCAAATAAGGGTATACTACAGGGGAGCGTCATTCACGGTGACTTCGAGAGAGTCTTGCTGTGCTTTGGGAACTTCAGTCCTTAGACTGAGACTCAGCTTGAGTACAGACCACCACCAAGGACAGAGGTATTCTTAAGGGGATTTTCCAGAACACGATGCCTTCCATGAAGCCGTTTAGATCCACCATTTTATTGGGATTTTTCTTTCTTTTTCTTTTTAGATTTATGTATTTATTTTAGAGAGAGACAGACAGACAGTGAGCACATGAGCAGGGGGAGGGGGGAGGGAGAGGGAGAGAATCTCAAGCAGACTCCGTGCTGAGCAGAGAGCCCCACTCAGGGCTCAATCTCACGACCCTCAGATCATGACCTGAGCCAAAACCAAGAGTTGGACGCTTAACTGACTGCGCCACCCAGGCGCCCCTTACTGGGATTTTTCTAAGGTGTATGCTACGTTTTTCCTCTGCGGCCTGCTAAAACTCATTTAACTTTATTGCCTTCTTATCTCTTACAGATTTCTTTGAAGATATTAATACTGTGCCGCCGTCCAGGAGCATGCTTGATGGAAAGGGACCGGCCTTTCCCCCACTCAGATGCCGCTATTACTTAACCTGGGAGTGTGAGGCTCTGACTAAGAGGGGCTAAGGCTTGTGGAGCTCTAACCTGTGGATACGTATGTTACTAGATCTTGTGATGGGTAATTCTGTGACAGCCAGGCCACAGTACACACATAGTTGGCCAGACATTATTCTAATTTTTTTTTAAGATTTTATTTATTTATTTGTCAGAGAGCGAGAGAGCACAAGCAGGGAAAACAGCAGGCAGAGGGAGAGGGAGAGGTCGACTTCCCGCTGAGCAGGGATGTGCGGCTTGATCCCAGGACCCTGGGATCATGACCTGAGCTGAAGGCAGATGCTTAACTGACTGAGCCACCCAGGCGCCCCCAGACATTATTCTAGAGGGTTCTGTAAACGGATTTTATTTTTTGAGAAGATTAATATTTCAATCAGCAACCCCTGCCTTCCATAATGTGGGTGGGCCTCATACCAACAGGTGAAGGCTTCCATAGAAAAAGACAAACCACCCCCAAGGAAGAGGGAATCCGGCCAGAAGACTGTGCTGGGTCTCCAGCCTGCAGATTCTGGACATGCCAGCCTCCACAATCACTGAAGGCAGTTCCTTAAAATCAGTCTGCCTGTCTGTCTCTCTCTCCACACGCAGATACATACCCACACACACCCTGTGGGTTCTCTGGAGCACCCTAATACACATATGCTCTCAGAGGCTTCTCACACAGAGTCCAGCTGGAACGTCACCTAAGAGGAAACCCACCCCGCCCCCCTGACTACCCCACGGGCACAGAGGCAACAACCCATAAATACTTGTTGAAAACAACGAAAGCTCTTCCCAGTCAGGAGCAGGTCCTATGGACTGATATATTCCCAGACCACAGCGCTTCATCATAAAGTTTCTTACACTTAGTACTTCTGCCCTGATGCTCCTCTTCAAGGGGAGGAAGGAATAGTTAAAAACTGATATAAAAAGAGAGGTAACAGGACGAGCTAAGCCCAGATGTGCTATGTTTGTGCCCTATGGGAAATCCTGTCTCTCTGCCCATTCCGGACCCAACTCTTACATTTCCAGCTCTGGCCTCTGGTCTGCCACCCACGACGGATGATGCTGGGGGCCTGCAGACCATGCTGGCCCTTTCCGCTCTCTCCCTGGCTTCGGGCAGCTACTGGGCTCACTCACCAGTAATGGACTCCGTGGGGATGGCTCTTTCCTCCAGGCCCCGCTGACCCCGGACACATAGGGCTTCCTCCCGTTTCACCTGCGATGATGAATCCTGTGCAGACACCAGGGGCTCTGCTCCTGGGGAGAGAGAAGGATGTCATTTGGGGTTTTTTCTGAACAATCATCACCCAGATGTTCTCGGGGTCAGGAATACAGCACATAGAAGCACAGGAGCCTCGGGCTCCTGTGGGCAACTGCGGGAAGCAGAAGGTTCTGCGAGCAGAGAAATAATCAGCATTCCGGACAAAGGGGTAGGCCAAGCCGCGGGATGCGGTGTAATGAGGTCCGGAGAGAGTTCCAAAAATGGCCCAGCCTGGGTTTGGTGCTAATCAGGGCAAGGCCAGAAGTTTGACCTCTGTGTACAAGATGTTCATGTTCATTTTTCACCCCAGTCAGAGGGAGGTGGCCACACACACACACACACCCACACCCCATTACCAGCCTTCTGCCTGGCCCCAACCTGGATGGATAATGCAGTGTCCTCACACATACAGGACAATGATATATCCTCTCTGTAGACCCCAAGATGTGACAAACAGGGTGCGTCCTGATGTTCTGTGGTGCGACGTACTAGCCCTGAGAGCAGGCGGCTCAGGTGGCTGGGGGGAGATCAGAGGAGGAACCGGAAGACTTGGATCCTGGTTTCCACTGTGCCCCCAGCCCAGCAGGTGAGCCATCCGACCTCTCTGGTTCTCGGCCTGCTCGTTCCACCCACAACACGGGCACAGCGGTCACCATGCCAGCGCACGCACAGTGATGGATGACAACTAGGTGACACTGCTGAGGTCCAGGGCCGTAAGCATGAAGGGCTGCCCCAGCTGCTGACCTCAGCCCCTGCAGTGCTTGAAGATGGGGAGCGGGCCGCCAGATGAACTGTCCACAACACGCCAATGCACAGAGACAGAGCCGATCGGTGGTGGCCAGGGGCTGGGGGCTGGGGGGAGGTGGGACTGACTGCTCACGGGTCCGGGGTTTCCCGTGATGAAGAGGTTCTGGAATTAGATCATGGTGATGGTTGCACAACTTTGTGAACCCCTGAATTATACACTTTAAAAGGGTGACTTTATTTATGGCATATGAATTATATTCCAATGAAGAGAACAGACTGGAAAGGAAGGGGCTGCCTCTGAGTGACCTTCTAAAGGAACTTCCTGAAGTGGGGCGCCTGGGTGGCTCAGTCGTTAAGCGTCTGCCTTCGGCTCAGGTCATGGTCCCAGGGTCCTGGGTTCGAGCCCCGCATCGGGCTCCCTGCTCCGCGGGAAGCCTGCTTCTCCCTCTCACCCTCCCCCTGCTTGTGTTCCTTCTCTCGCTGTGTCTCTGTCTGTCAAATAAATAAAAAATAAAAAATCTTGGGCGCCTGGGTGGCTCAGTTGGTTAAGCGACTGCCTTCAGCTCAGGTCATGATCCTGGAGTCCCGGGATTGAGTCCCGCATCGGGCTCCCTGCTCGGCAGGGAGTCTGCTTCTCCCTCTGACCCTCCTCCCTCTCATGCTCTCTGTCTCTCATTCTCTCTCTCTCAAATAAATAAATAAAATCTTTAAAAAAAAAAATCTTTAAAAAAAAAAAGGAACTTCCTGAAGAAGGGCAGAGTTTGTATGATAAGGCAGAGAACACAGTTCAGGCTCGGCTGCACCAGGGGCTGCACTCAGGAGAGCTGAGGGCCTGACGAAAGGCCCCCGGGGCACAGCCAGGACTATAGCCCTGGAACCTTCCATTCCAGCGAGAGCTGACCAGGGACAGCACTGTCAGGAACTACATCTCCTCGGCTCCTCTCCTGCCCTGCCCTGGACCTGGGGCTCTTTTCAGCTGCCATCACCTGTGTCTGGATCCATTAAGATTTCTCTCTCTTCTGGGTCACGCTGCTCCCACACGCAAGGCTCTTCCCTGGGCTCCACCTGGGATGGAGCATCTGGCTTGGGCACTGCACCCTCCGTGTCTGGAATGAGTTGGAGGGGAAGGAAGCACACACAATGAATTTGACCAACGGATCCCGATCAAGGGCAGCCGCAGAAGTCTCCCCCACCCAAGACCCCCTCCCCAGCAGAGAGCCCCTCTCGGTGGTCGCCGATACCTATGTTAGCTCATCTCGTAGAAGGAACCCTGAAAACAAGCCAACAGACGCCCAATTTCCAGCGTAGAAATAGCAGGACTCCGAAAGCCAACAGCAGACAGACTGCGGCTCATCCATGGGGAGGCAGCGTGTAGTCACATGCCAATGATGCAGTTTGGCCGTGTTCCAGAACAAAAGCAGTGCAGTGCTCAATGCTATAGTGACAGGCCCTGTTACTGGGTTTCTAACTGTCATCTTGTTATACTCATTCTTTCTTTATAGCGTTATGAGCAGATAGTTACTTGCATTTCCATTAGGGATGAACACAAACACTTGGCCCAGGCTGATAAGCGTTTTACTGCCCTCTGCACAGACTGCTTGCCCTGGAGGAGGGAAGGGGCTCTTACCCAGGGACATCAGGGTTTTATAGTTCTCCTTAACAAGGTTGTTGTAAAGCTCCTTCTGCCATTCGTCCAAGTTCTTCCACTCATCCTCAGAGAAGTAAACAGCGATGTCGACAAACGTCACGGGAACCTTGGCCAAGAAGAGTTTTAGTCTGACACCTGCTTGCTTCTCCCCACAGCCTCCTCTCCGTTGGCCACGGGGCCCCTTCCACCCTAGAGCCTGCTTCTGCTCGCCATGGCTCCCCGTCCCCCAAATCCCAGCCCAGTCCACAGGAGTGGAGTCAGCCCACTCTATTCCTGATCTTCTCGTGCTCCCCAAACAAGGATGGTCAACACTACCTTTTTTTTTTTTTAAAACGCATTTAACCATATCCTCTGTAATTCCATGTTTAGGGAAACTGGGTCCCTGAAGGTAAAGCCAAAGTCAATGTGCTGCTTTCGGCACTCAGGGTGACAGAGGTGTGGAAGGTTCTCCGAGAGGGGATCAGTGAGCCGAGGACAGTAAAACCCTGTTACAAAACCTGTCTTTCCAGTCAGGTTATCTCAGTAAGGTACACAGTTACATTTTTGTCATTAAAACATGTAAATCTAAGGGCATGTGCTAGAGCTCCAGGATCTTGATCTGTTTCGTTCACCACTATATCCCAAGCATCTAGAAGCAGAGAGTCTGGAGCCAGTAAATATTTGTTGAATATGTTGAGCGGCTGGCTGTTGCCAATACTAGAAAGTTCCACCGCAGCCTGAGTCATCCACCCCAGATGCCGGGCCCCTGTTATTTTAGGCGGTCTCGTCTGTTCTATAAAACTGTTACTTCGGTTTGACAAGGGTCCTCTGGACTCATCTCGGATGCTCAGCAGCGTGGCCTTGCCTTGGCCCGCATCGTTCAGAATGGTTTCACTTCATGACTTCAACATCTGAACTTCCCTTCTCGGACACCCGGCCCTGCCCCCACCCACCCCCCACTCTCACACCCACAGGACCAGCCTTCCACTCGCACTCAGAAATCCAACCCCTCCCTTCTCCCTGGCCCCAATTTGAGTCCACTGGTCTTTGCACCTGCACACAGGGCCAAGCCAGCCTATGTGGCACCCATTAGGAAAGGACCAGCCCTCTGGGCTCCAGGCCCACTGGTGTCCAGCTCGGTGAGTGGGCAGCGCCTTTACACAAATTAGAAATGTCTGCTCTCGGGGCGCCTGGGCGGCTCAGTCATTGAGCGTCTGCCTTCGGCTCAGGTCAGGATCCCAGGTTCCTGGGATCGAGCCCCGCATCGGGATCCCTGCTCCGCGGAAAGCCTGCTTCTCCCTCTCCCGCTCCCCCTGCTTGTGTTCCCTCTCTCGCTCGCTCTCTCTGTCAAAGAAATAAATAAAATCTTTAAAAAAAAAAAAAGAAAGAAATGTCCGCTGTCACATCAGGTGCTCGTAACCCTACGGGTATCCTGTGCAGGTGTTGTGTGCGTACTTGTATGTCACCCACTGACTGAGAACTCACCCACCACCCATCTTTAGAGACAGAACAGAACTTTTAATTTCCTGGACCTTCCACCAGACTGGGGCATATCCCCAAGCCGCGAAAACCGATACAGACCACTTTCTTCATTTTCATTTCCTGCCCCTAGACAAAAGTCACACAATTCTGCAGGCGACATCCACCATACGTTCATACCACTCGTCCCAGGAAGCCTCTGGTGGATCTTGTGGACCTCTCCTGTGCTCTCTGGGAGGCTTCTTCCAAACTCTCCCCTCTCCCCAACCCTCCCCAGCGCTCCCCCGTCTTCCCCATCCGTCCTGGATCCTGATCCCAGGTAGCTGCTGGCAAGCTTCCTTGCCCTTCTCACCAAGCCAACCCCCCGCTAATGTGCCCTTCATTTCTCCTCCAGCCCCTGCCTGTGAAACTCGACTCAAACAAACTTTTCTCTTTGACATCTCAGGCTCTCCCTCTCCAGTGGCTTTCCCTTGCGGGTCATCCAACTTAAGACGAACCGCCACTCAACTCTGTTGTCTCAAGCGATTCGACTCTCCCTCTTCACTTAAAACACCCCAAGAGACACGCTTTGTGTTTCCTTCTTCACAATTCATGCATCCTTTAACGCCTTAAAATCTTGTCTATGAACTCCCCATGCTCTGAAACCACACCCTGGAAGGCTGTCAGTAGCCTCCTGTTAACCCTTACCCTTTCAGACCTCTTTGCAAGGGCAGATCGCCTTTCTGGAATCTCCTGCTTGTTTTCCACGACTCTGCTTCCTCCTGCCCACTCAGCTTACCACCTTCTCTTCCTCCCCCAACCCCAAGGCTCTGCCCTTACGTTTCCCTGTCCCTTCACTTTTTCCTCAGCAAGTTCATTCTTTGCACAACTTCAGTGGTTACCTCTGTGCGGATGATACTCTTCAGTTTTCCTTGTTCCCTATAGAATTCAGATTTCAACAGCCCTCTGAGTGGCTCTGTTTAATCGCTTCTTAAGTACCTCAAACTAAATGTATCCAACACCAAGGTCATCATCTTTTCCAACATGCCAACTCCTCTGCCTCACCTCACCATTTTTATGAAGAGTCACAATTCTGGAATCATATTCCCACAGTTGGAAAGAGCCATCACTACATAAAAACTTCCCTGTGCCAGGATACAGCAGAAGTCTGAGACCGGCCAGAGACAGCAGGGAGCCTACAGTCTAGCTGGACAGAAAAGACTGCCTGTGAATTATCTGTCAGCCAATTAACAGGCACACTAGAATCCAGGAGGCACAAAGGATCTGAGAGACAACAGCCTTCCTTGAATCTGACAAAGAGAATGCACTTAGCATGGCCAACAGTACACAATGAATTATAACTATTAAGAGCAACATTAATTAACTCTCTCATGGTGCTTCATGGGGGTGGGTTTTAAAATATGTCCACAAATTCTTTGGCAGTCCCTTCAAAAAGTAGAGCCTGATGTTCCTCCCCTTTGGCGTGGGCAGGATTTAGTGACTTGCTTCTAACAAACACATTAAGGAGTGATGTGTACAATTTCTGAGACTAGGTCATAAAAGACAGGACAGCTCCATCCCGGTCTCTCTCTTGGCTCACCCACTCTGGGGGGAGCCAGCTGCCATGTTGTGAGGATATTCAAGCGGCCACGTTGGGAGGTCCACACAGTGAGGAACTGAGGCTTTGCCAACAGCCAAGTGAGTGGGCCATCCTGGAGGCAGATCCTCAGGCCTCAGCCAGGCCTTCAGATCACCACCAACTCAGTCAATAGCTTGATTACAACTTCATGAGACTCTGAGCCAGAATCACTCAGCCAAGCTGCTCCTGAATTCCTAACCCACAGAAACTGCAAGATGGCAAATAATTACTTTTTTTAGGCTGCTAAGTTTGGGGAGTAATTTGCTACATGGCAATAGAAAACTAAGACGACAGGGGCACCTGGGTGGCTCAGTCGTTAAGCGTCTGCCTTCGGCTCAGGTCATGATCCCGGGGTCCTGGGATCGAGCCTCACATTGGGCTCCCTGCTCAATGGGAAGCCTGCTTCTCCCTCTCCCTCTGCCTCTCCACCCTGCTTGTGTTCCCTCTCTCGCTGTGTCTCTGTCAAATAAATAAAATCTTAAAAAAAAAAAAAAGAAAGAAAACTAAGACGACAGGGTACATAGTGTTGTCCATCTACAAAATCAGTGAATCCTCACAACCCGTGTCCTAAATGTGCTGTCATCTTCGTCTTACAGATGAGAACCCTGAAATTCAGAGTGACCAGCTGGGTATTTACTTACAAAATTATTTACTTATACTTTACTTCTTTCCAAAAGATATGGAGACCTAGAAGACCCAGTCCCTCACGTGAAAGTGTGAGCTCTCCAGCTGGACAGAGTCACTCAGCAAACACCTTCTGGATACTGACCGAAGCTGGTGCAGTTATAGACAAGGAGACACAGC
>NC_138380.1:6167665-6235010 GCF_054177405.1 Leptonychotes weddellii
ATCGAATATCCAGCAAAAAGGATCAGAGACCTTTCACTTTCTAGATAAGCAATCAACTTCATTTATTTTCACATCTGTGGCTGAAACAGAGGCTCATCTAATGGTGACAATGAAAAACTTAGTAAGCAAAGAGTGAATCTGGTTACAGTCCACATCTGGGTCTACTCCGAGGAGATAGGCCTATTTGTGTGTGACAGACTTCTTAGCCCAGGGGGCAGACTGATGAAGGGCACATTCCTGGGTTCTCCTCTTTCCTGCCTTGTCCTGACAACCAATCCTCAGGTACTTCAACTGCAGTTAAATGCATGGTTTCTCTCAGGAGCCTTCGATGGACCAAGTTTCTCCACACACTGAAACCTTCGCGGTTCGACTTAACTTTTCCACTGAGCGCATTTTATGTATCCACCCTTGAATCTTAAGCAAACAAACTCTAGAGCTGGCCTGGAGTTTTACCTGGTAGAGGATGGGTGCCGGGAAAGGAGACCAGAATGCACAGCTGAAACCCCCTGGTGTGTATGGGGCTGAGGATTAGGAGAACACCTACTTGCATCTTTCTGGCATGGCCCTGCCCATTCCCTTTCACTGAGCTTCATGGCTCTGGCCTCATTGGTATTTGAACCGTGTTCACAGCCTGACAAAGTTTGGGTCCCTGCTGGCTACAGTTCCTTGCAGAAAGGACTGTGGGCTCTATCTGCAGCATTTTAACCCACAGGTCTCTTTCATTAATAAGCTCTGTGTCCTCATTAAATCTTTGACTTAAAAAAAAAGAATTTCTGATGTTATCTAGACCAACATCACACCTCATGTAGGAATCCCTTTCAAGCACACTCTGGCAAATGCTTAAATGCCTCCAGAAAAGGGAGCTCACCACCTAAAGATAATACTTTGGTTCTTCTCCCTCTTAATTAGGAGACCAAGGTGCAAACCAGAGCTGGGTCTCACACCAAGTTCCTAGTGGGTCAGCAGTGAAGCTGGAACCCTGGCTTTGGGAGCCCCAGAACCCCCACATTTATGCGTGGTACGGGTCCAGATTCTAGCTAGAAAGCTCTTAATCCCAACATGCCAGGGTTCTGTTCGTCAGTTGTCTTGGTTTGTTCTATACTGGGATTTTTTCATCGCCTTCAGACTATAAATTACAGCAGCAGACTAGGTCTCACACCCATTTCTTAAGTCTCCCATGACCCCTGGTATTGTGAATGTCACAGAGCAGATGTTTCATAAATGCAATCATTCTAAAGAGCATGTTCAGACAGAACCTTCCCAGGAGCAAAGCTAGCTGGGGTAACACTTTCCTAGTGTGTTTAGGCAGAGCTAGGCTGGGTGAAGGTTGGGCTAGGTGATAAGGAAAAAATGGGTCTCTCTGTTATCATTTCATCAAGAAAGTGTTCTAAGTACTTGCAGACCTTGTTTCCAGGCATCTTGGAAAGATTCAGGGGAAACAGAGTATAGGAATAAACAGCTTTACTGCCCAAGACTTAGGGCTGTCTTTGTTTCCCACCTCAGGCTCCCAGCAAGAGTAACACAAATCGAGTTCCGTCAAGTTTCAACAAGAAATGTCTCTGCTCTGATTTAGGGGTCTTATGTGGCTTTGCCTGGATAGAAGCCAGAGATAGAGAATTCTGGCAGAAGAAATGTGTCACAAGTTTTATGATTTTTTTTTTTTTAATTTCCAGAGGCTCACTTTTTTCCTTTTACCAGCCTCATTTTGCAGATGAAAATTTGCAATTTCTAAAGGGAAAGGGAGTTATGTCTAACTGCAAAGCCACTGAGGAGTAGGACCACGCTCAGATACTCTCCTCTGACCGAATGTCCCCGACAAAAGAACACATGGTAGCCAAGGTCCCTAAAAGCAGAACAAGCAGCAAGAGGCTGTCCTTGTCTGTATGTGGTGCTCAGCGCTCAGGGATCTACAGAGTTCCTCAATCTGCCCATTGCCACTGGGGAGAGTCAGAAGGGGTGAACATACACTCTGATGGCTCAAGAAAGCTGCATTACAGCACCATCATCTCACAACTGAGGAAATGAAACCTGAGACCCACTGGCACTTTCTGAAGCTCCATAACGCTTCCGGAAAGTGCTGTGATCTATTCTGCTGAGGACTGTCAAGAATACAAGACACCAGGAACGGAAAAATCAGCTTATTAGCTTGGAAATACGGAAAAATTTGATGTAAATGACTCCTTCTAAGAAACATGGTTCAGGCACAAATCTTAGGCTGTTCTGAAATTTCTCTGGGCTCTCTAGATTTTAAAGCTAGTGCTGAGAACACTGCTCCCACTTTTTTAACTAGGACTTTGGCAAATGTTCCTAGCAGTTTAAATGCCAGTAAGAGCCTGAATTCTGCAAATCAAACTATGCAAAGAACTGTTCTCCTTAAGAAGCTTTTAAAGTCAAACTTCTTGCTCCCCCAATATTAACCAAAATGGATTAGAAGAATTAATCCAGGAAACCTAGGAAGGCAGTCTTGAGTTACCATTCCGGGAGAGGCAGTGCATGAGCAGAGGGGCAGACCTTAGCTCGTGCCAGGGAGAAGCAGTACCATGGCCCGAGGCTCCAGCACTCTCTTCTAACAACCATCTTACCATCAGGGAATTAATGAGGTTCAATTAAATATCCTCATGCCTCGTGATGGGCTTCGAGTTCTGGAGGCTCTTCCCATGCACCTGTCCCCACCTAGAGCCACAATCATTATCAACTTATAACCCTGTGATGGAGTAACAGGGGCCAAATCTTGCTTTCCAACCTCTCTGCAACCTTCTTATATAACTTCTGCTCAGGTAATACTTTTGTAAAGATCGGGATGCTGGGCTTCCTTCCAGGTCTTTCTGGGTTTCAAAATGTCGTGTTCTTGTGATGTTATGAAGTTCCAAAATTCCAGCAATGTCTCTAGTCAAGTGTCTAAGATCCCAAATTCATCGCCGGGCCACACAGCGATTACCGCAGGGGGGGTGCTGGGACTCGCGGGCACAGGTAACCGGAGAACATAGATAACCATGAAAGGAGCGAGGTTTACAAAACCCCCCCTCCGCTCCCTTCCCCATACCACTGACCGGCCTCTAGCCCTTCGGTGTTAACGGCTAGGCCAGAGGTCTCGAGCCCAGGGAGGAGGGGCCCCGGGGGGTCCGGCGGCTGTCCGGATGGGTCACCGTCGCCGCCGCAGCCTCCGCTGTGGCCCGACCGCAGGTGGTCCTTGAGCGTCTGCTTGTAGCGGAAGCTTCGGCCGCAGTAGGCGCAGGGGTAGGGCCGCTCGCCCGTGTGGATGCGCTGGTGCTTCATGAGGTGGTGCTTGCGGATGAAGCTCTTGCCGCAGTGCGCGCAGCTGAACGGCCGCTCGCCCGTGTGCAGCCGCCGGTGGTTGAGCAGGTGCTCCTTGCGCATGAAGCTCTTACTGCAGTCAGTGCACGGGTACGGACGCTCGCCCGTGTGGATCATCTGGTGGCGAATCAGGGCCGAGTGGCCATTGAAGTCAATGCCGCACTGGGGGCAGGAGAAAGGCCGCTCCTGCGCGTGCCCCCGCTGGTGGAGCAGGAGGCTGATTTTCAGGCTGAAGCTGCGGCCGCACTGCGCGCAGCGGAAGGGCCTCTCGCTCGCGTGAGCCCGCCGGTGGCTGGTGAGTCGGGCCTGGTCGGCAAAGCGCTTGGGGCAGTCGGGGCAGGGGAAGGGGCGCTCGGTGCTGTTGTGGACCCGGAGGTGGTAGGTGAGTCTTGACGGGTGCGTGAAAGTTCTGGCGCAGTGTGGGCAGGTGGGGGGTGTCTCGCTAGCATGGGGCTGGGAGCTGCCGCTGAGATCGGCCTGCTGGGGAAAGTGCTTCGGGCACTGGGCACAGGACAAGGGGGGCTCACCCGTGTGGCTACACTGGTGGGTCAGCAACATGTCTTGGCTGAGGCTCTTGCCACAGTGGTGGCAGGAGAATATCTGCTCCCCGGCTGGAGGTGGCAGGGGGTAGCTACCCAACTGAGTAAAAGTCACTTGGCCCTCAGAGGCTTCGGCCAGGTCAGTGACTGGACGTCCAAAAGGCGCCATGGATGCGGACGGCTGGGTTTTGAAAGCCACATCTGAAAAAGTATCCTTTGCCGCTGGTGGTGGAGAAGAGAAGGTGACTGGAACCTCTGGGCACAAAGAGGCTCTGGCGAGGCTTTCGGCTTTGATGACAAGCTCTTCATCTGAAAGAAAGGACTCAGAGTCACACCTGTCAACAGCTGTCTCGTGGCAACTGCCGTAATCCTACCCAGCTCCAGCAGACTGCACGGAGCTCTTAATTGGCTCAGATAGGAAGCTCAGTGGAGGTCTGAGATAATCATCAAGGCATGTATAGTCCCTGCAGCAAATCATCAGAGGGCTCGCCGCTGCACCTCTCCAATGCTCCCTGCTCGGAAAAGGAGAAACCCCGGCATCCACCTTTGCCAGCTCTCCTTTCATTCGGTTTCTCCTCTGCTCCAGGACTTTGATTCTGTTGCCTTTTGTGACAAGGCCTAAAATTACGCATTCATCCACTCCTACTCCCCTTCAGTCTGCCAGATAAATCCTTCCTGTTAGCTCTCCGTACTTTCCCTGAAAATCAAGTCCGTGTTTCTGCCTCTGCTCTCTGCTCAGTCTGCCCTCCCTTTTGTAGCCTGCATCCCTTTCTTCCCATCTTCCCAAAGTATGCCCAACCTTGTCACACCAATCTTGCAGGGCCCAATTCTGGCTTCACAGCCTGCTGTGGGCCTTATCTAGACACCCAAACTAAAACTGACGTATGTTTTCCAAACTCCTCATTTCTTTTATAGAAGTCATCCGTCCCACTCACCCTGGAGACTTAACAGTAGGCACACCCAGTACTGATGTGTGTGTGCCCGATATAAATATCCCAAGGAGCAGAAACAGCTATTTTTTATTTCTGTTTCCTAGAGTCTAAAAGAACATAGGGAATAGAAGATACTTAAAAATAGGTTGCATTAAGTAATATAAATGACTGGCTTCCTTCTGACCTTGATGTTCTCTTCTACAATACAGATGGTGCTAAGGATCTTGTAAAGAAGCTGTTTGCTTCTTCTGCCATCACTGTCCTGAGGGAGAGCTCTTGGTCGACATTTGTGCCTCTCCAAGGACACTCTTGTCACTATGGCTAGTCTCCTCCTATCCTTTTCTAAATGATCCTCAAATGTTCTTCTGTCTTTCCCCATTCTCATACCTTTGGTCCCTCTGTGTGCATTTGTTTCTCGTCCTCTAACAAATCTACTTTGTCTTTATACTTAAAATATATCTTAGTTTGATTTCATTTTCATCTCTAACTTATGTGAGCCTGTCTTTTCCCCCCTTTCCCCATTCTTCTTCCACTTCCTTGCCTCCATAACCCCCTCCTGTCCTCGGCTTCCTCTGTTGGTCCTGGCCTAAGCAGAGGCTGGGTGTGGGCATCTCTGATTCCTCACTCACCAGCATAGGCGCCCTTGTGCATGTCGCTCTCCTTGGTCTCCTGTGGGGCCCCAACCTGGGGCTCTTCCTCTTGTTTGATCCAAGACAGAATATCTGATGTTGAAATGCCAGGCTCTATTTGGGGGAAAAAGAGAATGGCCTTCAGGGCTCGACTCAGAAAGAGAAAATGATCTCGTTGGCTTGTTGAACACTGTCTTGCCCAAATATTTATCTCTGATTACAAAACCAAAACTGAACCAGCCTTTAAAAAAAGGCATACATCTGAGAACCAGTTCAAAATGAAGCCAGATTTAATGTATTTTTACATGATATACTCAACTTCAGTGACTGTTTTCATTTTAAAACAAATCAGTTTTTATTTTGGAGAGGATGCCCTGACATGCATTTAGAATTAGCGGTGCCTTTCATTTTGTTAGCACTCTCACTTCCAGAATGTTTTTACTTTCTCTCACAGCTTTGTTTATGAAATAATGAAGCAGGGACTCTTCTCCATTTCAGTAGAGAGGGATTATTTTCTCCATTTCAGAGGTTAAATACATTGCCAGTAAGGAAGTATTTATGATGAAACGCCATATTATCAAAGGTCTGCTTTAAAATATAGCAGGAAAAAAGCAGAAGAAACCAAGATTGACCAAAAAAGTTTGTCTTAGATGTTAATTAAAAAACAAAGACATTGGGGCGCCTGGGTGGCTCAGTTGGTTGGGCGACTGCCTTCGGCTCAGGTCATGATCCTGGAGTCCCGGGATCGAGTCCCGCATCGGGCTCCCTGCTCGGCAGGGAGTCTGCTTCTCCCTCTGACCCTCCTCCCTCTCATGCTCTCTGTCTCTCATTCTCTCTCTCAAATAAATAAATAAAATCTTAAAAAAACAAAAAAAACAAAGACATTGGGGCGCCTGGGTGGCTCAGTCGTTAAGCGTCTGCCTTCGGCTCGGGTCATGATCCCGGGGTCCTGGGATCAAGTCCCACACTGGGCTCCCTGCTCGGCGGGAAGCCTGCTTCTCCCTCTCCCACTCCCCCTGCTTGTATTCCTGCTCTCGCTGTCTCTCTCTGTCAAATAAATAAATAAAATCTTTAAAAAACAAAAAAAAACAAAGACATTCCCAGAATTACAAAGTCAGGTCCTTTTAAACACAGATCTGACTCCTTAGAAACATACTTTTCAGGTTCCCAATTCTGGACTCTAAAAGATCGTATTACTTCTGCCTATTAAATGATATAGCTCATTGTTTCCTGAACCCCCAGGAGAGGGGATAGCAGTCTTTGTGAGTCCCTCAGGCCTGGTGGCGGGGGTGGGGTGGGGGGGTGGTTCTTTTGGAAAGAAAAAAGAACAGCCTCTCAAGGCTTTGCACATAACATGGCTCATTTGGTCAGTGCAGAAACAGCTGTGCGAGCTATCCCAGCCAAGGCCTAGGTAGCTTTTTTTTGACCTAAGAGGACAAGCTGGTAAGCTGACAAGGTGTGGAGAGTAAATTCAAATTGTACGCAGGTTCTGGTTTTATGTGTAGCAGATAGGCAGAACTCACTGTTTTTGCCCAATGCCTTTTAAATCAGTTAGAGACCACTGAAATCTAAAGGTGTGCCCAAAGCAGAAATATGAGGTTTGACAAGACTGAGGCCCGAAAGACTGGCAGGTTGTACGGTGAGACTGGGGAGACACAGGTTTGGGCACATGCGGCAGGTTGCCTTACCAACTCCTGACTTTAAACTACAGGATGAAATGTATTAAACATAGTCCAGCCTTTTCTTTCTTTTCTCCCAGATTTTATACTCACACATATATAAAGAGAAAAGCAGGAGGGGACAGACTGGGTTTGAGGAAGAGGGTCTTCTCGCAGATATCCAGAGGAACTTTCTATTCATTAAAACTATGAGACTTTTAAAATGCATAATTGATTCTCTTCATTAATTTTCTGAATGAGTTAGTGCTCTAGAAACCTCCAAATGGCATTCAAATGACTTTTTTTATTTTTTATTTTTTTTTGGTTTAGCATTATGAACTCATAGAATGTTATCTATCTGATGAGTTTTAGTCCATTGCTCAAATTGTCCCTTCTTTGGCCAGCAGGAGCCTCTTCAGAGCAGCTCTTTTCACATCATCAAACATGTAGTTTCCTTCATTTCTGGGGTGACAGACTATCCCAGGTTCATCCTGTACATTTCCTGCTCCATGCACACAATCACTGATCTGAGAAATGGAATTTAGAGAATGCAATCTGGATGATAAGGATGCTAACTGCTCATAGGCTGTTGTTGCTTCTAGCTCCTTTCCATGGACAGAGCTATTAAAATACCTATCTTTTAGAAAAAGTGTCGGGCGCCTGGGTGGCTCAGTCGTTAAGCGTCTGCCTTCGGCTCAGGTCATGATCCCAGGGTCCTGGGATCGAGTCCCACATCGGCTCCCTGCTCTGCGGGAAGGCTGCTTCTCCCTCTCCCACTCTCCCTGCTTGTGTTCCTGCTCTCGCTCTCTCTCTCTCTGTCAAATAAATAAATAAAATCTTTAAAAAAAAAAGTGTCATGAGTTTATATTAATATTTATGATTCATATTTAAGATTACAGGGTTTTAATTAAGTCCTTTGATTTTATACTTGTATCTTTTCTCCCTAACCCTGAAAATTTTGGTTCCTGATGACATTAACATAATCTTTGCTTTATCTGAATACTTGTGTCAAAGTAATACCAATATTATAAACAAAAATATGAACTCAATTTAAGATTATTTTGTGATACTTTTAGTCTTCAGGATCTATCCCTCTAGGGATATATAGTTAAAATATTGTTTTAGTCAGTTGGAAGAAATCTATTCTATGTATTTATGTTACATATATATCATACAGTAATTATTTTAGCCTGTGCCTGATTTTTAAAAATTTTTGTTTTTTAAATTTTGTAAAATATTTATAAGGTTCCGAAATCAAAACTATAAAATAAGATACATTCAGAGAGGACTAGTTTCCATCTCACATCTATCTCTCCTTGTATAGGTAGCCATTCTTACTGGTTTTTGTTTCAATTTTCCATTGTTTCTTTGTAAAAATAGAAGCAAATATATATACATCTTCATGTTTTTCCTCTTTATATGGCATACTAATCAAACTATTCTGTATCCCAGTTTCTTGACAATATATTCTGGGCATGTGTATAGCAGTATAGAGATCTTTCTCCTTCCTTTTTATAGCTGTACTATGTAGTGGTACCATTGTTTATTCAAGAGTGCCCTATTGATGGGTATTTGGATTCTTTCCAATCTTTTGTTACATTAGTCAGCAGCCAACCATAAAAGCTTTGGAGTGGTAAAAAAAACAACCCAGTTCTCCAGAAATGTAAATGGCTGTTGTTATTAGAACCCACTGGCTAAGTACATCTTCATTGAGCTTGGGAAATCCCAGGAAGCAAACCCTTCCTGTTGAATAATGATGCTAAAAGTTCCTCTGGTCATTTCACTAGATCAGTACAGCTAAGGAAATACTGATTTGATTAAATAATTGGGGCTTGGCACTACATCATAGGATGCACAGCATACTGTAGTGTCTACTGTAATTTGGTGGGAGTGGTGGGAGTATAGCCTGAGGACCTTTTGGAAGTGAAATGAAAGGAGCAGGAGAACTTGAACACTGTGATGGCCTGATAGACACCTGCATGGGGACAGAATATGGCAACTGCTGGTCAGGCGGCCACAAGAGCTTTCAAAGCACATTCCTCACAGGCCTAAGGAACCCCAACAGTGGATACTTACAGAAACATAGAACGAAAGTAAAATCATGGGTTCCTACCAGCAGCAGGCTTTGGAGAAAGCCAGAGAACAGAGAAAAACTGAATACTTATCAGATAGGAGGAAATGGAAAAATGCTGAGGTTCTAGATTTGAGAGGAAGTTAAAAATAGAAAAGCTGAGGGGCGCCTGGGTGGTTCAGTCAGTTAGGCGGCTGACTCTTGATTTTGGCTCAGGTCATGACCTCAGGGTCATGAGATCAAGCCTTGCGTAGGGCTCTGCACTCAGCAGGGAGTCTGCTTGAGATTTTCTCCCTCTGCCCCTTCCCCTGCTCGAGTTTTCTCTCTAAAATAAATAAAAATCTTAAAAAAAAAAAAAATAGAAAAGCTGATCACAATAAAATATAAAAATTTAATGTCTACACTGGTTGAATGTCATTTTATTTTATTAATTTTTTTTTTTAAAGATTTTATTTATGTATTTGACAGAGAGGGAACACAAGCAGGGGGAGGGGAGAGGGAGAAGCAGGCTTCCCGCTGAGCAGGGAGCCCGATGTGGGGCTCGATCCCAGGACCCTGGGATCTTGACCTGAGCCGAAGGCAGACGCTTAATGACTGAGCCACCCAGGCGCCCCTGAACGTCATTTTAACTATGAGGAAATCTGATTTTGTGTGAAAATCATTTTGTGTGTCTGCGTATGTTTTAAACAGGTAAGGACCCATGCTGTCTGAAAAGAAGCTGGAACCTTGAGGTTCTGGGATATGTACAAAAGTATAAACCGAGCTAAAATGGTGCTGAGATTGGACTTTTTAAGCAGACAACAAACAATACTTAACACATGAAACAACCAATGGTAAAAATATAAAAACTTTCTTTTGAAATTTTCTGTTAAACAGGTGTGGGACTAAAACATTGCCAGGTGAATGTGGTAAGTATTTGTGTAGTAAGTTAAAACCTCAAAGTTTTGGGACGCCTGGGTGGCTCAGTCGGTTGAACGGCTGCCTTCGGCTCAGTCATGATCCCAGGGTTCTGGGATCGAGTCCCACATCGGGCTCCTTGCTCAGCGGGGAGCTTGCTTGTCCCTCTGCCTGCCTCTCCCCCTGCTTGTGTTCTGTCTGTCTCTCTCTGACAAAAAAATAAATAAAATCTTTAAAAAAAAAAAAAAAAAACCTCAAAGTTTTGTCATCCCTAGGATGATTCTTGTTCTCAAATAGGATAAACTAAAATAAAAGGATTATCATATTGGGATATGCCTTAATCACTGGCTTTGTTTAGGAAAAGATGGCCTTGCTGGACCAGAGTAAACAGACGCAGATAGGGGATCATGGAAATGCACATGAAACAATGACCCCGAAGTCTCCCCACAACTGCAAGATTTAGAAATGAATTTGCTTTACTTCCGGGTCATTCTACAATCTTGGCGTGAGTTCATGGCTTCTGAACCAGAAGAAAGACAAAGATAATGGACTTTCAGTAATTATTCCATTTGAACTTCCTGGGTCAAGTTTTTCTCCAAAGAATTCTAAAAACTTGGTAGTTCAATATTCAAACTATAAGTGACCAAATAGTGGCCCCACACACAGCTGGTCTGCATGAGGCCCTGGTGATACAGTTAAAGAATTCCAGAAAATCTCAAGATTATATTTTTTTGTGTTCTCCCATTCACTACTATTCTCCACTAATTGTATGCAATTTTATGTAAGACAGTAGGCATCAATGACTATTCCCTAGGGAGATATAATAATTTTTCTTTCCCTTCATCGGATTCAGATGAAGGGGATAGAGATAGAATGTAAAATAAATTCCAAGATATTTGGACATAAAAGGAAAGGGGTGTCACATGGTACCATTACTATCCTCAAATCCATTCTACCCATTCTACCTATATATTTAATTATAATGCACAGGTCTTCTAAAGCTCCAGAATGAAATATGATAATAAGTTATGGGCTTTATGTTATAAGAAATATGGATAAAATCCAAATATATTTTAGAAAATTAAGGTTTCTAAAATTATATCAATATTCCAACATAAACACACCAGTCTAACAACAAATTACACAGTATGTGAAAATTGATTTTTAAAACTACGATGTTTTAGAGAAGCTGCTTGCTGAAAAGCAAAAAAAAAAAAAAAAAATTTGATTCTTTGCGTATAGAAACAATTTTTTTTTTTAAATTTTGTGTCTTGCCTTTTTTCTTTCCTATTATTACTATTTTTTAAGATTCTATTTATCTATTTGACAGAGAGAGAGACACAGAGAGAGGGAACACAAGCAGGGGGAGTGGGAGAGGGAGAAGCAGGCTTCCTGCTGAGCAGGGAGCCCGACGCGGGGCTCGATCCCAGGACCCTGGGATCATGACCTGAGCCGAAGGCAGATGCTTAATGACTGAGCCACCCAAGCGCCCCTAGAAATTATTAAAAAAAAAACAAAAACTGTAAATGGAGAATAATCTATCAAAAAGACATTTTATTAGTTACATCACTAAAGTGGCCTAGAATTAGTACCTCTGCCTCATATTTGTGTGGAACAATCTGTTATGAGCCCAGGGCGCCTGGGTGGCTCAGTCGGTGAAGCGTCTGCCTTTGGCTCGGGTCATGATCTCAGGGTCCTGGGATCGAGTACTGCATCAGACTCTCTGCTCAGCAGGGAGCCTGCTTCTCCCTCTCTCTCTGCTCCTCCTGCTCGTGCTCGCTCTCTGTCTCAAATAAATAAATAAAATCTTAAAAAAAAAAAATCTGTTATGAGCCCTAATAAGCAGACAGTTTATTACTATTCTCCACTGAAAGGAATCAGGATTTTTTGTGTGTTAGGAGAAAGAAAATCTGGCTGCCTATTCTCAGAAGGGCCTGCCTGCAAGGTTTACATCCCTATGCTGATAGAAAACTTCCCCTCAATGTTAGGAGTGCTTCACCAGGCCTAAATTGTTTGTGTAGTGTAGCTGATGCTGAACATTTGTCTTCTTTCCGGGAGTCTAGAATTTTGGTATGTGTGAGGCAAAGGATGCCTACGTGACCAGCTCACAGTGAAAGCCCTGGATGCTGATTCTCTAATGAGTTTCTCTGGGATACAATACTCTGCACATGTTGTCACAACTCACTGCTGGAGGAATAGCATGTGTCCTGTGAGACTCTACTGCAAGAGGACTCTGGAAGGTTGCCCCCGGTCCCCTCCAGACTTTGCCCTGTGCGCTTTTTATCTCTGCTGGTTTGCTCTGTGTCCTTTTGCTGTAATAAACCTTAACCCTAAACATGACTTTATGCTGAATCCTGTGTGTCCTCCTAGTAAGGGACTGAACCTGGGGGTTGCGCTGGGGACCAACACAGCCTAGAGCATGTATATATATATATATTTTTTTTTTTTTAAAGATTTATTTATTTGAGAGAGAGAGAAGGAGCATGACGGGGGGAGGGGCAGAGAAAGAGGGGGAAGCAGGTTTCCTGCTGAGCACAGAGCCCAACTTGGGGCTTGATCCCAGGACCCCGAGATCATAACCTAAGCCGAAGTCAGACACAACCGACTGAGCCACCCAGGTGCCCCTGGAGCATATTTTTAAAGAAAACCAGTACTGAGGCACCTGGGTAGCACAATCTGTTAAGTGTCTGACTCTTGATTTCAGCTCAGGTCGTGATTTCGGGGTCATGAGATGGAGCCCTTGTCAGGCTCCACACTCAGTGGGGAGTCTGCTTGAGATTCTCTCCCTCTCCCTCTACCCCTGCCCCCGCACTCACACACGCGCTCTCTCGCTCTCAAATAAATAAATCTTTAAAAAAAAAAAAAGTAGGGTTGCCTGGGTGGCTCAGTCAGTTAAGCATCTGACTCTTGATTTTGGCTCAGGTGGTGATCTTGGAGTCATGGGATTGAGCCCTGCACTGGGCTTCTTTCTCAGAACAAAGTCTGCTTGTCCCTCTCCCTCTGCTCCTCCCCCTGCTCACTCTCTCTCAAATAAATAAAATCTTTATTTTTATTTATTTTTAAAGATTTTATTTATTTGACAGAGAGATGTGAGAGAGGGAACACAAGCAGGGGGAGTGGGAGAGGGAGAAGCAGGCCTCCTGCTGAGCGCGGAGCCCAATGCGGGACTGGATCCCAGGACCCCAGGATCATGACCTGAGTGGAAGGCAGACGCTTAACGACAAGCCACCCAGATGCCCCTGCTTGTTTTAATTTTATGTAAACATGTATTAACATATTTGGTTGACCACCCACAAATGGAGTCTTAAAAACCATGGTAAAAATGAACTGACAAGATGGCAGCGAAATGAAACTTTCATATACTATTACAAAACCAAGTTACTTACATCTCTGCCATTTGTCCCCAAAAATAAAATGACACACTGATTTATACTAGCTGAGAACTATGTCAGATAACTAATAATGTAAACTAAGGAGTAATTTCCTTTTTTTTTTTTTTAAAGATTTTATTTATTTATTTGAGAGAGAGAGACAGCGAGAGAGGGAACATAAACAGGGGGAGTGGGAGAGGGAGAAGCAGGCTTCCTGCCAAGCAGCAAGCCTGATGCAGGACTTGATCCCAGGACCCTGAGATCATGACCTGAGCCGAAGGCAGACACTTAACTGACTGAGCCACGCAGGTGCCCCTAAGGAGTAACTTCCAATAATTACTGTAATCAAGTCACCCAACTTTTTGATATGATTTTAGATTTATTATTTATATCCCTGATATAAAGTTAATCAAATTCAATCTGTTACATTGCTTAATACAATCACCCATAGATTCTTTTTTTTTTTTTTTAATTTTATTTATTCGTTAGACAGAGAAAGAGAGCATAAGCAAGGGGAGTGGCAGGCAGAGGGAGAGGAAGAAGCAGACTCCGCGCTGAGCAGGGAGCCCGACGTGGGGCTCAATCCCAAGACCCTGGGATCATGACCTGAGCCGAAGCAGACACTTAACTGACTGAGACACCCCTCACCCACACATTCTTAAAAAATAATATGTGTGGGGGTGCTTCTCCCTCTCCCGCTCTCCCTGCTTGTGCTCTCTTTCAAATAAATAAATTTTTAAAAATCTTAAAAAAAAAAAAATGTGTGGCAGATACATGCATTCCTCCAAAGTCAGAGAATGTTAAGATCTGAGAGGTTCGTTGTATGTAAAATTTACCTCAAAAGAAAAAAATAGTGAACTCTAGGTTAATGATATTCATACTGAACTATTAATGGGGAAATGTATTAAAATCTTTATTGATTTGGGGGGCGCCTGGGTGGCTCAGTTGGTTAGGCGACTGCCTTCGGCTCAGGTCATGATCCTGGAGTCCCGGGATCGAGTCCCGCATCGGGCTCCCTGCTTGGCAGGGAGTCTGCTTCTCCCTCTGACCCTCCTCCCTCTCATGTTCTCTCTCATTCTCTCTCTCAAATAAAAAAAAAAAAAAAAAAATCTTTATTGATTTGGAAATACAATGAAAAGAGGATGGATTGACAGGGATGCAGAGATGGATAAATACGTGCTAACGGAGTAAAATATTTGTGGTAGAATCCAGGTAGTAGGTGTCTAGGTGTTCACTGTAAAATTATTTCAACTTTTGTGTTTGGAAATTTTCATAATAAAATGTTAGAAAAAAATAACAGTGTATGGGAGAGGGGGTAGGTTCTAAGAAAAGTTCATCTAATAGAGATGTCTGAAGGATGAACTTTCTGTGAGCTTTCTATCCAGCAAAGAACAAAATGATGAGCTTTTTCTGAGAGCAGAAGTGGGACTTCAGAGAAAATACAACTGGACTTGGGTGAGCAGTCTTTCCCGCACAATATGAAGCAGCTACCAACCAAATAAATGAGGGAGAGTTCATTAATGCTGGCTGGCTCCCAAACCAGGCAAAATCCGCTTGGCCCAGGTGGACATCCTCTGCTGGTTCAGTGCGTCTCCGAGGGACCGTGTGGACTCCCAGCCCACCCCCAGCATTTCTGAACAATCAGGTGTACACTCACTGAAGCCACTTCCCCTCATATGAGCATAATTGCTTCCCCTGCCATCTAAGGATATGTTTATTTTGTTAAATAATTAAGTCTCAGAACTTTGTCATGGAATACCATTAACAGCCCTCAGATTCGTGGTACTGACGGAAGAAGGCAAAGGACCAGTAATCTCTAAGTACTCTCTCCTAGCTGCTTCAGCATGGAGAGGCTCTGGAAGCCCCAAGCCCTGCTTACTCAGTTCTGAGCCACTGTCTCTGACCAGGCAAGGGAGACAAGGAATGGATAATCTCTTCTGCTACTTACCTTCACTGGGGTCTGTGGGAATCTCACTTTCCTCTGGTCCTGCCTGCTCCTCTGTATTATGTTCTCCTTCCGGCTGAATCTGAGATAAGACATCAGGTTGATTCATGGCATAATCTAGGAGAGGAAGAAGGGAAAGGGGGGATGACCAAGAGATCAGTGAGGATGACAACGAACTGCCATTAAGGCTGAGCTATAGGCTTTGAGGTCCATGGTCCCAGAGGATTCATTTCAGAATCTCTACCACTCGGCCCCATCTATTCACCTCCTGTATGGACGCTATCTCTTCGGAAAGCATGTAAGAGGAGAGGTAACGTGTGGGAAGGTACACATGCCTCGTTAGCACGGCTCGCCTGCTACTTTCACTGAGGGACAGGGACAGTGTGCCTCAAGGTGGAGAACAAGGCCCTTTCAAGGTGAAGGACGCCCATGGAAACCACACTGCCGGCCCAGCCAGAACTCTGAGCTGCATTCTCCGTCCTGCAAATTGGCAGAAGGAGAGATTATGATTTTCCATTTAGCAAGGGCAAACTGGAAATCTTTGGTTTGCGATCAGAATGTGAAGTGTGTGAGGATAGAGTGAAAATGAGAACTGCTGGAGGACAAGGGCCTGTACAAAGTCCCCTTAGTGCTGCGGTCACCTCATTCAAAAGGTGACAGCGTGGCCTCACCCATGGAGATGAGAGACTCGTAGTTGCCCTTCATGATATTCTTGTAAAGTTCCTTTTGCCATTCTTCTAATTTTTCCCACTCTGGAGTGGAAAAGTAGATGGAGATATCATCAAATGTCACAGGCACCTGAAATTATAATCACACTGGGGTTAGTCCCTCCTGCTGCAATTCAGTCATTCCGTTTATCTGAGTACCTACTTGTCACAAAAAACTGTGAATTGCTGGAAGGACAGAGGAAAAACTTAAGGCACAGATCCAACCTCCAGGAGTTGAAGATGTTTTCAGGGAGAACGGTAATAAACTTTAGGGCTCCAAGTTTTGGGAGGTTGGAGGATATTACTTGTAAACAGTTCCTCATAGATAGGCACCAATGCCAAGCAGTATTTAATTCACATAATACAACATATTCTGAATATCCACTAAGTACAAGGCTTATCCAATTATCAAGATTATAAAAAAAATGGTTTCTGCCCCAAATAAGCACATAATTATACTCAAATTAAAGACACGGACCAGAAATTTTGGATACCAAGCTATAATGGGGCTGGGATGAGTCTAGAAGAGGTGGCGCTCTGGCTAGTCCTAAAAGACAGACAGGCTTGATGGGAACAGGAGAACATGTAAGCACAGAAGACTGGAGAGTACTTTCGGAGGAGAATTCTGAAGGTGGCCTAGTTGGAATTCAGGCTTCGTGTAGAGAATGGTCATATGCAGAACAGAATCCCCTGCCCCTCCAGCATAGTTTTGTCTAAAACTAGGTACTTTCCCCTGGGTAAAAACTAGAAGGTTCTTCTGTAAAGAAATCCAAGAGTTGCCTCCCCAGGTACCTAGTATGGACACTATCACCTAGTATAACGCTCTCCTCATTCTGGTGTTTAGCTGCTCATCATCGTAAGGCTAGCTCAACCTCCTATCACTGGACAGCTTTCTATAGTTAAACTCTTAAATAAGAGCTAAGCACTAAGTCTCAATGACCAGTTAGAAAAGACTGCCACACGAACAATAAAGACTGAAATGAGGGAGGAGGGATGCCTGGGTGGCTCAGTTGGTTAAACGTCTGCTTCGGCTCAGGTCATGATCCCAGGGTCCTGGGATCCAGTCTTGCATTGGGCTCCTTGCTCAGCGGGAAGCCTGCTTCTCCCTCTGCCTACTGCTCCCCCTGCTTGGGCTCTCTCTCTCTGACAAATAAATAAAATATTTTAAAAAATAAATAAAATAAAATGAGGGAGGAAAATGTGTAAAGAACAAAAATACCTAGGCAACATAATTTAAAAAACAAAACCATACCACCATCAACTCCTAATTAGTATCCCCACAAAGATTTAAGAGATATAACACCACCCATAAAATAAAACAGGATGCTATGAAAAAAGAAAAATCAGAGAACAAGAAAGACTCTTGGTAACTACTACACACACACACACACACACACATACTCTTTTTCCCAAAATTAAAAAATTCATACTCGGGGCACCTGGGTGGCTCAGTCAGTTAAGTGTCTGCCTTTGGTTCAGGTCATGATCCCAGGGTCCTGGGATCGAGTTCCACATCAGGCTCCTTGCTCATAGGGAGCCTGCTTCTCCCTCTCCCTATGCTGCTCCCCCTGCTTGTTCTCACTCTCTTAAATAAAATCTTAAAAAAAAAATACATACTCATCTTCATAAACTTAACATACCCATTGAGAAACAAAGGTCTATACAAGACTATGAGGTAACTGGCTTTATTTTCCAATTGCTTCATTTGTGGAATTTCTTTTGCCTCCAACTAGAAATTTTGTTCTTAGGGACTAGAACTATAATTATTCATTTTACACTTTGCTCAGCATCTAAAGCCAGGGTGGGGACAAATGTAAATACTCAATAGCATATTTTCTTTTTTTTTTTAAAGGTTTTATTTATTTATTTGACAGAGAGAGACAGAGCAAGAGAAGGAACACAATCGGGGGGGTGGGAGAGGGAGCAGCAGGCCTCCCGCCGAGCTGGGAGCCCGATGTGGGACTCAATCCCAGGACCCTGGGACCATGACCTGAGCCGAAGGCAGACGCTTAAGAGCCACCCAGGTGCCTAGGACCAGAGTTTTTAATGAGCTTCTCAGTGAGACACAGAGGACGGGCATGCGCTAGGGCCCAGGGTGCATGAGGAAGCTGCAGCTCTACGACCACGCACAGGAGGGACTACAGTTGAGGAATCCAGAGAATTCCAAGCTCAAAGCTGGCAGAGACACGGAGTAGGAATAAAAGTGATTATAGACTGCAGTTTGAAGGTCTGTCTTCGGAACAGCAGGCCCTCCATGGTCCTCTCAGCAGACCTGGCAGAGCAACTAAGCAGCAGCGTTGACCCCAAAGCTGACACCAAAGACATCACCTCTAAGGAAATGGAACAGCCTCCCTGGAGACGGCATGCGGTCCCAGGGTGGGTGTTGACAACACAGCACTGCCTTACTCCTGGCTTCTGGGTGGCCCCTGCACTCCCTATTTGCTCCTTGCCACAGCACCTCAAAGTGAAGCCCACCTAGATCTAGCATCAATGGAGACAGCTCTCTCCTGTAAAGGAAAGATCTTTTGGCTAAACAGACTCACATGGGGGCGCCTGGGTGGCTCAGTCGGTTAAGCGTCTGTCTTCGACGCAGGTCATGATCTCAGGGTCCTGGGATCAAGCCCCATGTCAGGCTCCTTGCTCAGCAGGGAGCCTCCTTCTCCCTCTCCCTACCCCCCCCCCCCGCGCTCCTGCTCTCTCTCTCTCAAATAAATAAATATTTTTTAAAAATCGTGGTAAAATAAATACAACATAATAGTTACCATTTTACCTATGTTTTTTTAAATCTTTTTTTTTTAAGATTTATTTATTTATTTATTTGACAGAGAAAGAGACAGCGAGAGAGGGAACACAAGCAGGGGGAGTGGGAGAGGGAGAAGCAGACCTCCCGCTGAGCAGGGAGCCCGATGCGGGACTCGATCCCAGGACCCTGGGATCACGACCTGAGCTGAAGGCAGACGCTTAACGACTGAGCCACCCAGGTGCCCCATTTTAGCTGTGTTTAATACAGTTTAGCGGCATAAAGTCCATTCACATTACCGTGTGACCATCACCACTGTCCATCTCCAGAACATCCCAAACTGAAACTCTGTCCCCATGAAACACTCACCCCAGCCCTCCTGCCCCAGCCCCTGGCGCCCACCATTCTGCTTTCTGTCTCTGTAAATTTGACTATTCTGGGGACCTCATATAAGTGAAATCTTTGTCCTCTCGTGACTGGCTTATTTCACTCAGCATAACACCTTCCAGGTTCACCCATGTTAGAGTATGTCAGCATTTCCTTTTTAAGGCTGAATAATATTCCGTTTCTCTCAGAACTTTAAGGGCATTCGTCCTTTGTTTCGTAACATCAAATGCCATTGATGAAAACCTTAGGGCCAACTCAATTCCAAATTAATATTTCGATATTCCAAAGAAACACCAAATCCATTTGTAAGAAGTCTGTTTTCTTCTTTCTGGAAGTTTTCATCTTCCATTTGTACTTGTTTTTCTAAAAGGTGTTGAGGTTGTGTCTGAGGTAGGTCTTTTAATATTTGTGTCAGAACCTTGGTATGAGCTTTCAGTCAGAAAATGGGTGTCTTTCCAGCTCTGGGACCTTTTCTTCCATAATTCTATTTTTATAATATTTCATCCCCATTTCTCCTTTTCTTGCTGGAAAGATGGATCATCTTTGTCTCTAACTTGCCCTTCTTGTTATTCACCTTTTTAGAGTTCCCTGACCTTTCTTTCCAGCCTTTCTCATTTTTATTTTAACAATTTAATTTTCAAGAATATTTATTTCTAGCTCCTTTTTTGAAGCAGCCTGAATTTTTTCAAATGGATGCAATATCTGAATTTCTCTGGGAATACGTATTAGAGGCTTGTCTGTTAGTTCACTGTTTGTGTTTTTTTTCTTCCAGGATTGTAGTTTGTAGTAGTTTCTTCTAGTTTGTAGTGTTTGTTCATCCTGGTGCTGTAATTTTTTTTTTAATACTGAGTAATGCTAGGTTATATATTCGTAAGTGAAGGATTTGACTGATTAATAGGTTAACTTTAGGAAGCTGGCCTGTTTTCTCTGCCACCATGTGAATCTGTTTAAAAGGGTTTTTAAAAAAGATTTTATTTATTTGAGAGAGAGAGAGAGCATGCATGAGTGGGGGGGAGGGGCAGAGGGAGAGGGAGAAGCAGACTCCCCACTAAGCAGGGAGCCTGATGTGGGACTGGATCCCAGGACCCCGGGATCATGACCTGAGCCAAAGGCAGACGCTTAACCAACTGAGCCACCCAGGTGCCCCAATTTTACCACAATTTTAAAAATTGAAACTAATAAGAAAACTGTGGGAAAATTATTCTGAACTTGGCCCTCAAAAGTAAGGACAGAATAAGAGCATTTTCTTTTTTTTTTTTTAAAGATTTTATTTATTTTTATTTGAGGGAGAGAGAATGAGAAAGAGGGAGTACATGAGAGGGGGGAGGGTCAGAGGGAGAAGCAGACTCCCCACTGAGCAGGGAACCCGATGCGGGACTCGATCCAGGGACTCCAGGATCATGACCTGAGCCGAAGGCAGTCGCTTAACCGACTGAGCCACCCAGGCGCCCAAATAAGAGCATTTTCAACAAAGTCACAAATTTACTTCCCATATTTAAAGCTAGTAAATCTTCAGTATATTCTAATTTCAAGAAGAAATCTTTAAGAAAAATCACATTTTATATATGATTTTGGAGTTTAAGATGGAGAATTTACTTTTTTATTTTTTTTAAGAATTTATTTATTTGGGGAGGGAGGGGCAGAGGGACATTTAAACTCCTGGGGTGCCTGGTGTGGTGCATGACCCGGGCCAAAACCGAGTCGTGTACCACCCAGGCACCCCAGGAGTTTAAATGCACCCCGAGAATTTAAATGTTATCCATTTATCCAGGTAAGATAATGGATACACACTTTAATTTACCTTTTCTGCTAATCTTATGGCAAATATTAAGTCTAAATTATCCCACAGAACTCCGGGAGAGGCTGCAGACACACAAGTGAAACATACTGGGGAAGGTTCTCTGTCAGATGTGGACTAATGTCCCTCCCTGTGATCCTGGACAGAGATGTCGGTCACTGTTCTCTCTTCCCACTCACTCTTCAACCTGCCCCCTTTCAGATTTCTATCCCCCACCCCCACCCCCCGACACACATGCATGGGGCCAAGAGAACTCTGGGCAAGGTCACTGGCTAGGTCTGTGTTGCCAAATCATACTCTGTCCTCATCTTTCTAGACCTCTCAGTAACATGCAACCCAAACAACAACTCTCTCCTTCAATGCCTTTTCTCCTTGTCCTCTGACCCCACATACTTTCCCATCTTGTTCCCACCTCACTGGCCACTCCTTTTCAGCCTCCTTTGCTGGCCCTGCCTGCTCCTGGAGCATGATCCTTGGACTCTTCCTCCTGCTTCTCTACTTTCTCTCCTGAGGCAATGACTTCCAGTCTCATGACTTACAATATGATCTGTGCACCAGTGACTGCCAGATACTTCTCATCTTTGAGCTGCGGAGACCACTTAACATCTCTCCTAAATGTGTCACGGCCATCTCAAACCTAATACTGCCAAAAGAGAAGTCCTCATTCCTTCCCACTGCTCAAGACATTCCCTATCTCAGTAAATGCCACCACCATCCATCTGGTTCTTCAAGCCAAAAGCCTAACAGTAAATCTAAGGTGGGTAAGAGCATATGCTCTGGAGCCAACTGGGTTATGATACCACTCTATTATTTGTATTCCCAAACTATATGATCTTGAGCGAATTAGGGTTCTTTTTTTTTTTTTTAAGTTTATTTTAAAGATTTTATTTATTTATTTGGCAGAGAGAGAGAACACAAGCAGGGGGAGTGGCAGGCAGAGGACAGGGAAAAGCAGCCCAACGTGGGGCTCGATCTTAGGCCCCTGGGATCATGACCTGAGCTGAAGGCAGCCGCTTAACCGACTAAGCCACCCTGGCGCCCTTAGGGTTCTTATGAAAATAACCAATTGTTCTAAGTGTGTTATCATACAGTAAATTTACAATGATCATTGTTCTTCGTTCCTCATTCCCTAATTCCCATCAGTGACCCCTACCCATCAATTCCACCCAACGTCCTGAATCTGTCCACTGTCCGTCTCCTCCACTGCTACCCTCACCCAAGCCACTCTCATCCCTCCCACTGTTACAGCTGCCTACTGGTTCTCCCTGCTTCTGTTCTTACCACCTGGACCAGTCCTCCACAAAGCAGCCAAAGCGATTCGTTCAAAATATAAACCAGATAGAACTCCTCTGCTTAAAACCTTCCATTTCTTTCCATTACACCCAAGATAAAACCAATTCCTTACCTTGGTCTCCAGACCCCTATATCAGTGACTCACAGCCCCAATTGCATATCAGACTCCACTATGGAGCTGTAAGAATTATTAATGTTGGGGCGCCTGGGTGGCTGTCAGTTAAGCGTCTGCCTTCAGCTCAGTTCATGATCCCAGAGTTCCGGGATCGAGCCCTGCATCGGGCTCCCTGATCAGCAGGGAGTCTGCTTTTCCCTCACCCCCGCTACCCCCACCTCATGCTTGCATGCTCTCTCTGAAATAAATAAATAAAATCTTAAAAAAAAAAAATTTATTAATGTTTAGACCCCATCTGGGACCCACCAAGTCAGAATCTCTAGCTCTGATGTCCACCAAAATGTAAAAAGTCAGGGCTGAAAAACACTGCCCTGAATGACCTGCCCCCTACCCACTTCTCCAGGCATATGCCTATCTCTTCACCGCACACCAGCTAATGGGCCTTTCCCCTTGCCCTGAGTGCTGCATGTTTGTTTGTGTCTTCAGGACTTTGCACTGGGCATTCTCTCCGCCTAGAAAGCTCTTCCTCAGATCTTCTCACAGCTGGGTCCTTCCTGTCATTCAGTCTCAGCCTGAATATTAGCACCCTTATGATAGCTTCTCTGAAATCCCATCTAAAATAAATCACCAAATAGCACTTTTATTTTTATCTACGCACTTACATGAATTTATTTTGTATGTTTATATTTATTATCTTTCTTTCTCCACTAAAATTTAAGCTCCAGGGAAGCTTGTATGAACTGTTCAATGCTGTGCCTTCAGGATATAGATATGGAGCAAACAGTATGTGCCCAAGGAAACTAGATGCCTCAAGGCTGTATTCCATAGCTTAGGAAGGATGTTTATCTTCTTTTGGTTCATGGGCTACTCCCTGCAGCAGAGCCGGTCCCTAGCACCACAGCACACTTCTGTAAAGGATGCTGAGGGACAGGAACATGTCAATCCTGGATCTACAGAGCCCCAAACCCTTCTATTAACCCTTTACTCTACAGCTCTTCCCTTGTCCTCCTCTTTTTCTCCAGAACTACCAAAAGATTCAAACAGGCTGATTTAAATGATATTTAATTTAGTTTCCACACCAAGATTGAAGCAAGCAGGTTAACAAAGAAAAAAGTGACTCAGAGGCAAAGGATAGGAAAAAGCATAAGAGAAAAAAATCTATCTGCCAGGTAGTCAACTTTGAACTGGAGTTTTCCATTCTTAAGTTTGACACTTCAAATCATCGCTAAATTGAACATGAAATGCTTCCCAAATGGATAAACAAAAAAATACCTTCATCTTTCCTTTAGCCTGACTGGCCAACACTATCCCTTCCTCCTCATCTAAGGACTAGTGGCACCACTTTCCAGCCAGAAGGGAGGGCATTACCTTTGGGAGATCTCCTTTAATGCCCGGGGGCAGCCGCAGGATCCAGAAGTTCCTGTTCCTCAGCAGGTTCTCCAAGTTCTCCAGTCGCCTCTGCAGCAGCCCGTACTCCTGCAGCAGGGTCCCCAGCACGGCCCACTTGCCCTCCAGCTGGTTCCCAAGATCAGCCACTGTCTTTTCACAGCTGGCTAGCTTCTTCTCTGCTGTCCCCGTCCGTCCTTCTAGGTGTAGGAGTCGCCGGCTGTGGACCTCCACCTTTCTCTCTATCGCCTGCACGGCTGCCACCACGGTCCACAAGGAGATGGCTGCGGTCTGCAGGTGCGCCTCATTTGCTGCTGGGGGCGTGGGAAGAGGAAGGGGCTGCAGGGATGTAAGGCATTCAGAGTCCCATTCAGAAGTCTATATGCAGTGGAGAGATGAGACAAGACATTGAGTGTTGAAAGGAGCCCTAATCCAAACTAAAATCAAAGCAGGACTGGTTAACTGGTTAACCAGCTGAGATGACTCTAAATATAGTTTTCATACTGCCTGCATAAGCTTCATCTTTGTGGAGCTCATCAGGATCAAAAGCCAAGAGAAATTGCTTTGGTGGTTCAGAGATGAATTAAGTAAGACAGTGAATGAGTGAAACTGGATAGAGAACCAACCTGGCATATTCCCTGGGATGCTAGGCCCTAGAGCCAACTGTCCAGGGGCTCAGGTTGCTGCTGTACCCTCTATTTCTGGAAAAGGCCTAAAGTGCATCAGATCTTTCCAGGTTTCACTGAACTCACTGCCCTCTGATAAACCCTTTAATGACATATGCTCTGGCCCTGTCCACCACCCTGCTTACAAACCACCACCACACCATTCAGTAATAGTTAATTAAAGCTGAGAATGTTGAGTATGGAGAAAACATGATGGCTACGGTCAAATATTTGATGGCTATAAAACAGAAGGCAGAACAGACTTGTTTAATATTATACTGCGTTTACTCCAGAGGGCAGAACTAGAACCAACACGGAATTTTCAGGCAGGCAAACCCTGGCCTATATAAATAATTTTTGAAACTAGATCTCTCCAAGAAAATAACAGGCTGCCTCGTCGCTGAAAATGCTGCAAAACAAAAAGTGTATTAAAAAAAATTCTGACAACAAATAGGAGGTTGGACCAGAATGACCTCTACAAAGCCTTCCAACTCCATGAATCTGATAATGCCCTCCCTGGCCACAACCTCTCATCTCTCCAGCTCACCTGCTATACTTGCTCTTCAATCCTACTAAACCCCTCACCATGCCCACCATGCCTTTTGCTCCTGGCTTACTAGCCTGTTCCAGGCTTTGTTTTCTTCCTCAGTTGATCATTTCAACCACCTTCAACCCCTTTCTGTCTCTCTGCCTCACCGGCTCCAGCTTTGAATCTGTCTAATTGTTCTTCCTCTCTTCCTATAAGCAAGCTGGTAAACCCTACTTAAAGGAAGTCACACAACAGGGAAAACTGGCGTCACCACACACCAATGGTTTCTAAGCAAAGCAGGAACTCAGTGCTGCCTGGTGTCCACCCCCCCCTCCCCCCAGTGCTTCTGTTCCCATTCCGTAAAGTGGCCACTACAAACCCCCAGCACACTCCTTAAACTTTTAGTACAGCGCTTCTCAAAGTAATGTGCATAAGAATCATCTGGAGATCTTGTTAAAATGCAGACTTTGATTCAGTAGGTCTGGGAGGAAAATTGCAATCCTGCATTTTGATGCTGATGCTGCTGGTGCTGGTGCAAGGAGCATGCGTGGAGCACTAAGACTCTTGTCCACTGCAGGCCCCCTCAATCTCAGGGGACAACATGGCCTCCTACTTTGAGAAAAAAAATTAGAGTAATGAGACTGAAACTCTCTCAACTTTCTCCTTTTTTTCCACGCCCCTTGCCACCTCAAACTCATCAGTAGCTTAACCCATGCTTTCTCCCTTCCCACAGCAAAAAGTTTGATCCTATTTAAAACTAATCTCTCCACTTAGGCTCTGAATGTCAACTCCTTCCACATTTTTAGGGACATTGTTCTTTTCTCTTTTTTATGGTCAGTATTTCAGTCTCTCCTGATTCTTCTCTGTAAGAAAGACCTGCACTATTCAATATGGTAGCCACATATGGCTACTGAGCACTTGAAATGTGGTTATTTTGATTGGGATGTGCCATAAGTATAAAATACACGCCAGATTTTGCACACTCAGTATGGGGAAAAAAATGTACAACTTCATTAAATTTTTTTTTTAAGATTTTTTTTTTTAATTTATTTATTTGAGAGAGAATGAGATAGAGAAAGAGAGCATGAGAGGGGGGAGGGTGAGAGGGAGAAGCAGACTCCCCGCTGAGCAGGGAGCCCGATGCGGGACTCGATCCTGGGACTCCAGGATCATGACCTGAGCCGAAGGCAGTCGCTTAACCAACTGAGCCACCCAGGCGCCCCTCATTAAATTCTTAATATTGGTTATGCACTGAAATATTTTGTATGCATTGGGTTAAATAAAATATATTAAAATTAATTTCATCGATTTGTTACTTTTTGAATGTGACTACTAGAAAATTTAAAGTTAAATTTGTAGTTTCCATAATATTTCTTAGATAGGATTGGCATTAGAGACAGGATCATCTCTACCACATTAAAAAAAACAAACTCGGAAAAAGGAAAATAGGTCTCAGGATAGAGACAGCATTCCCCTCTGCCCTACTCCCCACCCCACTGCTACTGTTCCCTCTTTTCCTTCCCTTCTCACTTTCCAGCACTCCTCAATTGCCCATTCTGGCCCCTGACCCATAAAACGGCTCTCCTTGGGGTGCCCAAAGGCTTCTTCGCTGACAAACCCAAAGCATGTTTCAATCCTGTTACTGGACCCGTCCCCATTGGTCCTACGTGGCTCTCGTGCGCAGGGACTCTCTTGGTCATCTCTGCAGCTATAGCAACTGGGAGAGGGCTTGGCACGCTGCGGGCCTGCGGTAAACACCCGCGGAATGAATAAACACATACAAGCTTATCCCATCCTCGGAACCCGCACCAGTCCGTCATTCAGCAGTCCTGACCGAGGGCCTCCTGCGTGGCGGGCACTGTCAGATACCGGGCCCTGGGGATCCCTGGGCTCACGCAGTCCCTCCTCCCGCCTCGCTGTTACCGTCACCGCCGCATCTGCGGCTGTGCGAGGCTCAGGTGGACTGCATCGAAGGTGATTTTGTGCGGACGGCTCCCGGAACCGAGAACCGCTGATGCAAAACCCAAACCGAGCGAACTGCCCTAAGTCTGGCGGGCTGCAGGGGGCTGACACCAAGCGGGAGGAGCCCCTCTCCACTCATTCCTCTTTCATTAGCGGAAGAGGCGCTCTCCGCCACAAACGTCCAAATGGGAAGGGGGAGCCCTGGGCCTCGCACCCGAGGCGCGGGGACTTCGCGATGGGGGAGGGGACGCGCCCTCCCAGCCCTGAGCTCGGCGTCGGCGTCCCACCCGGAGCCTCAGGCCCCTCCCCGCCGGCGGGACCCCGGGAGCGCCCGGCGCCTGACAGGCCGGGCGTCCCGTTCTGCTCCCCTCCCTCGGGTCCGCGGCGCAGAGCCCTAGGCGCCACACCGTCCCGGGCTCGCAGCGCTCGGCGCGCGGGCCGCCCTTACCGGAGCCGGGGCCGCCTCGGCCATGGCCCTGCGCTGTGTCCGGCCCGGCCCGGAGTCGCCGGAGTCGCTGCCGCCGCCGCCGCGCGGTCCCACGCAGGCCGGCCCCTGGCCTCTCCGCAGGCGGCGCCCGCCCGGCCCTGCCTTCCCTGCCCGGGCTCGCGCGGCTGCTTGGGGCGCGGGGACTCAGCGGAGGCACGGCGGCCGGCGGGTGAAGCTGGGTGGCGGGCAGGCTCAGCGGCGCTCGGCCCGCAGCGGCCCCTCAGCTGGCGCTTTGTGGGCACCGAGCGCACCCTGGGAACGGCTTCGGCCTAGACGCGCCGCAGGCCCGCGCCGCCCGCGCAGCGCGCCCCCTGCCGGCCCCGGCGGCCACTTCCGCCCCGGCGGTGGTTGTGCGGCGCCCGAGGGTTGTTTTCTCCTTACCCCCGGAGGCGTTAACAGAGAAGACCTCAGGGCCCAGCCCCGAACCAGGGCTCTTTCTGGGGAGCGCTTTCTTCTGAAGGCCCAGTGAGCAGGCACCGCCCGAAGGGAGGCGCTCCGGCGGGAGGGCAGCCCAACTTGGAAAGGCGGCAATGGGCGGGGTGCGAGCGGGCCGGTGCGTTACAACGAGTGGCACAAATCTGTGATGGAGAGACATTCGTCATTTGCAGAAACAGCAAATGTGGCGAACAAGATGAAGCGGCTCGCGTCTCACGTGGCCCGTGTTAGGACCCAAACTGAAATCTATAGTCGTCTTTACCTCTCGGATTATCAAGGTTGTAGTTTGCTGGGTCTATACTAATGGACAGGGCAGAGCCAAGCGTTATCTATGGGGCTTGTGTGTTTCAGGTTGACAGAGTGTGTGTTACGGTTACGATAACCACATGACCCTGAGTTTCTAGCTCAGTCCTCATTTCAAACATGCTCAGCATGAATGAAAATCCTCCCAAACCTGTATTTCTACAAATGAATCAAATCAATGTCCATAACCGTCAAAGTAACAAATCACAAAAGTGTGAGAACCACCCTGTTGGGGCATCTGCTCTGGAGCGCGCAAGCTATTTTTAGACTAGCTATACCTGTAGTTTGAAGTCTGCCGGGAAATATATTTTGGTCAAATGGTGAATGTTTGATAGTCAAAAATTGCTATTCTCTAAATGAGAATGTCACCGTAACAGAGTGAACTTGTAGAAAGAAAAGAAAAAACACGAACTTTCTTGGAAAGGAAATTCATTTTTGATTTTATCATTAAAAACGTAGTAGTTAAAATGTTAATGTTTGACCTTAAAAGGTCAAGAACAGTAATTTCTCAGCTCTGGCGACTGCTGGATGCTCTTATGGCCAATAAATAGGGACATTTACATTACTTAATAAGATACTTTCAACTGAGCTTCATGGAATAGCAAGGCTACTTCTGTCAGCATAATATGGTAATACTGCCACCAATTTATTGTGTTTCTTCCTCTAATAGGCAATTATTATGGTAAAGACTTTGTTCCTTTTTAATTCTTGACCCTGATAATTTCTTGGGCGATGACAGGATTCCAGTGAAACAATTTCACCGACTGAAGTTTTCTGTACTTTCAAGAAGATGCATATTTTCAGAAGCAGATTTAAGATGGTTGTATTCATATTTTTAATTTCTAATATTCTTGTCTGTTCTTGCCACTATACACAATCACTAGAGAAAAAATTTGTCCTTAAAGTTTGGATTTAGAAATATGACAATGAAGCAATTTAATTACTTTTCAAGTTAAGAAAATAATCAAAGTTTCCATCTGTAGTAGCTTTCCCTGTATGCACACCAATTTCAGCTTCTTCCCGGAAGAATCAAAGGAAGATCTTTTCAGCAGGAATCATTGTGCAGGAAATACACTCTTAAGGCACATCATTTTATTCAGCATGTTCCAATAAACAAACTGCTTTCTATATAACCAACCATTCATTATTAGTAAGTTTTGCTACTTTGGTAATGTTCTCTGGGAAATACAAAATTAAGGCCTTATTGGTCAGCCTTTGAAAGACGTAATACCTTGTTTAAATATCTTGTATATGTATGTGACAAGACAATTTCACAATCTCTTGTGTATTGTATAATTTGTTATTGGCTAAAGAAAAATTATGGAAGGGGTCTACAATCGTTCTGCTTGCAGCCAGTCATTTTTTACTACATCTTTTTTTCTTTTTCTTTCTTTCTTTTTTTTTTTTTGGTGGGCAGCAAAGCAAGGTTTATTGAGCAATAGCAAAGTGATAGTACAAAGCTCCCAAGGAGGGAGGGGACCCGAAGGGGTTGCCCTTTTATTACATCTTTTAAAGCTATAACCATTTTCTGAATATAAAACTGAATGGTGCAAACAAATTACAGTATGTTTGTGCTCACAGCCTTTACCATATTTGTTGTATAGTCAATGATAATTTTGTGCATTTGTCTTTACTGATTTTATATTCCATAAATATTTCTCAAAGTCAGATTCACTGTGTGAGACACAAGAATCTTTTTTTTTTTTTTAATTTTATTTATTTATTTGACAGAGAGAGAGGGAGAGAGAGAGCACAAGCAGGGGGAGAGGCAGGCAGAGGGAGAGGGAGAAGCAGACTCCCCGCTGAGCAGAGAGCCTGATGTGAGGCTCCATCCCAGTATCCTGGGATCATGACCTGAGCTGGAAGGAGATGCTTAACTGACTGAGCCATCCAGGTGCCCCAAGAAACTTTCATCAAGTAAGGAAAGTAATCCTCTATGTCGTCAAACCTAAAAACTTAAGGTTGATTCTTCCAACCTTGGGTCCAAACGTCACACCATATACTTTGGGAGCACATTTAACATTTTCATTAACCTTTTTGTGTATAAGAAAATATAAACCAGGAGAAAGTTTTTAGGAATGTTTTCTAGGGGCGGCTCAGTCAGTTAAGCCGTTGCCTTCAGCTCAGGTCATGATCCCAGGGGCCTGGATTGGAGCCCTGCATCGGGCTCCTTGCTCAACAGGGAACCTGCTTCACCCTCTCCTTCTTGTGCTCTCTGGCTCTATCTCCCTGTCAAATAAATAAATAAAATCTTTTTAAAAAAAAAGGAATGTTTTCTAAAATAAAGCAATATTTAGAATCCATAGCTTTGGCAAATCTCAAAAATTCTTTCTCTTCCACTGCTGAAATGGTTTAATTAATCTATTGCAATTATTTCTACAAGCTTTAAAAAGGCATTTGTCTTCACAGATACTAAACCATGACATATTGCCTTATTAAAAGCATTCTTGAAAAGTTCATTGTTTAGAGAGACAAATGTATTTTGGGTGTCTCATTTTATCTAAATGTTCTTTTTTTTAATGCTGTCTCTATACTTTTAAGTATAGAGTACATGACTCAAAGATGATTTATCATATCTGTGTTATACATGAATTTTTTTTGTCTTTGTGAAATATTGAGGTAGCCGTGTTGACATTCTGCTTTTAATTTATCCTCCTATGTGAAAAATTACAAAATAGGGCTTTTTAAGATTCATAGACTAAATGGAATTAAGTAATTAAACATTAGTTTCTATATATTTTTATAAAGTATTTTTTATTTTATTTTATTTTTTTAAGTAAGCTGTATGCCCAACATAAGGCTTGAACTCATGACTCCGAGATCAAGAGTCACATGCTCTGCCTACCAAGCCAGCCAGGTGCCCCTCTACAGATTTTATTTAAAATGCAATTGCATCAAAGAATTCTACAGTAATTAGAATTATGATATAATCTAAACTTTACTATTTTGCCCTATGGTAGTATTTATATGTTTATAAATACCTGTAGGCTCAAAAAGGATATAATATTCTTCCTAAAGCTATCTGGATAGCATTCTTTCAATATTCACATTAACTGTTAACATATTTATTTAACTACTTGAAATTTTTTTTATTACATAGAACCAACATCTTCCATAATCCTCAATAATTATTGCAACATTTTACTTTTGCAATATTAAAAATACAATACTTCAACTGACTGTTAGCAGTTCAACATATAAAGCACATCGTCAAATTTAGCATTTCAAGTTACCAAGTTATCTAGAATTTAGAATACCTACATTTGAAAGTAGATATTCAGATATTAACAATAAATATGAATGAGATGCCATGTTTATGTTATTGAAGATTGATGCACCGATGGGACATGATAGAAATCTACCCAATCGCACAGCCCTTACTCTTGAATAGGTCTAAGAACACCAGCAACGACACTGAGTGAGCATCAGCTATTCTACTTTGCAATGGTCAAGGCTGGATGGTAGAATTTGGACAAACTCTGAGTCTGAAGCCAAAGGTCGGGGCACCCCCAGTACACGGTGCATGTAGCTTTCATCTAGGCACACGTGAAAAATCTGGCAACTGTGCAGTGATCAGATTACTGTGGTTGTAGACGAAAATCTCCATAGTTCCACCCACAACAGATACAAACATGAAATGAAAAGTAGCTGTTGTAAGTAGGACATAGGAAAGAAAACATTTCTATGTCTTGGGAGTTTCTGGGAAGGCTTCCTTGAGCAGGTGACATGGTAGCTGAACCTTGAAGGAAAAATAGAAGTTATCAGACATCCTGAGAATGGAACACGGTCATTCCAATCATAGTCAACAGCAATGCAAACTCCTAGAGGTGTGCTCAGCACGGGATAGTCAGAGAACTCTACATGGGGCAGTGCTGCTAGATCTTAAAATGTGGAAACGTGGGGAGGAGAGCACAAGTGCACAGGATTAGAGAGGTTGGCAAGCTAAATGAATTCATAGAAGGTTGACAAAAGGGGTTTTGAAAGAATTAAAAACAACAAATACCAGTCAGGTAGTAAACTAACATTGAACTGGGGATTAGCATTTATTGAGTACTTTACACAATCATCTAATTGAATCCCTAAATCAACTACATGAGGTAGATGTTGCCAGTTTTTTTTACACCTCAGTTTATGTGAAATTTTGCTGGGCAATTCTCCACGGCGTTTCTACATGTGTTGTGACAGCTTTTATCCTGGACAAGCTTTCCAAGGATACTTGTTTGGCAAACAGCCTGGGAAAACAGAGGTAGTGTCTCCCTCTGGGGGAGAAGGCAGATTTGTTTCTTCACCAGGATAATAAAGATACCGTCTTCCTCCAGGTCAGAGGTTGCACAGGTATGCTAGCATCACCCTAATACGATTAGGATAGGACTGCCAGGTGAAATATTGGATACCCAGTTAAATTGGAATTTCAGATAAACAAGTGTGCCCTACACAATACTTTTTTTTTTTTTAAAGATTTTATTTATTTATTTGAGAGAGAGAATGAGATAGAGAGAGCATGAGAGGGGGGAGGGTCAGAGGGAGAAGCAGACTCCCCGCCGAGCAGGGAGCCCGACGCGGGACTCGATCCCGGGACTCCAGGATCATGACCTGAGCCGGAGGCAGTCGCTTAACCGACTGAGCCACCCAGGCGCCCCCTACACAATACTTTTTAAAAAAATTTTATTTATTTGAGAGAGAGAAGGAGCGAGCACAAGCAGGGGGAGTGGCAGAGGGAGAGGGAGAAGCAGGCTCCCCGATTAGGACTCAATCCCAGGACCCTGAGATCATGACCTGAGCTGAAGGCAGCAGCTTAACCGACTGAGCCACCCAGGCGCCCCTGCCCTATACGATACTTAACACTAAAAATTATTTCTTGTTTATCTGAAATTCATATTTAACTGGACCTCTGTATTTTTACTTGCTAAATCTGGCAACTCCATGTTGGGAGTTTCCTTCCTAAGTTTGCTGTCCCTCTGCTGGGACACAGATCCACTGTGTGTGAAACAGACACCTGGGCCATAATACATTGATTGTCCTTATGGGCAAATTGATGGAACATGAAATTCATGCTGCCTGCTGCTCTGGGAGTAATAAAGTCCTTTGTCTCTGACCCAGGAGTCTCCTGCCTTCTCCATCATCTCTGGAAACTATGGCAGGCTAACTAGTGAATGTTTAAGTAGAGTAAAACTTCAGAGCCCGTAGTTCCTTACTTGACACTAATCCCTTATAGAGGAACACTGAGATTGTTTCTAATCTAATTAGACATTATTACTATTATAAGCAATATTGTCACAAATACCCTGGAACATACTTCTCTGTGCACAGGTACAAAAACATCTGTTGAAAAATTTCCTGGAAGTGGAAATTTTGGGTCAAAAGGTATGTACACTTAAATGTTGAAGTATATCAACAAATTGTTCTTCATAGAGGCCATATCCATAAACCCTCACTAACGATGTATAAGAGTATTAGTTTCATTCCCCCCTTGAGTCGACTATATTCTGAAGTTTTTTGATCTTTGCCAACCTAATAAGTAAAAAGCGGGATCTCATTTAGTATTACTTTGTATTTCTCTTATTATGAGTAAAGCTGAACATCTTAAGCTTAAAAGCCTTGTGAATTTCCTTTTCTGTGAACTGTTCACATTTTAAGCATTTTTCTGATGAGTTGTTGATATTTTCTTTTTTTCTTAAGCTTTTATTTATTTATTTATTTATTTATTCATTTATTGGGGGGGCACCTAGGTGGCTCAGTTGGTTAAGCGACTGCCTTCGGCTCAGACCATGATCCCAGGGTCCTGGGATCGAGCCCCACATCTAGCTCCTTGCTCAGTGGGGAGGCTTCATCTCCCTCTCCCACTACCTGCTACTCTGCCTGCTTATGCTCTCTCTCTGTCAAATAAATAAATAAAAATTCTTTAAAAAATAAGTTTTTATTTTAGTCACCCAGTGCTCATCATGACAAGTGCCCTCCTTAATCCCCATCACCTATTTTACCCATCCCCCCCTTGTAACTCCCATCAGGTAACCATCAGTTTGTTTTCTATAGTTAAGACTCTGTTTCTTGGTTTATCTCTCTCTCTCTCTTCCCTCCCCCCCCTTTGCTTGTTTGTTTTGTTTCTTAAATTCCACATGAGTGGAAAAAAGAAAAAACACAAGAAACAACAGGTATTGGCAAAGATATGGAGAAAAAGGAACCCTCTTGCTCTGTTGTTGGGAATGCAAACTGGTGCAGCCACTCTGGAAAACAGTATGGAGGTTCCTCAAAGAGTTAAAAATTGCATTGTATCATTATAAATTTCCCTCTTAGAACTGCTTTTGGTGCATCCCAGAGGTTTTGAACCATTATGTTTTCATTTGTTTCCATGTACTTTTTAAATTTCTTCTTTTATTTCCTGCTTGACCCATTCATTAACAGCATGTTATATAACCTCCATGTATTTGTGGCCTTTCAGATTTTTTCTTGTGGTTGATTTCTAGTTTCATAGCATTGTGGTCAGAAAAGATGCACGGTATGACTTTGATCTTTTTTTTTTTAAGATTTTATTTATTTGCAAGAGAGAATGAGAGACAGAGAGCATGAGAGGGAGGAGGGTCAGAGGGAGAAGCAGACTCCCTGCTGAGCAGGGAGCCCGATGTGGGACTCGATCCCGGGACTCCAGGATCATGACCTGAGCCGAAGGCAGTCGCCCAACCAACTGAGCCACCCAGGCGCCCCAGATGACTTTGATCTTTTTTGAGTTTGTTGAGGCATGGTTTGTGGCCCAATATGTGATCTATTCAGGAGAATGTTCCACGTGCACCTGAAAAGAATATGTATTCTTTTCAGGATGGAATGTTCTGAATACATCTGTTTAAAACATCTGTTCCAATGTGTCATTCAAAGCCATTGTTTCCTTATTGATTTTCTGTTTAGATCATCTGTCCATTGCTTTAAGTTGGGTGTTAAAGTCCCCTACTACTATATTATTTTTGATTAGTTCCTTATGTTTATTAACTTTTATGTATTTTGGTGCTCCCAAGTTGGGTGCATAAATATTTATAATTGTTTTATCTTATTGGATTTTCCCCTTCATTATTGTATAGTGTCCTTTTTTGTCTCGTTATAGTTTTGTTTTGTTTGTTTTTTTTAAAGTAGGCTCCATGCCCAGTGTGGATCCCAACACAGGGCTTGAACTCACAACTGTGAGATCAAGATCTGAGCTGATATCAAGAGTTGGACGCTTAACTGACTCAGTCACCCAGGCACCCATATAGCCTTCCTTTTTTTTTTTTAAAGATTTTATTTATTTGAGAGAAAGAGAATGAGAGACAGAGAGCATGAAAGGGAGGAGGGTCAGAGGGAGAAGCAGACTCCCTGCCGAGCAGGGAGCCTGATGCGGGACTCGATCCAGGGACTCCAGGATCATGACCTGAGCCGAAGGCAGTCGCTTAACCAACTGAGCCACCCAGGTGCCCCACCCATATAGCCTTCCTTTTAAAGTCTACTTCATCCAATAAAAGTATTGCTACTCCAGCTTTCTTTTGACCTCCACTTGCATGATAAATATTTCTTCATCCCCTCACTTTCAATCTGCAGGTATCTTTTGGTCTAAAATGATCTCTTGTAGGCAGCATTAGATGGACTTTTATTTTTTTTCTTTTCCGTTCTGTCATCCTATGTCTCTTGATTGGAGCATTTAGTCCATTTATATTCAAAGTAATTATTGATAAATATGTATTTATTGGGGGCCTGGGTGGCTCAGTCGTTAAGCGTCTGCCTTCGGCTCAGGTCATGATCCCAGGGTCCTGGGATGGAGTCCCACATCAGGCTCCCTCCTCGAGGGGAAGCCTGCTTCTCCCTCTCCCACTCCCGCTGCTTGTGTTCCTGCTCTCGCTGTCTCTGTCTCTGTCAAATAAATAAATAAAATCTTTAAAATAAATAAATAAATAAATATGTATTTATTGCCATTTTATTATTTGTTTTGTGGTTGTTTTTGAAGATTTTCTCTGATCTTTTCTTGTCTAGTCTCTCATGGTTTGCTGGTTTTCTTTAGTGATATATTTGGATTTCTTTCTCTTTATTCTTTGCATATTTATTAGTGGTTTTTGACTTGTGGTTACCATTAGGTTTGTATATAACATCTTCTGCATATAGCAGTCTATATTCAATTGATGGTCATTTAAGTTTGAACCCATTCTTTTTTTTTTAAGATTTTATTTATTTATTTGACAGAGAGAGACACAGCGAGAGAGGGAACACAAGCAGGGGGAGTGGGAGAGGGAGAAGCAGGCTCCTCACCCAGGAGGGAGCCCAATGCGGGGCTCGATCCCAGGACCCTGGGATCATGACCTGAGCCGAAGGCAGACGCCCAACGAGCCACCCAGGTGCCCCAGTTTGAACCCATTCTTTACTCCTCTTCTCCCCATGCTTTAGGTATATGGTGTCATATATTATATCCTTTTTTATATTGTGAGTTCCTGACTGATTTTTTACAGAAATATTCATTTTTACTGCTTTTGTGTTTCCTACCTTCATTCCTATCATTTTTGGTCTTTTTCTTTCCACTCAAAGAGACCCCTTTAATATTTCTTGCAGGGCTGGTATAGTGGTCATGAACTCCTTTAGTTTTTGTTTGTCTGGGAAGCCCTTTATCTGTCCATCTATTCTTAATGATAGCCTTGCTAGATAGAGTATTGTTGGCTGTAGATTTTTCTTATTCAGCACTTTGAATATATCATGCCACTCCTTTCTGGCTTGGAAAGATTCTGCTGAAAAATCTGCTGAGAGTCTTACATGGTTTCCTTTTATGTAACTGTCTTTCGTCTTGCTGCTTTTAAGATTTTTTCTTTATCGGGCACCTGGGTGGCTCAGTCATTAAGCGTCTGCCTTCGGCTCAGGTCATGGTCTCAGGGTCCTGGGATCGAGCTCCGCATCTGGCTCCCTGCTTGGCGGGAAGCCTGCTTCTCCCTCTCCCGCTCCCCCTGCTTGTGTTCCCTCTCTCGCTCCCCCTGCTTGTGTTCCCTCTCTCGCTGTCTCTCTGTCAAATAAATAAATGAAATCTTTAAAAAAAAAAAGATTTTTTTCTTTATCACTGTATTTTGCCATTTTAATTACAATACATTTTGGTATGGATCTGCTTTTGTTGATTTTGTTGGAGGTTCTCTGTGCCTCCTGAATCTGGATATCTGTCTCCTTCCCCAGATTAGGGAAATTTTCAGCTATTATTTCTTCAGATAAATTCTCTGCTCCCTTTTCTCTCTCTTCTTCTTCTGGGACTCCTATAATATCTTTACATTTGATGGAATCACTGAATTCCCTAAGTCTATTCCCATTTTACATAATTCTTTTCTCTGTCTTTTGTTCAGCTTGGTTACTTTCCATTACTCTGTCTTCTAGGTCATTAATTCATTCCTCTGCTTCCTCCAGCTTGCTATTCATTCCATCAAGTGTGTATCTCATTTTGTTTATTGAGCCCTTTATCTCTACTATGTTATTCCTTATCTCTATGTTAATGGCCTTGCTGATGTCCTCCACTCTTTTCTCAAGTCCAGTGATCAGGCATGTTACTTATATCTGTTTTGCTTAGATTTCCTGCCATGGCCTTGTCTTATTCTTCCACTTGGGACAAATTCCTCTGTCTTCTCATTTTGTCTAAGTCTTTGTGCCTGCTTCTCTGTGTTAGGAAACTCAGCTATGTCTTCTGTTCTTAAGGATAACTGCTTTATGAAGAAGAGGTCCTATAATGCCCTGCTATGTAGTGTCCTCTGTTCCCCGGGGCCTGGCACTTCTGGGAGTATCTCCAATGTGTGCTGTGTGTGCTCTGCTGTTGTGTCCTGGCTGCTTTATCCTTCAGGCCAGTCAACTGCAGAGGCTCTCTTTGCCTGTAGTGGGCAGTATTTGGTCCCTGGCCTGAATGTGCCATATTTTGCACTAGGTATGCTTGTGAAATGAGACTTGTTGCCACCGCCACCAAAACCAAGGCCTTGCAAAACTCCCAGGTTGGGAGACACAGTGTTGGCAGGGATTTGGGCTGGTCTTCTGAGGAAGAGGGCCCACTGCACTGGGACCGGGAAGGGTGGTTCCACCAGAGCATAAGGGGGGGGGGGTTGGTATAAGCAAGTTAAATAGTGAGTGTTGGCCCTGTGCCCTGTGTTTATAATGAGGGCCAGGGGAGGGAAATGGCTCCCGACAGTTTCTTTATTCCTGGAGGGGTCTCATGAACGCTGCCTCTTTGAGGCATGCTCTGAGATGAGCAACTAACCTCCCCACTGTGTGCCCCATGAGCTCTTCAGATTGCTGTTTTCATACTATGTGTCTGTGGGCTGTTTGCTCTGCCTTCTCTCCAAAAGCAGCCCCAATGTCTTCCCAGCTCTCCCATAGCCAAGCATGCTGACCTTTAAAACTCCCGGCTCTAAGCCCCTCTCACTTTCCAAGCCAATTGCTATAGGGATTCATTTTCCCCATGTGCTCCCCAGTGTGCTAGTCTGTCTCTTGGGCTTCTTTCTCTAAGACCGTAGCTCCCTCCTCACTGCAGCAACCAGGATCCATTTCTTTCCCAAATTACATCTCTGTATTTCCTACCTTCTCCTATGTGGCCTCTTGTCTACCTTCAGTTGTGGAGTTTGTTCTGACAGTCTTCAGATCAATTCCTGGGGCATTTGGGATGATTTGATAGTTATCTAGTTGTAATGGTAAGACAAGGTGAGCCTAGGGTTCTCCTACTCCTCCACCTCTTCCCCTCCACTATGAGTTGTTGATATTTTTGAGTTGCATGAGCTCTTTATATAGTACATAAATTAAACACTTGTTTTTCATGTTATATATACTTTACCTAGTAAAGACATCTGCCATTTGGCATCTTGCCAAATAGAAATTTAAAATTTTTATGTGAACATTTTCAGTGTTTTATGACTTTTGGTTTTGGCGCCTTGCTTAGAAAGGCCCTCCCCTCTCTCAGTTTTTTGGTTTTGTTTTTTTTAATCCTTCACATTTTTTGAAGAAGTCTTCATGAAAGAAACAATGACTCAAAACTTCAGCCTGGCTTTGGAAGCATTTTATATCTCTCTAAGATACTTTTGATTCACTGGCATTTTCACAGCACAAAGTACTTACTAAATTGGCACACTTGTGGGATCTCTCAGCATTGGCAAAGCAGAGGCTATTTTGAGATTCATAAGAGGAAACTCTTGACCATGTCTGGGGTGCTGCAAGTCCGAAGGAAGCACTCTCTGTTACTTCCAAAATGAGACTAAACAGACATCATTTAATTCAATAAGATGATGAGGCAACAACAGGGTCCCAAGGCTTCCAATGACCAGTTTCTCCACATCTTATAAATTCATATATGCCTCTGGGGGTGTTATTTTAGGAACTCCCTAATCTGTTATTATTGTTACATTTTCTCCAACAGTACAGGCAGAGAACTTTAAATTAACATATCTTTTTCTTACATTCACTATAACTGGAAAAGCTTCCTCGACGTAAGATTAGGAGTGCCAGATCTTTAGAAAAGGAAGGGTAATTTGACTACCAAGTGATGCATTTTTGCCTGTTATGCATGTAGGCATAGCTAATATGGTTTCCAAACAAAACGCTATGACAGGGTTCTGTTAATGTGCAACTGGGGGGATGCCTGGGTGGTTCAGTTAGTTAAGCGTCTGCCTTCGGCCCGGGTCATGATCCCAGGGTCCTGGGATCGAGTCCCGCATCGGGCTCCCTGCTCACCGGGCAGTCTGCCTCTCCCTCTGCCTGTAGTTCCCCCCTGCTTGTGTGCGTGCTCTCTCTCTCTCTGATGACTAAATAAATAAAATCTTTAAAAAAAAAAATAGACTCTGCTTACTCTCCTGTGGGAGAGTCTTCATTTAAAAAAAAAAATGTGTTGGGGCGCCTGGGTGGCTCAGTCGTTGAGCGTCTGCCTTCGGCTCAGGTCATGATCCCAGCGTCGGGTTCGAGCCCCGCATCGGGCTCCCTGCTCCACGGGAAGCCTGCTTCACCCTCTCCCACTCCCCCTGCTTGTGTTCCCTCTCTCGCTGTGTCTCTCTCTGTCAAATAAATAAATAAAATCTTTAAAAAAAAAAAATGTGCAACTGGGGACCAGACTGCCACATTCTTCCCCATATTCCTGCATTCAATACAGACACCCCCATTCATTCCTGTTTGGAAAACAAGGTTTTGCTTCCTCCTTATTAAGGAGAAAACATCAATATTTGCCTATAAATAGTGATTCAAATCAGACCTCAAACTTGACAAATACAACCATTACAGTCTTAGCTGCAGTTTAGAATGTGTTTTCTCTTTGGGGGTTAACGTACACCTACCTCCTCATTTCTAGCACGTACTGGAAATAAGAACAGTGAAAAGTGAATCCTAGTAACTTAAACAGATCCTGGCTTAGTAAGCCCCTGGAGAGAAAAAGTAGAAATAAAACTTTACAGAGTACTATAGGTAATTCTAGGTAAGATTCTTCCTCCTTGTATGAGTGTATGTGTGATTTTTCAGAATCTCGGGTTTCTCTTAACCACATATTTAAAAAAGACTAGTCGTGTATTTTAAGTGTATATGATGCTTCTCAGTGAAATGAGAAAGGCAGTTTTCCATCTGGTTCTGTTATTTTAGATCCTTTAACTGTTCCTTTTCAAGAAGATAATAAAAACAATTGCTCTTATGTTCAATGCTTACTACATGCCAAGCACTGTGTGAATAAGCATATACACTGTAGCTTTTAGTCCTCATACTGCCCCCATGTGATAGACTCTTAAGTCACATCTTGTGTGTTTAGTGGAGTAACCCTCTCACTAAAGAAGTCTATTGACTATGTTAAGGTTAGATAGGTTTATATATTTTTTTAAGATTTTATTTATTTATTTGAGAGAGAGTATGAGAGAGAGAAAGCACATGAGAGGGGGGAGGGTCAGAGGGAGAAGCAGACTCCCCGCCGAGCAGGGAGCCCGATGTGGGACTCGATCCAGGGACTCCAGGATCATGACCTGAGCTGAAGGCAGTCGCTTAAGCAACTGAGCCACCCAGGGGCCCGATAGGTTTAATATTAATGTGGAATGGAGTAAGTCCAATAGGCAAGCAGCAACACTTTCGATTTCTCCATTTGTTGCTTCACTACCTCCAGAGATCTGAATGGTTTGAATGCATAGACATCTATCAATGGATTTTCATTTTCTTCCTTCCTTTGATCTAATTGAGTGGTTCTGAAACACTGATGTATGTAAGAATTGCTGTACAGAGTTGCATAAAACCATTTTTACTGAACCTTATACTTTAGGAGCAATTTAAGAGATGTTCAAGGTGATTTTAACGATATATGATTTTTGCCTAATATGTTGGCTTTATGCTGAATCATCTGCAGGGAAATGACACATGACCAAGAGAGAAAAGAAGACGAGAGAAGAGAACCAAGGAGACTTCTACATAGGGTGAAAGAGTGCCTATCAGTATACTGGACAATCTGAGGTCAAGGGAGGTGGGAAGGAAGCAAGGTCAAGAGGAATGAATGCCAGATACTGTGGTGAAAATGCTTTATCTGTGTTACCTCAATTATTATAGTAACCCTACGGATATGGAAACTAAAGTTACGGGTGTTCAAATGACTTGCCTGGTGTCACAAAGATGGCAGATGGTTGAGTCAACATCCAAACCCAGGTCTTTCTCACTCTAAAATTCAAGGTCTTCCTATCATAGCTGGCTTCCTTATGGGTTAGGACTTCCTGAAGTCAGCCAGAAAGAACTCTGGGGAATGGAGATGTGTTTGCTTGGGATGACCTAAAGCTTGGGGCAAGATTCTTGTAAGGCCATGTAGGGAAATATTTTCATTCCTCATGGAGAACAGACAGGCTGACCTGGTATGAATAGTTTAGGAAACTAAGCAGAATTTTACAAAAATAGCTGCATCCTTGCCTATTCATGATTTCTTTCCTTCTAACATGGAAGGGACATCAAGACACTGGGCTTTCATGTACCCAGCAAGTGTGTAACACGTGGTGATTTCTTTCAGGTGATCACTTCTCTGGCCCCCTGGGAATATAATTTGAGCATCCCAGTAAAAGACGTTAATTAGGCCAAAAACTGTAATCACTCTAGAAAAAATCATGCCCCCAACTTTGAGGACCTTCTAGCAGCTTTAGAAGAAATAGCCATGGGCTACAATGACAACGGTGGAGATGTGTAGCTAACCCTGTGGTGCTCGTTGGCAGGGGAGAAGGCAGAACACTGGAGACATGTAAGAACCACTAAGGAAGTCAGGGAGTGCCTCAGACACTCATAAAGAAGAAAGGGCTCCATCGACTTTGAAGGCTCATGAACACTACTAGTTAAGGGTGTAAAGTGAATTTCACTATAATAGAACAAAGGCTGTCGATGTAGTAAAACTGGATATTAGAATAAATAAGAACTAGTTCACATTCACAACTAACACCATATACTGTTATAATTATACATAGCCAATGGTTTTACTCAAAGAAAATAAATGTGATGTGATAGGAAATTTATATAAATATGTAAGATCATTTTCTAGGATCCACCAGCGAATTATCAAATAGGAAATGAAGAAACAGTTTACAGAGGAGGAAAAAGGAATTAATGCATAGAAAAGTCTATAGCCTCATAAAACTAAACACACACACACACACACGAGTACTAGTATTCCTGTATTATTTCTTATAACTCCATGTGAATCTACAATTATATGAATAAACTTTTCTATTTAGAAAAGTCTACAGCCCGGGGTGCCTGGGTGGCTCAGTCGTTAAGCATCTGCCTTCGGCTCAGGTCATGATCCCAGGGTTCCGGGATCGAGCCTGGGTCTGGCTCCCTGCTCGGCAGGAAGCCTGCTTCTCCTCTCCCACTCCCCCTGCTTGTGTTCCCTCTCTTGCTGTCTTTCTCTGTCAAATAAATAAATAAAATCTTAAAAAAAAAAGAGAAAAGTCTACAGCCTCAATAGTAATTAAATGAATGCAAATCAAAACAAAATTAAGTTCTGGTTACATAACATGGATTCCAGAGCAAATGAAAAATGTTGGCAGGGGCTCCTGGCTGGCTCTTGATCTTGGGGTTGTGAGTTCAAGCCCCATGCTGGGTGTAGAGATTACTTAAAAATAAAATATATTTTTTTAAATGTTGCAAAAAAGATGGGGAACATGTTACACTCTTACATTGTTAATAACATTGCAAGTCAGTTCAATCAGTTCTGAAACAATCAGAGTTTTGAATTTTCTTCAGTTAGAATTTTGTATAGGTCATTGTGCAGTTCTTTTTCCTTGGATTTTTTAATTTTGAAAATCCTGCATGCTTCTTTTAATATGGGAAAGAAAGGGAAGATAAGGGAGTAATGAGAACTATCCGTACTTAACACTCATTTTTCTGTAAATTAAAAACTGATCAAAATAAGTCTATTAATTTAAAAAGAAAGAGGAATGCCTGGGTGGCTCAGTCGGTTGAGCGTCTGCCTCAGCTCAGGTCATGATCCCAGAGTTCTGGGATCGAGTCCTGCATGGTGTTCCTTGCTCAGCAGGAACCTGCTTTTCCCTCTGCCTGCCACTCCCCCTGCTTGTGCTCTCTCTCTCTCTCTGACAAATAAATAAATAAAATCTTAAAAAAATAAAAATAAAAAAAGGAAGAAGCTATGAATACACGAAAAGTCATTGGACTGTATGGTTTAAATTGGGGAACTGTATGGTATATTAGTTACATCCCAATAAAGCTGCTTTCTTTAATAAGTAAAAGAACATGAAATGTGTATTTTGTAGTTCCTAAAGCAACCACAAAATAAAATATAAAAAGATATAGTGAAAATTATAACAAGTAAATTAAAATGCAGTACTAAAACAGGTTCAAATAACACAGAAGAGGAAACAGAGAACTGAAAAATAGGAAAAGCAGAAGACTAATAATAAAATGATAGATGTAAATCCAAATATATCAACATTTAGTGTAAATGACCTAAATACAAAACAAAAGAGGGATTATCAGAGTAGTAGAGCAAATTGCTGGCATCTCTACTGTAGAGTGGGAATTCCAAGGTTTGGGTTCCTCATCTGTGACACAAACCCATCATAGGTGCAACATGCATCTGGGTCACCCCATATCATTCCCATGGGACTTGGGGGCAAGCAAACGATGTGAACATAAAGCTCATGAGCCTTGTGTTTTGCCAACATGAATGAAACTATGGCAGGTGGATCTGTTAGCTTGTTAGAGGAGTGGCATTTCAGACCCTCCACAGTTTATTACTGTGAGGTTTATGGCAGGAATGCAAGGCTGGTTCAATGTTCAGAAATCAATCCATCTAATCAACCATATCAATTGCTTAAGGGAGAAAAACTACACAATAATAGAAATCCAGGGAGAAAAACTACACAATAATAGAAATCCGTGCAGAAAAAGCATTGGACAAAACAAAGCACTCACTCATAATACACACTCTCAGCAAACTAGGACGATACATCATCCTCAACCTGAGACGATGTATCTACAAAAACCTACAGTTAAATATCAGCTCGGCCTGTGTCCAAGGTAGACCAGAAGTGACCTCACTGAAGAAGGGCAGGATTTGGTGGTGGATGAATTCCCAGCCTCCTGGCCCCTGGCCCCCGGCGGGAGGATTCTGAGCAGGTCTGCACACTCTCAGAGTGCCCGGCACCACAGACTCCCCATTGCCACGGCGGGGACCTGCTCCTTGACCCCCTTGGCCGGTTCACCGCCCTCGCTCCGTTCCCGGGATGGCCTCACAGATGATCCTACCCTCGCCTGGGGTCCGCTTCGGGAGGAACCAATCCCGCACCCCCTCTCCGTCCAGGGCTCAGTGAAGAGTGAGTCTCCTCCCTACTTGCAGCTCAGTCTGCACGTCCACCTCTCCGTCTCCCTCTCTCCAGCGCCTTCCAGCGCGTCTGGGTCTCGGTCTTCCCCGTTTGGAGACTCCGGCAGAGCGACAGGACCCGCCACCGACCGCACTGCGGCCAGCGCGGCAAGCCCTGCAAAGGCGTCAGCCGCGGGCGTCGCTGGCTCCTCCGGGCCGCAGGGGGCGCTGTGGCGCGGGGGCAGGCTCGTGTCCCAGCGTGCACCGCGTGGGGGCTGGGCCTGCGGGGTGGGCGGGGTGGGAGGCCGCGCGCAGAGGGAGGTTCCGCGGGGTCGTCCGGGCGCTCGGGGTCTCTAGGGCTGGGGCCGGACCCTGGGCAGGGGCCGGGCGGGAGCGCGAAGGGCCATGGCCGAGCCGGCTCCGGTAAGAGGGACCGTGGAGGATGCGGGCTGTGTAGAAATTCGTCCCTGTCGCGGTCTGGAGTGGGGTCCCGAGCCGGGGAGTGAGGCGGCGGGGGGCTGTCGGTGACCCATGACTGAGCTCCGAGCCCCTGGCCGGTGAAGGCGCCGTGTAGGTGCTCCAGTTGTTCTGCAGTTGAGCCGGAAGAAAGGAGCCAAGTGGAGAAATCCAGGGTCTTTACCGGTCGTCCCCTCAGGTCACCCGCTTTTTCCCGCCCTGTGTCGGGGCTCTTTGAACGTCGTGGTTTCCCTTGAGCTCTCGTTCTGTGCTCTGCTGGTGAATGTGGCCTCAGCGAACGTCAACTGTATAAACGGATGAAAAAAGTCACGGGAAGGGAGAGTGGGCCTGAGAGGACCCGGAGACTGCTGCCTCTAGGAAATGAGAGAAAATGTGAAACCAGTTGGGGTTGTTAATGGAAAATGTGAACACTGGTTTTAGAGTTTGAAACGCATATCCTGAGCTTAATCCAGGAAACTGTTAAATTCAGTTAAGTATAATCTGCTTACCTATGCAAGTTTTCCTTCTACCCTTGCTGAAATTTCATATATAATAATCTTACTAAAGTAATGCATTTTCCCTTCTGCTTCTCACCCCCTCCTGAAACAGGTACAGGATACAGGGAACCTTTCTGGACTGTACTATCTTTACAACTTCGTATGAGTCTGTAATTATTCCAGAATAAAAAGTTTTTTTAAAAGTCTTGCATAGCAATAACTGCTTGCTGCTAAGTGAAGGATCCCTCTCTAGATGGTACATGTGCTCAAAGGTCTGCTAGTCATTCATTCACTATGTGGGTCCAATAGACTTCTGTGACCCCTTTATTACATTGTTCATGGCACCATCCAGAGAGAAGGAGACTTTAGTATAGTTTCTTCTTTTAAAGACATGGACATTGGAAGACAGTAGCTTGAAAGTGAAAATGTATGTATGTACGGTTTGTGATTCCAGGTAAGGATGACATTTGATGATGTGGCCTTGTATTTTTCGGAGCAAGAGTGGGAGATCCTGGAGAAGTGGCAGAAGGAAATGTATCAGCAAGTGATGAAGACCAATTATGAGACTCTTGATTCCCTGGGTAAGCTGGGCTTCAAGGGAATCATTTTGGGGGAACCTGCCTAATACCAATAGGATTTCTGCTCTGTATTAGCTATTGGCTGGCTGAATATAATTCTATGCTTAATTTACACTCAGAATATGTCCTTAACTTCCTATTATGGCCTGGGAATATTTAACTTGTCCCTTTTTATCTAGTGGTATCTGCACCCCTCAGTCTTACCAATTCTGCAGTCTCTTTCACACAAACCCTCCCTTGTTTCTCCTACAGTTAAAATTATTAAATAATCAATTTGTCTCTCTCTCTTTTTTAAGTGTACTCTTTTATTTTTTAACTGATACTCTGATGCCTGCTTATGTTGCCTAAATAGGATGAATTTTCTATCCTCATAAGACCTGGGAAAATTGTTCCCTGGTAGAGGGAGAAAGAGCAGTGGGGATAGGACATTTAGGTATCCCTAGAGAAATACTCAGGGAGCAGATTTGAAGAGAAATTTGTGGAGATTATACCTTGCTGTTTATCCAACTTGCTTGAATTCATTCTTGTATCATTAAAACCATTTCTACTGTTTTCATTTTAATAGCTGATCTCAGTATAACCTGTGGCATCTCTCCTTTGGGGTTTATAAACCTCTTCCATCTGAGATACGAAGGACAAGATGAGTCTATTGTGTGAAATCGGGGGAAGAGAATTCTAAGCAGAGGAAGGACTAGTGCAGAAGTTCAGGGGTTGGAATGTATGTGCTCAGTGTGTGGTGGGAGCCACGGGGAGGCTGCTGGAGCACATGTGTAGAAGGTTAGGAGAAGGGGACAGTGGTATAACAAATGAGAAAAGGGCCTCTAGGATTTTATTCTAGACGAAAGGAAGATAAGATGATGAGAGGATTTACACAGGAGTAACATGTCAAAATTTGTTTTAACAGTTAATTACTTGGGGGCGCCTGGGTGGCTCAGTCGTTAAGCTTGTCTGCCTTCAGCTCGGGTCATGATCCCAGTGTCCTGGGATAGAGCCCCACATTGGGCTCCCTGCTCGGCGGGAAGCCTGCTTCTCCCTCTCCCACTCCCCCTGCTTGTGTTCCCTCTTTCGCTGTGTTTCTCTCTGTCAAATAAATAAAATCTTTAAAAAAAAAAAAATTACTTGAATTGCTATGTGGAGAATGAATGGCAGTGCACAGCAATGAAAAGAAGGACACCAGCCAAGAATCTCAGCAGGGAGGCGCCTGGGTGGCTCAGTTGTTGCGCATCTGCCTTCGTCTCGGGTCATGATCCCAGGGTCCTGGGATGGAGTCTCGCGTTGGGCTTTCTGCTCAGTGGGAAGTCTGCTTCTCCCTCTCCCACTCCCCCTGCTGGTATTCCCTCTCTCGCTGTGTCTCTCTCTGTCAAATAAATAAAATCTTAAAAAAAAAAAAAGAATCTCAGCAGGGCAGGTGAGGCTTTATGGCAGCTGAACCAGGTAGTTAGTAATGCAAAGAGAAGTAGATGGGCTCTGGATATCTTTTGGAGGTAGCATTTGAGAGTTTGCTGGTGGATTGGATATGGAGCCTCAGGGTGAAAGAAAAATCAACTAGATTTTTGGCTCAAGTATGTTGAAGGCAATGGCTTTATTCACTGACAGGACAAAGCTTGGGGAGAGAGCCTTAAATTTGAGATGCTTATTAGATATTTATATGGAAATACATATAATTGGGTATGCGAGACCAGAATTTCAAGTGAAGATCAGGACTGGATTCACAAATCTGGTGTTTTAAACCTGAGGGCTACATGGGATCATCTAGGGAGAAATGTAGATAGGATAGAGCACCGGGACACCTCAACTTTTGGAGTTCAGGCTAAGCAGTCTGAGGCCAGTAAGTTACAAGAAACTAGAGCCATGTGCTAATCCAGTGTTGAGTTTGGAGTTACAATAACTAGTGTCCGTGGGCTTGGAAAATCCAGTCTGATTTTCCCACATTTTAAAACCCAAAGGGCATTATTTACAAATTCTTTTCTTTTTTTTAAGATTTTATTTATTTATTTTTTGAGAGAGAGAGAGCACAAGCAGAGGGGAGGGGCAGAGGGAGAGGGAGAAGCAGACTCCCCACTGAGTGGGGAGCCCGATGCGGGACTCGATCCTGGACCCTGGGATCATGACCTGAGCTGAAGGCAGACGTTTAACAGACTGAGCCACCCAGGCATGCTACAAATGATTTTCTTTACAGGACATCCAGATATCAGCCCCAGAGATTAGGATTCAGCAGGTCCAGCCTCAGGCCCAGGAATCTACATTTTTAATGCTACTACATAGTATCCGTTGCATCTTCTAAAATCACCCCATTGCCTTATAACCACCCTCCTTCCCTTCATGCTTATGTCATTAGACACATTACTCTCTCCCCCTTCATAATCGTTGTCATTGAAGAACTTCCTGGTTCCTTCACTGTACCTCAGTAGTTAATTTCCTTGGATGTCTAGTCAGAGGTGTTTAGTGATCGGGCTCCCTTCTTGACCCCCTGTGATTTTGCTTTTTATTGTTCTCATAATGATCATTTGTTAATGCTTTCTGCCCAGATCTGTTGTTAAAAATCATCGCCCTTCGGCGCCTGGGTGGCTCAGTCGTTAAGCGTCTGCCTTCAGCTCAGGTCATGATCCCAGGGTCCTGGGATCGAGTCCCACATCCGGCTCCCTGCTTGGCGGGAAGCCTGCTTCTCCCTCTCCCGCTCCCCCTGCTTGTGTTCCCTCTCTTGCTGTCTCTCTCTCTGTTAACAAATAAATAAAATCTTAAAAAAAAAAAAAATCATCGCCCTTAACTTCTCTGTTTCCTTTAATTTTGTGAAATATTGCAGAGGACGTTTAAGCTAAACAGTTTTGGTTAGGTTGTATTTTATTGTCATTCATGTAATTTCAAGGGTCTCAATTTTTTTGACCTAACTTTGATGATGTATCTTCAGGAATCAAAGTTAACTGTGAAAATCACGTTTAGTGAAGTACTCAGGTAAACCCAGACTGAGTCTATGTGGTTTCTCTTTGCAGGTGGCGTTTTTTCCAAGCCAGATTTGATCTCCTGGATAGAACAAGGGAGAATGCTGTTAATCAGAGACCAGGGACCGTTGGAGAAAAACATGACACTTAGCCCTTCTACTGATGAGCAGTGGGACTTGCAGAAGACTGGAAAGTTGGCATATTTTGGTGAGTATGATGGATTTAGGGTCAGGACTCATTTCATTTTCCTGAATCTTTCTGGATAGGCAGCTGGACATAGCGAATAAGAAACATTGTTTTGTTGGAGAATGTTAGGTTTTTTTATTCAAGTGGGAAACAAACATAAGAATGTATTACTTTTTATAAAGAGGGAAGTTGTGTATGTTTTATTAAAAAAAAAAAAAATTATGACCCTGGAAAGAAGTATTTGTAAAAGAGCAAGTAAAGGATCCTCTTGTCAAGTCTTGAGGAACAACCGCCTTCTCCATCACACCATTGTGTCCATTTGAATAGAGAGAAATGGAAAACCGTCCAATGTGGTATAACGTATTATTTTTTATTGTACAGATTTTTAGAACTTGGGCTTTTTTTTAAGTTCCTTTTGAAGGATTCCTTTTTGAATTCCTTTTATCATAAGAAAAACATTGGAAACACTTTATAACACTTTAAATACTTAAAGGAATAGGTCATTTTTTAGACTATGCTAATGTTTTATTAAATGGAGATCTTCTAAGTCCCTGGAAGTCAAAGGATTCTCCTGAAGAGGAGGGGATTTGAACCCAGGGATGTATGGTTAGGTCCATCAAAAGAATAAAAGAATTCCCAAGGACTTTATTTCATTGCCACCGTCTCTTATTTCATTCATCTAATGAGTATTGAGTCCCTACCATGTTCATAGGACTGTCAGTTATTACTTAGGCTGGGGATGGGATGGAGAGATCTATATATCTATATGTATATTCTCCTATAGGAGTTTATTATCTTACTGACCTGACATGGCGGTTAAGTTAGTCGATTATATTGAACTGTTGGACTAGTCATCTATAAAATGGGACTGTATACAATTTAATAAAATAGTAAGTGGCAGTAGTAGTAGTGCTATAGGGATTTAGAGGAGAATGTGTGGAGTAGAGATAGCAGTTTCCCAGGAGGACTTCTAAGGAATTAGGATTTAAATAGCAAAGAATGGGCAGATTTGGTTAGACAGAGATCGGCAGGGGTCACACATGAGCTGAGGCTCAGAGGTGGGAACAAGCCTATTGTATTTAGAAAATGTATAGCTTAATGTTATTCTTGGAATGATATGGCAGATGGAGAAGGGGAAACATAAATTAATGCCAGTTTATCTGAGGCTAGGAATGCCAAGGTGGAAGTTTGACTTCATCCTATAGAAAGGGAGGACCTGGAAAGGTTTCTGAATAACAACGAATGGACAACTTTAGTGGCTATCCCTAGAAAGTAGTGTTCCCTTCGTGCCAGGTGGCATTCACCCAGTAATCACAACTGCTTCTCTGCCTGGCATAAATAGTAAGTGATAAGAAATAGGATTCAAGGAGACAGGTAAGTATGATCTAGACATCAGCTGTGGAGCGCTAACTTACTAAATGACATCACCCGGTTGGAAACATAACCTGTGTTGTTGTTAAGATGACCACAGAGCATAATCAGAGTCCTTCTCTGGGGACAGGCCCACCCTTCCTGACAGGTGAGACTTAAAAAAGGAGAACCCCAGGACCCAGTTCAACAGGTGGGAGAAAAAGCAGTTCTGAGATATAGAGGCTCCAGTGAGCATCTGAAATTGTTCTCTCCAGTTTTTGTGGGTGAGAATAAGGTGCTAACTGAGCTCCCCATTTCCTGTCCTCGTGGCTTTTACTTTGGGAACAGCACTGACTGTGCTTATATTAATACCTTTCTTATAATGCAGAGTTCTTGGAAAAGGGAATTATCTCCATAGTGTTCTTTGTGAATTTAGTCAATTGCCATTTGACATTCCTAAGAAAGATACCTATTAGCATTTCTTCCAGAAAGCTTTTCCTGAAATCTGTGGTAGAAGGGGCAAGAATATGACCCAAAGCCTTATTTAACAGATTTAAGGAAATAGAATGGTCATATTCTCAGACTAACTCATCTTTATTTTCTTTCAACTTCTGCTTACCCTCTGAGGGTCATCCATAAGTTCACAAGATATATTTGCCTGCAATTTTTTTTCCCCACACTAAGCCATTTCTTAACACATAACAGAAGGATTTACATATCAAAGTTAAATATAATTTACCTGTGGCAGGCAGATGCACAGAGTCATCAAAATCAATTAGATTCGTTTTCCTGTGCTGTTAGAGATGTGAACACAAGTCTTGACCCCACCATAGCACAGACACATTACTGGTAAGGGTGGGTCTTCTTTTTTTCTCTCCAGGTGACCAAGGAACTCTCAGGGCAAAAGAGGAGGAAGGCCATTTAAATGGTCTCCTAAAGCAGGGTTCATGTGCTACCTTACCAGGGGAGGAAAGAAAGATCTTATCAGATCAAAGAGCCGCCTTACAGCATCCAAGTCTCCAAGAAATAGGGATTGTACATAAAAACCTCGACCTTAGAGCATCTAATCAGGATAAGAGCAATCCATGGCATAAGCTGGTAGATACTCCAGGTCACTTGGAAATTCCACCAGGACCAAGATTTTATTCCTGCTTTGTCTGTGGGAAGGTCTTTCAGCTAAAGAGGGACTTGGTAAAGCACAAAAGAAAGCACGCTAAGAGCCAGCCCTGTAAATATTCAAAGCACAAAAACAAATCCAGAGGGAACCCTGAACTCAGGTGGAACCGGATGATCCTGTGTAAGAAGAAGCGTTTCCAGTGTGGCAAGTGTGAGAAGAGCTACTATCTCAAATGCAGCCTGATCACTCACCACCAGGTTGTTCACACGGGGCAGCGGCCCTTTCCGTGCCCTGAATGTGACAAGACCTTCCAGTGTAAAGCCACATTGAAGAAGCATCTGTGTTTGCACAAAAGGGAGAAACCATTTTCCTGTGAGCAGTGTGGCAAGGGTTTCACCAAGCAATGCAAGCTCACTGAGCACCTCAGGGTGCACACTGGGGAGAAGCCTTTCCAATGTCCAGAGTGCAACAGAAGCTTCCGCCAGCAGAGGAGTTTGAAGGCCCATCTTTGCCAACACAATGAGAAGAAGCCCTTCCATTGTCCAGAATGTGGCAGAAGCTTCTCCCGGAAGGCTGCCGTGAAGGCCCACCAGAGGATACACAGTGGAGAGAAGCCGTTTTCTTGTGACGAATGTGGTAGGAAATTCACACACAAGACGAAACTCACTGAACATATCAGAGTTCATACGGGAGAGAAGCCTTTCCAGTGTCCCGAGTGTAAGAAAAGTTTCCGCCTAAAGAGGAGCCTAAAAGCCCATCTGTTTCAGCACGGTGGGAAGAAACCCTTCCAGTGTCCAGAGTGTGACAGGAGCTTCTCTTGGAAGAATGCCATGAAGGCCCACCAGCGTTTACATAGTGAGGAGAAGCCATTCTCCTGTGGGGAGTGTGGCAAGAGGTTCACCCGGCCCTCTAAGCTCACTCGCCATAGCAGAGTCCACAACAGGCAAAAGGAATTCTCCTGTGACGAGTGCAAAAAGACCTTTCCTCGGCAGTCGAGGCTCACGGAGCACCTCAAGGTCCACACCAAAGAAAAGCCATTCTCCTGTTCTGAGTGCAGCCGGAGCTTCAGCCGACACTCGCACCTCACTGAGCACATGAGACTTCACAGTGGGGAGGAGCCTTTCCAGTGTCCTGAGTGTGACAAGAGCTTTTTCTGGAAGGCCTCCATGAAATTCCACCAGCGGATACACAGGGGCGAGAAGCCCTTTGCATGTGGCGAGTGTGGTAAGACCTATACTCAGCAGTCTCAGCTCACTGAACATAAGAGAATCCACAGTGGAGAGAAACCCTTCCAGTGTCCTGAGTGCAATAAAAGTTTCCGTCTCAAAGGAAATTTGAAGAGCCACCTGCTCCAGCACAGTGACAAAAAGCCATTCTCCTGTGTTAAATGTGGCAAAAGTTTCACTCAGCAGTACAGGCTCACTGAACACATTCGAGTCCATAGTGGTGAGAAGCCCTTCCAGTGTCCCGAGTGTGACAAGAGCTACTGCATAAGGGGAAGTTTGAAGGTCCACTTGCATACGCATAGTGGAGAGAAGCCCTTCAGGTGCTCTGAATGTGGCAAGGGGTTCCTCCAGAAGAGAAGTTTGAAGACCCATCTGCACCATCACAGAGGGGAGAGGCCTTTTTCTTGTGGTGAGTGTGGAAGGAGCTTTACGTACATGGGGGCACTCAACACCCATGTTGCGGTACATGCCAGGGAAAAGCCCTTCAGTGTCTAGGTCAAGCCGCGCAGAAAGGAAGCGGCGACAGCTTTTAGGCGGAGCTAGCAGCTCTTGGATCCATGGCATAAGCTGGATAAGGAATTCACAAAACGCTGACCTCAGATACACTGGCCTGCTGCAGAGCAGGCAGGGCGGCATGATGGCTCCTTCACGAAGATTCCAAATAATCCAGACATGGGGCGCCTGGGTGGCTCAGTCGGTTAAGCGACTGCCTTCGGCTCAGGTCATGATCCTGGAGTCCCGGGATCGAGTCCCGCATCGGGCTCCCTGCTCAGCGGGGGGTCTGCTTCTCCCTCTGCCCTCTTCCCTCTCGTGCTCTCTCTCTCTCATTCTCTCTCTCTCAAATAAATAAATAAAATCTTTAAAAAACAAAAAAAACAAAAAAAACCAAATAATCCAGACATAACAAAAGAGGCATCTCCCCTCTGTAGTCCCCATGGGCAAGGCCTGCCGGTCATGGAAGGAACATTTTCTTTCTGCTCCCTATTACCAGGCCTCCTTATTTAAATTTGTATTGAGATTTTCAGTTTTCTCATAGTGAATTTTCATTTTCTCTCACGTGGTGAGAGAGCATCTGCGTCTCGGGAGGATTTCTCTCTATTGCCAAAAATAAACGTCATCTACCATCTCCTTTGTTAACAGTGGCGCACGTAAGTGTCATTTCCCTCTGGATTAATTTAAATCATCTAAAAGCCCACCATTGTGAGTAACAAGCAGTGACCTGTATCTAATCTCTCTGCATTTCAATAGTGTATGTCAATTCTCCAAGAAACATACTTGCCTTAATATTGGGGTCTCTTAGGTAAATACCAAAGGAAAAAATACTGCCAGTCCAAGACATCACTGCATTTTTTGTTCTGTGGCTTAATCTATCATTATAAGGTGATTTTCCAGCCTGTTCTAGCAAACCTTCATCTGTCTCTTGGACTGTCAATCTTTTAACATCATTCCTACAAAAACGTATAGATTTACTTCCTTAGGGAATCCTTGGGGTCTATGTAAATTTTCCATTTTTGTAGTACATGGTGCTCGTGGATTACCTGAATCAGCTGGATCCAAGGGCACCCTACAAATCAGTGTTTATACAAAAAGGATAAGTGCCACCTCTGGTTGGTACGTTCCTGTAGGTGCAACCCCCTCGGTGAGTCAGTGTGCCTTTGTGCAAAGAAAAAGACACTTTCCCTAACCTGTGCCGGGGTGCGTGTGGGCTGGATGTCAACCTTGGCTGGCCTCTTCACCAGCGTACCTCAGGACAAGTCTGTGCCTGCTTGGGATACATGTTGAAAATGCAGGCCCTGGGGACTCTCCCCAGATGTACTGAGTGACGGTCTTCTCAAGTGAACTTGTTTGAAAAGTTTCAGAACATTTGATCTAGTGAGTGGAGAAACTGGAGGCAGGAAAGCTCTGTTTGAAAGCATTCTAGTCAGTCATCCTGTGCAGTTGAGGTTAGGCCTTTTCCTTTAAGCCTTATCTGTCCTCCATTTTGTAATAAAGCTTCTTGTGATAAAAGTTTCATATATTAGGGGTGTATTAGCTCAGGCTGCTATAACAAAATGCTACAGACTAGGGGGCTTAAACCACAGAAACTTATCTTCTTACAGTTCTGAAAGCTAAAAGTCCCAAGATCAAGGTGCCAGCAGGGTTGGTATCTGATGAGAACTGGCTCCCTGGTCCTCATATGACTTCTTCTCTGGGTACAGGGTGGGGGTGGGGGATCTCCGGTGTTTCTTCCTCTTACTAGAAGGACACCAATCCTATTGGATTAGGGCCCCAACCCTATGACCTCATTTAGCCTTAACTAATTAATATTGGAGAACCTGGTGATGTGCACTAGACCTGAGCAAAGTGAATGAGGAAGCACAGAGATTAGGAGTGCTGTGCTTTCCTAAATGGAAAAAAAATACCAAGAATGGGGAAGAAGCAACCCCCCCCCAAAAAACTAACAGCTAGCTGTATGTGTCTGCCCATCTCTCTCCTGAGCCACAGCTTGTGTAGTAATGTCATGTGTTATCTCTTAGGTGCTGATGACTTTCAAATCTACAAGTCCATATCCATAGTCCAGCTTCCTCCCGAGTATTTCTGACTTCCACAGGCATCTCAAACACAAAATGCCCAGAATAAGACTCCTCATCCATATCAACCCTCCCTCTGCACCTCTTCCTTACACTCTCTTGTATTTCCCACCTCTGAAGTTATACTAACTAATCCCCAAAGCTGTAAATCTGATAACGATCCTGGGTTTTCCTACACCCAACCTGTCTCCTAAATTCCTCCCAAACGCCCTTCTTTATCTCTACCATCACCACTAACTTAAGCCAACTTCTAAAAAATTTTAGTGTTTTTATTAACGTTTTTTTCCTGCAGTGCATTCATCACCCTTGTAACAGATTGGTCTTCCTAAAATGCAACTCTGTCATTCTCAAAAAATATTTTTAGAAGTCTCCGATTTTATTATAAATGGAAACTCTAACATGACATTAGGAAAAAACCTCCGAGCTGACCCAGACCTGCCTTTTCAGCTTAAGCTTGTTACTTATTCACCATATGAACTTGACTCTTACCAAATGACTCTTATCTTTCCCAAGTGCATCATATTCTCATGACTGCTCCCTTATCTTCCTAACTCCTTGTTCCACCATTCAGTCTCAACACCGGGAACATTTGAGGTATGTGCACAATGTCAGCACATCCTCTAAATACCTTTCTCTGATAGCACTCTTTGCATTCAGCTGTAACCTGCTTGCTTCCCTCATAGACTGAACCCCTGCCAGGGCAGGGATTTGATCTTGCTTTTGCATTTTCTCCATCCAGATCAAGCTGTTCTGTGGCTTAATACTTGGATCTGTGATATACCCACTAACACAGGGCGGGCTAGGGGTGAAGGAGCACTGAACTACATAGGACTTGATTATGGACTTGAGGGTTCTAGGGAATCAGGTAGACACAACTGCGAAACAGCTAGACAGGAATAGTTGGATGTGCACATGTTCTCACATATACACAGAAACTCTCCCCGCCCCCTTCTAAATGATCCTGTAGACTGTAATTCCAAAACCCATCGAGATCTAAGTTTAAGTGAGCCAACAAAACAAAATCAGAAGATGAATTCACTCCATATAAATTTAAAGATTTTTATTTACTTGACAGAGAGACACAGCGAGAGCAGGAACACAAGCAGGGGGAGTGGGAGAGGGAGAAGCAGGCTTCCCCCCGAGGAGCGAGCCCGATGCGGTCTCGATCCCAGGACCCTGGGATCATGACCTGAGCCAAAGGCAGACGCTTAACGACTGAGCCACCCAGGCGCGCACTCCATATAAATTTAAAATAATAGAGACAGGGGCGCCTGGGTGGCTCAGTTGGTTAGGCGACTGCCTTCGGCTCAGGTCATGATCCTGGAGTCCCTGGATCGAGTCCCGCATCGGGCTCCCTGCTCGGCAGGGAGTCTGCTTCTCCCTCTGACCCTCCCGACCCTCCCCCCTCTCATGCTCTCTCTCTCTCACTCTCTCTCTCTAAAATAAATAAAATCTTTAAAAAAAAAATAATAATAGAGACATCTGGAAGATATCTTAAAATCAGTACATTTCATTCACCAAAATATAAATGAATTCTAACATTTAAAAATACTAGGAAATAAAAAATGAAGAGATATACAAGCAAGTGGATATGAAAAAGAGCCTTGGAAATGAGAAAATAAAGTTACTGACTGAACTAACATCCTGAATAGAATAAGCTTTAGGAATCTACCCAGAATGAAGTAGAGAGATAAATATGAATAATAAAAGTACGAAAGCAGTGAGGATACATAGAGAATTGATTGAGAGCTTCTAATATATAACTAACAGTTCCAGAAGGAAAAAAATAATAAAGGGAGTGTCTGAGGGTGCCTGGGTGGCTCAGTTGGTTAAGCGACTGCCTTCAGCTCAGGTTGTGATCCTGGAGTCCCAGGATTGAGTCCCACATCGGGCTCCCTGCTCAGTGGGGAGTCTGCTTCTCCCTCTGACCCTCTCCCCTCTCATGCTCTCACTCTCTCTCTCTCAAATAAATAAAGTCTTTAAAAAAATAAAATAAAACAAAGGGAGTGTCTGAGTAGCGATACCTGAAAATGGCTGAGAGGTTTCCAAAGTTCTCCATTGAAAAGTGCACTTCCATTACATAGGAAGATGGTAAAAATTAGTCCACACCTAGCAATGATGGTGAAACTAGCTTCAAGAATAAGGAGAAAAATCGGGGCACCTGGGTGGCTCAGTCAAACATCTGCCTTCGGCTTAAGTCATGATCTCAAGATCCTGGGATCGAGCCCCATGTCAGGCTCCCTGCTCAGCGGGGAGTCTGCTCCTTCCCCCTGCTCATGCTCTCTCTCTCTCTCTCAAATAAATAAATCTTTAAAAAGAATAAGGAGAAAAACATGAAGGGCATGGAGAATGTGGGGGGATTGTAGGTATGTTTATTATCTTGATTTTGAGGATGGTTTTGTGAACTTATACATGTCAAAACTTAACAAATTATAAGTTTTAAATGTATACAGTTTATGGTATGTCAATTGTGCCTCAATGAAGCTGTTAAAATAAATCAAGATCAATCACTAATTCGTTAATACATAGGTTCTAAAACAGCTGAAGAAAAAAGGAATAAAAATAATATCCAGGGTGATTAAAATAACTAGTTACATAGAAGACTGTCAGGTATTTTAAAACTTCATACTTACTATATAAAGTTTACGGTAGAGATGACTACAAACAGTAAAGAATGAAAATAAAATGATGGAAAAAGATTTACTGAATGAAGTAGTGAAACTACAATGAGAATGAGTTAGAGTTCATGGCAAAGTCCATAAAAGTCCACTAAGATTTAAGAATCATGAACTTGTTTAAAAAGAAAAGGGAAAAAAAAACACATGAACCTAACAATGTGGATTTGTAATATGAAAAGCAAAAGTTATGGGGCACCTGGGTGGCTTAGTTGGTTAGGTGTCTGCCTTCAGCTCAGGTCATGATCCCAGGATCCTGGGATCAAGCCCCACCTCTGCTCAGAGGTGAATCTGCTTCTCCCTCTCCCTCTGTGAGCTCTCTCACTTTCGCTCACTTTCAAATAAATAAAATATTAAAAAAAAGCAAAAGTTACAAAATGACCAAAATAAACATAACATAATTTTAGTTTGATAGCATACCTTTCATAAATGTGTGCATCAAGCAGACAATAAACTTAATAACCATTAATAATCTGATGTGAACAGCAAAAAATTTACTAGTTTTGCCCAATAGAAAGCCTTGTATAGGAAATAACATTGGTTTTAAACACAGAGGACTTACAAAAATTAACAATGTAATTAATAGGTACAATGAAGTCTCAGCATATTTTTATTTATTTTTTTATTTTATTTTTTTTTTAAAGATTTTATTTATTTATTTGAGACAGAGAGAATGAGAGACAGAGAGAGAACATGAGAGGGAGGAGGGTCAGAGGGAGAAGCAGACTCCCTGCCGAGCAGGGAGCCCGATGCGGGACTCGATCCCGGGACTCCAGGATCATGACCTGAGCCGAAGGCAGTCACTTAACCAACTGAGCCACCCAGGCGCCCTCAGCATATTTTTAAAAGTCCATTTCATCGTGATCAAATTTCTCCTACCATGAACTGTTAACTTAGGAATAAGAAAGAAAACTTTAAACTAAAAACAAAATTTCCTAGGCTTAGAAACTTTAAAAATACACTCCTAAGGAACTCATAGGTTAAAGAGGAAATCACAGTGCAATTGTAGAATAAACATTAGAAGTTATATATTACCGTATTTGTGAACTGAAGTTAGAATGACAAATCGTGCGTGTGTGTGTGTATACATACATATTGTAAAATTTTTTGAAAACAGTTTCATAGTCAAAACGCTAGGACAAAGGGAGTTCAATGAACTCTGCCTTTGGAGATAGCCAGCTAATCCTTTCTCTGATGCTCCTGTAGTGCTTCATACTTTCCTCTGTTAATAGTTTTATTGAATATTGTTTTGACATTGTTTTTTTACAAGCCTGTGTCCCTCCCCATGAGATGGCAAAACTCAGTGATGACTTGATTAATTTATTTACATGTACCTTGCAATCAAAGATATTCAGAAGGTGTGGGGCACCTGGGTGGCTCAGTTGGTTAAGTGTCTGTCTTCGGCTCAGGTCATGATCCCAGGGTCCTGGGATTGAGCCCCACATTGGGCTCCCTGCTCAGCGGGAAGCCTGCTTCTCCTTCTCCTACTCCCCCTGCTTGTGTTCCCTCTTGCTGTATCTCTCTCTGTCAAATGAATAAATTTTAAAAAAAGATTCAGAAGATGTAAAGAATGTTCACCTGTGAGCCATTGGCTCAGCTTGAGTAGTAAGTCATTAGTAGTACAGATCTGTGACTTACAGTGGGGTTACGTCCCAGTAAACCCATCGTAAGTTGAAAATACCATTTAAAACACCTAAGGGCGCCTGGGTGGCTCAGTTGGTTAAGCGACTGCCTTCGGCTCAGGTCATGATCCTGGAGTCCCGGGATTGAGTCCCACATCGGGCTCCCTGCTCGGTGGGGAGTCTGCTTCTCCCTCTGACCCTCTTCCCTCTCGTGCTCTCTGTCTCTCATTCTCTCTGTCTCAGGTAAATAAATAAAATCTTAAAAAAAAAATTAAAAAAAAAAATAAAACACCTAAACCGGGGCGCCTGGGTGGCTCAGTCGGTTAAGCGTCTGCCTTTGGCTCAGGTCATGGTCCCAGGGTCCTGGGATCGAGCCCCACATCGGGCTCCTAGCTCGGTGGGGAGCCTGCTTCTCCCTCTCCTTCCTCTGCCTGCCACTCCCCCTGCTTATGCACACTCTCTCTCTCTGTCAAATAAATAAATAAAATCTTTTTGAAAAAAAGTAAAATAAAACACCTAAACCTACTGAGCATCATAGCTTAACCCAGCCTACCTTGAATGTGTTCAAAGCGCTTACATTAACCTATAGTTGGGCAAAACACCGAACACAAAGTCTATTTTATAATAAAGTGTTGACTATCTCATGTAATGTATTGAATATTGTACTGAAATTGACAAACAATGGCTCTGTGAGTGCTGATGGTTGTAAGCGTATTGGGTTTTGCCCCTTGTGATCGCATGGCTGATTGGGAACTGCAGCTGCCCAGCATCACGAGAGAGGATCCTCCAGCATTCACCAGCCCAGGAAAAGATCAAAATTCAAAATATAGTTTCTACCAAATGCACATTGCTTTCACACCATTGTAAAGCTGAGAAATCATAAGCGGTAGCATCACAAATCGGGAACCATCTGTACTGATGGAGCACCTGTGTAACCTTGGTTTCAGTCCTCTCCTCACCACCTCTTCCCCATCCCACCTCCCAGAGATAACTGCTATCCCATTGAGTATTCCTGTACATGTCTGTATGCTTTTCCTACATATGTAATATTCCTAAATATAGTGCTATTTTATATGTTCTAAAGTTTCTGTAAGAGGTACCATACTGTATGTAATCTGCAACATGCCTTTTCACTCAACATTGTGTTAGTGCTATTCATGTGTGCTGTTTTTAGCTACAGTTCATTAGTTTTTGCTGCTAGTTTTCAATGTATGGGGAAAAAACCCCACAAGATACCCATCCTCTGGGTGACAGACATTTAAATTGCTTACCTGTTTTTGCTCTTAAAACAATGCTGCTATAGAGATTCTTAAGTATGGCTCCCATGTAAATGTGCAAAACTAGCAGCAAGGTAAGACTTGCTGGGTGATAGGATATGCACATCTTCTTAAGCAGATACTGCATTTCCCTGACTAACAAGATGGAACATTTTTGTGTGTTTATTGCCTATTCATTTTTTTCCTCTTTCTGTGAATTTACTGTTCATAATTTTGCACATTTTCCTCCTGGCTAGTCTTTTGATTTTTAGAAGTTATTTATATTCTCCGGATGCTTTTGCTTGTTGGAAATATCTTTTCCCAGTCTGACCTAATTTTGGCTATGCTATCATGTTTTTTGATGTACAAAAATGTTTTAAATCTTAATCTAATTTAATGTATTGGTCTATCCTTAGCACTTTTAAGACTATGTATATGAAAATATTCAAGCAGCATTATTTATGGCCACATTTTTTTAACTGCTCCTAAATATTTCATACTACCCTACCTTCTATGGGCTGAAATGTATTCTCCCAACATTCGTATGTTGAAGTTCTAACCCCCAGTACGTCAGAACAGAACTATATTTGGACATAGGGCCTTTAAAGAGGCAATTTAGGTAAAATGAGGTCATTATGGGTGGGCCCTAGTCCAATGTCAAGAGATTAGGACACAAAACATCTAGCCTGAGGAACAACCTTGGAGGACAGAGGAAGGAGGTGCCCATCTGCAAACCAAGGAGTTCTCAGAGGAAAGCAACACTGCTGACACCTTGATCTCAGACTTCTGGCCTCCAGAACTGTGAGAAAGTTAATTTCTTTAACCTACCCAGTCTGTGGTACTTTGTTATGGCAACCCTAGCAGATTAATACATTGCCTTGAATTACATCCATTTACGAGTATAATTATAAAATTATGAGAAACATGGAAAACTTTGATGTGGTAAGTGAAACAAGAAAAAATGGTGTGTGTCTCAGAACCATATAAAGAGTACATGTCTGTGGACAGAGACTGGAAATTTATATGAGGAAATAGAGCATTTACATGAGAGTACCAGAATTATAAACAACTTTTACTTTTTAAGTTTGCTTTATTGTTAAATTTCATACTTTTCGATTTTTTTTTTAAACCTTTAAGGTGGGTATAGCAATTACATATATCTCAGCACTTCAACCACCCTGGGTGATTAAAAGTGAAAAACGGGGGTGCCTGGGTGGCTCAGTCGTTAAGCGTCTGCCTTGGGCTCAGGTCATGATCCCAGAGTCCTGGAATCGAGTCCCACATCGGGTTCCCTCTTCCGAGGGAAGCCTGCTTCTCCCTCCCACTCCCGCTGCTTGTGTTCCTGCTCTCGCTATCTCTGTCTCTGTCAAATGAATAAATAAAATCTTAAAAAAAATAAATAAATAAGAGTGAAAGACGGGGTACATTTAAGGACCATTTCATATTTAGGTTATAATACAATTTCTTTGATTTTATAGACTGTAAGTCATGTTCCTAATTTAAGTCCATGGTGTCAGCGATGCCGTGTGTCTGCCTGACTCCCCGAGAATGAATTCCCAGCCTCCTGGCCCCTGGCCCCCGGCGGGAGGATTCTGAGCAGGTCTGCACACTCTCAGAGTGCCCGGCACCACAGACTCCCCATTGCCACGGCGGGGCCTGCTCCTTGACCCCCTTGGCCGGTTCACCGCCCTCGCTCCGTTCCCGGGATGGCCTCACAGATGATCCTACCCTCGCCTGGGGTCCGCTTCGGGAGGAACCAATCCCGCACCCCCTCTCCGTCCAGGGCTCAGTGAAGAGTGAGTCTCCTCCCTACTTGCAGCTCAGTCTGCACGTCCACCTCTCCGTCTCCCTCTCTCCAGCGCCTTCCAGCGCGTCTGGGTCTTGGTCTTTCTCGTTTGGAGACTCCGGCAGAGCGAGACGACCCGCCACCGACCGCACTGCGGCCAGCGCGGCAGCCCTGCGAAGGCGGTGCCGCGGGCGTCGCTGGCTCCTCCGGGCCGCAGGGGGCGCTGTGGGGCGAGGGCAGGCTCGAGTCCCAGCGTGCACCGCGTGGGGGCTGGCCCTGCGGGGCGGGGCGGGAGGCCGCGCGCCGAGGAGGTTTCGGGGGGCGGACACGGCGCTCGGTGTCTCCGGGGCAGCGGCCGGACGGGACCGCGGAGGGCCATGGCCGAACCGGCTCCGGTAAGAAAGGCTTCCCGCGCGGACGCCCGGATTCCGGGCTCGGGGCGGGGCTCCGGCTTGGCGGGTACCCATCCGGGGTCCTCGTGAGGTGGCAGCAGAGAACGGGTGGAAACGGAGCCTGGAGGTCGCGCGAGGCTCCGAGTGTACGGTCTGGGCCCTGGACGGAGCCGGTGACCGCCACTTCTGGGGCTCGTCCGTGGCCGCCCTCGCGAACAAACCGAGCGTGGACCAGGGCTCAGCAGCGGGCCCAGCCTGGGCGGGGGGCGCCCGGGCGCGGCGGGGGCAGGCAAGGGAAAGGAGAGAAATGGGTCTGGTGCCGGCGGTTTGTGTTAGAGCTCAGCCAGTTTACATCACAGTTACTGAATTCGGAACAAGTGTTTTAAAGACAAGATTTTGAGGATTAAAGCGATTGTCTGGCAGCAGCTTGAATAAGAGAATTCATCTGCTAACGTGTTACAGTTTGTGTTGAGTGGAAGGAAGGAAGGGAGGTTGGAAGGAATAGAATAGGATATAAAACCCTAAACAGAGTACACGTTATTTGATTATTTAATGTTTTGTTGTAATCGAGGTTTAGAGGGAATGGCCATTATTTTTTTTTTAAATGTCTTATAAACTTTGATTTTGACCATTTTTCCTGATTACTAAACGAATTCATGAGGTTATTAATTTCCAAATAGCGTTAACAGTCTCCGCTAAGAAAATGTAATTTCTAGGATTAAATATTCAAAAGATATGCAACACCTTTATGGGGAAATTATAAATAAATGGGAGATAACCAGGCCTATAGATGGAAAGACTAAATACAGTAAAAATGATACTTTTCTTCCAACTTAACATATACATTTACTGCAGTTTTATTAAAATGGCAGTAAGACTTTTGGTGACTTTAGACAAACAGATTCTAAATTTCATTTGGAAAAATGCCAAAAATATGATTCTGAAAAAAGAACAACGAAAAGGGAATTGCCCTAGCAGATAATGAAACTTATTAGAAGCCCATAGAATTACTACCGTGCTATTTTGTGCAGGGATAGACACACACAGCAGTGAAAACGGAAAGACAACCCAGATGTAGACTGTACTTTGTTGACTAGTGTCTCCCCAGAATTCATGCCCTTTCTGGAACTTCAGATTGTGACCTTACATGAAGTAAGGTTGTTGCAGATTTAATTGGTTAAGATGAGATCATAGCGTAGTAGGGTAGGTTCTTAATCCAGTGTGACTGTTATCTTTTTAAGAGGAAACACAGAGATCCAGACACACAAAGTTACTGTTACAGTGGAGACAGAGATTGGAGTTATGCAGCTTTAAGTCAAGAAATGCCAGGGATTGCCAGCCAGTACTAGAACCTAAGGGAAAGACATGGAACAGCTTCTCCCCTGGAGGCTTCAGAGATAGCATGATCCTGCTGACACCTGGTATCAGACTTCTAGCCACTAGAACTATAAGAGAATAAATTTTTATTGTTTTAAACCACCCAGTTGGGATACTTTGTTACAGCAGCTTTAGGAAAGTAATACAGAGACTTTCAAAAGCAGTATTGGGACAATTGCCTTTTCCAGTTGGAAAATAACATTAAGGTAGATCACCACTGTATAACAAAAAAATTACATTATGTTCCAGATAAATTTAAAATCTAAACATGAAAAGTAAAACAAGCCTTTTGGAAAAAAATTTAGAATATCTCTGTAACCTACATATAGAAAAAATGTTTAAAACACAGAAAGCAGGGGCGCCTGGGTGGCTCAGTTGGTTAAACGACTGCCTTCTGCTCAGGTCACGATCCTGGAGTCCCAGGATCGAGCCCCACATCGGGCTCCCTGCTCGGCAGGGAGTCTGCTTCTCCCTCTGACCCTCCCCCCTCTCATGTTCTCTGTCTCATTCTCTCTCTCTCTCTCAAATAAATAAATAAAATCTTTAAAAAAAAAAAAAAAACAACACAGAAAGCAAAACGACCTAAGATTGATATGTTTACATCGAAACTGAAAATTTATGTACAATATAAGCATAAATAAAATTAAAAGATAAGACGTACACAAGGAGAAAGTATTTGTAACCTAATATACTCAACAGTTAATCAATACACAAATTACATAAAAGGGGCGCCTGGGTAGCTCAGTCATTAAGCATCTGCATTCCGCTCAGGTCACAAGGGATCAAGCCCTGCATAGGGCTCCCTGCTTGGTGGGGAGTCTGCTTCTCCCTCTCCCACAATCCCCCTGCCTGTGTTCCCTCTCTCGCTGTGTCTCTCTCTGTCAAATAAATAAATAAAATCTTAAAAAAAAAAAAAAGACTTTCTCTCTCTCTCCCTCACCCCACCCTCAAATAAATAAATAAATTTTTTTTAAAAATTAAAGAAGTCCTAGAAATGAAATGATAGATGACCCAGTAAAAATATGGGCAAAGGATCTGAACAGGCAGTTCAGAGAACTGTAGACAAATGGTCAATGGATAAAAGAATGGATTAAAAATTATGACCTATTCAGACAGTGGAACATGACACAAAAGTATATCAGTTCTGTATGTATCAATATGGATAGATGATGAGTGAAAAATACAAGCTGCAGTATAATAAAGGATTTGTGCATAAAAGACAAAGTAATACTTATTTATAGTTACTTATGTCTATGTAAGAATTAAAAGCACAAACAAAAGTTACTACATGCACCATAATGTTTGCATTCTCTTGGAAGAGAAAATAGGACTGAGTATGAGAACAGTATTAAAGAGGGACTAGAGGACTTGAGTTTCATCTGTCATATTCTATTTCATTTAAAGGAAATCTGAAGAAAGATGTTAAATTTGTTAAATCAGTAGTAAATACTAGGATACTTGTTACAGTGTTCTCTAATTCTCTGAACCTTAAACTTCTGAAAATTAAAGTAATAACCAATGAAGGCTTTTTGAGCATTTCTTGAAAACATTTTAAAAGTAAGGAATTTAATCAAAAGAAGAGAATGAGTATATTTTAAGCAAAAACATGCATTCATTTCTGCTATAATACATCACATGCATTTCTAAAAATCACAGTGCAATGCAAAATCATGCAATAAAAACCACAGCTTATGGGAGAAAGGGTGTTAGCGCATAACACTCTAAAAGTTTGTCACTGACATGTTTTTGTTTTAATTCAATTTAGTTAACATATACTGTATTATTAGTTTCAGGGGTAGAATTTAGTGATTCATCACTGACATATAACACCCAGTGCTCATTATTACATCAAGTGCCCTCCTTAATGCCCACCAGCCAGTTACCCCATCCCTCCACCCACTACCCCTCCAGCAACTCTCTGTTTGCTATAGTTAAGTCTCTTATAGTTTACCTCCCTCTCTGTTTATCTTATTTTTTCTTCCTGTCAGTGACATGTTGAAAAGATAAGAACCCAATAAAAACACAGTTTTATGCATGTTAAATTATTAAAAAATAAGCTATCTTAAAAACTACCTGAAATTGACTTATGGAAGTGGGTGTAAGAAGGGGTAGTGCTTGTGAGTTACTGTGAAGTGAGAGGATCATTATCTGAAATCAGTTGGAAAGTTGTAACACCAGGTGTGGATAGGTAGGGCTCATAAAACAAGGTAATCTGAGGTAGCTGGTAGATTCTCGAAGGGGTGTGTGTGTGTGTGTGTGTGTGTGTGTGTGTGTGTGTGTGTGTGTGTGTGTGTGTGTGTGTGTGTGTGTGTGTGTGTGTGTGTGTGTGTGTGTGTGTGTGTGTGTGTGTGTGTGTGTGTGTGTGTGTGTGTGTGTGTGTGTG
>NC_138380.1:6235110-6278331 GCF_054177405.1 Leptonychotes weddellii
GAACTGACCTAGAGTTTCTCACAGACAAAATTGCATATAAGCAAGTGTAGAATTTTGTGACAAATTATTCCCTATGTTATCAATCATATTAGAAAAAACGTAGCAAAAACATAGAAATGGCTATTTCATTAAAATAATTTCTGATTTAAATGTAAAGGAATTGGGCGCCTGGGTGGCTCAGTCATTAAGCGTCTGCCTTCGGCTCAGGTCATGATCCCAGGGTCCTGGGATCAAGTCCCACATTGGGCTCCCTGCTCAGCGGGGAGTCTGCTTCTCCCTCTCCCTCTGCCTGTCACTCTGCCTACTTGTGCTCTCTCTCTCAGTCAAATAAATAAAGTCTTAAAAAAAAAAGAAAAAAATATAAATGTAAAGGAATTATTTAAAAACATAAGTCTAGGGGCGCTTGGGTGACTCGGTTGGGTATCTGCCTTCAGCTCGGGTCACGATCTCAGGGTCCTGGGATCGAACTCCACATGTGGCTCCCTGCTCTTGGGAAGCTTGCCTTTCCCTCTCCTCCCTGCATGTGCTCTCTCTCGCTATCTCTCTCCTCCTCAAATAAATAGCATCTTAAAATTAAATTAAAATAAAAACATAAATCTAAGTTTCATAAAGATGAATAAAAATAAAAGTTGACAGAAGCTGTACTTTAATACCCATAGGAAATAAACACATGGCAAAACATTTGGAGTTAAAATTCATTTAAAGAAAACAGTAGGGGTGCCTGACTGGCTTAGTAGTGCATGTATGTGACTCTTGATGTTAGGATTGTGAGTTCAAGCCCTACACTGGGTGGAGAGATTACCTGAAAAAATAAAAACTCTTAAAAAAGTGTATGTAATGGGACGCCTGGGTGGCTCAATCGGTTAAGTGTCTGCCTTCAGCTCAGGTCATGATCCCAGGATCCTGGGATCAAGCCCCGCATCCGGCTCCTTGCTCAGAGGTGAGCTTGCTTCTCCCTCTACCTGCCGCTCTCCCTGCTTGTGTGCCCTCGCTCTCTCACAAATAAAATCTTTTTTAAAAAATAAAGTATATTAAAAAAGAACAATAAAAGAATGTATACTTTATTTATTTGAGAGAGCGAGAGCAAGCATGAGTGGCAGGAGGGAGAGAGGGAGAGGAAGAAGCAGGCTCCCGGCTGAGCAGGGAGTCCCACGTGGGACTATATCCCAGGACCTCGAGATCATGACCTGAGCTGAAGGCAGACACTTAACCGACTGAGCCACCCAGGTGCCCCTAAAAGAATGTATACTTAATGAAATTCGAGTACTTTAACAAATACATAATTTACATGTTTCTAGTTACACATCTTAGAAAGTGTTCAATTTATCCAAGGCCATCACAATAAAAAATAATAGTTTTAAACATTTGCATGTGTTATTTTTTCTAATTCATTGTTTTAAAAAGCAGTGAAATTCAAAGCCAAATCTTGATAAACTCTTAGTATTCTAGGAACAGAAGGCATCTTGGTTAGTAAGTTAAAGGAAACCAACAAATACTACTTGTAAACCATTAGAAACATTTCCTTTAAAGAATAAGACAGTTGCATGCTATCATCACTATTACTCAACATCATTTCAGCCAATACAATAAGATAAAAATAAGAAATGATAGGCTTAGCCTCATATGCAGGAGATCTACAGATGTGTAATTTATAGAGTTCAGTGAAGACCTACTAGTTTAAACAGTTTATCTTTTGCTTAAAAAAAAAAAAAAGAAATGATAGGCTTAAATCATTAAAAGAAATGTTAATTTGCAGATCTCATTCTCTATGTAGACACTCCAAGGCAGCCAACTGGAAGTGTTAGCCAACAAGGGAATTTGTTTCCAAAATAAACGTAAAAATTAGCTTCCCAAGCTTTCATAATTAGAAAATTTAGTGGGACAGGGGCACCTGGGTGGCTCAGTTGTTGAGCGTCTGCCTTCGGCTCAGGTCATGATCCCAGGGTCCTGGGATCAAGCCCCGCATCTGGCTCCCTGCTCCGCGGGAGGCCTGCTTCTCCCTCTCCCACTCCCCCTGCTTGTGTTCCCTTTCTCGCTGTGTCTCTGTCAGGTAAAGAAATAAAATCTTTTAAAAAAAAAAAAAAAATTTAGTGGGACAAACCCTCAAACATGGTAGCTACAAAAACTCTACAGTTTCTAGAAATGAACCTAGCAAGGATTATATAAGGTCTATATGAAGAAAGCTAAATTTAGCCAAAGCACATAAAAATATCTAGATAGATGTTTCTGGATGGAAAGATCCCGGGTTTTAGAGATACAGTTCTCTCAAAATTTGTATGTTAAGCACATTCCTATCAGAATCCCAATAGAATTTGTATAAATTTGACAAAGTATCTTTCCTGTGTATGTAGAAGAGAAAACAGACAAGAAAAATCCAGACAATTTCCTGTGGAAATTGATGGAGGTGGTGGTGGATGACCATGTCCTCTTAAATAGGAAAATATCTGATAAAACTATAAGAATTAAGCAGTGCAGTATTGTAGCAAAAATAGACACATTCACCAGTGGAACAAAAATATACCCAAATATAAATGGAAACCTAGTTAATAAAAAACAATCCCAAATCAATGATAAAAGAATAGACTGTTTAATAAATTTTGTGACAAGTGAATATCCACTTACAAAAAGAACATATTCCTTCTTGTTATGCAGATATAAGTTCCATATGAAAAAGGTCTAATTCTAATAAATGTTATGAAGAATTTAGGAGAATATTTTATAATCTTAGGAAGTCTTCCAAATCAAGATACTAAACCCTGAAGCCACAAGAGACGTTTTTCTGTAAAGTATAATCAAGAAAAAAGCAGTGTGAGGGGTGCCTGGGTCCTCAGTCAGTTAAATGTGTGCCTCCCCTCATCCTGAGGTCATGGGATCCAGCCGGATCCTCTGTTTCTCCCTCTCCCTCTGCCCGCCCCCCCACTCATGCTCTCTCTCTTTATCTCAAATGAATAAATAAAATCTTTAAAAAAAAACAACAGTGTGGAAGATGGAGTAATTATCTTTATTTGAAAATTGTATCCCACCAAAAAATAAGATTGATAAATATGGTACAGTAACTGGACACAAAATAAGTTTATAAAACTCAGTGACTTTTTTTTTAACTAGTAGTAATTTGAAATGGCAGGGGTGATCCCATTTACAGTTGTTGGAAAAACCACAGAATACCAGAAACAAAATTAATTAAAAAGATTCAGAACATTTAAGAAGAAAATAAGTTTGTTTAGGGTAGCAAACAAGACCAAATAAATGGAGTGATAAAACATGTTCCTAAATGAGGTCAAAATCTTTCCTAAATATGTGTATATGTTTAATGCAATTCAAACTGAATTCCAATGCGCTTTTTTTGTTGTTGGACAAAATAATTTATAAGGAAGAATAAATATCCAGGAATTCACAGGAGTAACTTGGAAAAGAATGGGAGGAGGGGGTAAGACTTGCCCTCCCAATATTAGATATTGCATAGGTATTGTAAAAATATACATAGGGAAAGTATAGCAGAAATTAACAGATTCACATACTTATGAAAATCTAATACATGCAAAGGTTGGCATTTCAATCTAAGGAGAAAGAATGGTATATTTAATAGTGTGTGATTGGCTATCCATACGTATATAATAGATGCCAATCTCATCTACAGAATTAAGTGCAAATCTAAATGCAAAAAAGTAGAGTATTTGTACAACTTTTTGATACGGGGACCACTTAGAAAGCTGGAAACAATGGAAAAGACTTACAGATTAAAACTAAATAAAAGGGTATTTGGCAGAAGATAAACTCAAAATACAAATGACTGGGAGAAAACGTTTGCTAGGGCTCCTGGGTGGCTCAGTCACTTAAGGGTCTGCCTTCGGGTCAGGTCATGATCCCAGGGTCCTGGGATGAAGCCCCACATCCCACATCAGGCGCTCTGCTCAGCGGGGAGCCTGCTTTTCCCTCTGCCCCTCCTCCACTCATGCTTGAGCTCGTTCTCTCTTTCTCTCTGAAATAAAATCTTTAAAAAGAAGTGTTTGCTAGTCAATCAAAGGATTATTAACCCTAATACAAGGAATCCGTTCAAATTATAGGAGCCCACTGGAATGTTCAGCAAAGGATGTGAATAGACCTGCACAAAGATATATGGAATGCCCCCCTCCCCAGAAAATGATGAAAAGGATGCTAAGCTTCACAAATTAATGCAAATTAAAACAATGAAATACAATTTTTTACCATTACATTGGCAAAAGAAAAAAAAAAGGTTTAAGAACAACCTGTGCTGGCAAAGTGTACAGAAATAAGTCTCATCTTCTTAGCATGGGCAAAAATGCCGAATTCTTTTTGGAAGGCAATCTAATGGTATTTATTACACTGAACATGTTTATACCTTTTGATTTAGTAGTTCTCCTTTTTAGGCTTTATCTTACAGAGGTAAAAGCACTAAATATATCAGGAAGCATTTCAGAGCATTGTTTGTAATTTATAAAGGAAATGATACATATACATATACCCTCCCTATCAGTGGGGTATATGTACCCGTGGCATGAAAGACACTGCAGTTTACAAAAACCTGGTTTTGCCTCTACACATTGACCTGGAAAGATATCTGTAAAATATTAAGTGAATGAAATTACCCAGTGATTTATTCCCACTTTAAAGAAAAAAAATTCTTTACTATCCATATGCATATATAGTTCAAACAAGCATAAAGAACCTCGGATGGTGTAGTGGGTAAGAGCAGAACCATAAGACTGGAGTGGGGGAAGGAGCAGTTCCTAAGGAGGAAGCTGCTGAATAGACAAAAACAGTGTCCACTACAAAAATTTTTTTAATTGATGACAAGGAGGGGCACCTGGCTGGCCCAGTGGGTAGAGCCGGTGACTCTGGATCTCAGGGTTGTGAGTTTGAGCCCCGCCTTGGGGATAGAGTTCACTTAAAAAACAAAACAAAACAAAAAAATAAGTTGATGAGAAGGAGCTGAAGTCCTTTTGAAGCACTAATGCTGTGTATGTATTATGTCTGTAATTTCAGTTACCTCTGACTTTTGAGGATGTGGCCATTTATTTCTCTGAGCAAGAATGGCAGAATCTAGAGGCATGGCAGAAGGAGCTTTACAAGCATGTAATGAGAACCAATTATGAGATTCTTGTTTCTCTAGGTAAGAAGTGCTCAATTTTGTGGGTAAGTCATGGAACTGGGTCTGGAAGAAGATCCCAGTCCCTTGATGCTCCTGTTTGTTAGGTCAGATTTCTCAGAAATTAACTCAGAATGGTATTTTTTACCCCAGAGTCCCATTTGTTAATACTTCTGTAAGCATTGCTAATCCTTACTCAAGGGTAGACATTGAGTAAGGAGAATATTTAAGACTTTGATGCGTGGTGGTCAGGGGTGACTAAGTCAGGGCTTTTAGTCGCTACACACTCACAGATTGCCGTGATTTCCATATGGGAGCACTCCTAGCTCGTGTCCATATGTACCTGTATATCTTTACCCTAGGATGTCCCTACCTGTCAGTTTTTACCATGGGGTGTGGATAACTCAGAAAAGCTAAAATATTTCCCTGCAGTGAGATTTTGTAAGGCTATACACAGATGGTTAACAGCAGCAGTCTCTTCATGGTTATGGTAATGGGTGTTCTTTTTAGTCTTTTTGCTTACTTGGTCTTTATACATATATATTTTTTATTTATCAAATGAATGATAAAGTCTCTGCTTCATCCTCACTCCTGCACTCAGATAATTCCCCAAGGCAACCACTGTTAACTTTACTGTTTTAGTTCTTATTGTACTTTCCTCCAATCTAACTATCATGCTTCCATCTCTATTACTTGATTTATCAAGTGTAGGCAGCATTAACTCATTACTATGAAAAATGAGACATTAATTCACTTAAACTATCTTTCTTCTATCTCCCTTTTTCCGTTTTCCCCAAATTTGGGGGTTTTTTCATGCCTCTATTGTCTACCTTTATAAATTAAATTTCTAGATCAAGGTCCATCAACTTTATATGTCTTGATTCCTTCAGTGTATGAAGATAAGGCAGTTAGTTCCCCTGTACTTCCTGCCATCTCTCTGGCTAGCTCCTGACAGCCATACCACTTCCTTTATATTGCAAGGTTTCTAATGCTTTGTATTCTATTCCATTACCATTTGTATGTTTTCCAGGCTTCATGTATACAATGTTGTTTCTAAAACACGTAATCCAAGACATTACATATTTTTATTGTTACTGAAGGACCAGTTAAAGTAATTGAATCTGTAGAGAAAGAAATATAATCCTCTATCGTTAATCCTGTTCCACCCAAAAAGAATGTTCCAAACATCAGGATCAAATGGATGCAAAATGGTCTATCATTGTAGCTTTGATTTCCTTAACAGCTAATCATGGTGAGCGTCTTTTCATTTGTATATCTTCTTAGGAGAAATGTCTATTCAAGTATTTTCCATTTTTAAATTGGTATATTTGTCTTTTTATTGTTGAGTTTTAAGCCTCCTCTGTTTGTTCTGGATCCTGGACCCTTATCAGATACATGACTCACAGATATTCTCTCCCATTCTGTGGGTTGTTTATTCACTTTCTTGATGGCATCCTTTGAGGCACAAAAGTTCTTAATTTTTATGAAGTCCAATTTCTTTTTTCTTGTGTTGCTTGAGCTTTTGGTGTCATATTTAAGAAACCATTGCCTAATCCAAAGTCACAAAGATTCACTCCTATGTTTTCTTCTAAGAGGTGTATAGTTTTAATGCTTACATTTATTTTTTTATTTTTTTAAAGATTTTATTTATTTGTCGGGGGGGGGGAGTGTGTGAGCACAAGCAGGGGGAGTGGCAGGCAGAGGGAGAAATAGGCTCCCCACTGAGCAAGGAGCCGGATATGGGACTCTATCCCAGGACCCTGGGATCATGACCTGAGCTGAAGGCAGATGCTCAACCAACTGAGTGACCCAGGTGCCCCTCAGTGCTTACATTTAGGTCTTTGATCCATTTTGAGTTAATTTTTGTATATGGTGTAGGGTAGGGATCCAGCAGCTTCTTTTGTGTATGGATATCCAGTTGTCCCAACACCATTTGTTGAAAAGAGTATTCTTTCCCCCATTGAATTCTCTTGGCACCCTTTTGGAAAATCAGTTGACCATAAAAGTAGAAGTTTATTTCTGGATTCTCAGTTCTGTTTCACTGATCTATATGTTAATCTTCATGCCAATAGCACGCTCTTTTGATTACCATTACTTTTCGGATCAGTTTGTCAGTTTCTGTAAAAAACAAACAAAAACCAGTTTGGATTTGGGGAATATTGTCATCTTTTTTAAAATTTCTTTTATTTTTTACATTCACATTTTTTAATTATAGCTATATAATATATTCTTTAAAAATTTTTTTTTCAAATTATAGTTGGCACACAATATCACATTAGTTTCAGGTGTACATCATAGTGATTCACCATCTCTGTATGCTATGCTATGCTCACCACAAGTGTAGCTACCATCTGTCACCATAGAACGCTGTTACAGTATCATTGACTATATTCCCTGTGCTGTGCCTTTCATTCCTGTGACTCATTCATGCCATAATTGAGGCCTGTATCTCCCACTCCCTGTCACTCATTTTGCCCATCTCCTTACCCCATCACTCTTGCAGCCATCAGTTTGTTCTTTCTATTTATACGATTGATTTTGCTTTGTGTTTGTTTACTCATTTGTTTTCAAATGAGGTGATTCTAAATAAATTATAAACCAAAGAAGAAATCACAAGAGAAATTAGAAAATATTTAAAGTTGGATGAAATGAAAATATAAAGCAGCAAAATTTGTGAGATGCACCAAAGCAGCACTTAGAGGGAAATGTATAAGTCTAAATGCTTATATCAGAAAAGCAGCAAGGGTTTCTTTTTTTTTTTTTAATCTTTTTATTCATTTTTAAAAATTTAAGGGGCGCCTGGGTGGCTCAGTCGTTAAGCGTCTGCCTTCGGCTCAGGTCATGATCCCAGGGTCCTGGGATCGAGCCCCACATCGGGCTCCCTGCTCGGTGGGAAGCCTGCTTCTCCCTCTCCCACTTCCCCTGCTTGTGTTCCCTCTCTCGCTGTGTCTCTCTCTGTCCTATAAATAAATAAATAAATAAAATCTTTTAAATAAATAAATAAAAATTTAATTTCAATTAATTAACATATAATGTATTATTGGTTTCAGAGGTAGAGGTCAGTGATTCATGAGTCTTATATAATACCCAGTGATCACTACATCACGTGCCCTCCTTAATGTCCATCACCCAGTTACCCAATCCCCCCACCTCTCACCCCTTGGGAATATTGTCATCTTAACAATTTTAAGACTTCCTATTCATGAACATGAGATATCTTTCCATTTATTTATGACTTTTAAATCTCTTTCAACAGTATTTTACAGTTTTTGTTGTGTAAGTCTTGTATTTCTTTTATTAAATTTATTCCTAAGTGTGTTATTCTTTTTGGTGTTATTGTAAATTGAATTGTTTTCTTGGTTTTATTTTTGGAAAAATACTTTTATTTTAAAAGGTGCTGGGACTTCAACGGATGAAGAGTGAGAATAGGTGTATGGATTTAAATAAAAGATAGTGATTCCTTTTCTCATGAAAGCAGCCTTAGAATTCTTTTGGGATTGAAGTCAGATTTCAGAGGGCAAGGAGGGATCTGGAACATAGTGATCAGTCTCCACATGTACTACACCACTCTGACATTTTATCCCTGAGACATTACCTGGCTTACCCTCTTTCTCTGATCTGAACCATACACTGATCTCCCTTTAGCACTCTATGAAGCATACTTTAGGTTCTGTGAGAGAGATAGTATTGAAAGAAAGTTTTACTTGAAAATACATAAACATTTTATTAGGGGAATGGGGTCATATATTAGAGAATCTTGTAACTATTTTCATTTGCTTATTTTATTGCTTGCAACCCTTTTTATTCTAGCAGAACTCAACCATGTTTTGGGCTATGATTAGCACTGTCACCAGTGGACTTCTGAGAGTATTTTAGCTGGAGCTACCTACTTTGAAATTTCCTAGGATAGGCATTCGAGTTCTTATTTTTGCATACCCCCGTCTTCCCATGGTATCTCCAGTTGTTTGCGGGGCTGTCCCACCATTCTCAAAGCACGCTACTAGTGAGTTTTATGAAATCCACAACAAAATACATATTGCTCGATATATGGGGACCAAGACAGGATTTAAACAGTAAACTGATTTAACAGGTCCAAATAGATTAGGAAGTACTGTTAGGATATGTCGGCAGTTTTGCTCCTCCTTGCATAAACCTATAATCTATTTTTTGACCTCTCGTCTCATATGTTTTCCCAGGAGTACATTTTGAAAATTTAAAAGCAACTTGGTGTGCTTTAAATTTAGTGTTCAAAGAAACCAAACTACCTTTTCTGACTTCTTTGGACAGATGATGGACTTCCCAAACCAGAACTAATATCCTGGATTGAACAGGGGAAAGAGTTCTTCAAGAACTGGGGAGAATCACAGAAATCAGGAAACATAATTTGCTCTTCTGCTGGTTTGCAGTTTGATCCAGTTATCGAGGGTCATCAGTTTCAGGGTAAGTATTAAGAAATTAGGGCCCTGCCTTAAGACATCATGCTCCATTTGTTCCAGTTCTCTGATCTCGTCTTCCTGTTTGGCTGGGCTAAGGCTGGACATCTGGTGTACTCTAGAGAAACACAGTAAAGTACAGTGGTTAGGAGTGTGGGTTCTAGAGTCTGAGTCTGGATCTTGTCTTTTCTGGGGCACCTTCGGCAAGTTGTTCAGCCTCTCAGTATTTCAATTTCCTGACCTATAAAATGAAGATAATAAAAGTACCTACATTATAGGACTATATAGGTTAACATATGTAAAGTGTTAAAGTGATACCTGGCACACACTAAGAGCTCAGTAAATGTGAGCTGTTGTTAGTAGTAGGTAGGGCGAGGGGGATGGTGGCAGGAATCAGAGACTGGTTATCCACATTCTAGTGACCAAAATTGCTTCCTTCCTATCTGGAGACTGTTGACTCTACTTGAATACCTAAAACTCAGCTCTCCTCTGTTGTTTCTTTTTATGATGGGACAGTCTGAGGTTTTTGGATTCTTTTTAAATATTTATGTATTTATTTATTAGAGAGAGTGAGAACGAGCAGGGGGAGGGGCAGAGGGAGAGAATTTCAAGCAGATTCTCTGCTGAGTGCGGAGCCCAACTTGGGGCTCGATCTCATGACCCGAGCCGAAATCAAGAGTTGGATGCTCAACCGACTGAGCCACTCAGGTGCCCCTGAGATTTTTGGATTCTTAAAAGTCAGCAGTAAAGTATGGAATGAGAAAGCCACTGGGAGCATCATTCCAAGAAATCTTGTCAATAGTTTGTTGAGTTTTTTGTTGCTTCTTTCTGGACAGTAAGGGAGTTTTGCTCCACAAATTATTTCACTTTTTGCCATGTGTTATCAATTCTTCCAAGAAACCTTTTTAAAAGGTTTGTGGGCATAGAGGTGAGGAGGGGGGAGCAGAGGCCAGGCCCTGCTGCCTGGCCTTAGGGACAGCCCCTGGGTCATGACTGTGGTGTTAGGGTCTGTTAGTGACAGTGCCATCATCACTTGTTAACTCCAGGAATGTCTGCACATCAAAATGGTACAAATGTGATGGTCCTGTGGTCATGGTGGTGGTGAGTCCTTACAGGTGCATGCAGTATGCCAGGCACGTGCTCAGCACCGTACGTGCAGGATCTCACCTAATGACCATGACAATCATACATCCTGTTGCTTCCCTGTGTCTACAGGAGAAGGAATCGAAGCCAAGAGAGATTAGCTTGACAAAGGCTGCATAGTGGAGAGCTGGGATTTGAACCAGACGGCCTGATTCCAAAGCTTAGGCCCTATGTTTGAGATCTATATTTTCCTCTTTTTTTTTTTTTTAAAGATTTTATTTATTTATTTGAGAGAGAGAATGAGAGACAGCATGAGAGGGAGGAAGGTCAGAGGGAGAAGCAGACTCCCTGCCGAGCAGGGAGCCCGATGTGGGACTCGATCCCGGGACTCCAGGATCATGACCTGAGCCGAAGGCAGTCGCTTAACCCGACTGAGCCACCCAGGCGCCCCTCCTCTTTTTTTTTTTAAGTTTAATTTATTTAAGTAATCTCTACACCCAACATGAGGCTTGAACTCATGACCCTGAGATCAAGAGCCATATGCTCTTTCGACTGACTGAGCCAGCCAGGCGCCCCTATATTTTCCTTTTTTTTTTTTTTTTTAAAGATTTTATTTACTTATTTGACAGAGAGAGAGAACACAAGTAGGCAGAGTGGCAGGCAGAGAGAGAAGGAGAAGCAGGCTCCCCGCCGAGCAGGGAGCCCAATGCGGGGCTCGATCCCAGGACCCTGGGATCATGACCTGAGACGAAGGCAGACACTTAACTGACTGAGCCACCCAGGCACCCTATATTTTCCTTTTTTAAGATATGTTTTTTTCAGTTTAGTTTCAGCAGACTTCTTACCAAACTCTCAGCCATGAAATAGAACCACAGTTGAAATGTCCCTGGTTGTGGATTTCCGTGGGAGCTGGGTTCCCTGGCCACCAGACATCACCATGAACTGCTCCCTCTCCTGGTGACATAAGCATTTAGTCATGCCACAGACAGGAATACTGACTGAATTTTTGTTTTCCATTTCAGGAAGCCAACAAGCTGTGCATTCAGGAGAGGCTGAACGCCATTTCCAGCTGGATCCCCGAGAAGGCCAGTGCCCCTCTGAACCCTCAGGAGGAGGAGGGGAAGATGGTGCCTTCAGGCCTGACCAAACCATGGCCCTCCTGAGCCCACACAGACATGCCGCACAGGCTCCACTTCCAGTAGTCCACAGCTCCGGGGAGCCCACCCAGAGAGAGGGAATCCCAAGTCCCAGAGCGCCGGGGCTCCCTGGCTTGCAGGAGGCCTGCTTTGGGGAGGGCACCCAGCACCCTTGCGCTGTCTGCGGGGAAAACTTTTGGAAGGAGGACCACTCAGAGAAGCACCAGAGGAGCCACCTGAAGGACCAGCCATGGAGGTCCTGGAAGAAATTCAGCAAACAGACCGCCCCACAGCAACAGCGGAGCATCCGTCAGGGTCCCAGGCGCTTCCGGTGTCCTGACTGTGGGCGGAGCTTCCACCGGAAGCAGTGTTTGCTCGGCCACGTGGCTGGCCACGCAGGGCAGAGCCCGCTGCCCTGCCCGCAGAAGCAGACCCTTCTCGGCCACTGCGTCCGGCACAAGGGGGAGAGGCCTTCCCAGTGCCCCAAATGTGACGGGAGCTTTCTCTCGAAGAGCAGCAAGCAGGCTTGCCAGGGCCAGCCCGGCAGGGAGAGGCTAGGCTCCTGGAGAGGAGGCGATGGCGCCTTCCCCGGGAAGGCTGAGGCGGCCGCTGAGGAGCTGTGCCCCCGGAAGGGGGCCGGGGAGGCTCCCCCGCGCCGCCCCCCCGGGGAGAGGGCCTTCTCCTGTGCGGAGTGTGGTAAGCGCTTCACCGCAAGGTCCAAGCTCGCCAGCCACCTCAGGGTGCACACGGGAGAGAAGCCCTTCCGGTGCCCGGAGTGCGACAAGAGCTTCCGCCTGAGCGGCCTGCTGAAGGTGCACCAGCGCGTGCACAGCGGCGAGCGGCCGTTCTCCTGCCGGAAGTGCGGCAAGGCCTTCGCCAAGCGCTGGAAACTCACCGAGCACAGCCGAGTCCACAGCGGGGAGAAGCCCTTCTGGTGCGCCGAGTGTGGTAGGAGCTTCCGCCAGCGGGGACAGCTGCTGAGGCACCAGCGCCTGCACACCGACGAGAAGCCCTTCCAGTGCCCCGAGTGTGAGCTGAGCTTCCGCCTCAAGAGCATGCTGCGGGCACATCGGCTCCGCCACAGCGGGGAGAGGCCCTTCTCCTGCGGCGAGTGTGGCCGAGGCTTCACCCACCAGTGCAAGCTCCGGGAGCACCTGAGGGTGCACAGCGGGGAGAGGCCCTTCCGGTGCCCCGAGTGTGACAAGAGCTTCCGCCTGAAGGGCATCCTGAAGGCGCACCAGCGCACGCACAGCAAGGAGAGGCCCTTCTCGTGTGGCGAGTGTGGCAAGGGCTTCACCAGACAGTCCAAGCTCACCGAGCACTTCCGCGTGCACAGCGGGGAGAGGCCCTTCCAGTGCCCCACCTGCGACAGGAGCTTCCGCCTGAAGGGGCAGCTGCTGAGTCACCAGCGCCTGCACACGGGGGAGAGACCCTTCCAGTGCCCCGAGTGCGGCAAGAGCTACCGCGTGAAGGCCGACATGAAGGCCCACCAGCTGCTGCACGGCGGGGAGATGCCCTTCTCCTGCGAGTGTGGCAAGGGCTTTGCCAAGCAGTCCAAACTCATCGAACACGTCAGGACCCACACAGGGGAGAAGCCTTTCCAGTGTCCCAAGTGTGACAAGAGTTTCCGCTTGAAGGCTCAGCTGCTCAGCCATCAAGGCCTGCACACAGGGGAGAGACCTTTCCGCTGCCCCGAGTGTGATAAGAACTTTCGGGAAAAGGGACACATGCTTCGGCACCAGCGCATACACAGGCCTGAGAGGCCATTTGCCTGCGGCGACTGTGGTAAGGGCTTCATTTATAAGTCTAAACTGGCCGAACACATCAGGGTGCACACGAAATCCTACAGTGCTCCAAGTGAGCCTGACATTAAGAAGAGGCTCAGCCAGCTGTTTGCAATGATCGAGGCTGACTGGAGTTGAGGCCGTGGAGGGCATCCGGAGCCTTCAGCGGAGTCCCATGTGGCCTGGGAATCCACAGCGGCCACAGCCAAACCCACCGGGAGACAGATTTTAGGAACGGGGAGCCCCCTTTTGAGCAAGAATGTAACGTGAGTTAGGAATATGAGAAACCACACAGGATTTTCTCGGTTAGCTCATCACCTGTTATATTTCCTATCTACTGATGAAAGAGATACCTGTTCTTCCTGCCGTCTTAAGTGGTAATTTCCCCGCAAATGCTAAGCTAGCTCTGAAATCCCAGCTTGAACTAAGACAGTCAGTCCCTCCAGTACTGTTCTCAAAGCTGAGGAGATGGGGTGGCTCTTAAACATCCACTTGACTCTTTTTCACAGTGTGACCCTAAACTGGGGGGTTTAAATCCAGTGGATTTTGTTGCAGGCCTGATATGATGTTGGATTTGGTTTTGATTAATTTATTTTGAAACTGATAGCAATAAAACGAGCTCTCTGAATCCCAGTCTGTCTGTCTATGTGAATGCTGAGGTCTCACGGCAGCTTCCACAGTGGTTGTGCATAGTTCCCCCTAAGGAAAAGCGGATAATTTCAGCAAAGTTTGGCTCATCTGAGTTGAAGAAACATAAAAAGCAGGGGTGCTAAGATCTATGGGGCTAGAATATAGATACAAGATGGGTTTGGGAGCTGCAGAACAGACGCTTTTGGAAGCCAAGACAGTGAACGGGATTCTGAGTGACCAAGCGGTGACCAAATCTGAGTAGAGACAAAATTACAAAGCCAAGGGATGCCTGGCTGGCTCAGTTGGTAGAGCGTGCAACTCCTGATCTCGGGGTTGTGAGTTCGGGCCCCGTGTTGGGTATAGAGATTACTTAAACATAAAATATTCCGGAAAAAAGTAACAAAACCAAACAGCTTTGTCATGCAGCACTACAGGCAACAACAGTGTAGCGTGGAGAATTTTCAAGCAAATGTTAAAAAAAGTAAACATAATACAAGTAGTACAAGTAGAAGTCCAGGAACCTACCCCATTTGTTACATGAGGTGAAGGCTGCGTGAGCACAGAATATCTGTACTTCAGGGACAGAACTACATTCCGTGACTTCCAGAGGGTTCATATTTCGTGAAAAGACCTGAAATTCTGGGGCACCTGGGTGGCTCAGTCGGTTAGGCGTCTGCCTTTCACTCAGATCATGATCTTGGGGTTCTGGGATCGAGCCCCGCATGAGGCTCTGCTCAGTCTGCTTCTTCACTCTGTCTCTCTCAAATAAATAAATCTTAAAAAAAAAAGACCTGAAATTCTGAGGGATGACAGAAAATGAGATTGTCACTAAACTACAACGTGTCACACATGATTTCTCTGGAACACTGGCTCCAAAGATTCTTTTTTTAAAAAGGGAAAGAGGGGAGCCTGGGTGGCTCAGTCAGTTAAGCCTCTGACTTGATTTTTTTGGCTCAGGTTGTGAGATCAAGCCCCACGTTGGGCTCCATGTTGGGTATGGAACCTGATTAAGATTCTTCTTCTCCCTCTGCCCCTCCCCACCTTGCACTCTCCTTCTCTAAAAAAAATAAAAAATTTAAGGGTGCCTGGGTGGCTCAGTCGTTAAGCGTCTGCCTTTGGCTCAGTTCATGATCCCAGGGTCCTGGAATCAAGCCCCACATCGGGCTCCCTGCTCTGCAGGAAGCCTGCTTCTCCCTCTCCGACTCCCCCTGCTTGTGTTCCCTCTCTCGCTAGCTCTCTGTCAATAAATAAAATCTTTAAAAAAAAATTGAGAAAAGGAAAGAACTACATGGCCAATTAAAGTAAAACAGTTCTCACCCACACATACCCCCACATACAGTCTATGGCTCTCCCAGAGGAAGACCTGATGTGTAGTATTTTCTTATATTGTGAATATATTTGACCTTGGGATTCTTTTTCAAAAACATTTACTATGATCTTGTGGACGTAGAGTTCTGCAGGATTCATTTTGTAAAACATTACTGAAGAGCAAGCACGCTTGGCTCCATTAAGACATTAAAATGTCTGTTGTGTTCACGGGACAGCCAGCCTCAAAAAGCGTGGAGTTAGACTCAACATAAGCAAAGAAGGGATAGAGGCCGTGCTGCAGGTGAATGCCCATACTGGGGACCCAGAGAGTAGGAAGTGATCATGAACCCAGCAGGGGTTTCAAGGAAGACTGAAGGCCAGAGACTCTAGGTTGCTGTTCTTACCTATTGCCTGGTACAATTGCAGGATCTCAGATGGTAAAAGACTCAGAGTGTTTAAAGTGTTGTTAAAAACTGAAGGCGTTTTGGAAGATGTCAAGAAAAAGGGTAAGATCCAACTAAACCCAAGTACCCTAGGCTGCCCACACTCAACATGAAAAACAGGTCCCAGAGTGGTACTTAAAGAAGAGAGAGATTCTGGAAAAGAAGGTATCATAAGCACAGGTTCATAAACTTCCTTTTCTATCCTGCCCAAAATACCCAAAAAGAAAAATCCATGCTGAGATATCCTGCAGAAATCCCTGAATTTCAAGAATAAGGAAAGATGCCTACAAGTATCCAAAAAATAATCCCATCACCTCCAAAAGAATAATAAATCTGACTGGCCCAACAATGAAGATCCTACTAAAAGGGACAGAATGGTTTTTAAAAAAATTTCCATTAAGGGGTGCCTGGGTGGCTCAGATGGTTAAGCGTCTGCCTTCGGCTCAGGTCATGATCCCAGGGTCCTGGGATCGAGTCCCACATTGGGCTCCTTGTTCCTTGGGAGCCTGCTTCTCTCTGTCTCTCATGAATAAATAAATAAATAAAATCTTTAAAAAAAAAATTTCCATTAAGGTCAAGAAGGCAATGGTCTCTGCTGAGCCATTACTTAACATTACGGAATGCGTTCTATTATTGTATACCTGGATCATCCAAGAGAATCACCTAAATAACCATCACAAGTAAGAAAAACATCCTATTCACAAAAGCCCAGTCACTGTCTTGACTCAAGACGAGAACCAAGTACACTCATATTTGTTTTCTGCCTCTCGATATCCCAGTAATATTACAGTAAAGGAATTTTTTTATATAAATCCACAGCCATGAAGAGAACTCAGAGGAAACCATCAGCGGATGAGAAAGTTCAACAGATTCCAGAAAGTTATTGGCAGAATGGCATCTAATGAAGGGAAGCGGAGTCACCACAAGCAGGAAGAGGCAGAAAGGGGACTGAGGCTTGGAGGAGTGTGACTGGTTGAGCAGATGCTCAGCCCGGGAGCCAGGCAGGATGGAAGCCCAAGACCAGGGCAATTAACTAAAAGTCTGTCAGTGACTAGTCAGGCCCTCCTTCCACAACCACCAGCAGCAGCACCAGAAAGGCAAAGGGAAAGATGCAAGGGGTGTTGTTTAACAGATTTGTGAGTTTGGAGCTCAGAGCAGATGTCTGGACTAAAGAAAGAAACATGGTCATCAGCATTAAATATTTAAACTCCCTGGCACTGAAATCACCTAGAGCTCGAGAGTAGACAAAGGAGAAGGGAGGACCAAGTCCTCAGTAGCCCTAATAATTTGAGGGTCAACAGATTTGGAGAAGTAGGGAAAGAGAACAAAAAGGAGGGAACTGTGAGGTGGGAGGGATCCTAGGAAGGAGTGGTGCCTCGGCAGCCAAACAAGGAGAATATTCCAAGAAGCAGGACAACAGAGATGAGTTCTGCTGAGAAGTTTGGTGCAATAAGAGCAAAGAAGTGGCCAGAAGATTTGGCAACATCGAGGTAGATATTGACCTAGACAAGAACACTTTCCTTTGTGTTGGAGCAGAAAGGCAGACCTTGGCTGACTGGTACACGGTGTGAATAAGGAATTGGAGACAGGCTGTATAAAGAACTCTTTCCAGAAGTTTAGTTTAAAATGGAGCAGAGAAATTGACAGTAGCTGAAAAAGTTACTGTTATTGATACTAGAGCAAATCTGCCTGCTAATGGGGAAGGATTCTGAAAAAGAAGAGTGAAGATGTAGCAGAGGAAAGACAGCTGTGCAGGTAGAGGAATTGGCCTTCAGTGGGGGAGAGACACTTTTCCCAAGTAACTGGAGGACAGGAGAGGTTGCTACCACAAATACAATTTGGTTGTAGAATTGGGGGTTCACATCTGATGACTTTTTCTTTAGCTAAGAGAGAATAGGGGAAATTAGAGGAGAAACATGAAAATATGAGTCACCTGAATCCTTGAAAAATTGATCCGTTGGGAGTAAATTATCTCCAGTAGCATCTGGTAGGATGTCTTACATAGAGCAAACTCAGTAAGCCGAGCTGAGTATCTCAAGGGAATCTGGAAATTTCTGACTGGTGTAGAAATTTGAACAGAAATTTGCACAGCAGATCCCCAAAATTTATGAGAGAGGGGGAGAGTTTGAAACATTAGTGAGAATTTTAGGGACAAGAGGAAGTACTTTTTCCAGAAGTTTTTATCTTAGAGGCATAAGCAAAAAATAGAGATGGAAATTTATTTGGCTGAATTGGTGAATGTCACAGTAGAAGGCTTTTTTTTTTTTTTTTAAGATTTTATTTATTTGTCAGGGAGAGAGAGAGAGCACAAGCAGGGGGAGCAGCAGGTTCCCCACTGAGCAAGGAGCCCAATGGCGCACTTGATCCCAGGACCCTGGGATCATGACCTGAGCTGAAGGCAGATGCTTAACCAACTGAGCCATCCAGGCATCCCCAGTAGAAGGCTTCTTTTCTTTTCTTTTTTTTTTATTATTATGTTATGTTAGTCACCATTCAGTACTTCATTAGTTTTTGACACAGTGTTCCATGATTCATTGTTTGCGAATAACACCCAGTACTCCTTGCAATATGTGCCCTCCTTAATACCCATCACTGGGCTAACCACCTCCTCCCCTAGAAGTAGAAGGCTCCTAAGCGAAACTAAAATATGCCTAACTTCCAAAGTTGGTGACAAGTTATGTAAGGTATTCCTTGAATGAGCCCTTTCTATTGCTTCCTGTTGCCTTAGCATTTCTCAGAAAACTCTTTTGGCCTATTTTCTATAAGCTAGATAGTATATGGTTTAAGTCTCTCCTCTCGCCCCACTTACCACCTTGATCACAAGTTTCCTTTGCTGTAACCAATATAGGCTCTGAGGAGGCCTTTTAAGAGCACAGAAATCTAGGACATTTCAGTTTTCTTTTAAAGTAATAGTTTCCTGGGGCGCCTGGGTGACCCAGGCGGTTAATTGGCTGCCTTCGGCTTGGGTCATGATCCCGGGGTCCTGGGCTGAGTCCTGCATGGAGCTCCTTGCTCAGCGGAGAGTCGGCTTCTCCCTTTTTCTCTCACTCTGCCTCTCCCCCTGCGTGTGCACTCGCTCTCTCTCTCACTCTCTCTCAAATAAATAAATAAAATCTTAAAAAAAAAAATTTTTTTTTAAACCAAAGTAATAGTTCCCAGGGGCACCTGGGTGGCTCAGTCCGGTAAGCATCTGCCTTCCTCTCAGGTGATGATCCCAGGGCGCTGGGATCGAGCCCCACACCTTTGGCCATAGTGCACCTTCTCCAGTTCGCCTCCCTTATCAGGCCCCTCCCACACCTCCTGGCTCCTCATAGAAGCTGGAGGAGTTGCACTGAGCCCAAGGCAGCCCAAACCTTTCCCGAAACGACCAAACGTGAAAACCACCACGGTGGACAGGTGAGTGGCAGAGAGGTGGATAGAGTAGTGAATGGCTACGCAGTGACGCACAATTTCATTTTGAAAAGCGGCAATCTGGGGCAAGAACAATTGAAGCAGAAAAAGGAACGTTATACAGGATCCAATTCCCTGACTTCTATGTGATCAATTTCAGATCTAACCTTGTGTAGCCCTCAAAGGAGGAAAGGTCATAGCTGTGGAGAATCTGGTGCAATTCCAGTTCTCCCAGTCCAGGGAGCAGAGGAGATCCGGATGCTGTTAAAACAAGCACAGAGCTGCCCGAGGCCGCCGGAGCAATCTGCTCCTCCCACCCGCAGGCGGCTCTGTGGGAGCCCAGTTCACGCGCAGGAAAGGCAACGTTCCCAGGATGCCCTGCGTATCTCCAGGGCGACGGCCGCCGTGGGACGGAGCTGACGGGCGCAGGCGCAGGCCCCACCCCCGGGGCGGCTGCGGGAGCGGCTGCTGGACCGACCAGACCTCCCCAGTCGCACTACGCGGCCGCACTACGCCGGGCGGGGGCGGCGGCAGCGGCTGGGCCCGGGGGCGGGGCAACGTGCGCCCGGCGGAAGCCTGGTCTCCGGCCGGAGACCATCCCGGGGGCGGGACCGGCGGCCCGGCCCGGGGTCTCGGACCACGCAGACGCTGCAGGGGCCGTCGGGTGTGAGCGGTGACGTCTCGGTCGCGCAGAGGCGGTTGCCCGCGGTCGCAGGAGGGCAGCCGGCCGGGCCGGGCCGGTAGGGGGCGCCGGCCGGGCCGGTCGGACGATGACATCAGCCTGAGCTCGCGTTCTGGGGTCCGGAGAGGGCGGTGCAGGCACATCCGTGCGCTCAGCCCAGGACTAAGTTCCATGAAGCAGAGACTGATTTTTTCTCGTTACCCATCGAGTGTATGGCCTCAATGGGCGCTCTCCGAACGCTTGGTGAATCAATGAATTAATGAAAGAGTCCTGCTCATAGCCACTGATTCTGTCGTCAGCCCCGGGCGCTCTGAGTGTCGCAGTTTCCCTGAAGCTCAGCTTGCATGTTGGTGAGGTGCAGAGTGGGAGAAAGGGGAACAGAGGAGATTATGGCTGAGAAAAGGAAATAAGTCCCGTTTGAAAATCATGTCATAACTTTTTTATTCAGTGAGAACGACTTACATGGGGAAAACACTCTCTTTCCTGCTGGGTAGGATGAGGAAGGATGTGGCCCTAAGAACTGCTCAGCCAACATATGGAAGCAGAACTGAGAGACCGGGAAACCTCTTCCTTCACCTTATTTGAGCCCTGGGTTAAACTATGCCTGAACTTACACCACCCCTGGCTCTCCAGTTATGTGAACCAGAGACATCTCCCTTTTGTTTAAAATGTCTGGGAGTTGAGTTTTCGCTTACCAAATAAAGAGTCCCAAGAGACATGGAAATTGTTGACAGAAGGGGGTTTGCAGAGACTAAAATGTGGAATTGGCTGCAGAGAGAAAGTGGAGTGGAGGGAAGTAATGAGTGTCCTGGTCTGAGAAGTTGACCGTCTTCACTAGGTAGTAACCGTCACCTGTTGAATCCTGGGGCTCAAACCATGTACCTACTAGTATGTAGCACTGGGGCTTGGGGGGTAGAAAGAATGTTCAGGTGTTGCAGCTTGCTTGTTTCGGCCCTCAGTAAGTTTCTAGAAAAAAAAGAGACAGCTTTAGGCTGTCAGGACCTTTATACTTTTCAAGAATACAGGACAGTTGTTTTGTAGAATGTTTTGTAGAATGTGGGTGTGCCTGATGTATCTTCAGGATTAGGTTCGGATTGTTTGTCTTTGGAGGGATAGCCAGGGAGTGGTGCTGTGGTCTCCCTGCATCTTATTGGGTAGCACATGATTTCAGTTCGTTCCATTACTGATGATGTTCACCTGGATCACTTAATTACGGTAATATCTGCCAGACTTCTCCACGGTGAAGTTGCTTTTTTCTTCTTTGTAATTATTAAATATGTGGTGATTTTGTGGGGACGTACTTGGAAACCATGTAAATATCCCACTCCTCATCAAATTTTTCATTTATTTAGCTATATATATATTTTTAAAGACTTCATTTATTTGACAGTGAGAGACAGAGCGAGAGAGGGAACACAAGCAGAGGGAGTAGGAGAGGGAGAAGCAGGCTTCCCGCTGAGCAGGGGGTTTGATGTGGGGCTCGATCCCAGGACCCTGGGATCATGACCCAAGCCTAAGGCAGACGCTTAACTGACTGAGCCACCCAGGTGCCCCAATTTAACTATATATTTTATATCTATATGGACTCATAGTTTCCTATTCTCATTTTATCCAATGGTTTATAAGCCTTTCCTATCAGTATTTATTGCGATACTCAAATTATTCCAAGTTTGGCCTGAAGGGGCCCCCCCTTACACAGGCGTCTGTGTCCTTTTGACCCGTTCCCATTATTCTAGAGCACCCTCCTTTGTTCTCTGGCACATGTTGTTCCAGGCGCATCTTCTGTTTTCCCTGTCTGAGCGCTGGAGCTGGACATTTCCATGAGGAGCCCTGGTTCCTTATAGTGGGCAGTGGATTAGAAGCCAAGATCTGGTGTTAGGTGTGCTCATTGCTACCCGAGTATTGCTACTCCCAGGCCTCTCAGTGGCTTGTGCGAGGACATGCATACGTATAACACACACATGTTCACATGTGCACTCATTTCCCTTTCTCTTTTTAAAAATGCCTGCCCAGCAGCACTGCCAATTCCGATGTGACACCACAGTGTCCTTTCCAGTTTTGTCCCTTCTCATATTTGTAACTCTGTCTCAGACAGTAAGAAGCTTTGCACTCATTATCCTTAATATATTTATTTATCTGACCGGTCCCCCTGTATGTAACCCATCTCACGTGGCCACTTCCACTCCCTGCCCTGAGCGAATGCCCTCCTGGCCTCCCCCTGCAGCTTTGAGGCTCTGCTCCCGCCGCCCCACTCCCCTCCCATCCCCCGCTGGTGTGGATGTTTTCCTTACTGGGCTCCATTTAATGATTTTGGAACGGGTGGTTCAGGAAAGGAAGGGAAGAGAAAGAGGAAGGCAAGGAGAAGGCAGTGACAGTTCATGGAAATGGGTTAGTGACAAAAGGAATCAATGTGGAAGTAGAAAAGATACACTGGAGATAATGTAATATGCAAGTGGCTATATGACTGAAATTAATCCCAAAAGTGAATCTAGAGTTATAGATTTGGGAATCATTTCAATAAGGGTGATTCTAATGCTATAAAAGGAGTAGTTAAGGGCACCTGGGTGGCTCGCTTGAGCGTCTGACTCTTGATCTCAGCTCAGGTCATGATCTCAGGGTCGTGAGATCGAGCCCCGCGTCGTTGGGCTCTGAGCTCAGCAGAGAGTCTGCTTGAGATTCTCTCTCTCTCCCTCTGCCCCTCCACCTGCTCGCACGCTCTCTCTCTGTCTCAAATAAATAAATAGATCTTTAAAAAAAATTCGGAGTAGTTCACTGGGATCGTAAACATCAACAGCAAAGCGTGACAGCCACGAGCGGACGTTTGGAAAGCACCAGGTCAAAGGACAGCAGCAAGAAGGAAAGCAGTCCCATGCGTTGGACAGGCGCTGATACAGCCAGGTACCGCCCCTGCCCTCGAGAACGCACAGTCTCGTGGGCAGAGAGAGGAATGCCCGGGCAGATACGGACAGTGGAATGAGTGCCAGGCCAGAGGGAAAGCACCAGGGGAGGGCAGCACACAGGGAGGGCACTTGATTGGAACTGGAGGGGCCAGGGAAGCTGTCCCAGAGAAACCGACTTCTCAGCTGAGCCTTGACCCCATGACAACGGGAGGGCTGCTGCCCAAGTAGACTAGAAGTTGATAAAAATGCAGGCTGGATAGGCTAACAGAGCCAGGGAGGAAAGGAATGTTCCTTTTCCACAAAGGGGTCCGTGTGTGGTCCATGAAAGAAGGCAGTTTGGGAAGGAAGCAGATAAGACTCTCAATCAGGGGCGCCTGGCTGGGCTCGGTCGGTAGAGCCTGTAACTCTTGATCTGGGGTCATGAGTTCGAGCCCCACATTGGGTCTAGAGATTACTTAAATAAATAAAAACTTAGGGCGCCTGGGTGGCTTAGTCATCAAGCGTCTGCCTTCGGCTCAGGTCATGATCCTAGGGTCCTGGGATCGAGGCCCGCATCGGACTCCCTGCTCGGCGGGAAGCCTCTCCCTGTGTTTCTCTCTGTCAAATAAAAAAGAATGAAAAGAAAGCTCTAAATAAATAAATAAATGAAAACTTAAAAAAAAAAAGATTCACACATGAGACAGCTGCGCCCCTCCGTCGGCGCCTCCTGGACCATGCGCCAGGTTCCTCACTGTCCTTACTGATGATGCACCTGCTTTAGGATGCATCTGCTTCCTAAACTACACCCGGCCATTTCCTCCACTCCTCTCTGGGACTGTGCTGTCCAGCCTCTTAGAGAACGGCGGGAACTGCCCTTTGGTTCGGAGCAGAATGACTATTCGGTTACTTGGGTTAGATGCTGCTGAGAACTGTTAGCTGCAGTGTGCCTAAGAGCAGCTCTCACGGGGCGGTGTTTCTGCTACGACCCTAAACACCATAACGTATCCACCACACCCAGCTTCTTAGTCACGTGGGAAGTGTGCCGATGGTTTTACTCTCCCTCCCTGGCACCCCTGGGTCCTCAGGTTGTTAGGTTTTCATTTTGATTTTCTCTCTCCCAGTGTCTTGTGCGGTTGATAAAATATGGGAATTCCAGCACCCCGAAGGTGCTTTTGGACATAAAGTTGGAGGAAACGAATCCACCTCATGGTGGCCTTTCTGTGTAGACTCTGATAGTCCCAAACCAGACTTGATATCCCAGACTGAAATGGGGCGAGAGCCACTTCTTCTTTGGGGATGGTGGAGCATGGAGATAGAAAAAATAGTTAACTCCGATGCCGGTGAGCATGTGGGTTTGAAGAGCATCAGAGCGTGGCTGGTTTGGGTGTAAGAGCACCTACATCTGAGACTCCGCATAGAGATCATACAAGTCCCTTTTCTTAGTCTCCTTGGCGTGGTGGTGGCCTTGGGGTTTGGGAAATGAAAGTGACTGAACTAGAGGAGAGAGCACATTGCTCTTCTAGATAGGAATAAAAGATGCTGGTTTGTTCACTGACTGATTTGTAAAGCTGATATCAAAAAAGGACAAAAACCCTAAAACGTGGGCGCCTGGGTGGCTCAGTTGGTTAAACGACTGCCTTCGGCTCAGGTCATGATCCTGGAGTCCCAGGATCGAGTCCCGCATCGGGCTCCCTGCTCAGCGGGGAGTCTGCTTCTCCCTCTGACCCTCCTCCCTCTCATGCTCTCTGTCTCTCATTCTCTCTCTCTCAAATAAATAAATAAAATCTTTAAAACAAAAACAAAAAAACCCCTAAAACGTGACCAAGACTTCATCTCTAGAGATAAGCTGAAGGTAGAGTTCCCCTTCAAAGGCAACTGATGCTTTCTCGTATATACAATATATCATATCATATATCATATCATATCAGTGCCATGGTCAAATTGTAATTTACATTTAGAAACGTGGACATAGACTGTACTTTCGTTTTTGTTTTTTAATGTTTGGGGTTTCTGCCACTGATTTCTGAGAAGTTAAAACGTTCAGGAAAGTGTTGAAGTTAAATATGTCACATCATAAAAGAAGATTCTGCAAAACATTATATTGGTTTCATTTATGGCTTTATTTCTCAGGAGCAAACAAACCAAGACTTTCAAAAAGATCACTAGGCTTCTAACTATACGTTGAGGAAGAACTACCTGTAAGCACACACAGTTAACTCCCCTAGTCTAAGAGTGAAAGACATTGGGTTATTCACCAATTTAATGAGAGTTCTAAACTGTCAAACAGATTTTTTTTTAAAGATTTTACTTATTTATTTGTTTGTTCATTTGTTTGTTTTAGAGCAGGGGAGAGGAGCAGAGGGAGAGGGACGAGCAGACTCTGAGCTGAGTGTGGAGCCCGATGTGGGACTCGATTTCACAACCCTGATATCACTACCCTGAGCTGAAACCAAGAGCTGGATGCTCAACTGACTGAGCCACCCAGGTGTCCCTGTCAAATAGATTTTTTTAAATAATACATAAGATGGGAATTTTGTTTGTTTTTGTTTTAGATTTTATTTATTGATTTGTCAGAGCACAAGCAGGGGGGGCAGCAGGCAGAGGGAGAGGGAGAAGCAGGCTCCCCGAGGAGCAGGAAGCCCGATGCGGGACTCAATCCCAGGACTCTGGGATCATGACCTGAGCCGAAGTCAGATGCTTAACTGACTGAGCCACCCAGGCGTCCCAAGACAGGAATTTTGGATATTATATCTTAGTTGATGTTGGTCTGAGTCATGGAGATGGTTCTATAGGTACCTAAATAAAGCAATGAAGCCCAGAGGTGGGACTTATAGTGTCCTATTAGATTATCTAATCAGATACTGGACAAGTTTGGATCCTGATGTGATCCCTTTCTCACTGTCCAGTGCTGTTCTCTCCTGAACTTAGCACTATGTAGACTTCTCTGATTTCAGCCTTCAAGACCTTTCTGTGATAAAAATTAAATCAGCTCCAGGAAAGCCATGATAATAGTGCAGACTACTTCTTGCCTTAACACCTAACTCAGTTTGATCCCTTGACATCTGTTCCTTTGAGAACACCACTGGCCATATCCAGGTATCATGTGCCTCAGCCAATACAGGGTTCCTTGGAAAACGGAGCTGTTTCTCAGTGAACTCTCTTCATTCAAGAAGCTCTTTTATCCTTTTCCTAGGCTCCTCTCTCAATTCTGTCCTCTTTTTATTTTTTATTTTTTTTAAAGATTTTTAATTTATTTATTTGACAGAGAGAGAGACAGCGAGAGAGGGAACACAAGCAGGGGGAGCGGGAGAGGGAGAAGCAGGCTCCCGGCCTAGCAGGGAGCCCGATGCGGGACTCGATCCCAGGATCCTGAGATCATGACTTGAGCCGAAGGCAGACACTTAATGACCGAGCCACCCAGGCGCCCCAATTCTGTCCTCTTTTTAAAAAATTTTCTTGCCTTTAGTTATGAAAGTAGAATAAGCCTTATCCCAAAGTCTCCCTCTGGCACCAGTAACAAGCTGAAGATGTGACAGTAACATAGTTGAGAGGACCTGACATGTCTGGTTCCATTTTCTCTCTGTCTTTATAGGGTATCTCCCACATCACAGGCTGCTTTACTGATCCTGGACTTCCTGGTGTCCTTATTCTGACGGCCCTATACCTCGGTACATCAAGTATGTCTTCAGGATCAATGCCAATAATAATCTGGGGACGAAGTTAACAACCTCCCTGAGATTCAGGGAGCTGAATCCTTGTGGCTGCAACTTACGTAGGTCCTAGAATGGAGAAGTCAGTCACCTTCTCCTGCACAATGTGCTTTGGAGAAGATCAGGTAGCCATAGTTCAGAATACACAGATTTTCCAAGTCAGAATTCAAAGGCAAGGGAAGAATTCTATACAAACGCCGACTGAACAACCACTCAGGTTACTTAAGTATATGAGGATATGCACAGATCCATCTCCAGAATTACGCATGCAAGGATTCTACCCAGAGACCTGGCACACAAAACCCACAGCTCCCCAGGGACACCTGGGTGGCTCAGTTAAGCATCTGCCTTTGGCTCAGATCATGATCCAGGGTCCTGGGATCGAGCCCCGCATCGGGCTTGGCAGAGAGCCTGCCACTCCCCCTGCTTGTGCTTGCTCTTCTCTCTGACAAATAAATAAAATAAAAATCTTTAAAACCTATAGCTCCCCAGATCAAAAGATACCAGCCTAAAATACTCCCTTTGTCTTGCTGGCATTTTAGTACAGTTGGCAAAAAATCATTAAAAAATACAACACTGTACAAAACAAAAAAGCCTTTTCTTTCTTTCAAGTTAGACAAAGCTTTCTGGAGCACATATGTTGTCCAATTGTGCTATGCTTTGTAAAACATTACTAATTTAATAACAGATGTTTGATAACCTTAACCTGTCCATGCTTCAGCTTTAACATGGTTGATAATAGTTTCCTTATGTACAAGGTACAAGTGTCAAGCTTAAAATTTAAATATCATTTTGTTTACAAGGTTACTTTCATGGATATATGCAAGTACTGTGAAAATGGAAGAGAGCTTATTGTTTTATGATCCCTGCATAGTTATACAGCAGAAATAATAGGGCTTATCCAAAAGTCTCCAAGGAATTTCAGAATATTTTGATTGACCAACTGGAGAAACCATAGCTCATTTGAAAACTGAACACCTACTGAATATGTTTCTCTTTAGAGCTTTTCATACAACGACAATGAGATCAGTTTCTATAACAATTTAATGTAATTCACCTAAATGCAGTTTTTTTTAGATCAAAACATGCTGATTTTTAAAAATTACCAACTATTTCATGTTGCTTAAAACCACAGAAGTGAAATATCTATAGGACTTAAATCACCATTATTATTATTTTTTAAAAGATTTTATTTATTTATTCATGAGAGACAGAGAGAGAGAGAGGCAGAGGGAGAAGCAGGCTTCCAAGGAGCAGGGAGCCTGATGTGGGACTCGATCCCAGGACCCTGGGATCATGACCTGAGCTGAAGGCAGACGCTTAACCATCTGAGCCACCCAGGCGCCCTCACCATTATTATTATTATTATTATTTTATTATTATTTTGTTGGGCAGCAAAACAAGGTTTATTGAGCTATAGTAAAGTGATAGTACAAAGCTCCTGAAGAGGGAGGGGACCTGAGAGGGTTGCCCTAAATCACCATAATATTTTTGTGTGTGTGAGAAGGTTTTTTTTTTATATTAAAGTACAGTTGACACACTGTGTTACATTTGTTTCAGGTGTACAAGCTTCTGCAGTTTTATTTTTATTTTTATTTTTTTATTCTTTTAAAGATTTTATTTATTTATTTCACAGAGAGAGAGATAGTGAGAGCAGGAACACAAGCAGGGGGAGTGGGAGAGGGAGAAGCAGGCTTCCCACTGAGCAGGGAGCCTGATGAGGGGATCGATCCCAGGACCCTGGGACCATGACCTGAGCCGAAGGCAGATGCTCAACAACTGAGCCACCCAGGCGCCCCTGCAGTTTTATTTTTTAAAAGATTTATTTTATTTTTATTATATTATTTGAGAGAGAGAGAGAGAGCAGGGGGAGGGGCAGAGGGAGAGACAGAATCTCAAGCAGACTCTGTGCTGGGCACAGAGCCCGACTCAGTGTTCAGTCCCACGACCCAGAGATCACAACCTGAGCTGAAATCAAGAGTCAGATGCCTACTTTTGTAGGGGCACCTAGGTGGCTCAGTCAGTTAAGCGTCTGCCTTCAGCCCAGGTCATAATCCCAGGGTCCTGGGATTGAGCCCCGCATCGGGCTCCCTGTTCAGTGGGAAGCCTGCTTCTCCCTCTCCACTCCCCCTGCTTGTGTTCCCTCTCTCGCTGTCTCTCTCTCTGTCAAAAAAATAAATAAAATCTTTAAAAAAAAAAAGCCACAATAAATCATTCCATATTAAAATACCAAGGAGCATCAAGCTTGTGAAAGTAACTTTCTCATTTACCAGTGGTCAAAGACTCCCCTCATTGGAAATGACCGTAAACTCAGATGGGTTTTCTTTATTGGCTATCAGCTAATTAGCTCTAGTGGACATCTCACCAGAGTAGTAAGAATAAAGTGATGGACCAAATCCCTGAGTGGGCTGATTTGGTGCATCAAGCCCATGGTTATAGGTTTATTTTTTCAACAGAATACTTTAGAGATTATGTAAAAATACCATCTACAGAGTGGGTATTAGATTTGAGCACTAGATGGCAACACTGCAAAATCCGTTCCTTTCACAGGGAACCTTGCTTTTCTACTTTGCTACAGGAGACACAGGGCCAGCGATTGCCCAACTCAAAGGAGTATGTTATTGACTGAAAGTCTGTGTGCACACCTCCCCCCCATCTCATATGTGAAATCCTACTGCCCACTGTGATGGTTTTGGGAAGCTGGTCTTGCCGGTCTTTGGGAGATTAGGTCATGAGGGGGGAGCCCTCAGTAACGAGATTAGTGTCCTTATAAAAGGGACCCCAGAGAGTGCCCGGGCCCCTTCCAACACAGCTCTCAAAGACACAGGGAGGATGATGTCTACGAACCCGGAAGCAGTCCTCACGAGGCATGGAATCTGCCAGAGCCTTGGTCTCAGACTTGCAGCCTCTGCACTGTGAGGAATAAGCTTCTGTTGTTCATAAGCCACCCAGTCTGTGGACTCCTGTGATAGCAGCCCAGATGGACCACGACAGGGCGCCATTCACATTGTCTCTGCGGTGTGATCCAGCATTTGCATTCCCGCAGACCCAGTATGAACAGCGCTTCCTCAGCTGGTGCAGCAGCTGCCCTGAGGTTTCTCCAGGACGTCTTTGCTGTTAGAGAAGAATAGATGATAAGACCTACTCATTTATGAAATATGGGTGGCGCAGCTGGTTAAGCGGCCGACTCTTGGTTTCAGGTGGGGTTGTGATCTCGGGGTCTTGAGATCAAGCCCCATGTCGGGCTCGAGCTCAGCATCGAGTCTGCTTGTCCCTCTCCCTCCCCCCCGCCCCCCCATGCGCTCTCTCTCTCTCTCTCTCTCTCTCATAAACAAAATCTTTATTTATTTATTTATTTATTTTTTAAAAGATTTTATTTGTTTGACAGAGAGAGACACAGTGAGAGAGGGAACACAAGCAGGGGGAGTGGGAGAGGGAGAAGCAGGCTTCCCACCGAACAGGGAGCCCGATGCGGGGCTCGATCCCAGGACCCCGGGACCATGACCTGAGCCGAAGGCAGACGCTTAACGACTGAGCCCCCCAGGCACCCCAGGCACACCAACAAATAAAATCTTTAATAAATAAACAAATAAAATAAAAAATAAAATGTCAGAGATCACAGAGAGGCAGTTAAAACCAGGAATGCTGGAGTCACAAGGTTGATACCCTCTATTACTTGTCATATGTTCTGACAGTTAATAGCGGTGTGATCTGGGACAAGATAAGCAGGCTCCTCAAGTCTCAGTTTGATCTCTAAGATGAGGATAAGGACAATGCTCAGGCCATAGGATTATTGTGGGATTTAAGTGGGGGGAAAAAATGCATGCAGAAATGCTCAGCAGAGTGCTTGTCATGTAGTGCTCAAAGATCACTAGTCTCCTAAGTTTATAAATTTCATAAGGAAGTGACAGTAATTATGGTCACCACTCTATCCCTGGGCCTCACTGGATGCCTGCCCCACAGTTAGCATTCCATGAACACTTGTCTTAGTGTGCTTCTCCCCATACTCTAAATCAGGAAATTATGTGGCCCTGATACTATAATAAATAGTCACCTACTTTACTGCACCCATCCAGGTAAGAGGTTCAAACAGTTTGACTCTAGCTTTGCCAATGCCCAAAGTCTTCCCCTCATTGAAAATTATCATATCCTCATACAGGTGTTTTTTCCTCTTAGTGACTAGTTAGCTCAGCTAGATATTAACCATAGTAATAGGGATAAGGTAATGCATCTCATCTCTGAGTAAGCTTTACCTTTAAAAGGAAGAGGTTGGTTTTCTGTTTTGTTTTTTTTAAGATTTTATTTATTTGACAGAGAGAGACACAGCGAGAGAGGGAACACAAGCAGGGGGAGTGGGAGAGGGATCCCGAAGCAGGCTCCCCGCAGAGCAGGGATCCTGATGCGGGGCTCGATCCCAGGACCCTGGGATCATGACCTGAGCCAAAGGCAGATGCTTAACGACTGAGCCACCTAGGCACCCCTAAAAGGAAGAGTTTCAAAAAACTTTTCTTTAAAATGGTTTTTCTTATGGATCTACTACATTTTGAAAAATACAGCTTTGCCTACTGACAGTTTGAAAGTTCAGCTTTATAATTCAAGATAGTGTTTGTATTATACCCATCAGGATAACATCACTTGGGTCTCTTCTTTGAGTAAACCACCCAAAGATGAGCTTAGAGGGATTATTATGTTTTCTTTGGACTTCAAATTAGATTTTTTTTTAATTCATAAAAGACTCTGGTTTTAAATAAAACATCACCCTGTAAATATCTTTTAAAAATTAATTAATTAAATTAAATAGACATTAAAAATAAACAAATGGTTTTTCTTTCCAAAAAAAGAAAATCCTGTCTTGCCTCTATTTCTTTATTATATCCAACTATTTTAAAGTACCCACATACGTGGGGGGAAATATGTCAAATATAATGTTAATGGAAAAAGAAAACCAATACATCCCCACGACAATATAGTGTCTCATTTTTTTTTTTAAAGATTTTATTTATTTATTTGTGAGAGAGAGAATGAGAGACAGAGAGCGTGAGAGGGAGGAGGGTCAGAGGGAGAAGCAGACTCCCTGCCGAGCAGGGAGCCCGATGTGGGACTCGATCCCGGGACTCCAGGATCATGACCTGAGCCGAAGGCAGTCGCTTAACCAACTGAGCCACCCAGGTGCCCGATAGTGTCTCATTTTTTTAAAGTAGGCTCCATGTCCAACGTGGGGCTTGAATTCATGACCCTGAGATCAAGAGTTGCATGCTCTACTGACTGAGCCAGCCAGGTGTCCCTAGTATCTCATTTTTGTACAAGAAAATGTGGACCTGTGGGTGTGTGTAATGTGTATGCGCACTGATAGGGGAAAAAAAAGGAAGGAGATAACCACAATATTCACAGTAGTAGTCTTTGGGTAGGTGGCCTACGGATTTTTTTTTTCCTTCTTGTATTTCTTTATATCTTTTTGTACTTTTCAAGTATTTTATAAATAATACATATTACTATTTTTAAATACATCATGAAGAGTCCATTCTACTTCTCTGTTGATAAATCTCATAGACATTGTTGTTGTTCCTTGTCTTATTGCTCTCTCTTTCATAGCGAAATGTCACTCTTACCTCTCTTATATCTTATGACAATCCCTGAGATATTGTTGTTCTCCAAAGTGTCATCCTCCACTTTCTTCTCACTCAACACATTCTCCATGGGTGATTCCATGCACTCACAGTGCTTCACTTAGCCTTCATATACTGGTGGTAGCCAGCTCATCTGTGGGCCAGGCGTTTGTCCTAAGCTCCAAACCCATGTATACACCTGGCTTCTATATATCTCTGCTCAGATGCCTAACAGGCATCTTATGCTTAATATGCCCCCAATTGAAATTGTTCCCAGCATCACTCCCACCCTAGTCCCTGCCTGCCAATATCCAAGTTCCTCCTTGTCTTTCCCTATCTCGCTGAGTGGCACCACTAGCTACTGACTCAGTTCCCCTGCCCAACGCATCTCTGTCGGTCATCATTTTCACACTGATTTTAGCCCTCTACTTACACTTTCGTCTCTCTGCTTCATCCCCACCACCACCATCTCTCACCTGGATTAGCACAAGACCACCTTCAACCTGGTGTATCTGACTACAGGTGCTTCTAGCTCCACATGACCACCAGAGTATCTTTATAGAATGCAAATATTATCATGCTACTCCCCTGCTTAAAATTCTTCACTCACTCTCTATTGCCCTCAGGCCAAAGCCTTTTATTATCTGGCCCCCTCTTCTCCAACTTCATCGCCTTGCTGCACCTCTTGTCACTATATCTCAGCTATACTAAATAACCTGCCTTTCCCCAAATTCTCCACGTTCTAGTTCTTTGCATGGTCCTCCCTTACATGGAATACCTCTCACTGTGTATCTGAGCCATATTATGTTTCCCATCCTGTGTGTTCTAATTCTTGTGTAGACTCTCCCATATCGACCGTCTCCACCTGCCTAATTCATGGTCTCAAGCCATAATTAGAGGTAAGTTTGTAGCACAAAATGCCTATATTAGAAGAGAAGAGAGGCCACAAAGCCATGACTTTGGCTTTCATTTTAAGATACTGGAGGGAAAAAAAGGTAAATAAAACCTAAAGTAAGCTGAAGAAAGGAAATAAAGATCAGAGCTGAAATCAGTGGAGCAGAAAATAGGAAAAGAATAAAGAAAAATCAATGCAACCAAAAAAGGGGTTCTTTGAGGAGGCCAATAAAATTTACAAGTCTCTAACCAGACTAATAAAAAAAGAGAGGGCGCCTGGGTGGCTCAGTTGGTTAAGCGACTGCCTTCAGCTCAGGTCATGATCCTGGAGTCCCTGAATCGAGTCCCACATCGGGCTCCCTGCTTGGCAAGGAGTCTGCTTTGCCCTCTGACACTCCCCCCTCTCATGTGGTTTCTCTCTCTTTCAAATAAATAAATAAAATCTTTAAAAAAAAAGAGAGAAGACAAAAATTATCAACATCAGCAATGAGAGGTGACCTCGCTACAGATTCTATAGTTACTAACATATAAGAAAAGAATATTATGAACTTTATGCCAATAAATTTGACAATTTATGTGAAATGGGGAAATTCCACTAACCACCAAAGCTCACCCAAGAAGAAATAGATAGCCTGAATAGCCCTATATATCTATTAAAGAAATTGAATTTATGGTTATAATCTTTCCCACAAATAAAATTACTCTAGAGAATTCTACCAAACACTTAAGAAAGAAAAATATATCAATTCTACACAAACTCTTCCAGAAAACTGAGAGAGAGTACTTTCCAATTCATTCTATGAGGCCAACATTATGTGATATCAAAGCCAGACAAAAATCTAACAAGAGAAGAACAATAAAAACATACATACATAGATGTATAAATTCAATAGAATTTTAGTAAATCAAATCCAACAATATAAAAATGATAATACATCATGACCAAGTGCAGTTTGTCTCAGGAAATCAAGGTTGGTTTAACTGTTGAAAATCAATCAATATAATAATCTATATGAACAGACTAAAGAAGAAAAACTATGTGATCCATTCCTAATTTAAAAACCTTTCAGAAGGGGCACCTGGGTGGCTCAGTCATTAAGCGTCTGCCTTCAGCTCAGATCATGATCCCTGGGATGGAGCCCCGCATCAGGCTCCCTGCGCAGCAGGAAACCTCCTTCTCCCTCTCCCCCTCCCCCTCCCCCTGCTTGTGTTCCCTTCTCGCTGTCTCTCTGTCGGAAAATAAATAAAATCTTAAAAAATAAATAAAAATAAAAAAATAAAAACCTTTCAGAAAACTAGAATCAGAAGGGAACCTCCTCAACCTGATAAAGGGCATCTACTAAAAATCTATAGCTAACATCTTATGTAATGGGAAAGACTGAATTATTTTCCTAAGATCAGGAACAAGGCAAGAATATCCACTCTTACTACTTATTTTCAACATTGTACTGGAGGTTCTGGCCAGTGAATAAGGAAAGCCAAATAAATGAAAGGCATCCATAATGAAAAAGAAATAAAGTGTCTTTATTTGCAGAGGATATGATTTATGTAGAAAATCCTATGGAATCTACAACAAAGCTACCAAAACTATTGTGAGTTTAGGAAGGTCACAGTATTCAAGGTCAACACACAAAAATTGATTGTACTCCCACATATTTGCAAGGAACAATAGGAATTTGAAATTTTAAAAATGCACTTTAAGATAGCAAAATATCACAAAACATATGGAAGATTGCACACTGATAACTACTTGGCACATAGTAGGTACTTAATAAATATTGAATGCGTAAAAAACGGAGTAGGGTCTAACCTCAAGATCATGCAGTCTGACTCCAGAGCCTCTACTCCTACCCTTTCACAACAAATACAGTAAATATTTTTTATTTCTAATATAAGCTTATTATGTCTTTGTTTAAGTTTTACTGTTTAATTTCCACAAATACCAATAATGCCTAGAACCTTCTAGCATTTGGTGACAATGAAATTTGAATACTAAGGGAAAAATCTTAGTTTGAATCTAAAAACATCTTAAGAATTCCTTTACTGGGCGCCTGGGTGGCTCAGATGGTTGGGCATCTGCCTTCGGCTCAGGTCATGATCTCAGGGTCCTGGGATCGAGTCCCGCATCGGGCTCCCTGCTCCTTGGGAGCCTGTTCCTCCCTCTGCCTCTCTCTCTCTCTCATGAATAAATAAATAAAATCTTTAAAAAAAAAAAAAAGAATTCCTTTACTTTGGGTGCCTGGGTGGCTCAGTTGGTTAAGTGTCTGCCTTCGGCTCAGGTCATGATCCCAGGGTCCTGGGATCAAGTCCCACATCAGGCTTCCTGCTCAGCAGGGAGTCTGCTTCTCCCTCTGCCCCTCCCCCTGGCTCATGCTCTCTCTCTCTCTCAAAAATAAAATAAAATAAAATAAAATAAAATAAAATAAAATCTTAAAAAAAAAAAAAAAATTCCTTTACCTTAGGGTCCCCCGGGTGGCTCAGTCGGTTGAGTAGCTGAGTGTCTGGCTCTTTGTTTCAGCTCAGATCATGATCTCAGGGTCCTGACCCTCCTTGTCCCTCTCCCTCTGCTCCCCCTACCCCCTCCCAGAATAAATAAATAAAATCTAAAAAAAAAAAAAATTTCTTCACCTTGGAACAATGAGAAGTGGTGGCCAAGACCATTGGCTTAACAATGAAATTACTGTGCCGGTTACCTATTTCTGCAAACTTGAAAAGAATGTCTTGTCACAGACAAACTCCTGTAAAAATGTTAGCGTGGCCTTATTTTCAATGGTCGGCCACCCCTAGATGTGTGAACATTTCCCTCTTTTGAATCACAGCAAAAACAGTCAGTACTCAAGGTTATTGGAAGATACAATAAAAGTTGCAGCTGCGGACATGGTGATATCCTCTTAAACGTAGTGCTCAAATCCGAGCTCAGTGTTTTAGCCGTGCGCACAATGAATCTTTTTTTTCATAATTCATTTTTTTAAAGATTTTACTTATTTGAGAGAGAGTGAGCAACAGCAGGGTGAAGGGCAGAGGGAGAAGCAGGCTCCGCACCAAGCAAGGAGCCCCGTGGGACTCGATCCCAAGACTCCAGGATCATGACCTGAGCCAAAGGCAGTCGCTTAACTGACTGAGCCACCCAGACGCCTGTGCACAGAATGAATTTAAGCAGTATGGCAGGTATTCTCAGGCAGCCCCCAAACAGCGAAAGGATTTGAGTGTGTGCCTGGGTCCTCATTTCCATCTCTAATTTTCTTAGTTAAGGCAGAGCGTTCAAGCAAAAGCGAAGTTCCCTCGGAAGACAAGGTAACAGGGTGGGAAAAACGATCATAATGCTATATTGAGTTTAAAATGTAAGAAAGTTACATGCAGGTGTGTGTATCTCTGGCTACAATAGTGTTTGGCTGAAGAAGCAGATATTTCTGAAAATGAATTCTTTTATTTCTTTCTTTCTTTTTTTTTTTATTTGACAGAGAGAGAGATAGCGAGAGCAGGAACACAAGCGGGGGAATGGGAGAGGGAGAAGCAGGCTTCTTGCCGAGCAGGGAGCCCGATGTGGGACTCGATCCCAGGACCCTGGGACCATGACCTGAGCCGAAGGCAGACACTTAACGACTGAGCCACCCAGGTGCCTGAATTCTTTTATTTCTGACAGCTTCAGCTCCCCCCCTTTTTTCTAAAAGATTTTTTTTTTAAAGATTTTATTTATTTATTTGAGAGAGAGAGCACATGAGAGTGGGGAGGGTCAGAGGGAGAAGCAGACTCCCTGCTGAGCAGGGAGCCCGATGTGGGACTCGATCCCGGGACTCCAGGATCATGACCTGAGCCGAAGGCAGTCGCTCAACCAACTGAGCCACCCAGGCGCCCTCTAAAAGGTTTTATTTATTTATTTATTTGTTTATTCATTTATTTATTTTAGAGAAAGAGAGCGAGAACAGGGGGAGGAGCCGAGGGAGAGGGAGAGAGGGAGAAAATCCCAAGCAGACTCTGCACTGAGCATGGGGCCGACTTGGGGCTCCATCATCCTGACCCTGAGATCATGACCTGAGCTGAAACCAAGAGTCGGACTCCCAACTGACTGAGTCACCCAGGTGCCTCCAGCTTTCTCACCTTCTATCGTAACCACGGGAGGTAGTCAGGACCATTCCTGAGTTCTCCAAGCACATATAAGAAATTGTTTCATCCCACATGGTCTAATTCCCTGATCAGATTGATCGTTAGCCTCATCGTGCAGGGCATGCAGATGGGCAGCTGCCTGGTCCCAGTGTACCGTTTTCTTTTTTTTTTTTGAAGATCTTATTTATTTGACAGAGAGAGACAGCGAGAGAGGGAACACAAGCAGGGGGAGTGGGAGAGGGAGAAGCAGGCTTCCCGCGGAGCAGGGAGCCCGATGCGGGGATTGATCTCAGGACCCCGGGATCGTGACCTGAGCCACCCAGGTGCCCCCAGTGTACTGTTTTCTGACGATATATACTTGGCATGTGATAACTAACTTAAGTGTCAGGATCTGTAATGACGTCACAGATTGCCTGGATAATATCTACATGGGGAGGATTACTTCCCCATGGGTCATTTCTCTAGGGATGCTTCGAAGAGGAAAGCACATGTTCAAACTGACCTGTAAACATAGCCCAATAGTTAAATGGCAGCCGAAGAGACAAGCTAGGGGCGAGTTCCATGACTTAACAGTCAGCCTCTCTATACTCACAGTCAATTATAGGGATCTTGGAGATAGTTATGAAAATATCATCTCTATTCTGACCTTTGACACAGTGGTCTCCCAGCCTGCTGGTACCCATAACTAAATCAATGAGATTTAGGAATAAAGAAGGAAGAAGGATCTTTCCAACTTGATAATGTTTTGCTGTTGAATGAACTTCTATTGCTATACTATAAATGCTTTTATTTTTTTATATATTTCATTTATTTGCGAGAGATAGATAGCAAGAGTGCAGGAGCAGTGGGGAGAGGGAGAAGCAGGCTCCCTGCTGAGCTGGGAGCCCCAATGTGGGGCTTGATGTGGGACTGGACCCCAGGACCCTGAGATCATGACCTGAACCAAAGGCAGATGCTTAACTGACTGAGCCACCCAGGCTCCCCTATAAGTGCTTTTAAAAAGAACATTTTTAATTTTGCAAGTAATGTGATACTGATCACACACACAGAGATACATATGTATTTATACTGCATTTTGAAAGGTTTCCTTCCAGACCTTGTGTTAACAAAGGGTCTTAGTGAAATTGGTTGTATTTGTCCCACATCCAGGCAAATGGAGCTCCCTTTTCTCTCAGTTTAATGAGGATCCATAGGAAACTACCACGAAAGGCAAAAATTCTGGCTGGGCTCTATCTTTTTGAAGGGTTCTCTAAAATGATATTGCTGATGAACACCATGTAGTGTATAGAATTGTTGATGCACTATACTGTATGCCCAAAACTAATAACACTAGATGTTAACTATACTGGAATTTAAAAACAGATAAATATAAAATGATACTGAACTATTCGATATTCTACATTCCCAGCACTCAAGTAAGTCACTTAGTGTATACTTTGGTGTTGTTACAGAATGTCGTTCTGTCCTACAAAAATGACGGGAGAACCATCAGATTCATAGGAATTCATTAAACATTTATTAAATTAAAATTTCCTAATTGCTAAAGCCTGTGAGTATCCAGCTTTCTTCCTTCCTGACTCAATCTGTATACACAGAAAAATACTCCTGGCCTAGAGTTCCCCCCCCCCATTTGTCTTCTCTAACTCATACTAATCCCCTTGTGTGGAAGAAGTCTCAAACCCTAATACACACCACAGGTTTGACATACAAAAATTATTTTAGCCTAATTTTCTTCTTTTACGTTGTCAAGAGGGAAAACCTGGACTGTATTTAGATATATGTAGGCCACTGGATTGCCCATCTGGTATTACACTTTTGCTGAACATCACTAGAGGAATAAACAACATGAGACAAAGTTTAGACAAGCAACTGATGCTCTGTACATAGATGAAGCCGTGGAGAGCAGCTTCCAGAACTCTTAGGTCTGGATTCATTTTGCTGCATACTCATCCCCGCCCCCAAGCCCAATACGTGTTTTAACCCAGGAAAAAAATGCAAACTTTTATTTGCTCAAAGGCACACAAAAAAACCAAGAAGCCCACGAACATAAAGCAGACTCAAGAGCCACGTTCTCTTTTCCCATGAACATTACTTGCTCAGGCCCCTCTGTCGCCTCGACCTCAAGCCTCCCCAAGCAGAGTTAGTAGCGCGAACATCCTTTCTCCCTACAGCTCCTGTAAGGACACGTGTTCCTCCAGCCAAGCTCGGCGGCGGGACCCGGAGCCCCGCCCCGCCCCGCCCCGCCTTCCCAGGACACCCACCCACCGCGCCGCCGGCCAATCGCACCCCAATGCGCCGCCCCGCCCCGCCCCTCCGGCCCGTGCCCGCCGCCTTTGTTCTCCCTCACTCCCTCTCTCAGCCTGTGCGCTCCCCGCAAACCGAGTGGCAGCTGCTGATTGGTGGCTGCGGCGCAGCCAATCAGAAGGGGGCACCTCACGTTAGGGCTCGGAGCTTTAAACGCGCGAGCCGCGGGGCGCGCGGAGGAGGACGGGGAGGAGCGCGAGTTCGGAGGGCGGTGCCGTGAGGCTCCGACGCGCAGCGAGGCGCACGCGGCCCGCGCCCCCAGTCCGGCTGGGATTGGTCCGCCGGTGGCTTCCCCGCCCCCAGCCCGTCGCTGGCGAGGACTTCCTGGGGGGTTTTTTGCCTTCCCTCCCGTTTCGGTCTAGAGGCCAGGGCTCGAGATCCCGGAGCGCCCAGGGGTTGTCCGCGCAGGGAGGCCGCGCTGCGCACCGCCGTGATGAGGCTCCGGAAAGCGTGCCTGCTGGTCCTGCTGCTGGCGCTGGCGCAGCTGCTGGCCGCCGCGAGCGCCGGGGGGCCGGACGGAGGTGAGCGGCCGGCGGCGGGCCGGGCCTGATGGGCCGCAGGGGCCCGTGCGTGGGGACCGGGGTGGCCGCGACCCGGGACCGGTGGGTTTCATGCGGAGCCCCTCCAAAAGTGGCGCCTGGCGCCAATTTGCTGGAGTTTAAGGGCAGTAGCGGTGAGCGGAATCGCTTAGGAGATCCCGGGAGAGGAGGGCGGTGGAGGCAAGCCCCCTGCCACTGAGGCTTAGGACGCGGAGAGGGGGCCAAGTGCCTTTTTTGCAACTGGCTCCTTCGCTCTTTTTACGCTCAGATTTTACTCGGGTTCAGGTTGACTGCTCGCTTCTGGCAAGGGGAGCTTGGGAGCTGGTTAAAATTGCCAGGCGAGCACGCCCAGGGAGCGTGAGGAAGGGGGGGGGGGGCACCGTTTTCAAAACTGGTCTTAGAGAAGAGGAGAGAAGACCCGGTAGGAGCTCTCCAGGGCAGCCGCGGGCAGCAAGCATCTTTTTAAAAAAATGTGGTTTGTAGATTTGGAAATAAATAACTCATGGGTGTTGGTTTGAGGGAGAAAGGGACAGCGGCTTGGTTTGCATTTGTTAGAAACCAAAGGTTCTATTCCCTCTGCCATCATTTATTCAATACCTACTAGGTGCCAGTTACTGAGCAGGGTTCTGGGAGTATAGGATGAGCGTGGCCTCCATGGCCCATAAAGCTTCTGTTCTAGTAGGAACGTTAGACAGCTACTAGTCATCGCTGCCACATTTTTCTTGGAAACCAGCTAGCTGAAAACAAATGGCATAAGAGACCTTCGATAAATAGAATGCACTAGTCAAGAAAAGAATGCTGTTCCTAGAGAACAGGCATCAACTTTCTTCCTCTCAGGCCTTTCTCCTGATGATGGATTCTTCCCAGCCAGTTTGTTCCAATGTAAATAAACTCTTTTTTCTAATATTAGTGTGTAGGGGAAGTGTGAACTTTATACCCTTTCAAACAGATTGAGTAACTTCTGTGTGGGTCACCTATTCAAGTTTAAATCCAAATAGGGAAGTAAGAATCAGCACTTGGTGATAAAGACACCTGCTGAGAGGAAGTAAGAAAGCAGCGGGGCCTTCAAGTGAGTTTTGGAACCTTTATCCAAATCATCTGATGCTTTAAATACAGAGTCCCAGGGGTGCCCGGGTGGCTCAGTCGGTTAAGCTAACCGTTGGCCTTGGGTTCAGGTCATGACCCCAGGGTCCTCTCTGCTCAGCAGGGAGCCTGCTTCTTCCTCTTCCTCTGCCTGCGGCTCTGCCTACTTGTGTGTGCTCTCTGTCAAATAAAATCTTAAAATAAAATAATAAATAAATACGGAATCCTAAAATGTACCAAAGCAGATTGCAGGGGTGGGCCCTGGAATCTGCATTTTAAACATGTGTTCCTCATTGATTCACATGCAAGTTAAACTTTGGGGGGCATCTTAAAGTTTGAGGACCAGTGGGGATGGAGGGTTATTTTTGGAACGTAGCTAAGAAGCATAATAGTTTTGTCTTGATTTTGATCTAGTGATTCTGTTTTGAGGGGGTTCTTAAGAGGCCTGAGACAGTGGCAAACTTGGGTGCATGCCAAGGGCTATCAGGACCAGCAGGTTTATCATTTGGGTGACAGGTCGCTAATGCTGTGAAGGCCCTGGGAACCAGTTGCCTCGGGGGTGAGCTCACGAGTCTCTGGAGTTGTCATGGTCATGGCAGGTCTTCTGGGGCACTGTCCTCTGGCAGGGTTGGGGGTGGTGGTGGGGAGTTCTAGTCCCTACCTTGACCCTTTCCCATCCCTGAAGCATCCCTGGTCCTTCACTTTCACAGGCAACTTGTTCTGCACATTTATTTTGGGGGCACATTTCTCTCCCACCACAAATGTTCTAAGTCTTTAGGTTTTGTTTTTGTTTTGTGTTTCTTAGGTTTCAGATTCAAACAGCACAGCGGTGTCGGGGCCCCAAAAGACAACAGCCCCCCCCCTCAAGAATATGGTCACTAAATAGAGCTTAAGCTCTGGTTGTGCAAGCCTTAGGTGCTGGGGCTTTCTGTGTCTCAGATGAGACATTACCTGTACTTTTCACATCTTCCCAGCTGAAATAGTGAAGGAAAATACTTTGATGCTGGTCGTTGCCTGTTTTTATCTGGGATTGGTTTAAATTTAAAAGTTAAGTGGAGGGCGCCTGGGTGGCTCAGTTGGTTAAGCGACTGCCTTCGGCTCAGGTCATGATCCTGGAGTCCCGGGATCGAGTCCCGCATCGGGCTCCCTGCTCGGCAGGGAGTCTGCTTCTCCCTCTGACCCTCCTCCCTCTCATGCTCTCTGTCTCTCATTCTCTCTGTCTCAAAAAAAAAAAAAATAAATAAAAATATATATATATATATAAAAAAAAAAGTTAAGTGGAAATTCACTTGTGTGTAGTGCTAAAGAACTGTTCAACCCCTCCCTTTTTATTTCCTGAGAAGTAATTGTCAAATAATTCCACCTAAAGCTTTGGGCATATTGGGAAACAATCTGAAGTGACGATAGATAGAGCAACTGAGTGGCCAGGACCCTCCACTAAGTAGCTTCGTGATCCTTGGGCACGTGACTCACCCTCTCTGTGCCTTAGTTTCTTCATCTGTAAAGTGCATGTAATGTTTCCCTCAAGGGGTGAGAGAATGTATTTAAGAGCTCAGCACAGTGCCTGGCACCTAACAAATACCAGCTATAATGATCTGTCTGGTAACAAATTTCTCTTTCTCCATGTTTAATATAAACTTCGGTATTGACTTAATGGTAGAGTTTATCCAACGGTTCTAGGCACTAAGCCGGTGGGGACTGAAGAGTGAGCAGCTGAGGGAGTAGAGCGAGGACATCTTGACAGGAGCTGCCTGCGTCCAGGCTGGGCAGGGCTCCAGTGTTGTCATCAGAGGTACTGCTAAGAGTGGACAGGGATTGCAGAGGCCTGCGGCCTCCACTTCCGGAATGGCCTTACCAGGTGGGCTAAGCAATGTGGAGGTGATTGGGAGGCTTCATCGGCCTCATACTGAGGAGAATGGCACCCATCCAGAAGATACTAGAAGACTGTGGATATATTTTCTATCCTAGAATGTCCAGCCTTAAAAGTGAAGTCTAGTGAAAAAATGGTTTTCCTATTAAAATGTGGGATGTTTTCCTTGCAGGGGTGTGTGGGTTTCTGGTAGGTAGGAATACAGAGCCAGCACCCTCTCAGATCGCGGAGAGTCC
>NC_138380.1:6278831-6291372 GCF_054177405.1 Leptonychotes weddellii
TGTGTGTGTCTGTTTTTCCCCAAGTATCAAGAAATGAGTTCACTCTTAGAAGCTCTGTCCCGTGGTAGCTCAGGGACACCCAGTGAATCATGAGAGCTCTGTCACTAGCGCTCACAGACCACGTCCGGCTGAGCATAGGAAAGAAGGCATCTTTGCTTTTTCTTAAAATTCACCTTATCCCTGTGCTTTGAGCGGATTGTCAAGTCCCTCTGCCTCCCCTGGCTGTGTCTTGTAGCTTAAAGTGCGGATTAAGTTCCCCAGATAGTTCTTTCCATCCGTGCTCCAGTCTGTCCATCCGCCTGCAAGTTAATCTGGTTCCCGTATTGGCCAGAGCAGTCCGGCAGTGAGAGCGGATCTGCGTGGCCCCCGAGCCCTGCCGAACTGCCCTCAGCAGGCCGTCCAGCCCGCGGGAAGCATCCAGGTCGGAGGCCGCGCGTGCGGTCCCCCTCGGCCTCTGACCTGCAGAACGTCCCCACATCAAGTCCTCAGGTTTGCAGCCATCACACAGGTCATTCTGGGTAGGACTTTCAGGTGATGGGTGGTCAGAATAGCCTTTTGGGAAGCCAGTGTGACTGCGGTACCAGAGGCCCCAACAGGAAAGCTCAGGACTCGGTTCTTGCCTTGCAGGGTGGCTGTAGGCAGTATTTCCAGAAGCACCTGGAAGCCCTAGCCAGCCAGTGTTAAACTCAGGTTCCCAAGAGCGCTAGGTGCTCAGATTCACGAAGACCTGGGTGTGGAGTGTTGGCTGCCTGTCACCAGAGGAAGGGGACTCAGTTTAGGCCACCAGCCTAAGAGGTGGAGATGGGGCTTAAGCCCGCGTTGTCTTCCCCCAGGTCCTGCCCACCTCCTTATCCAGGAGGCCTGATGACAGTGCTGGGGGCCTGGCCTCTGCAGGCCTGTCGTCCCTAGAGTTCCTGCTGGGGAGGAGGGAGGCCGGGGGAGGAGCAGGTGTTGGAGAGCCGTGGCCCCAGGAAACCGAGCCCGCTTGGTTTGTACTTCTCAAATTGGTGGCTTTTCTTTTGGGATTTTAGAGGCCTTTCTTACTCCTCCCACAGAGGAGGAGAACTTGGACCTCAAGCTGGAGAGAGAAACATGGAAGTCAGGGAGAAGCAGCAGGATGTGTTAAAGAACGTGGTTGAGCAAAATGTGGCTCCTGGTGGATTTTTGGTTTGCTTTTTTTTTTTTTTGATTTTATTTATTTATTTGACAGAGAGAGAAACACAGTGAGAGAGGGAACACAAGCAGGGGGAGTGGGAGAGGGAGAAGCAGGCATCCTGCTGAGCAGGTAGCCCAGTGTGGGGCCCGATCCCAGGACCCTGGGATCATGACCTGAGCCGAAGGCAGATGCTTAACCGACTGAGCCACCCAGGCGCCCCTTGGTTTGCTTTTTGTAATTAGTTTGCAGCTTGGTAGATTTTCACAAAAAGGGACAAAGCTGCCACGCCACCCAGACCAGTTCCCTGGCTTGTCCCAGCAGCTGTGGAGCCCTGGGTTCATTAGGGGCAGGGCGAAGGTGGGGCAAGTCCCGGAGGTTCCCGGATCCTGAGGCTGACTTCATCCTCCGTCCCCAACACAGAACCAGCAGAGTTGCTTTATCTCCTGGGAAGCATCTCGGGAAAGAATAATTGGCCCCTTGACAGGATCTGGCTGCAGAGTTCATGCAGTTCTGGGGCCTGATGCGCTTGGCTGCTGAGACAGCAGCGGGAGAACCTGGGTAGCAAGAACCGCCATCCCACGGTTCCTCGTATCTGTAGTTGGGCAAAAGATTCCCTGAAACCTGGGTAGTACGATGAACTCAGATTCTGGTGCTCTGGGAAGAGGGCTTTGCCTCCAGGCAAGGCATCCTACAAAGGTGTGATTTGTTGTGTATTTTTGATGCACGATGACCCTGTAAGTCATTAAAATTCTTAACTCCTACCCTGGGGATACCTCTGGGGTGACTCTCTAAGTCAGTTAAATCCCCCAGCCTCTTCCCTTCACACTCCAGTCTCTCTGAAGGACTGTGAGACCTGTGGGGCTATTTTTGTGCGCACAAGGTAAAATGCCACCCCCTTTCAGAAATGGGATCAATTGGTAGTCCATCCTCCAGAATGAAAAGTCGAGCGTGAGTCCTTGTTTCCCATTGGTGCTGTTTTGGGGGCCGGGCAGCTCTTTGTTCCCGGGAGGCTGAATGACGCCCGAGCTGTGGAAAGCATAGTGTGTGAAGAAGAGGAAGGTGTCGCTGAAAGTTAGCCTCGCCCTGGAGCACAAATGTGGGGTAGCTGCAAAATGAGGTGCCCTAGAGCGCAAGGCACGGGATGTGGATGAAGGAGCCTTGCTCTAGAGGCGAGGCCTGGAAAGCCTGCGCGGGGTGGTGCAGGGGAACGGATCAGACCCCAGTGCGGGGAGCAGGGGCTGACGGTTAGGGTTCTGCCAGCCTGGGCGGGAGGCACGCGGGGCCAGGCTGCGGGGCTGCGTCCGCAGAGGTGCCTCGCCCTGCCCTCAAGTCCCGCTGGGGCGTCGAGACTTTAACTTCTAGACCTGTGGTTTGCAAATATCTTTGTAACTGGGACCTCTCTTTAAGTGAACTCCTAAGTGGCTACCCAGTATGGAAACCTTGGATCAGAATTTCTGGGGTAGGGGAGACCTGATGTCCCCACCCCGGCTCTTGGTGGCCCTGAGGGGCCACTCAGGACTCATGACACATTTGGAGGGTTTGGGGTTCTAGGAAAGTTTTTAAGGAGGAGAGTCACCAATCTCCTAACCAGTCTGGATTATTTTCCGCTCAGATTCTTCTAATAAAGAAGATGCCATTGAGGATGAAGAGGAGGAGGAGGAGGAGGAAGAGGAGGAGGACGACGATGACTTGGAAGTCAAGGAAGAAAACGGTGTCCTGGTCTTGAATGACGTGAACTTTGATAACTTTGTGGCTGACAAAGACACGGTGCTGCTGGAGTTCTACGCTCCATGGTAAGGACCCTTGTTCTCCTCATCCCACCAGCCTGCACGAGGGGGTTCCTCTGGGCTCACATGCCTGACACCTCACGGTCCTCCAGACCTGGTGAGGGGGGCAGTGTGGGTGCAGGAACGCCAGGAACTCAGCATCCGATAAGCCCTCACACAACATGGTCCCCAGCAGTTTAAAATAGGAATGTGTTGTCTGGTGGTTACAGCTGGGGCGTGGGTGTGCGACGACGCGGAGACCGGTGTTGATGACAGACCCGTCCCTGGCTGCAGGTTCTGCCCTGACCCGTCTCGAGGCCACCCCGCCGCCCAGCTCCTGCCAGGCATGGCCTGCGGGCGGTTTCCAGTGTGAGAAGGCACACTGTCCCCGGGGGGAGGGGCGCCCCACTTGTCCTGTCCTTCACCCTCGTGTGCCCTTCCTCCTCACCTCTTTTGCTGGTCTTTATCTCATAATCCCTTCTTGTCCGTCCTCTTTCCCCTGCCCTCTTTGGTTCACTTTTGAGACAGAATAGTTAAGATATACTTAGTTTTTGGTCCAGTGCCTGATGTTCAGGTGTGAGGCGTTTTGTATAAAATACCTAAGTAGTCCTTTGAACAGGTCTGTGAGGTTAGTGTGTTTTGTAGGTCAGTACGTCTCAAACTCTTTCGTCTTGTGAGTCCAGATAGTTTTTGATGTGGGTCATGGCTGTCAGTAGTTACCACATTAGACATTAAAACAAATTTCCATATTAATCCATGTTTAACAATAACCCTTCCATGTTAACATCAGTATGCTGACCTTGTCAGTCGTGTGGTCTCTGGAAGGCTCCACTGTACACTCTGGGAATGAGTGAAGAAGATGAGAAAGGTCTTTTGTAAAGAGCGTTTACCTCACAGACCCCATGCGTGGGGTCCCTGGACGAACTTTGAGAAGCTTACGGATGAAAACACTGAGGTTTGGAGGTGTTGGAAGTGTGAGCCCAGGCCAGAGCTGGAATTCCAGCCTCCATCTGTCTGACTCCAGCCGCCTTGGCTTCCTCAAGGTGTTACCTTGTGTGTCTCCTCTTAACTGCAGTTATCCTGGTCCTGGTGCCCCCCGTTCCTGTGTGCATTGCTGGGTACAATTAACCTGCTTCTCCTTCCCCAAATCTCCTTCTCAGGTGTGGACATTGCAAGCAGTTTGCTCCAGAATATGAAAAAATCGCCAGTGCCTTGAAGGAGAACGACCCTCCCATTCCTGTGGCGAAGATCGATGCGACCTCAGAGTCGGCGCTGGCCGGCAGGTTTGATGTGAGCGGCTACCCCACCATCAAGATCCTTAAGAAGGGGCAGGCTGTGGACTACGAGGGCTCCAGGACTCAGGAAGGTGAGTGGAACCTGTGCTCCTGGAGGAGGCTGGCCTGGGACTCCACTGGAAAGCTGAGAGGGGAGAGTTTGGGTAATAGAGAGGAAGACAAGTTGAGTGGGCTAGGAGTGGCCCCAGGAGCACCAGCTTCTGGGAGTGCTCCCTGCTGGAATGTTCCAGTTAACGGAGATCAAAGTAAACTTGTCCTAGGGTAGGAGGGGTGTCTTCTCATTTCACACCATGAAACTCAAGATCTAGAGCCCATATGTCACATGATACACGAGGCTGCGGTTCTTGGCCGTGCCCTAGAGCAGTGCTTCTCGGTGTTGGCTTTCGTCAGAGTCACTTGGTGGGCTCCTGAAACCCATTCCCAGACTCCCAAGTCCCTAAGTTTCAGGTCAGCCTCGATGATTTGCATTTCGTACAGGCTCCCAGGGCTTACCTGAAGCTGTGGGTCCAGAGCCCCGTGTTGAGAACCACCGATGTGGGAGCCAGGTGGTTCTCCTAAACCAGGCCTGATGGATCCCTGCCTGGCTTACATTAGGCACAAAGTGAATTTTTTTTTAAATGAATGAACAAACAAAATTGTGGTATCTTCATCATGTCTCTCTCTCTTTTTTTTAAAGATTTTATTTATTTGACGGAGACAGCGAGAGCAGGAACACAAGCAGGGGGAGTGGGAGAGGGAGAAGCAGGCTTCCCGCCAAGCAGGGAGCCTGATGCGGGGCTCGATCCCAGGACCCTGGGATCATGACCTGAGCCGAAGGCAGACACTTAACGACTGAGCCATATCTCTTAATCACTAGAAAAAAACCAACATGTTATAATTTCCATTCCTAGTGTGGCATAGTGGACATGGCAGTGTCTGTGTCCCCCTGTGTCCTGGACACACGTCTTCCCCTGGCCAGGCCTTGGGTTCCTTATGGGGGGTCACTTGGATCTGAACTCAGAGTCCCCTTCGAGCTGGCTGAGGGCCTCTGCTGTGACCCCCTAAGGATCCTACCCACTGCAGGTGCACAAGGAAACATCACAGCTGTTAAGACTTGCTTTCACGTCGTTTGTCTGTCTGCTGACTAGATCATATGTTTACGGGGTTCAGAATTCAAAGAGGTAGATAAGGAAGAGTCTTTCCACCCTGACCCTGGCTGTCCAGCTCCCTTCCAGGAAGGCGGTTCATGTAAAAAGTTTCTCCTGTGCCCTTCAGAGATACTGTGGACACATGACAGCATATCTTTTTTTTTAAGATTTTATTTATTTATTTGTCAGAGAGAGAGAGAGCATAAGCAGAGTGAGTGAGTGGCAGGCAGAGAGAGAAGCAGGCTCCCTGCTGAGCAAGGAGCCCGATGCGGGACTTGACCCCAGGGCCCTGGGATCATGACCTGAGCCCAAGGCAGACGCTTAATCAACTGAGCCACCCAGGTGTCTGATTGTTAGCATTTCTTAATCGCCATTTGCACCTTCGTGTTTTGTGTTTTACTTAACGAATAATGTCCTCACCATATTAGCACATAAAGGAACTTAATCTAAGCGCAGGCTGAAAGCCATGTCCTTACTGTTGGAAAGTGAACCGGCTTGTGTGTTCAGAGGTCCACACCCAGTGTTTGACCGCCAGAGGCGGGGCTGGCTTGGAATCTCGAGAGCCATGTTTGCCACAGGGGGCTCCTTGGCCAGTGGCCCCAAGTGCGCCCCCGATGCTGATGGCCTCGGGGCTTTGGGTGTGGGCGGGGAGGGGGGGTGCCAGGCGGTCAGCCCCGTTGGTGCTGGGGAGGGGCTGCCGAGCACACTTCCGTCTGAAGCCTCCTGCTTTGCAGGGCTGCTTCTCAGCTCTGGCTTCCTGGCGATTCCACAGCAGAACAAAAAACGAAGAAAAAAGAAGAACGTAAAGTTTGCCACCACTGCTCCTAAGAGCCACTTGGAAGGTGCCTTGTGAGAGTATGTTCTGTGTCCCACTCCCGTCATTGAGTCCGTCTCTGGGGAACGAGGCCACCACCTTCCCCGTGATGCTGATGCAGCCTGAGTGGCGGGGCCGGTGCTGCTCCTCTTCATTTTTCTCGATTTTTGTGCACACGTCATGTCGCATGACGTGCTGGTGCGAGATTGCATGACTGAATGCACAGGTCTTTGGACCTGAGGAGGGGACGCCCTCGAGACTGCTCATGGGCGCGCGTGGTCAGCCATGGGGAGATGAGCTCGCAGTTAGCCCACAGTCTGCAGGGGCAGGGTCTCGCTCGTCAGCTTGGTCTTGGGCTGTCAGAGAGGTCGCCAGGCAGTGGAAGGAGGACAGGGAAGCGTGGACCCCTCGGCCCTGAGCCGTGGCCTCAAACTGCAGAGTGGCACTGGCTAGAGGTGCAGCTGGATTTTAGGGAATCGAACGTTTCCTGTTCTCCTTGACCCCTGCCGCTCCTCCCCACCTGCCTCTGCGGGGAGGGCCTGCCCGTGCTCAGGCTTGTTTGGTTTCTTTCAGAAATTGTCGCCAAGGTCAAAGAGATCTCCCAGCCCAACTGGACGCCTCCGCCCGAAGTCACACTTGTGCTGACCAAAGAGAACTTCGATGAAGTGGTGAATGATGCAGACATCATTCTGGTGGAGTTCTATGCCCCATGGTAAGGTGGTGTCCGTCCCGTGTTGCTCAGATACTGACGAGCCCCGTCCTGCATTCGGTGCACGCTAGCCACTGGGTTGGGGGTGTCAGAGGCCCCTGCGCGTGAGGCAGAGCCGAGAACAGGGGGTGCCCAGTCCCCACCATGCACAAAGGCTGATGTGGCTGCCGAGTGTTCCAGAGAGGGGTGGTATTTTCCCAAGGGGCAGGACGAGGTAGACATAGGCCTGTAGTGCGGAGGAGAGTGAAGCCCACGTGTGGGGCACCAGGTGATCTGGGTTCCCCTGTGGCTGGAGGACACGGCCGTGCACCGGGCCTGTGCTTGCTGAGTCCCACGTTTGTCATCACACCCCTGCCCTGCCCTGAGAAAACACGCGTGAAGACCCTCGGACAGCCGTGGCCCTGTGGGCAGCGTGAGGGACACGTGCGTAGGACGAATGGAAATGCGGTTCTCGGGAGCTCATCTGCTGTGATGAGGAGGAGAGCAGAGCTGCCCCCACAGTGGGCAGAGCGGTGGCAGCTGGTGGCCGCGGGCGGCCTGCTGTAGCCTGCTGCCTCCTGAGGTGTCTGAACAGTGGCTTTATCTCTGCTCACGGCACAGATGTGCTGGAGCGAATCTGGGAAGATGACCCTCAGCCTCCCTTCACGCTCCAGACGTGTCCCCTTCTCATGTTGGGGCCTCCGGATTCCCACAGCTGTCCTGCCTTCTGTCTCCTCCACTCACCCTATCGCCTTCTGCCTCTCTCACCCCCAGATGCTCCATTACAACCAGGCCTCTCGATGCTCCCGGGCCCCCTCCCCAACCCCCGACCTCAGGGCTTCGGCTCTTGTAGGAGAGAAACAGCAGAGCCCAGCCGGGGGATGCTGAGGAGCTCTTGTTTGGGGGCAGCAGCCCTAGGATGTGGTTGGGATTGAAGCCTGCTCCCTGTCAGAAAACAGGAAGCCCCAGCTCTGCAGAGGAATTGGGCCAGTCCCTTAGAGCTTAGCAGGGACGTGGCCTACGTGTCCCCACCACGTGCAGGAAGCAGCCAGCTCTGGCTGCAGATAGTAGGGGATGACAGCTCATCGAGGAGAGGGGCGCAGAGATGGTGGGGGTGGAAACATGCAGGGGCAGGAATCAGGTGGGGCAGGGGGCCCGCAGGTGGGAAAGAAAGTGCCAGGAAGAAAGGCGGGGGGGGAGCGGGGGAGAGTGGCTGATCGAGGTGCGGGCTGGGGAGCCGAGGTACTGTGGTTCTCGTGCTTCGTGAGGAGAGGAGGGAGGCGTGGGCAGCCGGAGGAGACAGCAGAGCGGGCCGTCTTCAAGCGAGGTGTGCGTGTAGCGGCCAGGGCTCTGGGAGGGCTTTCGGCCTGCCCAGGTACCGTCTGCCTTGGTGACTTCATCCCGGGTCAGCCGGTGCTTCTGATTCTTGAACAGGCTTGCTGTTTGTCAGGGTGTGCGGTGTAGACCGGAGTCAGGAATGTGACCATGGGGCGAACGACAGTGACCCAAGGCTCTGGGCCTCCGCAGCACAAGGCAGTGTCCTCGGTCATCACAGGGTGCGTGTGCACAGGGGGGGCGGGGGTGGGGGCAACACCTGGCGCACGAGGAGCGCAGGGGGCCCCGTGAGGTGGCGAAGGTGTTGGAGGACAGACAGCTGCACGGGGAGGTCTCATGATAGGTTGTGGATCCTATGTTGTAGTTGCCCGGAGCTGAGTTCAGCAAGCTACTCGTTCACGTCGCACGCTCAGGAAATGCTTAGAGAGCGAATGCGCCTTGTTTCTGCCGCTACAGAGACCCTCTCCCTGCGGACGGTTTACGTTCTGTGGGGCGCAGCCGTGAGGTGCCCTGAGGACCATGACGAGACCGTGCTGCGTTCAGCTCGGTCTGCAGGGCCGCTGGTTCCCGAGGCCCTTGCCCTGGGGGGTCCGTCGGTTCTTGGCGTACGCGCAGGCTGTTTTAAGTTGTCTCCCGTCCCAGTTCCCTTGGCTCAGGCCCACCTTCTCCTGCCCTGGTCGGTCGGCGTTCTCATTGTTCTGGCCTTGTGCTTTTGTTACGTCGTCCCTCCCCTCGCCCACCCTTGACGGGCTCGGGTCCTCTTCCCTGTCCCGGATCAACTGTCACATCGTGTATGAAGCCACCCTGACTTGGTGTCCTCACCTGTCCCGACTCTCCCTTCTTGGGACGTTGTCTTTCGTAGCCTTCCCCACATCAGCCCCATGTCCCAGTCCCGCTCCTGCTTGTGTCACTCACGTGTGTCGTGTGTATGCGCGTGCGCGTCCGCTCGCTGTGCGAGCACTGGTGCCAGCGATGGAGGGACGGGCCGCTCGCCCTCACCGCGGAGGCCTTCGGAGGTCTGCTGGATCGAACCGAGGCGCTCGGGGACACAGGTCGGGTTTCGGTGCCTCCCTCAGATGGGAGGCTGTGTCCGTGCTGGGACCGACTCCTCACGGACTGACTGCTTTCTGTAGGTGTGGACACTGCAAGAAGCTGGCCCCCGAGTATGAGAAGGCCGCCAAGGAGCTGAGCAAGCGCTCCCCCCCAATCCCTCTGGCCAAGGTCGACGCCACTGCTGAGACAGACCTGGCCAAGAGGTTCGATGTGTCTGGCTATCCCACCCTGAAGATCTTCCGCAAGGGAAAGCCTTTTGATTACAACGGCCCACGGGAAAAATACGGTAGGCTGCCTCCTAGTCCTACCTCAGTGGGGAGGGGGGGGCTCCCCCGGGGGAGGTGGGGGGCAGGGAGAGCAGAGTGCCCGGGAGCCCCGAGCCCCTCCTCAGGCACGTGCTTTGCTCCCAGGTATCGTCGACTACATGATCGAGCAGTCCGGGCCACCCTCCAAGGAGATCGTGGCCCTGAAGCAGGTCCAGGAGTTCCTGAAGGACGGGGATGACGTCATCATCATCGGGGTCTTTAAAGCGGAGAGTGAGCCGGCCTACCAGCGGTACCAGGATGCTGGTGAGCAGTGGCCTCTGGGCTGGACGAAACGTACCTGCCCAGGCTGGGGGAGGTTGCTGGGGAGTCTGCTGCTTCTGTGGACCGCTCCTGGGGCGTCGGCTTAGAGCAGAGCTTGGTGAAGCAGCTGTGGGAGCAGGCTGTCCTTTCCGGGGTTGGGGCTAGAGTAGAGGTTAGTTCCCCGTTGCCTTGATTACGCGAGGGGGATAGGATCTCGTCCTGAGTAGACCGGTGCGCCGGCTGCCTCCTGGCCTCTGAGGGGAGGGCAGGGGCACGTCAGAGTCATCCAAGTTCATCGTCTCCCTCCCTGTCTTTCCAGGAGCCCCTTCCCAGCCCCTCTGCAAGGGGCAGGGTCTTGACCAGAAAAGGAGGGTTTCTGAATCAGACTCAGGTTCGAGTCCTGCCTCTGCCAGTTAGTAGCGTGTGGGCACAGGTGGTGACTTGCTCCTTTCTTTTTGAAAATATGTTTTATTAAATAATCCACTTTGGAGACCTGTTCTACTTCAAGAGGTTGTTGCGTTGGGATGATGGAGATGCAGCGCCCAGTAAGGCTAGCATCCACGACGTCTGGTCCCGCGAGGGGGGGTTATGGTCAATGGTTGTCACAGGGCGTGTCCCGTGGGGGCGGGTGGCCCTCGCCCCGTCCTGAAACCCGTCGCTGGCTCCTGCCTAGTGGCAGTTGTACTTGCTGTCCCGGATGACCCTAGCTTACGAAAGAGAGACGTTTTCTTTCAGGAACACGGAGGATCCTCTCCGTCCTTGTCAGGTTCCTTCTGAGTGCCCTCCACCCCCACCGCCCCACTGCCATACCACAGATGGCTTGGTTTTCTGCTTTAGACGAGTAGTTCCAGTCTTGTAACTGCACTGACGGCCGCCCAGTGACGGCTGTGTCCATGTGGAGTGTGCGTTCACGTGGTAAGACTGGGCTAGAGGGGAATTCTGTTTCCATGTCCGGTGCCGGAGCAGAGGCACTTCGTCAGTCTTTATTGGTTAGGTAGCCTCGCTGTCCCCTTGGAACGAGCCAGGAGGAATCTTGCCGAGGGAGACCCCAGCCTCCCCCCGGGGCCGCGAGGTAGACTGCCGTGTTTGTGCAGAGGAGGGACTGTGGCCCGGGGACTGAATCACTCACGTGCCTAAAGCCGCACCATTAGCAGGTGTCAGAATTGTGATCTGAATCTACGTCTGGCTGATTCTGAAAGCCCGTCTTCCGCCTCCCCCAAGACATGGGGTGTTTCCTATAACCCAGTCGGGAGGCCCGCCCTCCAGGGTGGGGGAGCACCTTTGACATCTTCCCCGGTGTTTGCATCAGACTCCGCTCAGGCCAGAGCAGAGACTGCGGGGCACTCGCCCGGGGGGCGTCGGGCAGGGGGTGCCCCTGGCCTGGTTCTGTTCGTCTGGCAGGAGCGCAGCGCATTCCCTGGTTTACTCGCTGTCCTGCCGCTTTTACCCCACGGTGCGAAGTTGAGTGGTGGGGATAGCATGGCCTGCAAAGCCAGAGATCTTGTCTGGCCCTTTCCAGAAAGTTTGCCAACCTCTGTTCTCGGGTGTCCTCAGACAGTGGGGTTTCCATCTTGACAGTTTCACAAGATTTAAATAAAAGCGTACAGAGCAAAAGAACTGTGGCCCACAAATAGGCCAGCCACCAATCCAGGGAGGACAGGCTGGTGTGAAAACCCACCGTGTGGCTACGGGGGAGCGTGGTGCCCACCTGTTCTCACGGACTGTCTGTGGCTTTCACATGCTTCTCAGCACTGGAGACCGTAGCTCCTGACAGATGAGCTCTCAGTTGTTTTGTGAACACCCGGTTTGCTTCTTATTTTGGCTTTTTTAAAAAAAAAAACAACTTCTAAGAGGCTGTAAGGTGCTACGCCTACACCAGCTCCGGGTGTCGTCCACGCGGAATTCGCGGTGCTCATTCTGGTCTTTGCAGGTCATCGGCTGGGGCCGTGAGTTCAGCCTAGGTCAGTGACGCAGTTTAATAAATTGGGTGTTTATCGTTCTGTTAATTTCTCAGCGAACAACCTGAGAGAAGATTATAAATTCCACCACACTTTCAGCACCGAAGTAGCAAAGTTCTTGAAAGTCTCCTCGGGGAAGTTGGTCGTAATGCAGCCTGAGAAGTTCCAATCCAAGTATGAGCCCCGGAGCCACGTGATGGACATCCAGGTGAGTGAGGGCCCTCGGGCCACGACAGCCCCAGGCTGCTTTGTTTGTTTGTTTGTATTTAAGTTGCAGTTAGTTAACATACAGTGTAGTATTAGTTTCAGGTGTCTGGGAGCGTTCACTCTGTCAGGCACCCAGGCTTCTGATGGGCCTGAGGCTGCAGGTTGAGCCCTGGCTGGGGATCTGAAGCCCGGAGATTTTGCTCTGGGCTACAGACAGGTAGGGTCTGGCCTGCCCTTCCCCGGCGCCCTGGCCCCCGAGGTAAAGGTGGTTTCCCGGGAGGCGCGGCCAGCAAGGTGAGCAGTGATTTTTTGGGAGGCCTGGGGGCCTCACGTACCTGCCAGTTGCCCCCACTCTCCGCCCCCGCTGCGGGCCAGCGGCCAGCCTCCCCGGGGCGCTCAGCCACTGGGGCTCCGGCCTGTGTATCTGCCGTTGTCCCTGGCAGGACGTGCTCCTGGGTCTGAGCTCGGCCTCCTTAGTTGACGGGCGGCTCAGGTGCTGAGCTACAGACTGAGGACAGGCCTCTCTTCCCTGGTGGAGCTGTGGAGAGTGGCGCATGGGTTTGGCCTTCCGTTCCC
>NC_138380.1:6291472-6324531 GCF_054177405.1 Leptonychotes weddellii
TTGATAGACTGGGATGCAGAGCAGTGAGCCGGCTCCCCGGCTCTCATGGCCAGTTAGGAGCAGACTGAAGGGAAGGGCTGGGCCATGACCCACGCTGTTTGGGCAGAGGGCTCTCATGGGACCTGGAGGAGGTGATGGGCAAGGTGGGGTGAGCTCCGCCTGCACCACAGGGAGCAGCCGTGCCCCTTCTGATCCATTTTTATGAACTGGGAGCACAAGGGGCCTTGGAGAGGCTGCACGGAATCTTTTTGACTCCCTGGGTCCTGAGCCCCATTGCCCCTTCTCAGAGTCTCACATGCATGTTCGTCTGTTTCTCTGCCCCCGCTCAGGCTCAGGGCCCCTCTTACCCTGGATGAATGGTGGCCGCCCCATCTCCTGTCCCATCCAGCTCCTCTTCTTTCATCCATAGGTACTGACCCCGGGTCTAGAGATGGGCGCTGCAGACCCCAGGAGTCAGGCACCATTCTGGGTGGTGTGCATGTTCCCGGGAAAGGGGTCTCTAGCTTTCAATAGATTCTTGAAGGGGTCCTTGACCCCAGAAAGGTTAAGGGCTACTCAGTCTAGTCTGTTATACACATCACTGTGTTTTACTCTTTATTTTAAATGGATTGGTATTACTTATGTACCACCCTTTTGTGAAAGTTATGTAAGACTGCTTTGTGAACATTCCTACAACACAGTAAAATGCGGTTTTTTTTTTTTTAAAGATTTTATTTATTTATTTGAGAGAGAGAGAGAATGAGAGACAGCATGAGAGGGAAGAGGGCAGAGAGGGAAGCAGACCCCCCGCCGAGCAGGGAGCCCGATGTGGGACTCGATCCCAGGAGTCCAGGATCATGACCCGAGCCGAAGGCAGTCGCTTAACCAACTGAGCCACCCAGGCGCCCTAAAATGCGGTTTTTTAAAAAGTGGATATGGAGGGGCGCCTGGCTGGCTCAGTTGGAGGTGCGTACGACTCTTGATCTCAGGGTCCTGAGTTCGAGCCCCACATTGGGTGTAGAGATTACTGAAAAATAAAGTATTAAAAAAATAAACAGTGGATTTGGAATTCAGAACAGAGGGAAGACAAAGGCAGGGCTGGTAAGAGGAAGCCAGCTTGAGAAGGAGGCAGCTCTTAGCAGGATGTGAGGCCAGCTCCGCCCTGGAGTTCAGGCTCGGGCCTGGGGCTCGTAAACGCTCGGCTGCAGAGCAGGTTTGCCCTGGGCTCAACTTCACCTTCTGAGTGACGTTCAGTCCGGAGGCTGTCCTGACTAAAGACACCCACGGCCCTGCCGTCCCCTTCGCCCGCTTTTCCAGCACTTTCCCCCCACCCTCCCTGTACTTCCGGGCCACATCCTCTGGCTTTGTCCCCTGCGTGGTTCCTGCTGTTTTCTCCCCTGGAGCACCTTCCCCCTCCCACCTGGCAAGTCCTGCCATCCTGTCCCATCCCGACGGGACTCGGGCCCAGAGTGAAGAGTGCGGTGTTCACCAACCACTTCCAGCTCTGCAGCCTGGGCGAGCAGCGCAGCCTGGCTGTGCCTCAGTTTCTTCCTCGGTAACATGAGATGGCAGTGCCCACCCTTGGGGGCTTGTGAGGCTGGTGTCTGGAGGATCTGGTTCAGCATCTGTCTTAACGTGAGCCAGGGGGCCCTGCACGGCCTTTGTGGCAGTCACCCCAGCTCTGTGTCCCCAGGCCACTGCACCCAGCTGGTCACGGATGCTGTCACCTCATCTGGAACCGGCCTTAAGAGCCAGCGTTGTTGAGCGTGTCCAAGGACGGCTGCCTGGTGCTAGACCGCTGAGCCCTCGCGTGCCGGGCCTCCCGGCCTCGTCTCAGCAGGGGTGGCCTCCGGTGGGGCGGCCTCCGGGCCCTGCAGCCCTGTCTGGCTCCATGGTCTCCCCTGACACCGTGCCGGGCTCTGGTGTGACGCGGGGTAGAGCTCAGGGCCCAGCATGGCTGCTCGCCAGCGTGTGCACCTGGGCCTCCGTCCCTTCACCCCGCATGCTGTGTTGTGGTCGTGGTCATTGGTAAAGTGCCCCCCAGGGGCTGTTGTGAGGATCAGAAGGGGGGAGCGGGATCGCTGGGCTCAGTTCAGCCGTGGGGACGGCTGCTCTCAGGAAGCCTGCCTTCCCCCGACACCGACAGCGAGCCCAGACCCAGAGGAAAGGGCACATGGTGTCCGCAGTGGCCCGGGAAGCTCACTTAGGGGTCCCTGGAGGAAGGGAGCCCCGAAGGCCCGCAGGGAATCGCCGGGTGCGCTCCCAGAGCGGCGCACCTTCCGCCGCCGTCTCCCCCACGCCCGGCCCTCCAGAGCAGCCGGCTTCCTCCCAACAGTGGCAGCAGAAGGTGGGGGTGACGTGAGCCCCGCTTCTGTCCCACTGCCCCTGACCCGTGCCCGCTTTTTTGCAGAGCTCCACGGAGGGGTCGGCCATCAAGGACCACGTGCTGAAGCACACGCTGCCGCTGGTGGGTCACCGCAAGACCTCCAACGACGCCCGGCGGTACGCGCGGCGCCCTCTGGTGGTCGTCTACTACAGCGTGGACTTCGGCTTCGACTACCGAGCTGGTGAGAGCCCCCCGGGCCCGGCTGCGGCTGGGGCTCTGGCGTTTAGGAGTCCTGCCCCAGCCCCTTGCAGGCCGGTGGCCAGGGTGGGCTGTGTGTTTACGGCTTCAAGGTAGCTTGCCTTCCGTGGTGCTCCGTCGCTAACCTTCGTCCTTCCTCTTCTAGCACCAGGGGAGCTTGGTGCAGAGTCCAGAGCCCCCTCAGAGAGGGGGCCGCCAAAGCCTGGAGGCTTTCAGAGGCTGCAGAGCTGGGACCAGGCCAGCCCCGGACCCTCAGGCGGGCAGGGGCTTCTGTCACTGGGCTTTTGAGCCGGGCCCACCTGCTCACAAAGGTGGCTTTTCAGAACGGCTTCTCTCCCAAGTTAGGCGCGAGCTTGGTCAGAGAATCCGAGCCACAGACTCTTCTTGATCTCTGCGGCTCGGCTCACAGTGCTCGCTCCCATTTCAGCCACCCAGTTTTGGCGGAGCAAAGTCCTGGAGGTGGCCAAGGACTTCCCCGAGTACACCTTCGCCGTGGCTGACGAGGACGACTTCGCCACGGAGGTGAAGGACCTGGGGCTCAGTGAGAGCGGTGAGGACGTCAATGCCGCCATCCTGGATGAGGGCGGGCGGAAGTTCGCCATGGAGCCTGACGACTTTGACTCTGACACCCTCCGGGAGTTTGTCAGAGCTTTCAAAAAAGGTGAGCCTTGGTCGCACCCCCTCGGCGCCTGGTCATTCTTCCCCTGGGCAGGCAGGGGGGCACCCGGTGCTCCAACCCCGTCTCCCCCACTCACTTATTCTGCTGAGCCTGGCCCTGTGTTTCCTCTCCTATGGCTGAGGGATGGGGGAACGGACGTGGAAGGTCTCCGTTCTTTTGCTTGCTTTCTTTTCTTTTTGTAATTTAAAAAAAAAAAGGCAGGTATCTTGGAAATTTCAAGAAGGCTTATTTTATTTATTTTTAAATATTTATTTGAGAGAGAGCCAGCAGATGAGCTGGGGGTTGGGGGGAGAGGCAGAGGGAGAGGGAGAAGCAGACTCCCCGTTGAGCGGGGAGCCCGACGTGGGGCTCGATCCCAGGACCCTGAGACCATTGACCTGAGCTGAAGGCAGGCACTTAATCGAGTGCGCCACCCAGGAGCCCCAAGAAGCCTTGTTTTAAAAATACTTAAAACAGGCTTTTGGACCTAGAAATAAGTTTTGTATACATGGAAAACTTGTTTTGAGGCATTAGAGTATCTTTATTGATCTGGTTGAGCACAGTGGCCCAGTTTCGTGGCACAGGCCGAGTCGTGGGCAGAGCTTGTCCCGCCACCCGCCGTCTTCTTGGTGCTTCTGCCCACCGAGGCTTCCCGGCCCTGGCCACCAGCTCTCCCAGCAGCCCCTTTGCACCGGGTGGCACCTCTCCTGGGACAGCCTCACTGGATGGGACCCGGAGGCCCATCAGGCCTGGGGTGGGACCATCAGCATCCTCTCTGGCCTCTGCAGGGACTAGGGAGGTAGAAGGGGTGAGGAGACTAGAGAAATCAGGGGGTCAGTGGGGAGGCAAGGCCCCACCTGGCCCTGGCACGTGTGACTTGCCCGTCCCCCTGCATGTCAGGCCTGGCCTCGCTGCCTGGTCCTGTCCGAGCCCCCCAGAGCCCAGGGCCTTCTCAGCACTCACACCGCTCCCCTGCTTGCTTTCCTCGGCAGGAAAACTGAAGCCGGTTGTCAAATCCCAGCCGGTGCCCAAGAACAACAAGGGGCCTGTCAAGGTCGTGGTGGGGAAGACTTTTGACTCCATTGTGATGGACCCCAAGAAGGACGTCCTCATCGAATTCTACGCACCCTGGTGCGGGCACTGCAAGCAGCTGGAGCCCGAGTATACCGCCCTCGGCAAGAAGTACAAGAACCACAAGAACCTGGTCATCGCCAAGATGGACGCCACTGCCAATGACGTCACCAGCGACCGCTACAAAGTTGAGGGGTTCCCTACCATCTACTTCGCCCCCAGTGGGGACAAAAAGAACCCAATTAAATTTGAGGACGGAAGCAGAGATCTGGAACATCTGAGCAAATTTGTAGAAGAACATGCCACAAAACTGAGCAGGACCAGGGAAGACCTTTGAAGGCCTCGCGTGAGGTCTGTGGTGGGCGGGAGGGACCAGACGCTGGAGCCCCCAGCAGCCGGTGTCCAGAGCCCCCAGCGAGCCGTGCACCTGGCGGGTCAGCGCAAGGGCAGGATCTCTTTGGTTTTTTAATTTTTTTTTTTATACTCTGGGGTTTCACCTCATGTTCTGAATACTGAATAGGTAAGAATGACTCCGTAGATTAGTCCAGATTTTTACAGAGGATACATCTATTTTTACCATTATTTGGGGTGTGATTTTTTTTTAACCTTCCATTTTCTTTAATAATGTATTTCTTCAAAACATAAGTTGAATTTCTTCTGTGTGAATGTTTTTTTCTTTTAATTTAAAATTTAAGAAAACATTTGCCAAATCACATTGATTTTTTTTTTTTTTTGGCCTTTTATTTTACCATTGTCGGAGGACTTACTCGCTGGAGAAGATTTGACTGTCCATGTGCTTTAGTTTGCATTTCTTCCTGTACGGCACAAGGAACTGTCACCGAGCACTCTGCCAAGGATGACATTTCAGCCCGAACTCTGGGCCGCCACCCAGTCCTGAGAGAGGCAGCGTCTCTGCGCAGGACTGGGCGTCGCTGTGCCTTCTCCTTTCAAGCCAAGGACCGCGGGGCGAGGAGCGGCTCCCAGGTCCCCCAAACCCCGAGCCAGGTTCCAAGGCTCAGCCTTGGGCCAAGAGAGGCCCCTCACCTGGGATAGGCAGCCCCACCTCTTCGGAATCAGTAGTGCCTGAGGAGGGGTGACCTAGGGCACAGGTGGATGCTTTAGGGTGACGGAAGAGATAGGGTAGGCTGTCGTGATGGAATAAAACAATTACTGAAAATTAAGCTCCATAACTGTTAGAGAACATCTCCATCCTGGAGCCTTGGCTGAGTTGAGGACCTGGGCTTGGCGGGGAGGGCTGGCGGTCCTGTGGGTGCACGTTGCCTCAGACACCTGACCATCCAGGGGATGGGCTGTCCTCCTGACCAAGAGGGAGGGCATCGGAGGTCTCTGCTCCTGGTGTGTGGAGGTGAGCGGTGGCACAGTCCGGCGGGCTGCGGCAGGGCTGCAGGCTCTCGAAACTGCCCCGAGCACTCCGGGGGCCTGGGAGGAGGCGGGTGGGGCCGGGTGGGAAGCTGGCGCAGCCCCGACACTGAGGTCCCGGGGACTCGTGGGTGACGGGAGCTTCGTCCCAGTGGTTCCGTTCACCAGCTCGTGCCGTCTCCACATCCCCTCTCCTGGCGCTCACCTGCTCCCAGCTTGACTGAAACACAAGTGAGGAGGGTGAACATTCTGGAGCTGGTGGCAGTTCCTTCAGCAGTAACGTGTGATTATCGCAGGGGCTGGCTGGGGGCAGGAAGCAGGTCTTGGGGGCGGCAGCTAGGCGAGCCTTTCCAGAGGATCTGCTTTCCAGATGAGTCAGGCCCAGGTGGACTGGGAGTCTTGGGAGGACGGTGGTTTGGTGAGTTCTCAGAGTGGCCAGTGTGACAGGAGGCCTGCACCCCCCACTATGTCCTCCGGTGGGAGCACACGCGGGCCTCCCCTCAGGGACCCGATGCCAGGAGACTTGGGAGTGAAGGTGGGTCTGGGGCGTGAAGGCCTTCATCCGGCACCGCCAGGAGAGCAAAGTGGTGCCTTTCCTGGGGCTTCCGGTCGAGTTGGGGAGATGTCATACAGTCTACACAAGGCCCCAAGGAAGAGCCCTGGGCTCTTGGAGTAGCACGTGGCCTCCTTTGAACTGAGGTGTCCAGAAAAGCCCTTCTTTCTCACAAGTGATGTTTGAGCTGAGACCTTGAGCTTGAGCCTGGCAAAGGGTAGGAGTGAGTGTTGCTTCTCAGTGTGGTCCTGGGCCCCGCAGCATGGCACTCCCTGGATGTTTGTCAGAAATGCAGAATCTCAGGTTGGCCCCCAGACCTAATAAACCGGAATCTACATTTTTTTTTTATTTTTAGATTTTATTTTTAAGTAATCTCTACACCCAGCGTAGGACTTGAACTTATAGCCCTGAGATCGAAGGTCGCATGCTCCTACTGACGGAGCCAGCCAGGCGTCCCTCAGAATCCCAGGAGATCTGCATGCACGTTAAAGTTAGAGGAACACCAGGTAGAGGCCCTGAGGCAGAAGTCAAGATGTGTTCGGTTCTGAAATCTGGAAACCAAATTGCCAAGGTGTATCTTGACCGACGGATCTGGCCCCACTTTGACTGCAGAAAGTAGTTCCCCTGGGAGAGAACTGACCACCCCCCGACCGCCAGGTCGGTTAGGGAGCTCGTAGAGGGTGAAGGAGCCAGGCAAGGAAGCAGATTATCGTCCATGTGACCGGGGCCGTGGTGAGGAGTGGGTTTGGGGGTGTGGGGGCCTGGAGGGCCACAGTGCCCCAGATGGGGAGCTGAGAGGAGGAGGAGGAGGAGGTGAACTTCCCATCGCGCTTGTGAGGGGACAGGCATCAAGCGGCAGGGCAGACGCTGTGGGGGGGGGCTGGAGGGGGGGGGCCTCTCGCAGGAAGTCAGGAGTTTGACCTTACCTGAGCATTCTGGTGGGGAACCACTGATGACTTGAAGCAAGAATAAGGTACAACGATCAGATTGAAATTTTAGTAATGAGAGTGACAATTGATCCTTACCGGACACTCAGCAAAAGCCAGACCCCGTGTAGAGAAGTGTGGCCCCGTGGCGTGCTGCAGTGATCTGTGAGGCGGGTACTGCTGTGCTCATTTCTCAGCTGAAGAAAGGGCAGGAGGGGTCGGCTATCCCTGGGCGCGTGCAGAGCGGGCCTTGGGCCTAGGCACCCCTAGGCACTGGGCTGTGGCCTCCCCCTGGTAGAAAACCCGGTCTGGTAGCAAGGGAGCTAGGGGGACTGCAGGGAGATGGGCTGCATGAGGGGAACCAGCTCCAGCAGGCTAAGGAGTGGGGGCTCCAGGCTGATGGGAAGTTGAGGATAGGTGAGGGGACCCCAGAAGCTGGAATGTCCTGCAGGTCTCTGAGTTGAGGTTTTATTACTTAATTAGGAAACGTCTCAAGCACAGAAACGAGAATTGTATCCTCAACGCCCTTTGCACCCCACCCACTTAGAACAAGTACCAAAAGTTTGCTGCATCTTCTTTACCTATGGATCCCCCTTCTTTCCTCGAATGACCTTTCACCCCTACCCACTTGAGAGTGCTTTTCCTACAGAACCACACGGTGCCTTACTTAGCACAGCTGCCAAAATAAAGGATTTCACATAGTACCCAGTCTGTGATCAGATGTGCCCGACTGCCTCAAAAACGGCTCTTCACCGTTGGTCCGTGAGGCTCCTCGGCGAGCAGGGTCTGCGCTCCGGGTCTGTCTTGTGTGCACAGCACCTGTTTGCTTTTCCCTGCGGCTTTCACGCAGCAGAAACAGTGACAAGGGATCAGATAAAGGAATCTGTTGTTCGTGTCTCGTGTACAAAGTTTGAGGAATGTTTGACGTTCACTGTCTCGGTGGTGTATCTGGGAGGTACGTGGAGACCTGGAGAGATCTGAGCGTGGATAACCGTACCGAATCCTGAAGAATGAGCAGAGGCGCCACGCACTGGGTGCTTGCTAGGTATCCAGGACCTGGCGGGTGCTGTTACTAAAGCCCTAATCCAAGCTGACCCTACTCTTCAGCCGTGTGACTCTGGGCAAGTTACCTAACTCCTCTCGGGGCTGATTTTCCCATCTGGAGGATGAAGACCCCACCTTTGCAGGGGAGCGTTAAGGGCCCGGCGCGATATTGTGTGCATGGGCTCAGCTCGTCTCAGGCACGCGGTGATCGCAGGTAGGGGGTTGCTGCTGAGTCCCAGGCTTGGAGTTGTCGTTAACAAAGGCACACTGCTCTTACAAGTGATTGTCTCTAACCCCGTGTGCTCTAACTTCATGATGGGATTCCCGGTGCATCAAAGAGGCAGTTGGTGAACAGAACATCAGACACGAACGTGAAGCTTGGCGGAGCTCTGAAATGCTAAATTTCAGGACTTGCCATTTATGTGGGAAATACTCATCTCTTTATCTCTCTGGCCTGTTCTGATGGGCCAGGATGGGGCCATTGACCGTGCATTGTGCAGACAAGGTAGACCCTAAATGGAGGGTTTGGGTCTGTTGGTAGATACAAAATGCAGATTCTTCATGAACCCCGGTGCTGGCCTATCTGGAATCAGATCCAGCAGGTTTGGAGCCTACTAGCAGTTTTCAGAAGTTCCCAGATACAAGCACATCTCCCACTGAAATGTAGGCAGGACAGGTATCATGACCTCCATCACATAATGAAGGAGATGGAGGTCAGAGAGACGAAGTCATTTGCCCAAAGCCATATGGCCAGTAAATTGGCAAGTCGGAACTAGAAGTCAGAACCAGTGTTCTTTCCAAGGCCCCAACATTTCCTAAGATGTGTGGGAAGAACATTTCTGAAGGAGATTAATAAATGCTCCATTAAAGACAAATTCTGTTAATAATTGGCTTGGGAAATACTAGAAATACATACATACATACATACATACATACATACATACATACATACATAAAAGGTTAAATGGGGATCTTGTTGAAGGAGCTCTCAGAGCCTCCCTGAGTGTTCCAGGGACTCTGCGGGAGAGGAACGGACTTGACCTGGCTTCTTCAGCACAAACCACACAGGCCCAAGGAGCTGCACGGTGACCTCCCCCCCAGCCCGTTCCCCTGGGCCCCGAGGAAGCATCAATACCTCCCCAACCCCCTCCGTCCCCTGTCAATGTGGATGGGCCCTGGGGTGAGGGATGTGGGCCAGGAAGTGCCGTGGGAGCACAAGGACACACCTGACCCTGAGCCCATCACAGCACCCAGCTTCCACGGCCAGTTACAGGTGTACCCACAGGTCTTCCGAAGAGCCTTTCTGCTGGGGGCACATAACTATGACAGTGTATCCTCTGGCACCTTGACTAAGGTAAGGCATCTCTCCTTTAAACCCATCTAGTTCCCACGTGGCAGTTGGCTGGCTCTGCCTGGCACGGGGCTTGGGAAAGCTAACAAGAGATGCAGGGCGGTGGGGGGCGGCCAGGTCTGAGCACACAGTAGTGAAACAATGAATGAATGAATGACCAGATCCCTGGGTCGACCAGGCTTGAGGACCGGGCAGGCCAGGGCTCCGTGGTCCCCTCCTCCCCTCCAGCTCCCACAGCTCACCCTACCCTTGGCGCGGCCCCAGAGCCAGCACAGTTCCCCATTCACCGTGTTCCCACCTTCGATTATGGAGATACGGTGGCAGAGAGAGCGGGGCGGACAAAGGACCACTTGTTCGTACAATGGAGAAGGGGCCTTTTAGAAAGTGACGGCTATTGCTTGCAGAAGGAATCCTGTGGGAAGGGAGCCCTCTGTATTCTTTCCAGCTTTTCTTATATATAAAAAGGAAGGGTGAGCTCAGCTCAGGTTGGATTGAAAACGGATCCCTCGATCACAGGTGTATAGGAATCATGATCCTCCCTCTCCCCGCCCGCTACAAGAGTGTCCTACCTGGAAATCACAGATAATGGGGATGGCTGGAGACTTGAGGGAGCTTCAATGTCAGAGGTCAAACTCCAGTGTTCAAGGGACCTGACAGGTAAGTGAACTGCCTAGGGAGCGGTGATGACCAACCAGGGCACACTTTTGATTCTGTCCCTCCTGAAGGGGGTGCTTGTCGCCCATGGGAATCTGGCCCTGCTGTTGCTGTTCTGATGTTTTTTTAAAAGAAAAGCCAGAATTTCAGTGTTCAGTCTTCCAGTTTGTCAATATTGGATCTACTTCTGATTATGGTAGCAATACTATGTGGGCCAAAGAAAAGGCTTCCGAGGGCCGGATTCAGTTAGAAACTGCAGACCTCAGGAAAACCCCACTTTGTTTTTCCTGTTTTATAATCACAAGAAACAAACTAGCACAGAACATGCCCTGCGTGTAACAGAGACTTCAGAATCAAGTTTGTTCGAAAAAGCTGGAGATTTCAGTCTGGTGTTGGAATTTGGGCTGAGTTTGGTTGTGGCGGTGGATTGCTGGGACAGGGTATGGTCCATGCTTCACATTTGAACGCAGGAGAGCTGCTGGGCCAGGCTGGAGCGCTCCATGGGTCCCCTCCCCCAGATGGAGTCGTGCTGGTCAGTCTTCCTAGTACCCCTCTGCCCCCGTGGGAGCACCCCCACGGGGAGACCTGCTCTACCCCATTCCTCACCACCACCTTTGCTCACCCCAACACTAGTTCCCTGAGGGGCTGGACTAGCGGGGCTCCAAGCCCACCCGAATATGCTGTTCCTGCCAAAGCCTTGACCCTTCTCACTCCCTCCTTTTTAGGAACCTAAGGCTAGAGAAGAGATAGGTTTGCCCAAGTCTCAGAGGTGGCCCAGGGCACTTCCAAATACCCCAAACCACAGAGGGTTAGAAGCTACTGTCAGTGTGTTCTATTTCAAGGCCCTGGGATCTCCAGGCTGTCCCTCATTGCTGATTTAGCACAGGGTGTCGACTCTGCTGTCCCCTTCGCTGCCACCAGCCCAGGCTCCTGATGCCATGACCTCGTGGCTGCCAGGCTCCCAGCCTCCTCACATGGCCCTGCGATTGTCACTCCGGTCACAGACTGAAGTGTCTCCACCTCCCCTCTGTCCTTTCTTCCCGGCTCTCCTTCCTCCGGGTGGAGAGGGAACCATGTTCTTTTCAGAAAGGGTCTGCTTACGATACATGGTTGTCACCCAGGAGGTCCGGGAAAGGTGGCCTGGCTCTTCGAGGAAAGTTCCTGAGTCCAGCGGCTGGAGTGAGGGCAGAGTCCTAGCCCCACGCGCACCAACATCAGCGGATTGGCGGGTGGCAGCACTTTGTGTGGGACTGTGGGGAGAGGGGTGGAGGCAGGCCCTGGAGTTTTGAAGGATTAAGAGGAAACCTGCCAAGCCACGGACGAAGGTTCTCAGGGAAGAGGGGCCCCCAGGTTTGCGTCCACGAGGCCACGAGAGCCAGGACTCAGGGCTCCAGGCCTGGCTTGTGCCTGGGAGTAGCAGTCACCTGCACCCGAGGGGCTGAGAACGGCAATCTGGGGGCCTCAGCGGGGAGCTCCTAGGGGGCCCATCCTCACTCCTGGGTCCACACCAGCCCAGGCGCGGATCCGTTCAGAAAAAGCAAATCCAAGTGAGAGCCAGTGCTGTGAATGGAGTGTTTGTGTCCCCCTAAAACCCACGTGCTGAAGCCTTAACCCCCAAGGTGATGATGGCCTTTGGGCGGTGGGGCTTCCGGGAGGAGTTAGGTTTGGATGAGGTCTTGGGGGCGGGGCCCCACGATAGGATTATGTCCTTCTGAGAAGAGGAAGAGACCTGGGCTTTCTCTCTCCCTCGTGTGAGGACACAGGGAAAAGGCGGCCATCCACAAGCCAGGAGAGAGTCTTCACCCAGAGCTGAATCGGTTGGCGCCCTGATCTTGGACTCCCAGCCTCCAGAACCGTGAGAAACACATGCGTATAGTTTAAGCCCCAGCCCGTGGTGGTTTGTTACAGCTCCCGCGTCAGCTAAAACAGCCGGTATCGCTGGTCTGTGCACGACCCCCAGGCCAGGGCCCACTGAGGCCCGCAAGGGTCCGCCCGCTGGGTGCCACGGACCCCCCTGGGGCTGTAGAAGCCCTGGCCGGGCTGTCTTTTTATTTCATTTTGTTGTGGACAATTTAGTTTTATTTTCCCAGTTCCAAGGCAGCCGGGGCTAAAGGAGAGACATTTGATTTCCAACGAACTCTCCTGGTGGGTGGCAGTGGGTCATAAGAAGACTTCTCTGTATACCAGTTTCTCATATTCATACGATTTTAAGTGTCACCCCCCGCGCCCCGCATCACCCCAGTTTTGTTGTTGTTCACTCATTTCCCTGTGACCCAGGGCAGTAACAGGTGGGGAGGCAATGAGTGGCTCAGACACAGGAGTGTCAAAAAGGTTTGCAGCCTAGCACCTCCACCGTTTACTTAAGATAACATTAAGAAGCGACTCTGCATCACCCCCACGGACCTGCCCCCGACAGGTGGGCCCTCCCTCCCTGGTCCAGCCCACCTGGGAAGGAGGGAGGGGAGGAAGGAAGGGAGGAAGGACGGACCCGCCCCACTTTGTGGGGTTGATGAGACTGCAAGTTGAAGGGTCAAGGAAGCACAGAGCTTACAGATGGCCCCAGGGGAGGGTTCAGAGCCCTCAGGACAGGGTGGGAGGTGACAGGGAAGCAGGGAGGTCAGTGGATGGGCCGTCCTGGGCCAGGAATCGTCGTCGACTCGCTGCTCCAGACCCAGCCTGCCACTGCCCAGCTAGTTACTAACGGGGACAACCCCCAAACCACTTCCAGCCTCCTTTGTTTTGGCCGTAAGACTAGAAAAAACCCTGCCAATCCTACACCTTCACAGGCTTGTCACGAGGACCAAATCGAATGGCTATGGTTCTTTGAAAGCATTTTTTAATATTGAGGTAGAATTCACAGAACATACAATTAACCATTGTAAGTGTACAATTCCGTGGTGTTTTGTACACTCGCACTGTTCTGCAACCACCACCTCCATCTGGTCCCGACACGTGTCATTCACCTGGAAAGGCAGCTCCATGTTCTTTAAGCGGTCATTCCTGCAGCGCCTACCAACCACCAGTCTGTGCTCCGTCCCTATGGATTTACTTATTCTGGAATCATCCACGATGGACTCAACCACGGTGTGACCTTTTGTGTGCGGCTCCTTCCACCTAGCGTGATGTTTTCACGGTTCATCCATGTGGTAGCAGGTGTCCTTCTTATGGTTGAATGATTTTCCACTGGAGGGACATCGCGTGCTTTGGCGATCCACTCGTGCTTTGTTGGACACTCAGCGTGTTCCCGTGTTTCAGCAGCTGTGAAAAGTGCTGCTGGGAATGGGTGTGTGTGTGTGTGTGTGTGGATTTGAGTGCCTGCTTGCAACACCTTGGGGTATCTGCCTAGGAGTGGAGCTCTGGGGGGTGTGGTAACTCACGTTTAACTCTCTGGGAACCATCACACTGTTCAGTTGAAAGCATTTTTGTGAAGTCAGGAATGTGCGAGGAAGTGTATATCACCTCCTCGGTCACCTTCCCCTGGGCACACTCTGGTCTGCCACGTTGTCTTTTTAAAAACTGTCCCCTGGGCCTTGGCTACCACCTGACCAGAGCACACCCCAGAGGAACAGTGACAGCCAACTTCTGTGTAACTATGCTAGTGTTTGCATTTTTACTTTGTGAGATTCTCTTACCTGATATCTGCTCAGATTTTTTTTTTTTTAATTTTTAACTGAAAAGGGGAACTTCAGCTCTGTTCATTTATGTCCGTTATATTGTTAGTTTGTATCAGAAACTGAGGCACAAGCAAGGTAGGTAACTCGTCCAAAGACACATTGCTAGTAGATGGTCAAATCTAGGACCCAGATGATGTGATAAGAGCCCACGTTGTAGGGGCCCCTGGGTGGCTCAGTTGGTTAAGCGACTGCCTTCGGCTCGGGTCATGATCCTGGAGTCCCTGGATCGAGTCCCGCATCGGGCTCCCTGCTCAGCAGGGAGTCTGCTTCTCCCTCTGACCCTCCCCCATCTCATGTGCTCTCTCTCATTCTCTCTCAAATAAATAAATAAAATCTTTTAAAAAAAAAAAAGAGCCCACGTTGTAAATCTCTGGTGCCTTCCTGATTCTCACAGCATATTGCCCATGGTGCCATCAATCTAGGGCCATCTTCATTCACATGGTTGACGAAAACAGGTTAGACAGGATCTGGCCAAGGAACAAGCCCATGGGACAGCACCAGCGCCCCTCTCCCAGGGTGGCATTAATCCCTACCAGCAGCCTCTGAGCCTGATTATGGAATCACTTCCAGCCGCCTGAACCCAACCCACACAAAGGCGCAGTAAGAGATGTAATCAGTTGAGTCAAACACCAATCCTAAAACAGAAATTAACTATTTTGGTGCGTGAATTTTTCTTGTTAATTTCAACTTGGCTCCCAATATGTATCTACCTCCTTAGTAATCCATTCTAGAATCTTGCTAGAAAGCAACAGCGATTCGGAGGTTGTCTATAATTTATGAAACTCTTACTCTCTTTTCTCCTCTTGAAAATTAAGACAGTTCCCTATGTCTGGTTTCCTGGGATTGTTCATTCTCCTTAATGTCATTTATTCATTCACTCAACATGTTTATTGAGCACCTGCTACGTGCCAGACATTGTACTAGGCTCCAAAAGGAATCAGACAGGGACTCTGCTTTCACGTCAGCACCCAGGGGTGTGTTTTGTCTGGGTGGGGAGCTGCCTGCCCTCCTGCCCCCCAGGACTGCACTTTTACAGTTGGGTCTGCTCTTCCTAGGGAGCAAAATGGAGCTCCGAACTCTGCTGCCCGCTACCTTCTGTTCCAGAATATTCCTGTCCTTGTTGCTCCAGATTCCTCCCTGCCGTCCTCTTGCTGGTCTTTGCATTGAGGTCGAACTTTGGGTCTTTCTGAGTGTCTTTCTGACACTTTTACAGAAATCTTTTCCACTTGCCTTCATCGTTGCTTCTGACCTTGGGCTTCTGTCCTTTGTCCCTTTAATTTTTGAAGTTCTAAGCAGCATCCAAGGGTTTTGGGGTGTTTCAGATGCCTTCTCCTCCAGTTCCTGTAGTGGTTTCTGTTTTTTATCAGTTGGGGTTTTGAAGGAGGAGGATGGGGATCTTGGGCAGTGGGAGAGGCATCTCTGCCCTTCTGAAGGGAGCAGACTCTGCTAGGATGGAAGAGCGGCTTCTTCCAGGGCGTGGAGCTCTGCTGGGGGGGGAGGGCGGGGGTGGTTACAGATGCAGGGAAGCACAGACAACCTGCTCCACCTCGGAGCTTTCTCCATACCTCACGGAGCTGTCCCTCGGGTCACATGTGGTAAACAGCCAAAGGAGGTCAGCGCTGATTGGGCAGCTCTCCCAGAACCCTAGGCTGGCTGAGCTACTCCAGACAAACAGGACTTGAAAGGAGACGCCCCGAGATGCTAATTTTGCATTCTCTTTCCCAGGATGCTCAGCAGTGCTTCTGATTCTGGTTGTCAAATACATTTATGCTATCTTTGATAACTAGATGCACTGAGGAACTCTTAGAGGATGCATATAATTGATACTGTGAATATAATTATTTATAAACAATAATTGAAATGTCACTGTAAGGTAAAAATGAACAAATCTTTCAGCTTTAAATACTTCAAGCAGTAGGCAAGACTTTCGGCTGGTCCGAAGGTAGTGAGTTATCTCAATTGATTGTTCACAGTCAGTTACAGATCGAACTCCTTGTTCTACTCTTTCCCCCCTTCTCACTACTGCACTTGACTAGTCTTTTGCAGAGCTGCCCCCCTCTACATATTAGATACGTTGTCCCTTTTTTTCTATTTAAAAATTTTAAGTCAACACTACCAAGTAGTGCTGCTATGTTTGTATCATTGAAATAAGAGCTGGGGATACAAAAAAGTATTTTTAAATATAGTCTTTTACCTTGAGGAGCTTATGATGAATTTGGGGAAGCCAACACAGACCCTCCTCCCTGCCCCCAAAATCAAATAGAGATGATGAAGATAGTATACATTCTAAGAGATCAAGGAAAGGAAATAGGGTGGGGATAGTATATATTCTAGGAGATCAAGGAAAGGAAATAAAAAGGCTTTTATTTTTCCCACTTTTTAATAGAGTAGGTGTTTTTTTTATTCAACAAATATTTATTGAATACCTGCTACATGCCAGTTAACTGTTTTTTTTTTTTCCTTTTCCAAATTTTATTTAAATTCTAGTTAGTTAACATACTGTGCAATATTGGTTTCAGGAGTAGAATTCAGTGATTCATCACTTACATACAACACCTAGTGCTCATCATGACAAGTGCCCTCCTTTATGCCCATCAGCCACCCACCTCCCCTCATCAAACCTCAGTTTGTTCTCTATCGTTAAGAGTCTCTTATAGTTTGTTTCCCTTTCTCTCTCTGTCTCTCTCTTTTCCCCTTCCCCTGTGTTCATCTGTTTTGTTTCTTAAATTCCACATGTGAATGAAATCATATGGTATTTGTCTTTCTCTGACTTATTTCACTTAGTATAATACCCTATCTCCATCTATGTTGCAAATGACATGATTTCCTTCTTTTTGATGGCTGACTAACAGTCCATTGTGTGTGTGTGTGTATCTCACACATCTTTATCATGTGTGTATCTCACACATCATTCATCAGTGGATGGACACTTGGGCTGCTTCCACAGTTTGGCTGTTGTTGATAATGCTGCTATAAACATCCGGGTGCATGTCCCCCATTGAATCTGTATTTTTGTGTCCTTTGAGTAAATACCTAGTAGTGCAGTTGCTGGATTATCAGGTAGTTCTATTTTAGAGTGGGGTTTTATTTGATTTCTACATTCCTTATGTCATTTGCAAACCAAATCAAAACAAAACAAAAACCAAAGGAAAAGCCTCTGAAGATATGTAAGGATTTTTTAATGTTTTGAATATCAGTAGAATGAGAGACTAATATTTGATGATACAACACTTAATAGGTGAAATTAGGAGACATTTCAAAGTTGACAATCCTGTTAAATCTTGAAGAGATATGAACATTCTCAAGAAGGAAACATTTTGGAAGAAGAAAAACCAAGTCCAAGAGTCTGAAAACAGAGAAGAAGATAGAGAAGGGCAGAGTATATTGTGGGACACCCAGATGAGGCCTCAGAGCCACTTTGTCTTCCTGGTTCTGCCCTTACGTTCTTTTGTAACCGTGGGAAACCCATTCAGCTGCCTCCTCATCTGAAGGTAGGGGCCATAACACTGATTCACCTTTCTCCTAATTCCTTTTTTTTTTTTTAAGATTTTATTAATTTATTTGATAGAACACAAGTAGGTGGAGCGGCAGGCAGAGGGAGAGGGAGAGGGAGAGGGAGAAGCAGAAGCGGACTTCCCACTGAGCAAGCAGCCCGATGCGGGGCTCGATCCCAAGACCCTGGGATCATGACCTGAGCCGAAGGCAGATGCTTAACAGACTGAGCCACCCAGGCGCCCCGGAAGTGTAATTCCTAACAGAATCAGAAGCAAGGTGTAGTACCATGTGCTGGCCACAAATGTGTATCTAATAAAGGAAGCTATTTGGTTTATTCTCATAGGTAGGTGTAGGCAATCCAAGGTACCTTGAGAATACACTGGATTTCCCTAGTGCTTCCGTGATTACTGTCTTGGGTAGTCTCAAGGTGACTCCACAGGGAGGTAAGGCAGCAGCATTAAGAGCAACACCCTAGGACTTAGAGAGACCAAGGGCTCCCGGTGGATGTTCTCAGTCTAAATCTCATGCCCTTTCCTGTATACCTCACTGTTTCCCCAGTAATGGGTATACACATAGAAGGCGAACCACCTTACTTACAGTGGATCGTTCAAGCCAGTTGATGATGCTATGATCATATACCAGCAATTAACACAGGATTATCATATCTGAAGAATAATAAGTGATACTCTGAGAAAACGACAGTCTGTTGGCCACGGCCAATGCTGTACATTTGTCAAAGAAAACCCTATGTTTGTATTGTATTTTATAAGGTGCAAAATATTTTCATATTATTTATTTCACAGTATGCTTTACAACCCAGTTAGGTTAGTGTGGCAGACATTACCATTTCACAAATGAAGAAAGTGAGGTTCCGAGAACACATGGGTAGCTCAGGGCCCACCGAAGAGTTCGTTACTTGTGGGACCAGCATAACCTTTCTTCTTCAAGAGATCTCTCTGCTACCCTACAATGAAAAACCCACCAAGTGGGGTGCCTGGGTAGTTCAGTCTGTTAAGCCTCCAAGTCTTCATTTTGGCTCAGGTCATGATCTCAGGGTCCTGGGATCCAGCCCTGCGTTGGGCTCCGTGCTCAGCTGGGAGTCTGTCTGAGATTCTGTCCCTCCCCCAAACTTGCTCTCTCTCTCTCAAATAATGAATAAATCATAAAAAAGAAAAAAAAACAAAAAACAAAAACTGGGTGCCTGGGTGGCTCAGTTGGTTAAGCAACTGCCTTAGGCTCAGGTCATGATCCTGGAGTCCCAGAATCGAGTCCCGCATCAGGCTCCCTGCTCAGCAGGGAGTCTGCTTCTCCCTCTGACCCTCCCCCCTCTCATGCTCTGTCTATCTCATTCTCTCTCTCAAATAAATAAATAAAATCTTAAAAAAAAAAAAACTGACAAAGAAACAATGGCAACAAAGCCATAAACCAAGTGCTGTAGTGTCCCAATCAATGGAAACATGGCCTTCAAATGCAAATCTAGATAGGTAGGTAATTACATGAGACAAGGTTCAGGGGATATAAGTAATTGGTGGTGGAATAAATGTGAACATGGACACAGAGAAACTTGAGAGCAGAGTCAATTTCTCTGACCCTAGGAAAATCTCATCCCATAGGCTAGGGGACTGCATAATCCCGTCAGTCTTGATGATATGTGTCTCCTCTCCTGAAGATTCCTAACCAGATAATAATACCTGCAAAGCAATAATGAATGGCCAGCCCAGAGTAATAGAACAACTCCAGAAAGAGAAGAGTTCAGGGTTACTTCTTTCTTAAGACTCATGTGACTAAGACAGGGTTGCCAAACAAAATACAAGATGCTAAGATAACAATCATTTTTTAGTATAAGTTTATCCCAAATGTTGCATGGTATATTCTGCTATGATTGCATACACTATAGTTCGAAGCCAAAACGATCTTGATTTGCAAAAACCTGGCATGTGAAAAGAGAAAGGGGATTTTTTCAGTACAAAAATCTTGATGTTTTACTAGAAAAGCAAAGCTTGGTGGACCCAGGGCTTAGAGCTAATACCATGAACCACAGAGACCGCGGAATGCATAAAGCTGCATGGGCAATTTGTCTAGGGTTCAGAACAGTAAAGCATCCCTTCTGCCATGCCATAACAGCCTTGGGATTTCCTTTGTCACCTTTCTCTGTGTTTTCTGTGAACACAGACAAACTTACAGGTATGTACAATGTTTTGCTTTATAGAGTGACACAGAAGCATGCTATGCAAATTACTTTGCAACTTGCTTGTGCTCTTTCCACTGCACTATGCTACCCCTTACTCTCCTGCCCTCTCTCCTGCACACTTGACACTGGGGATAAGGAGGCTCATGAGGCATGGTTCATTCCCTAGGTCACCTAAACCCTGGCTCTCCCTGTTCTCAAGAAACAATCTGGAGACAAGAGGACCTTCCTTTTCAGCATGGTCCATGCAGACCCATAAACGCTCAATATTCTGCTGTCCAGTAGTCATCTCTGCTGGCAGTTCGTCGTCGTGCACAATGCGTTTACCGGTGTGTTTAAGAAACTGTCAGGCAGGAGCTAGTACTTGGCTGGCCTCTAGGGGGAAAAATATATATATATTTTTTTCCTCCCCGCCCCCCGCAGCAAAAGGCTAGTCAAGTGAAGCAGTGGGAGTGGAGAAGGAACAAAGAAATCTGTAACTGGCTGTGATCAATTAATTGTAAACACCACTGCACTCGGACCAGCCAGAGTGAGATGTCGCACTGCCATTTATATAAGTCTCCAAAGTTCCATCTTCTCCACAGTTATGGTGATTATAGTAAGGCTTACTTTTAAACGTATAAATACAAGCTTTATATATAAACCACGTATTTTAAAGACAAAAACATGAAACAACTTTATCGAGAAAAAAGCCTTTCCCTCTTCAATGGAATTAAAAGAGCTCCGGGCCATGCTGCTCAGGGCATTGTGGGTGATTTGCATGCAAACAAGCAGCAGCCACATCCACCAGAATCCAAAAGGTGGGTCCTGGCGGTTCTGTTAAGTGCGCCAAGTGACACGATTTGTGTTAAATCTGAATTTGTCTTGTCAGGGCGTCTTCCTAGGCGGGACGCATGTGGGGACGGCATGTGGGGGCGGATCGCTTCCGCCTTTCCCAACGGCCGCTCCCCGGACGCAGGTGCAGGGATGCAGAGATGCTCGGCGGCCGTGCGCCCCCAACCCGGAGCCCGACCGCCCGGGTCTGATCTCCACCCGCCCGCAGTGCTCGCTCGCGCTTTACCGGCCAGGCTCTCCTGCTCTCACCAAGCGATTTTGTTCCTATGAGAACTGGGTGCTGTCAGCCCCCTGGGGGCGGGGAGACGGGGGTCCCCCTGTGCAAACCCAAGGAGGCTGAGATAGTGTATCAGTAGAAGTCAGTTTTGCAATGCTGCTGTGCAGAAACAAGGCGCACGGTAACCGCAGACAGGAGTCGTGGGGCGGGCAATTTCCCTGGTTTCCCCCAGGAGCTGGCGGCGCGTCTCCCGCGGCCCCTCCCCGGCCCTTCCCGGGCCGGCCCGGACTGCGCCCTCCTGTCCGAACGCGCGCCCGCGTCCCGGAGCCCAGCGGCCGCCGGGGCACCGTCTGCCGGACCCGGGCGCACTGCCAGAGGTGGGCGCGGCGGCGCTGGGCGGAAGATTTCATCTTCAGGTTGAGCAGCCACGACCAACGGCTTGACCCGGGAGGGGGTCATTTGGAGCATTCCTCTGTAGGACAGATATTTTCAGTCATACCCACGTAATCATCAGGAATGATCGCTCTTTCCTTCGTTCCTTTCAAAACAAACGACTGACAATTTGAAAAGGAAGAAATTTACATTTTAAAAGATTTTATTTAAATTCAGTAAATTATTTCACGTATGAATTAAAATTTGCCCTTACTAAATAAAAATACCACACCTCGCAGTTCCCGCTGTGCTTCCCTGTTGGAAATAGTGTGTGTTTTAAATTTTAAATTAAAAAAATTCAATTTTAATTTTAAAACCAATTTAAACCAATTGGTTTTAAAATTAAACTTCAAAATTCATCTAAATTAATTTTAAATTAATCTTTAACAAATAAAAATTCCAAGTGGTGACATACAATGATAGAAATCAAGTCACTCGAGTTCTGTTTCTTGTCTGAACAATCACTGTCCTACGATTTTTCGATGTTGTTGTTAATAGGCTTTATTTTTAGGGCAGTTTTAGGATCACAACAAAATTGAGTAGAATAAACTTTTCTTGAGGTTTCTTCTTTGACTCGTAGGTTATTTACAAGTGTGCTCTTTAATCACCAAGCATTTTGGGATTTTCCAGCTATCTTTCTATTATTGGTGTGTAGTTTAGTTCTATGGTGGTCTGAAGCAGACAATTTATGATCTCTAGCATTTTAAATTTGTTAAGGTGTGTTTTATGACCCAGAATGTGGTCTATCTTGGTGAATGTCCCATATGAGCTTGAGAAGAATATTGAATTCCGCTTTTGAATGAGGTGGTCCATAGATGTCAACTGGTGACTTACTTTTAATAATGTGAGTCCTGGGGAACCACAGTAACTCGAGCTGAGTCCATGTGTGTTGATTGACTCTATGCCCGAGAGTTCTCCAAATTAACTTCCATGTAGAATAGGATGTGTATTAAAGGGAACATTTAAAATGGGTGAATTCCAATCTTAGAGATATTTATTACATTCAAGACTAGCAGCAATATTTTACAACTTGGACAAGCAATAGATTTGGGGAGAGGAGCATTTTGTTTCTGACATTGTTTAAAATTACCAGCGCATGGTGATAATAAAAAAGTAGGCCACTTTCTAATCGGCTCTATGATTGTTTCTTGGTCCCTGTTGGACAGCGTCCTGGCTCCCATGTGCCTGCCTTCCTGGCACATCCCCTTCCGGTACATGCTCTTCTTGGATCCGCAGGCCTCAGGGACAAGTTGTTTCTTCTGTTGTTTTTCAATCTGGGGGCATTGGGTCCGAATGGTTCTGCTCACAGGCACCTGAGCCCCTGATAGGCTGACTCCCTTCCATAGGTGGCTGGCTGCTCACGGGGGTACTTTATCTTGTTCCCTTTCTACTGTCCAGTCCCAGCATTTCCCTAAAAGTCACAAGGCTCTGCACTTGTCTACCTCTTCCCAGGCTGCGAATCTGCTGACTTTCCTCCAAATCCCCCAGAGAGGCATACATCTTCATTCCTCAGCCTGCACCCTAGCCTCTCCCGGGAACTACACTGGGGGACTTATTTCCTTCCTCTGGCCTGGCTACATGGAGTTTGCTCCTGAATTGGCCCAGAATTCTGGGGGGGGAATGTTGGACATTTCTTTCCACATTCATCATCAATAACCTATGTTTCATGTGCCCCTCCCCACCCCACCCAAGAATGAGGATGAATTTGCCATCAGCAGGGCTATCAATAGCCTTAGGCCTAAGTGGTAAAAGGTCCCCCTTTCTTAAGTTAAAAAAGGATTTTAATTAATGTCATTTATATGTCAATAATAACACTAGCAAAAATATAAAATCATTCCATGTAATGTATAAACCATGTATAAATGTCCAATTATGAAACGCAAGCTAATAGAAACATGAATTTTAAATCACAATAAATAAAAACTAAAAATCACCGTGATACAATAATTTGCTCTACGGCAGTCTTGCACACAGGTCTTGCTTTTGTAAAACGGAAATGGCAGTTTTGATGTTTACTCACATTACATTATGGCACTGAATTTTTGTACTGACAAAATTCCCTCAGCAACAAATAAACAATTTTTATAATCTAAAATAGTAAACCAGTATGAAGTAGTTTCTAATTTCTGTCTAGGTAATATTTGCTTTCTGGATAGCAGAGATGAAATGCAAGTTATTACACAATCAAAGTGCTTGCAGTTGTTATTTGGGAATTCAGCAATACAGTTCTGACCCAGGAGAGAAACCACAACGCAAAGTGTCAAGTTAGGCAATGTGTGAGTTAGTGCCCAGAGAAGATTTGCTTAATTTGAAAATAGTCACCAGTCAGGGCAGAAAAAGAGCTCCTTGTTTAGAAGCATAGGCTATTTCAGATATAGACCAACAAGATTTTTCTCTTGTCAAGCTTTTTCCTTCTTTGAAATTCCAAGTGGAATGATCGATATCAATCCTGTTAGAATAAGACTTCGTTCCTCTTTTAATAAGTGTGTACACTAATTTTGTAAAAAAAAAACACCCCACCTTATCATTATTGCTGGAACATTGTTAAAAAATACATACATGTATCACTCATCATTGGAGTCAATACAATTGTAATAAAAATTTAAATATTTTGCAAAATAATGAAGATATCTGCAGTGGGAATGGCATCCATGTATAAGAGGTGCCCTTGTGCAGGGCACACCCTGAGCACCTGTACGTGGAGCCCAGGTTTTGGAGCATTGGTAGTCCCTCAGGCTCCCCCCTTGTAGGTGCACACACACATTCCAACAAAATCTGCCCCTCCTGTGAGGTGGGTGAAACATACATAAATAACTAATCTGTGTCTGGAGCCCAGGGCTAAGCTGACACTTACACAGCAGGACTTATATTGGTATTCTAATGTGGGATATTTTATTCTCCTTAGAAAACAGCTAACCTTCTCAGGGCGCCTGGGTGGCTCAGTCGGTTAAGCGTCTGCCTTCGGCTCAGGTCATGATCCCGGGGTCCTGGGATCGAGCCCCTCATCGGGCTCCTTGCTCTGTGGGAAGCCTGCTTCTCCCTCTCCCTCTGCTGTTCCCCCTGCTTGTGTTCCCTCTCTCTCTCTCTCTGTCAAGTAAATAAATAAAATCTTAAAAAAAAAAAAAAGAAAACAGCTAACCTTCTCTTTGAACACTGAAATGCATATATTGTTTCAAAGGAGTGTCTGAACTTTTCTCTCGTATGCTACGAATAGTGCGACTTGTAAGGAATGTCCCATCCGTGTCCCTTGTCCCTCTAATTGCTGCTGGTCCCATAGGCCCAGCAATTGTAACATGTTGCACGATTGGATCTTCGTCCTCCAGAGCAGTTCCCACACCTGCTCCCCACCATTTGCTCACCGCCTTCAGTTGTTTTGTATTGTAGGGAAATACACATAACGTGACATTCACCATTTTCACCATTTTTAAGTAAGCAGCTCAGTAGCATTAAATACATTCACAGTGAAAAAATAAATAAATAAATAAATAAATACATTCACAGTGTTGTGTGACCCTCACCACCATTTATGTCCAGAACTTTTTGCATCTTGTAGAACTGGAAATCTATATCCATGAAACAATTACTCCCCATTTCCCCCTGCACTACTCTCCGTCTCCCTGAATCTGACTATTCTAAGGATCTCACATAAGTGGAGTCCTATGGTATTTGTCTTTTTGTGACTGGCTTAGCCGCAAATCCTCCAGGTCCATCCATGTTGTTGCCTGTGTCGGGATTTCCTTTCTTTCTAAGGGCTGAATACTACTCCATTGTACATATATACCACATGGTGTTTATCCATTCATCTGTTGATGGGCGTGGGGGATGGGGTGTGCGTGGGCGGGGGGGGGGGTTGGCTGTTGTGAATAATGCCGCTCTGAGCACAGATGTTCAAATATCTGTTGGTGTCCCTGTTTTCAGTTCCTTGGGGTGTACACCCAAAAGTGGAATTGGCTGGATTATCTGGTAAACTGAGCTGCAATTTTTTGAGGAACTGCCCTGCTGTTCCCTCAGGGGCCGCAGCCTCTTGCATTCCCACCCCCAGTGCACCCGGGTTCCAACTTCTCCACACTGATCAATTATTTTTAATCAGCTCTCCCTTTCTCCTCTTAGCCATATCCCCTTTCTGATCGTTTCTTACCTTTCAATACTCACATTGCTTTTGCATAAACCAGACACGACGGGATAGACAGTCTTCCTTACTTCGAAACAAGCACAATGGCAGTGACCAGAGGTCACCTGGAATGAGATGGAATGACTGCTTGACCTCCAACGCCATCTGTTGGAGGTGGACTGAGTAACAAGCCTTGGCTCCAACATAAAAAGCCTCAGGAGCCAATTCAGCCTACATAACCTCTGGGCTGGGCTGGTTTTGCCAATGTGTTCCTGTCTCAGAGGCTTTGGGAAGGTCCTTGGAGGGGGTCTAGATGACTGGAGGCTTCAGATGGAGGACTGAAGAGAGTTCCACGTGCCTGATGCCCAGAGAAGTAGGGTCAGGGTAAGGTGGAGGGTGGTGGACAAAGGCAGAGAGATGTTTATTTAGGGCTTCCAAAGAAATAGGGATGCAAGATATTTACTAGAGATCAATGCTTGTGAAAGGAAAACAGGAGAACGGGATTGGGCAGAGGAAGAAGTTGAACTATGATATAGCTCCAACAACCAGCAATCCAGTACTGAGCTCTGGAGCAAATTGTGCCCATGAGTCAAACTAGCTTTCAATGCTTAAAAGAAAAGGAATATTCAGATATTTGTACACCATGTTCAGAGTGACATTATTCCCAACAGCCAGGGTGGAAACCCCCATGTCCATCAACAGATGCATGCTTGGGTCCACCAAATGTGGCACATCTACGCAATGGAATCTTATTCAGCCTTAAAAGGGAAGGAAAGTCTGGGGTGGTGCCTGGGTGGCTCAGTCGGTTAAGCGACTGACTCTTGGTTTTGGCTCAGGTCATGATCCCAGGGTTGTGAGATCGAGCCCCCATGTTGAGCCCCACACTCAGTGCAGGGTCTGCTTGTCCTCCCTCCCTCCTTGTGCATGTGCACGCTCTCTCTCTCTCTAAAATAAATAAAATTTTTTTAAAAAGGAAGGAAAATTTGACACATGCGACAACATGGATGAACCTGGAGGACTTTATGCAGAGTAAAATAAGCCAGTCATGAAAGGACAAACACTATGTGATCCCACTTAGGTGAGGTACCTAGACTGGTCAAAAAGATGGAAAGTAGATGGGCGCCTGGGTGGCTCAGTCGGTTAAGCATCTACCTTAGGTTTGGGTCATGATCTCAGGGTCCTGGAATCGAGTCCCATATCAGGCTCTTTGCTCACTCTCCCTTTGTGCTCTCTCTCTCTCTCAAATAAATAAATAAAATCTTAAGCAAAAAAAGAAAAAAAAGAAAGTAGAACGGTGGTTGGGCAGGGCTGGGGTGGGTAGTATTCAGCATGTCTATACTTAAGGCTACTCAACCGTACACTTCAAAATGGTTAAGATGGTAAGTTTTAAGTTATGTGTACTATACCATGATTTAAAAAAACAACAAAAGAAGTGAAGAAATGTATGATGCAGAACGACAGGATGTCTAGAGTACACTAGACCCAGGTATGGTCTGGGCAGGGCCCTGGCTCAGTTTCTCTGGATCCTAGTTCTGTTTCATGTGTCTGCCTTGTCCTCACAGGGGCTTCCCTCTTCAGCAGCTGGGACAACGTGCTCACTTGTTCACATCCAGCGGGAGAGAGGCACCTCCCCCAGCCATGGAACAAAGTCTTTTCTGTCAATAGGATGGGACCATGTGCCCAGCTCATGATCAATACCAGACCCAGGTCAAGGCCATGCACTGCTGGGCTGAGATTCTGAACCGATTCCTGCTGAGGGACTTGGAATTACCATATTGGAGTGGTCTCAGCAAGGGTGAGGGGTTCCATCAGGGGTGGGGGGTGAGAACCAGTGGTGTCTGCTATAACCTCGTCACAATCCTAACAGCAACACCCTCTCATCCGTTCCTTTCCCCTTACACCAGCCTTCCGCTTATTATGTATGTGAAATCCTTGTGAGTAATGGAATTCATACTTGACCCACAGCAGGTGCCCAATGTAGACTCCTTGCTTATTTGACTCAAGTTTCATGTCCTTGATGGGATAAAATTTAGGAGAATTGCCCAGTTTGGTGGTTGATGTGTTTTCTTTTCTTAAGATTTTATTTATTTGAGAGAGAGAGAATGAGAGACAGAGAGCATGAGAGGGAGGAGGGTCAGAGGGAGAAGCAGACTCCCCGCCGAGCAGGGAGCCCGATGCGGGACTCGATCCCGGGACTCCAGGATCATGACCTGAGCCGAAGGCAGTCGCTTAACCAACTGAGCCACCCAGGCGCCCCGATGTGTTTTCAATAGATACATCTCTACTTTAGAAAAATGAAGTTTTGGTCTCTGAAAAACTTTGTTTAATAAAGCAGCACAGTCAACATTGCCCAAGCACAAGCCTAAATGTAGAGTTTCATGGCCGGGCCTGTTCTCTGTGGGACCAGGTCGGTCAAATGGTCGGTCAAATGGCAGAGCAGGACAGGGGCTGCCGGTGGCGGGGTGAAGCGATCGCGGGAGGGTCTGCAGAGTGGAGCTTTATTAAAGTCCAGCCACGCTAAAGGCCGCAGTGGTTCTGACGAGACAGTGCTTGTGGCTTGCGCCCAGCTGCTGTCTTCCCTCATCGCTCCAGGGTCCTTAGGGAGCCTCCAAGTTTTATCTGACCCATAGCAAGTGTTCTTACCGGAAGTGTTGGTCTGCTCCTTCCTTCCACTCTTAAGATCCTGGATGAAGGGAATTTTAGAACTCAGGAGGCCTTAGGGAATGTTGCCTCCAAGGTTAACAAAGTAGGGGCCATTTCATCTGGAAGAGAATTCTCTCAATAAATCTCCATTTCCAATGTTAATGGCTCTAGAATGGGGGCGGCATTTGGTCAAGGTGGTCTTAGGCCAGGCCTCCCAGGGGTGGTGGGGAGACTGCAGGGGTCACTGTAGGGGATTCAGAGCTATTGTTCCTTGATATAGAGCAGAGGAGACCCTGGTCTTTGTCCTCATCTCTGGAGTTCTTCCTTGTCTCCTTGTGTCTCTTTCTTCCATCTCTCCTTTCTCTGTAATTCTGTCCTTATTGGCCCAGAAGTGGGATGAAAGTATCCTTTAAAGTGTTCATTGTATTGTTTAATTAATACAGTTCTATGTTTCTGATTGTTTATTCTTTTTAAGTGCATGAGCTGAAGGTATTACATTCATCTCTAAGCAGAGAGATGGGCTCATCACTGGAGAGAAGATTAGAAGGGAGACAGGTGACCAGGTATTTTTTATTTTTTTAAGATTGGCTCCATGTCCAGTGTGGGGACCCAGCATGGGGCTTGAACTCACAACTATGAGATCAAGACGTGAGCTAAGATCAAGTGTTGGATGCTTAACCACCTGAGCCACCCAGGCTGCCCAAGCAGGTTTAAGCATTCTAACAACTTAATATGCTAACTCCCTGGGAGGTGGGCGTAAACAACTGCCGTCTGTGTAATAGAAGTTCAGGAATATACCAAAACTGCACTTTGCATTGGGAAATGTAATTTGCTGAGAGTACTGTCTCTTGGTTACAGCAACAGCCCCGTGCATGTGATTTGTACTCTCACAAAAGCACCTTCTCCCTAACAAGTGAATCACAGTGGTGCAATTAACAGACTATTGTGATGGTGGACAATCAAGCAACTGCTTAGAACCTTATTTTTCTCATATGTAAAAGGAGGAATGTGTCTAGAGACCCCTAAAATGCATCTCTAAAGTTCTGTCATTCTGATATGATTTTTAAACTTTTCTACAGCTTTATTGACATATACACCATAAAATCCATCCTTTTAAAGTGAACAAGTCAGTGGTTTTCAGTATATTCACAGAGTTGTGCAACCGTCACCACTATCAAATTTTATTTTATTTTTTATTTATTTATTTGACAGAGAGAGACACAGTGAGAGAGGGAACACAAGCAGGGGGAGGGGGAGGGGGAGAGGGAGAAGCAGGCTTCCCGCCGAGCAGGGAGCCCGATGCGGGGCTCGATCCTAGAACCCTGGGATCATGACCTGATCCGAAGGCAGGCGCTTGACGACTGAGCCACCCAGGTGCCCCTTATTTTATTTTTTTCCAGCACAGTTCTATTTAATGGAGGTGGGCCTCAGGATGTTCCACTATGATTGATTAGTCCAGGGACCTGTCAACATTAGGTAGAGAAGAAGCCACCATCATTCTTTCTCGAATAGCCTCCATTCGTGGCTACAGTGTGAGGGGACACTATGGATCCTTCGATGCTATGGATAGACTCCTTCTTCGGGTTGATCCAGTGTCTGATGTTAGCTCGGGAAATGATGGAAGGTGGCGGAGGAAGGGGTAAAAGTTCTCCAGGGAACTGGATCTTGATGATTCCATGGGTATCCTGGGTGGTCTCCTGGTGTAAGAGTATCTCACTTTTGTTCTTGAATGTCCCTGTGTGGTGGTTGTACAAGGCTGCTAAGCAGAAATCCAGGTCATCCTTTGGTGTCTCAGGATCAAAAAAATGAACATCCCGCCTCGTGGAGGTGATTGTGGGAGTTGAGCTGAGCCGACTCCAGGGTTCCTGTTGCTGAGCAAGGTGAGCTGGGGTCTTATATGGCAGTTTCTTGGAAGCCCGGCGTTTTCCCAGGAAGGTATCGTCATTATCCAACGTGGGGTGCTGGAAGGTGTCTTGGGTGAAGGGCACGGCGAAAATGCAGAGTGAGCTGCTGGTGTGAGTGCCACCACTGCCCAATTTTAGAACAGTTTCATCACCCTGAAAAGAAACCCCATATCCGTGAGCAGTCACTCCCAACCTCCTACCTCCACGCCTGGCAACCACTAATCTATTGTCTGTCTAGGTTTGCCTGTTCTGGGGACGCCTGGGTGGCTCAGTCAGTTAAGCATCTGCCTTCAGCTCAAGTCATGATCCCAGGGTCCTGGGATTAGGTCCTGGGATTGAGTCCCACGTAGGCTCCTTGCTTAGTGGGGAACCTGCTTCTCCCTCTGCCTGCCACACCCCCTGCTTGTGCTCTCTCTCTCTCTCTCTCTCTGACAAATAAATAAAATCTTTAAAAATTTTTTTTTTAGATTTCCCTGTTCTGAACATTTGGATACGTGGAATCATACAACATGTGGCCTTTCGTGTCTGACTTCTTTCACTTAGCATCGTGTTTTCAAGGTTCTGCCATGTTGTAGCAGGTGACAGGAATCCATTCCTGTTTGTGGCAGGATAACATTTTACTGTATGGATATACTACATTTTGTTTATGCATTCATCAGTGGATGGACATGTGAGTTTGAATATTATGACTAACACTGCCATGAATATCTACATGCAAGTTTCCAATATGACTTTAAGTGGTTCTCTGTTCCAGCAGATCTTGATAGACTTTGTACCCCTGTGGGTCATGGGATTGCAGGAAAGAAAAGATTCTCCATGCCTGCCTTTCAAAAGAAGAGAAGGAAAGCCCACTGAGAGGCATAGACTGGAGTGCTGGTACCTATTTGTTGAGTGACAGAGCAAAGGATCCAATGATGGTAAATGGCCAGACTGCCCTTCCTAGGCGTTGATGGTAGATCCAAATGGATTAGATACAAGACGGGTAAGTCATTAAATAGTAAGTCCTAGGAGCACATTGGATTAAAAAAAGAAAGAGAAAAATGAGGTAAGTGTTCAGAAAACCTCTCTGCCACATACATAACTTATGGGAGACCCAGAGCCACATGGTACAACTCTAGGAGACTCTCAGGATGGCCATACTATAGACTCTGAATGAATGATGCTCTCTGGAGTTGTGCAGTGCACAGCCTGCCCGGCCAAACACAGTGGTGGTGGGCAAAGCCTCTTTGGGTAGGGATGAAGGTTGACATTCTCAACCAGCTTGCCCTGTTTGCCAGGGCCAGCGTGTCCATGTCTGCTCCATGGGAGCCTAAAAAGAATAGGGTCAATACCGAGGAGTACATTTTCTATTTTAATTAAAACATGACTTCCCGGGGCACCTGAATGGCTCCGTTGGTTAAGCATCTGCCTCCCTGCTGAGCAGGGAGCCTGCTTCTCCCTCTGCCTCTGCCTCTCCCTGCCCCTCCACTCGTGCTCTCTCTCTCAAATAAATAAATAAAATCTTAAAAAAAAAAGAAATGGCATCTTGCCGTTCCCCACTGTCAAATTTTCAACCATGATGATGTTTTATAAACATGCATATATATTCTAATAAGAATATAGAATTTAATAATCGATTATATATAACATTTAATAGAATATAGAATATATATGATGTAACATGGACTATTACATTCTATATTATTCTCCATATTATATTTATCTATAAATATATAAACATTCAAACATATATTTATAAATAAACATATAATATGCACATATGAGATGTTATATGTAACATAATACATATTACATGTTATATATAAAATATAATATTTAGAATTAATATATTCTAATAAGAAGTGAGATGTAATTAATGAATCATACACATAAGCCCACCCTAGTGCTGCAAGGATGAAATCATCACTTACTTCAAAAATACATTATAAGAAAAAATACATTGCATATTTCTGTCCAATAGGAGGAAATCACTAATTACCGTAGGCAATTAATCTTTCTATGAGTTCGTTTTAAAAATTCAAATATTGTAATTAAAACATTGCTCAGGGATCCAATTTAAACTTAATGATACTTGCTAGCAGGCACTGATGTTTTAACAGGGACGATAATTATGCTGTCGATGAGTGATGTGGTGATTAGCTGCCCCACGTGTCACCGCCGACAGCCTTAAACAAACAAACAGGCCTTCTCCACCACTCACAGCCTCTTCACCGCGGGTCACAGAAACTGTCTCCTGCTGCCTCGTGACACCCACGTGCCCAGTTCTTGCTTCATGAGAATATTTATTCAAAGTACAGTGCAGACTCACTGTATCGAGAGCAAGCGATGCACAAGGAAGGGAAAAAGCGCTCTGGAAAAGGTGTCTGTGGCAGCTCAGGAAGTGTGTGTGTGCTCATGTGCACTGATGTGGGTGTTGTTCTGATCAAGGGAAGGCAGGCCACCAGAGGAATGCAAAGATTAAAATGTTCATAGCATGGAGACACTGGCCCGCTCAACTTTCCACCAAAGAGGACAGTATGGGAAGGGAGAGCAAAAGGAGTACTTTTCCAGGGGAGAAAACTGGCAAATCCTCAACCAAGTGATCAAGGTTAAGTCCACAGTGATGAGTCATATTGCTAGTAGGTAACCTTGATACAATACGACCGGAATGGTACTAATGGTACTAATCGCGAGAAAAACATCAGAGGAATCAAAACAAAGGGACATTCTACAAGATACCTGATCAGCAATCCTCAAAGCTGTCAAAGTCATCAAAAACATGAAAACCCAGAGAAACTGTAATGGCCAAGAGAAGCCTAAGGAGATTTGACTTCTAAATGTAATGTGGTATCCTGGGTGGGATCCTGGGACAGAAAAAGGATGTTAGGGGAAAACAGAAAATCTGAATAAAGTATGGACCTTAATTAATAATAAAGTACCAACAATTGGTTTACTAATTGTGACCAATGTACCCTACTAACGTAAGATGCTAATAATAGAGGAAACTGGGTGCAGGGTATATGGAAACTCTTTGTATTATCTTCTCAATAATTCTGTAAATCTAAAATCAAAAGTTCATCTTTTTATTTAAAACAAACAAACAGGCCCCCTCAAAGTTGACCAATATTTAGGTATTCCCTTGTAAAGTGATTTATCCCTTGCAATTGAGAAACCAAGGAACTCAGAGTTTCAACCCAAGGCAAAAAATATAAAGCCCACTTTCTGTGGGGTCCTGACTGGGAAACAGGCCTCCCTAATAAAGCCAACTATTCACCATGCTGGTGACATTAACATCTTCCATCTTTCATCTTGAATTCTTGAACTATGGATATCAGAGGTACATAGGGCTAACAGTGAGGTATCTTCTAAACTCTCAGAAGGA
>NC_138380.1:6324631-6337427 GCF_054177405.1 Leptonychotes weddellii
TCTTTTTCTTTCTTTCTTTTTTTTTTTTAAAGATTTTTATTTGTTTATTCGACAGAGAGAGACACAGCGAGAGAGGGAACACAAGCAGGGGGAGTGGGAGAGGGAGAAGCAGGCTTCCCGCCGAGCAGGGAGCCCGATGCGGGGCTTGATCTCAGGACCCCGGGATCGTGACCTGAGCCGAAGGCAGACGCTTAACCAACTGAGCCACCCAGGCGCCCCACATGGAAATTTTCTTGACTAATTTCTTTAACTAAGACTTCTAGTAGTGTTGAGAAACAGTAGTGAAAATGGGCATCATTGTCTTGTTCCTGATCTGAAGAGTAAAGAGTAAAGAGTAAAGCTTTCATTTTTCACCATTGATCACGATGTTAGTTGTGGATTTTTCATAAATGTCCTTTTATCATGTTAAAGAAGTTCTAGTCCTAGTTTGCTGAGTGTTTTTATCATGAAAGGGTGTTGCATTTTGTCAAATGCTTTTATTTATTTATTTATTTTGCATCTATTGAGATGATTGTGTGGATTGTTCCTCTTTGTTCTATGAATGTAGTTTATTACATTGACTCACTTTCTTGTGTTGAACCACCCTTGCGTTCCTGAGACAAAATGCCTCTTGGCCATGGATGTAATCTTTTTGATAGGCTGTTGGATTTAGTTTGCCATTATTTTATTGAGGATTTTTGGGTCTATATTCATAATTGATATTAGTTGATAGTTTTATTTCCTTGTGGTATCTTTGTTTGGCTTTGGTATCAGGGTAATGCTGACCTCATAGAATGAGTTAGATAGTGTTCCCTCTCATTCTATTTTTTGGAAGAGTTTGAGTAGGATTGATATTAATTCTTCTTTAAAGGTTTGGTAAAATTTACCAATAGGGCACCTGGGTGGCTCAGTCGTTAAGCGTCTGCCTTCCGCTCAGGTCATGATCCCAGGGTCCTGGGATCGAGTCCCACATCTGGCTCCCTACTCAGCGGAAAGCCTGCTTCTCCCTCTCCCACTCCCCCTGCTTGTGTTCCCTCTCTCACTGTCTCTCTCTCTCTGTTGAAAAATAAATAAAGTCTTAAAAAAAAAAAATTTACCAATAAAGCCATCTGGTCCTGGGTTTTCTTTGTTGGGAGTCTTTATTTATTTATTTTAAAGATTTTATTTATTTATTTGAGAGAGAGAGCAAGTGAGCAGGGGGAGAGGCAGAGGGAGAGGAGAGAGAGAATCCCAAGCAGACTCCACGGTGGGCACAGAGCCCAACGAGGGGCCTGACCCTATGACCCTGAGATCACGACCTGAGCTGAAACTCAGACACTTAACTGACTGAGCCACCCAGGCGCCCTTTTCTTGAGAGTCTTTTTAAAGGACTGATTCAATTTCTTAACTTGTTAGAGGTATGTTGCAATTTATTTATTTATTTATTATTTAGATATAATTGAGATAACATTATATTAGTCTCAGGTGTACAACATAATTATTCGATATTTGTATATATTACAAAATGGTCAACACAATAAGTCCAGGAAACATCCGTCATTATATATAGTTATAAAAAAGTTTTTTCTTGTGATGAGAACTTTCAAGATTCAATCCTCTAATTAGTTTCAAATATGCAGTACAGTATTATTATTTTTTTAAAGATTTTATTTATTTATTTGACAGAGAGAGATACAGCGAGAGAGGGAACACAAGCAGGGGGAGTGGGAGAGGGAGAAGCAGGCTTCCCGCTGAGCAGGGAGCCCGATGCGGGGCTCGATCTCAGGACCCCGGGATCATGACCTGAACTGAAGGCAGACGCTTAACGACTGAGCCACCCAGGCGCCCATGCAATACAGTATTATTAACTATAGTCATCATTCTGCACATTACATCCTCATGACTTATTCATTTTATAACTGAAAATGGGTAATTTTTGACCATCTTTAGACATTTTTTGCCCCCCTCCCCTGCTGCTCCCTGCCTCCAGCAACTCAATATCCATGAGCTCATGGTTTTTGTTTGTTTTGTTTTGTTGTTTCTTTTTAGATTCCAGATGTAAGTGAAATCATACAGTATTTATCTTTTCTGTCTGACTTATTTCATTTAGTAAAATGCCCTCAAGCTTCATCCATGTTCTTGCAAATGGCAGGATTTTATTTTTATTTTTTTTAAGATTTTATTTATTTATTTGAGAGAGAGAGAGTGAGTAAGAGGCAGAAGGAGCAGGGAGAGGGACAGAGGGAGAGGGAGAAGCAGGCTCTCCACTGAGCAGGGAGCCTCATGCGGGACTCGATCCCAGGACCCTGAGACCATGACCTGAGCCGAAGGTAGACACTTAGCCAACTGAGCCGCACAGGCGCCCCAGGACTTCATTTTTTAATGGTTGAAATGGTTGAATTTTAATGGCTGGATAATGTTCCCTTTTATATATACTATACACATAAAGAACATGTTGATATTCATTCATTCATCCACTGATGAATGGGCATGCATCCTTTGATGAACATTCATCCATTGATGGACACTTAGGTTGCTTTCATATCTTAGCTATTGTAAATCATGCTGCAATGAACATGGGGGTACAGATGTTCCATTTTCTTCAGGTAAGTACCTGGAAGTGGGATTGCTGGATCATACAGTAGTTCTACTTTTAATTTTTTGAGGACCCTTTATACTGTTTTCCACAGTGGCTGCACCAGTTTGCATTCTCACCGACATCCCTTTTCTCCACATTCTCACCAACACTTGTTGTCTTTTGTCTTTTTGTTACGAGCTGATCTGACAGGTGTGAGCTGATACCTCACTGTGGTTTCGATTTGCATTTCCCTGATGATGAGTGATGTTGAGCATTTTTTCATGTGTCTGTTGGCCATCTGGATGTCTTCTTTAGTCTGTTGTGATTTTTAATTTCTTCTTGAGTCAGTTTAGGTAATTTGTATGTTTCTCAAAATCTGTCCATTTCATCTAGGTTATCTAATTTGTTGGTATACAGTTGCTGATAGTATTCTCTGATAATCTTTTTTATTTCTGGCAGGTCAGTAATAATACCGCTGTGTCTATGTCTGATTTTTTCTTAGTCTAGCTAAAGGTGTGCCAATTTTATTGATTTTCAAAGCAGTGTGCCAATTTTATTGATTTTCAAAGCACCAGCTTTTTGCCTGTTGTTTCTATTTGCCTTGTTGATTTTCAATTTTATTTCTGCTATAATCTTTATTATTTCCCTCCTTTGTTGGCTTTGGGTTAGTTTGTTCTTCCTTTTCTAGTTCCTTAAGATGTGAAGCCAGGTTATTTCTTTGTTTTAATTTTTTTTATATCTTGTTGATTTTATTTCATTATTTTAAAGATTTTATTTACTTGACAGAGAGACACAGTGAGAGAGGGAACACAAGCAGGGGGGGTGGGAGAGGGAGAAGCAGGCTTCCCACCGAGCAGGGAGCCCAATGTGGGGCTCAATCCCAGGACCCTGGGATCATGACCTGAGCCGAAGGCAGACGCTTAACGACTGAGCCACCCAGGCGCCCCTATATCTTGTTGACTTTAATCATTGCAATCTGTGTACCCCATTGGTATAACATTTGCTTTCTACATGGTTGGCCATTTCTCCACAGACTTCTCTGGAAACTACAGAGTTACAGGTCTCGAGGCCTCTGTATATACAGTGTATTACTTGGATCAGCAGAGTTCTCCTGAGTCACTTCATTCTGCTTCAGCTGAAGCTGTGGTCTCTTATTTTGATTCACTCTCTTCATCAGTAACAAATATTGTTGGTCTTGTTTCTCTCTTGTTCTTTCTTGAACAGGTGATCGAGGTTTCAAAGGATCTTCTGGCTGCACATGTTTGCAGGGACATTTCTACCTGCTTGGCTGTCTTTTGCACCTTTTGTTTGGTCATCACGGTCTCAGCCAATGGTCCCAGGGGTGGCTTAGACAACACAAAGCACCACTCCTGACACTTGAACTGATGAATTCCATTAGACCATTGTACTCTGATCCCAGGATGAAGCAAAGGTATAGCAATGAAAGACATGTAATCAGCTCTCACTTCCAGTCCAGCATTCACCAACTTGATCACTGTCATCATGGCCATCATTTTCTTCTTACTGCACTCTCCGTCCTATGGAACCAGATCAGTGGTTGATTATAAAAGGATGTAACTCAGGAACAGCCAGGTGGAGGAGTGAGGTAGGGTGAGTTCTGGAGAAAGGGCACGCAGCTTCCCTGCCCTCTCCAGGCGGCCATTCTCCCCAAATCTCTTTTTGTTTTAATTTATTTTTTAAAGTATGCTCTAGGCCCACTGTGGGGACCAGCTCAAAACCCCAAGATCAAGAATTGCACGCTCCACCAACTGAGCCAGTCAGGCGCCCCTTGTTTGTTTATTTCAAATGTAAGCATTTAGGGGTGCCTGGCTGGCTCAGTTGGTGAAGCTTGCAACTCTTGATCTCAGAGTTGAGTTCAAGCCCCACATTGGGTGTAGAGCTTACTTATAAAATAAATGTGAGCATTTATATCCATATATTACTCCTGATCCCTGCTTTCACTGCATTACGTACATTTTGGTATGCTGTGTTTTCATTTCCATTTGTTTCTAAGTATTTTCTAGCTTCCCTAGTGATTTCTTCTTTAACCTGCTGGTTGTTTAAGAGTTGTTTAATTTCAATTATTTGTGAATTTTTGTTTTTCTCCCATTAATGATTTCTAGTTTCATTTTATTGTGGTCAGAGAAGATACATTATATGATTCAACCATTTAAAGAGAATTGTTTTATGACCTGAAAACATAACATTAGAAGGTCTATCCTGGCAAATGCTCCATGTACGCATGAGTAGAATGTGTATTCTGCTGTAGTTGGGTGGAGTGCTTTGTGTGTCTGTTAGGCCCCATGGGTCCATGGTGTTGTTCAAATCCTCTATTCCCATATTGATCTTCTGTCTAGATGCTTTATCTACTATTGAAAGTAGGATATCAAAGTCTCCAACTATTATTGTATAACTATCAATTTTTCCCTTTGGTTATCAGTGTTGCCTCATATATTTTGGGCCTCTGGTTTGGTGTGTATATCTTTCTGTTATACCTTCTTGGTAAATTGGTCCTTTTATCATTACATAAAGTCTTTGTCTCTTGTAACAATTTTTTAGTTAAAATCTATTTTGTCTGATATTAACCTAGCCTCCCCAGCTCCTTTGGTTATTCTTTGCGTGGAATAACTTTTCTATCCTTTTACTTTCTACCTATTTGTGTCTTTGCTTTTTTTTTAAGATTTTACTTTTTAAGTAATCTCTATACACAACAATGGGCTCGAACTCACGACCCTGAGATCAAGGGTCATGTGCTCTACTGGCTGAGCCAGCTAGGCGCCCCTGTGTCTTTGGATCTACAGTGAGTGTCTTGTAAGCAGCATACAGTTGGAATGGGGAGCAATTACTTACTGGGTCCAGGGTGTTCTTCTGGGATGTTGACCCCCCTCTAGTGAACTTTTCATTTCAGCTGTTGTACTTTCCAGCTCCAGAATTTCTATTTGGTTCTTTATAAAAATAATTCCTATTTCTCTATGAAGATTCCCTACTAATTCATACTTCAGTCTCATGATTTCCTTGAGTTCTTTGTCCATGGCTCCTTTTGGCTCTTGGAGCATATTTAACACAGGTCATTTAAAGTCTTTGTCTTATAAGTCTAACGTCTGGGCTTCATCAGGGATAGTTTCTGACCGTTTCTTTCTTTCCTGTGAATAAGCCATCCTGTTTCTTTGTATGCTTCCTAATGTTTGGTTGAAAACTGGACAGTTTGAATACTGTAATGTGATAACTCTGGAAATCACATTTTTCTCCCTCCCTGGGGATTGATGTTGGTGCTTTTTTTTTTTTAAGATTATATTTATTTATTTGAGAGACAGAGAGAGCACGATTGGGGGGGGGGTTGGTGGGGAAGAAGGAGAGAGAGAAGCAGACTCCCTGCTGAGCAGGGAGCCCAACGTGGGGCTTAATCCTAGGACCCCGAGATCATGACCTGAGCTGAAGGCAGATGGTTAACTGACAGAGCCACCCAGGTACCCCTGATGTTGGTGCTTTTTAAGGTTGATAGTCATTTGTTTGTGTGGTGGCTTTTCCAAATGGCTTTGGCTAAGACTCTATTCCTTGTTATGTGTGGTCACTGACTTCTCTGTTCCATCATCTCCACAGTCAGCCTGTGATCTGAACACCTGAATCCAGTAAGAAAAGAAAGGGGTACCTGGGTGGCTCAGTTGGTTGAATGTCTGACTCTTGGTGTCCACTCAGGTCATGATCTCATGAGTCATGGGATTGAGCCCTGTGATTGGCTCTGCACTCAATAGGGAGTCTACTTGAAGATTCTCTCCCTCTCTCCCTCTGCCCCTGCCCCTACTCATGCACTCATGCTCTCTCTCTCTCTCTCTCTCAAATAAACAAATAAATCTTAAAAAGAAAGAAAGAAAGAAAAAAAGGCTGTTTTATCTCTTTAAATTCTTTTGACAGAAGCTGCTTCAGCCTGAGCAATTGAAACATGGCCAGATCTATGCAGGTCTCTAAGTGATCCACCAGGCAGATCAAAACACACAACCCTGATTTTGGGGGGACAAAGTCCTTATGCCCACCCTATACCATCATACCACACCAGGAAGTGTGCCACCTTCTCTGAGGCTGCCTGCTGTGGCAGGGGGGTGCGGGGGCTGGTGGCTGCTCCACAAACACAATCAAATGTTCTTCCAGCTGCTGTCTCAGGACCTGTTTTACAAGCCACAGTGGTGACCATGATGATCAAGCCGCTGGGGGTGTCCTCTGGCCCCTGGGGCTGATAAGGGTACTACATGAGGCACAACGCTCAGAAACGCACCCAGACTTTCTTCAGAAGTATCCATCACCAGCAGCAGGGAGATACTGCCGCCAAGAAGGTCGGCTGCCACCAAAGAATCCAAATTTCTGTGGCCGATTTTAACCCTTTCCCCGTGCAACCTCTGTTGTTAACTCCTTGGTGCATTAGGAAGCTCACACTTCCATTCTGCAGAGATGAAAGTGAAGAAGGAAAAAGAACTGATTCTGAAACCACGCTGATGAGAGCTTCACTGAGAAGCTTACTGGAGCCTCCAGGGACTGGCAGTGCTGAAACTAACACACACACACTTTCTACTTGTGAGCGGTTTTATTCTGGAGATAAAGCGCAGGGAGGCTTGTACATAAACATGAGAGCTGGGAGACGCAGGGCTGCCAAATTAACCCTTCTATGGAAAGGTGCAGCTTTCAACAAAAACAGGGACCTGCTGGATTTCTGCAAATGACTGCTGATGGAGGCCCTAGGCTGATAGGAAACAGCATCAGGGCCTGCCTTCCACTTTCAGAAGTTGGGAAGAAGTAGGACGCCTGGGTGGCTCAGTCAATCATCTGCCTTTGGCTCAAGTCATGATCCAAGGGTCCTGGGATTAAGTCCTGCATCAGGATCCTTGCTTAATGGGGAGCCTGCTTCTCCCCCTGCTTGTGCTCTCTCTCTCTGACAAATAAATAAAATCTTAAAAAAAAAAAAAAAAAAAGAAGTTGGTAAGAAATGAAGGTGCTTCTGAGCTGCTTCTGAGTGGAGTGGGGTCAGGAGGGCCTTATCAGCATACATCCGACCACCATGGCCCCAAGCCAGCGGAGAGCCCAAGCATGACCAGCGTGATCTAAGAGAGCCATCTTCAGCCATGTCCGTCTCCATTCTGTCCTTCTTGCCTCCCCATCCCCTTAATCCCATCATTTGCCAATTCCCTTCACCACCTGCGGCAGCTCCCACAGGGGCCCACTGTCTTAGCCCATTCATTAGGAATAAACTATTAGACCAAGGCATTGAAAATTTTGCATATTACACTCAGTGAATTTTATGAAATATTTATTCACTCAATTGTTCATTCATTCCAGAAATGCTTATTGAGTACTTGGGAAGTGGGAGTTTGGGTGCTAGGTGCAAGGAACGCCTGGGGAAAAGAAGTTGGGAAACACTCACTCACCAGCTGGGGAGCCAGAAAAGTGGATGGAGAATGAGAAACTGAGGCCATAGGTGGCAGGAGAAAGACCCCACCGGGGACTCTGCCTGGAGGGAGGGAAGGGTGTTTTTTGCCAAAGGCAGTGGCTAGGGCTTCAGAGATGGAGTGGAGGATCAGAGAAGTGGGCCCCAGGGAGCAATGAGTCTCTCCAAGGGATCAGTTTCCATTCTGGCCCCTGGAGAGCAAGACATATGATATCCGGACCAATCCAATTATTAGTCCTCAAGGGACCATGCAGAGGAGACACAGTGAGGCTGCTACAATCTCACAATTCAGGCAACTGAGGAAACACTATTCAGATACAAAAGGCAAAACACTATTAAGTTATAAAAGTGGGGAGCAATGGGAAGGCTGCCTCAATTATCCAGATATTTGCTTTAGTTCTTCATTTCCTGTGACCAGTGGAAATGATGATGAGGTTTGGACTAGAGATCATCTAACATGGTATATCCAGGGATTGGGATTATTTGTATTTCAGTCACTCAGCCACCAACCATTGCTCTTTTTCCCCACTGCAGAAAAAAGAAAAAGAAAAAGATCTATATATAATTTCCTCCATAATCAAGAAGTTTTGGGAATGACATTACCCTTGTTACCTTCTCCACTTTGCTCCAATGGCCAGCCTTATTCTCTAGGAAGGAAAGATTATGCTGGTTTTATTATTACTTTTTATCATCATTACTATTTTAAACTAAAGGAAATAAAATAGAACAGGGTAGAGGAAAAACTTGTGGATGTCTCCCTCTTTGCCCTGCACCTTAGCTCTCATCCCTAAACTCCTCTAAACAAAGTGGGTCAGCCTGAGCTACTGAGAGATGCTCACAGAGACAGATAATTGACAAGTATTTGCAGCTTAAATAATAGGTCACCAGGACAGCAAGGAGAGCCTTGATCCTCAAAAGAGACAACCAGGGGAGATTGTCCCTGGTCCCCTGAAAACCGCTCCTCCCTCCCAAGCAAACAGGCACCAGGGACAGCCCTCCCTACCCCCCCACCCCCATCCCAATGGCAGCCACCTGAGACCCCTCCACTCCATCCCAGAAGGCTACGACAGGGCAGGTGCGCCTCCATCCCCGAAGCCATAGGAAACTGTCTGGCATTTAGGCTAAGCACAAATGGAAAAATCAAACCTACAAAAGACCATTTCTGGTAAGAAAAAGAGAGAGAGAGAGGGAGATTACATACCGTCATAATTAAATTTAGAAAAAGAATGGTATTGTTCCTGATTGTTCCAACTGCATTCGTTTAAGAATGTTTCCCCCTAAAGTGAATAGTTTGCAGAGTTCTCTTTGTAACTGGATACCAAATCAAATGGTAAAAAGCCAGTCAAATTTAGCAGTGGGGGGTTGTATACCAACTTTAGTGACACTAATGTTAATAAGTTCTGATAACCCACTACCATCGGACCAGCCGAGGAAAGTGCTTTCACTTTCGTTATATAAATCTCTTAAGGAGCTACTCCAAATCACTTAGGATGACATGTTTTAATAATTTTTAAAAAGGTTTAATGTCACACGAACCATACGGTTTGTTGTGACAAGAAACAGTCTATTTCCTGGTTATTTTCCTTGAATTTTGGACAGTTTAACACAAACTGATATTCAAAATGAATGTAGTTGCATGATGGGAAATAGAAAGAAATGACCAGGTGGAGGTCTCTTGTCCTTCACAAATATCTTAGGACACTCAGAGCTCACAGAAAAAAAAAATAATGAACATACTTGTGCCAAATGTCTAGCAATAAAGAAAAAAAATTTAACGTCGGCAAAATAAGCTTTGATTTTTTTTTTTTTAAATCGTCCTCCTGTCTATGATCTGCAAAATGCCTTTCTGATGCTCGGCAGCAGCAGATGGCAGTAAATACACAGAAGATTCACTTTCTGTCCACTTCATGTGCAGAGCTTTGGCTAGAGAACTTCGTAGCCAAGAGCACGTTTAGGGTTCACACTTTTTGTTTTCTGGACTTCTTCTTTTCCTAATAATAATCCCTAATAGTCACAGTTGGTGGAATACTTATGCCAAGTTTAATATGACTGTATCCTTCCGTTTCCAGAAAGACTGCTGTTGCGATGCAGAGGTAGTCATAAATGCTGAAAATAGCCTTTTACCAATGGTTGTGTTGGTGGAATCCCCCTCAGTGATTAGGTGTGAGCACCCTGGCCATATTCCAGGTAAGAAATCTCACATTAGTTGGGGAAAAAAAGGATCAAGAAATCTTAGTTATTATCTGTGCCTGACAAATCTTATGTTCCTGTTTTATAAATATTTTAAAATACTAAATGTTAAATTGAATTGGAGGTTTCAAGGACAGAAGAAAATGTGTGTTCAAGAGTATGATTAACTTGAATGCTTAAAGAAATGTCACTTTTGAGGGAATGATGTTTGCCAATCTCATATGCATTGAGCTTAGCCAGTAACAGGAAGTTTCTTAAGTACCCGGCATGAGAATTCCGATAATTCCCTGGCAATGGCGGCTTAGAGAAGGGAAAGGCTGAGACTTCTGGAGAGTATAGAGAGAAGATAGTCTTCATCCTTATAATCCATGAAGTGATTAGGATCGATTGCCAAAGCAGGCTAGCTGGGGTTTCCTGGAAGCCTGACCAGTCCAAAACTATTTTCTCCTTTCCTACATTTGAGAGGTTCCATTCATTAGCATGGAAGGCCATTCTGGTCTCAGACATCTCTTATCAAAATTTAAGTCATCTTGGGGGTGGGAGGATGGGTTGGCCTGGTGGTGGGTATTGAGGAGGGCACGTTCTGCATGGAGCACTGGGTGTTTTGCACAAACAATGAATCATGGAACACTTCATCTAGAACTAATGATGTAATGTATGGGGATTAACATAAGAATAAAAAAAAAAATTTAAGTCATCAGGGGCACCTGGGTGGCTCAGTTGGTTAAGCGACTGCCTTCAGCTCAGGTCATGATCCCAGGGTCCTGGGATCGAGTTCCGCATCGGGCTCCCTGCTCTGCAGGGAGCCTGCTTCTCCCTCTCCCACTCCCCCTGCTTGTGTTCCCTCTCTCGCTGTGTCTCTCTTTGTCAAATAAATAAATAAAATCTTTAAAAAAAAAAAAATTTAAGTCATCAAATTCTGCTTAACATGGTAGCCTGAACACAAGCATTTTTCTGAATTCCTTCTCGAATCCCACTATCACTGAGTGAAATACTAAACACAGGGCAAAGAGAAGAGAAAGAAGACATACTTACTTGCATACCTTTCTCCTGCCTGGGATGGGGCTTGGTGCCTAGAGTTGGAAAAACCATGAGGACAGAGGCCCTCACTCAAGATGGAATAAGATAAGGAGAAAAAAAATCTCGGTGCATTGAGGACATCTGGGGCATTGCTCCAGCCCTGGACACCGCCTAGCTCCATACTTCCTGGGACATGAGGACAGTCAGTGTGAGTGGGCTCAAGGCACTGTTATTTGGGTTTCCTGTTACATGCAGCTCAGCACATTCTTAACCTATGGAAAGAGTGTACCTAAAGCATGGGATATGTATCACTGAATCACAAGCGGGGGATGAGAAATCCTAGGTTGCACTGTGCATGGGCTTAAATAACACTGACTCCTATAATGAGAAAGTTATTCCTTTCAATCCTTCTGATTACATCGATAATAGGTCTATAACACCTCTCATTGGCTCAGCTTCTTTTTAGGCAAAGGGAGAGTACCTTTTCCAGCAACAGGATCTCACTAGAATTTAATAACATTATTTTTTTCATAGTATCCATATTTATGTTTCCTTTTATTGATGGTAATTGCTATTGATTTTCTTTTCTTTTTTTAAAGATTTTGTTTATTTATTTGACAGGGAGAGACAGTGAGAGAGGGAACACAAACAGGGGGAGTGGAGAGGGAGAAGCAGACTCCCCGGTGAGCAGGGCTCGATCCCAAGACTCTGGGACCATGACCTGAGCCGAAGGCAGATGCTTAATGACTGAGCCACGCAGGGGCCCCTGATATTGATTTTCTAATTTGAGTAGCGATATCAAGTTTTCTTGAGAAAATAAACATATTTCTAAAAATTATTGGGGAATAAAAGGGACAAATTAGCCATAGATGCAACAACATGGATGACTGTCAAGAACAATAATGAACAAAAGAAGATCCAACAATGTGCATAGTGTACAGTTTCTTTTCTTTTTTTTTTTTTTAAAGATTTTATTTATTTATTTGAGAGAGAGAATGAGAGAGAGAGAGCTTGAGAGGGGTAGGGTCAGAGGGAGAAGCTGACTCCCCGCTGATCAGGGAGCCCGATGCGGGACTCGATCCCGGGACTCCAGGATCTTGACCTGAGCCGAAGGCAGTCGCTTAACCAACTGAGCCACCCAGGCGCCCCCATAGTGTACAGTTTCATTCATATGAAATTCTAGAAAGGGGAAAAATAATCTACGGTAACAGAAGCAGACCTGTGGTTGTCTGGGATGGGGTTGAGGATGGGGACTTTGCAAAGGGCCCTAAAGCAACTGTTTTGTGGTGATGAAAACATTCTACATCTTGGTTGTGATTTCATTTGGTACACATTTGTCAAAACTCATTGAACTGCACAATTAAAATGGGTGCATCTTATTATAAAGATTATTCCTCAATAAGGATAAAAAAATGAAAAGAAGTATCTATGGGGCGCCTGGGTGGCTCAGTTGGTTAAGCGACTGCCTTCGGCTCAGGTCATGATCCTGGAGTCCCGGGATCGAGTCCCGCATCGGGCTCCCTGCTCTGCAGGGAGTCTGCTCCTCCCTCTGACCCTCCCCCCTCTCATGTGCTCTCTGTCTCTCTCATTCTCTCTGTCTCAAATAAATAAATAAA
>NC_138380.1:6337527-6385019 GCF_054177405.1 Leptonychotes weddellii
AACGGGAGTTGAACAGGTGCTGAGCTCAAAGTTCTACAACGGCACCCAGGAGTGCAGCTACTGGGGCGGGAGCAGAGGCTGGGGAGAGCTAGGGGGCAGCGGGGAGGACAGACGACATGATTAGCCTATCTCACAGTTGGGCTTTGGCCTATTTGGAAAAATGGCAATTCTTTAAGAACACGGGCCATTTGGTCATAGGGGTGAATACTTTTCATGTGCTAACCTATTCTTCTCTTCCGAATATGCTGGCAACCCTTCCATGACATTTGCCATCTTGAGATGACATTTAAATGCCCTAATGTCTCTGTGTCCTGTCTTCCAAGGGCTCATCTCTGCGGGCTGTGCCCACACCTGCCCATGACCTCTGCTCTCCAGCCAGACCCAAGAACTGCCTGCCGGTAACCCCCCCCCCCGCCCCCGATAACCAGCCGCCTATTAGCCAGGAAGGGCAACAAGTAAACAGTTATTTAAGGAGAATCTTTTTGTGGACAAAAGCATCGTCAGCCCGCTGTGTCTAAGCTGGTCTCCCCTATGATTTCTCCCTTTAAAAAAATCTCTGTGCTTGGGATGTAAACAGACGCCCCTTCTAAAATGCTGGAGGAGAATGTAACTATGGAAACAACAAGAACAATAGCAAGATGCCCTTTGGACAAAGATCACAAAGGAATATAGGGGAAAAAAAGACAATGGCAATGCTTTAGTGGTAGAATGCCAGGGCATTCTCTTTCTTGCAAAAATTTACTTGTATGCGGCGCCTGGCTGGCTCAGTCAGAGGAGCATGCAACTCTTGATTTCAGGGTCATGAGTTCGAGCCCCACGTTGAGTGTAGAGATTACAAAAACATAAACTTTAAAAAATAAATAAAAATTTACTTGTATGACACATTTTTGGGAGGGTGATAAAAATGTCCTAGAACTGGATTGTGGTGATGGTTGTGTAAGTCTATAAATTTACTAAAAAAATCGCTGAATTTTAGGCACATAAATTATGCCTCAAAAACCTGTAGGTTGTTTATAAACTTTTATTTGTGCTCTTATCTGATTTTAGCAACGAGTAAGACATTAGAAAGTGAAACACAAAAACGAATGGGGATCAGATGCTTTATCATTGTAGTCATTGGTCTGTGGAGGTCCTGCTGGGCACCGGGCCCTGGGTGGTCTGTGCTTGGAAGACGTCAGGAGGGCCAAGGAAACATCGGGAGGTCAGCGGAATGCCTCGCCCATGGACTCTGGAGGGGGCAATACTGCAGGGTCCAGTGGGTTCAACTTTCATCACTCAGATCCTGTATTTTGCTTAGGAGGCTCAGTCAGGTGGGTAATCGCTTAATCACTGAGGGCTATGTCAGTAAGACAGGAAGATGCCCCCCTCTTCACGGTGGGAGGCCAGCCTTAGGGGTCCAGGAAGGGGGTGCCACACATCTGCTGCAGGGAAGGGGGTAAAGCTACATCAGGGAACATGGGCAGGCCTCACGGCCCTCGTGGCATTGACCGAACCAGGGAAACAGGAACTCGTCTTGTGTTCAGACACATGAGTCACGCAGATGACGAAGCTCCAGGTGAACCCATGGAGGTAGCAGTTTTGTTTTTAAGTGATATATCTTGTTGTTTTTTTTTTTCCTTTTAAGTAGGCTCCATGATGTGGGGTCCGTACTCAGGACCCTGAGATCACGACCACAGCTGAAACCAAGAGTCTGACACTTACCTGACTATGCCACCCAGACGCCCCTAAATAAACTTTATTTTTATTTTTTTTTAAAGATTTTATTTATTTATTTGAGAGAGAGAGACAGCGAGAGAGGGAACACAGGCAGGGGGAGTGGGAGAGGGAGAACCAGGCTTCCCGCCGAGCAGGGAGCCCGATGTGGGGCTCCATCCCAGGACCCTGGGATCATGACCTGAGCCGAAGGCAGACGCTCAACGACTGAGCCACCCAGGCGCCCAAATAAATCTTTAAAAAAAAATCATTACACTTTTTGGGATTCTGATAAAAGTTATACATCTATGTTCACAGAAGTGCACACATTCTGTTTACAATATCAGGGTGTTCATGGACCTCACCTGCCCCCCAGCCTGACCATGAACTCAGATTAAGAAAATCTGATCTAAATCTGAGGAATACAGATGGCCAACTGCAAAAATTGTTCAAGTATATCACGTCTTCTGTCCCTTTCTCCTCTGCTTCTCGGTCCTTCTGTCCCATCCAGAGCTGCCCCGGGGCAGCCGTGCCCAACCTTCAAAATGACCACTTCCCCCCAGTCATAAAAACCCTTGTTCCCCTAGATCACATCCAACGTTGAGAAAAGTAGTAATATATTTTATACATCTAGTTGTGAGGTGGAAGGCTACACAGATTTAAAATGGAAAATTGTGAAGACCGGGTAGTAGAAAGGAAAAGTCTTACATATAAAGTTCAGTGGGAAAGAAACAAAAAGCAAAACCAAGTCAGACTGTGCTCACAACACAGAAGAAGAGCGAAGAAGAGCAAAGAAAACTGAAAATCTAACGTTTGATAATATTGGGATAGCGTCTCTTTTTCCTTTGCATTGCGTAGCTCTAACCTCCCTGTACTAGACAATAATCCGAAATCTCGTCCCCTCATTGCTTCCAGCTCGGCTAGTTAGAACAACCAAAGCAGAGGAAACAAATTCCCATATGGTGTAAAGAGCACCATATAAACACCTGTATCTGATGTAAATGGAATTCCCCAAACCCCAAATGAGCCTGTAAAGGAACTTTAAGCCACCAGAACATCATGAACCTTCCGTAAAGCTGAGCCGCGGGCTTCTTAATGTGGCTTTCCAACTGGAGAAAGGGAAAAAAGCAGAATGAAACATTTTCCGGTGCTTCTTCCAAGTCAGTTGGAGCACCAACTCTTGGGGAGGCTTGGGTTCTGAAGATGGCACTTGTTACTCCCAGGCTGGGATCCTGAAGGATGTGGGCACCAGGACCGCAGCATGGGAGTCCTCCAGACGCCCGCCTGCGGCTCGGTGGCCTGTGGGACCTGCGGGCCAGGGTCTGCAGCCCGGGGTGGGGAGAACCCGGCAGAGCGGCGGTTCTCGGCGTTTCCAGGTTTCTCTCTCAACAGGCTCTACCTGGAACTTGCCCCGCCCCCAGCTGCAGGGCAGGCACCGGGCTGAGCCGGGCCAGGGCGGGCAGGCGGCCTGGGGACCACAGAGCCACAAGCCACAGGGAGCAGCCAGCCTTCGTGCCGACTCTCAGCTCGTCCTTGTCCCCGGGGAGGTGAGGGATCCTGCAGAATCCTCTGGTTGTCAGGTGAGGCAGCAGGACCACCGCAGACTCCAACAGGAGCGCGTTATGTGTTCTGGTTTGGGCAGCCTGACCCCTCAGGAGCTTTTTCTTCCGTTTTAAAATCTTATTTCTTTCCCCTCTGTACTTACCTCTTTCTTTCTGCCCAGACCAGACCGCCTGCCCTGTTCCTAGGACGGGCGCTTCTGGTCGGTCTCGCTTCCAGACAGCCGCGCTGGGGTGGGAAGGCCCCGGGGGGCTTGGGGATCTGGTGCTTGTCCCCATTCTGCCACTACGTGCCGTTTCGTCTCTCTGGGTCTCTCTCCCTTTGTAATAATGGGAATGAGAGTACCTTATGGGCCCAAATGAGCATAACTGTGAACGTGTAAGTGGCCCTCGGGGACCTTGTGGCCACCATTTACTACATTTTACTACATTCACAGCCCCTGACTCCCTGTGGCCACAACACCCACTCCTCTTTCTCCTTTAGGATTCTAAACCAGCTCAAAAATTGCCTTGTTGAAAGTCTGTCAGTGAGTATGGCATTATTAAGAGTCACTGCTGGAAGTTTTATTGTCTTTTTTTTGCATCTATGTTGAAACTGAGTTCAAGGACAATGCTTTTTGCTCTGTCTGGTGTTCTGGGGGGAGGTTTTTACTCACTTGGGGCATTATTCACCAGGCAGAGGTCTCAGAACTGGTTGGTGGAGCCCTGAGATCGCTTAGGTCCTGATCCCAGCCCCGGAGCCGGCTGGAGCCAGAGCTGGTGGTTGAGATCAAGATTGGCCTGAGGGTGGCAAAACTGACGTGAGAATGAACTTGAGACGTCAGGAGCAGGTCAGCTGGGAGTCACCAGAGGTGTAATAACAAGTCTAGTTAACATCAGTCACCAACATAGTTACAGTTACAAATTTTTTTTCTTAGGAGGACTTTTAAGATTTATTCTCTTCGTAACTTTCAAATATACAACACGATATTATTAACTAGAGTCCCCATGCTGTGTGTTATATCCCATGACTTATTTATTTGATAACTGGAAGTTTGTACCTCTTGACCACTTTCACTCATTTTGCCTATCCCCTATCCCTCCCCACCACCCCCCACCCCACCTCTGGCAACCACCAATCTGTTTTCTGCATCTATGATTTTGTTTTTTGTCTTTTGTTTAAGATTCCACATACAAGTGAGATAATATAGGTATTTGGCTTTCTCTGCTTGATGTATTTCATTTAGGGTAATACCCTCAAGGCCCATCCATGTTGTTGCAAATGGCAAAATTGTCCTTCTTTTTTATGGCTGGATAACAGTCCATCATATATACCACAATTTCTTTATCCATTCACCGTTAAATGGACAGTTAGGTTGCTTCCATGTTTTGGCTATTGTAAACAGTGCTGCAGTGAACATGGGGGTGCAGATGTCTTTTCAAGTGACTGTTTTCATTTCCTTCTGATAAATACGCGGAAGGGGACCTGCTGACTCATAGGGTAGCTCTATTTTTAATTTTTTGAGGAACCCCCGTGCTGTTTTCCACAGTGGCTGCACCAACTTGCATTCCCACCAACCTTGCACGAGCGTTCCCTTTCTCCACAGCCTCACTGACACATGTCATTTCAAGTCTTTTTTTATAATAGCCATTCTGACAGGTGTGAGGTGATATTTCACTCTGGTTTTTATTTGCATTTTCCTGATGCTGAGCGTGTTGAGCATCTTCTCATGTACCTGGTGGCCGTCTGTATGTCTTTTCTGGAGAAATGTCTCTGCAGATCTTCTGCCCATTTTTAATTGGATTGTTTGGGGTGTTTTGTTTTGTTTTGTTTTGCTATTAAGCTTTATGAGTTCCTTATATATTTGGATATTACTCCCTTATCGATAAGGTGTATGACTTGCAAATATTTTCTCCTAACCCACAAGTTGCCTTTTCATTTTATTGATGGTTCCCTTTGCTCTGCAGAAGCTTTTTAGTTTGATGTAGTACCACTGTTTATTTTTATTTATTTATTTATTTATTGTAAAGATTTTAATTTTTTTTTAAGTAATCTCTACACTGAACATGGGGCTTGAACTTACAACCCTGAGATCAAGAGTCGCACGCTCTACAGACTGAGCCAGCTAGGTGCCCCCCACTGTTTATTTTTGCTTTTGTTGCCTTTGTTTTTGGGGTCAAATCCAAAAAATCATCACCAAGACCGATGGTGAGGAGCTCACAGTTATGTTTTCTTATAGCCATTTTCCATAATGAGAAAACTGAGCCTCCACTGCCTACCTTGTGCATGATCACCCTGCTAATGGCAGAAATGGAATGTGATGAGTGGTGTCTCAGGCTGCAAAAACAAATGACCATAGGCTGGGAGGCTCGGACAGCAAACACTTGTTTCTGAGAGTTCTGGAGGCTGGGTGTCCAAGGGCAGGGTGCTTGCTGGCAGATCTGATTTCTGGTGAGGGCTCTTTTTCTTGGTTTGCAGAATCTGTCTTCTCGCTGTGTCCTCACATGGTGGAGAGGGAGATCATCTCTCCTGTCTCTCCTTAGAAAGGCGCTAATCCCATTCATGGGGGCTCCACCCAAAGGCACCGCCTCCAAATACCACTGTATTGGGGACTGGGGACTCAACTCATGGATTTGTGGGGCACAGAGACATTCAATCCATAGCAAGGGGACAACAGCCTCTTGGTTTTAACACAGCACCCCTCTCTAGGCCCTCAGGACCTTTTCTGTACGCGACATTAGGTAAAGACACCTGCAACACAGTCACTGGATCCTGACAGCTCCTGTGCTATGGAATGTGGTTTTCATGTAGTCGTGACTGTCTGCTGAGTGTCTGCTGCGTACAGGAAGCTATAGGCTTGCGACCTCGCTTCTGCTGAGTCGTCCTGCTTATTACCTCCTGGAGGAGGCGAATGGAAATGACAAGTTATTTCGAGGCAAGCAAGGCTACAGCAGAGATTGTTTCCAGTTGCTCCAGCTGTTTCTTTCCCATGAGGTGACCCTGTGTGGCCTTGGAGAGATCTCTGTCCCCTGTTGTAGGGGTCCCTTTACCCTCCCCGTGCTTAGCAGTTTCCTCCTAACCCAACTCCTTGCCATGAGCACATCCCACTGTGCCTGCTGACATCATAGAACAGTGGCGCGGACTTCCCATCACCAGCTGTCAGTCCAAAAGCACTTATGTTCTTTTCTTGGAGATATATTCTCTTACCACTAACATCCTTTACTATATTATTCTAATTTTCTGGAAGTTTTTTTTTCTTTTGTCACTTTTATAAACAGAATAACCTAGCCTGTAAATTGCATGGTGCTTATAATTTTCTTTAAAATGCAGTAAAAGCTCTTTATTTTTTTAGATTTCATTTTTAAGCAATCTCCACACCTAACGTGGGCTCCGGCTCACAGCCCCAAGTCCAAGAGTCACATGCTTCTCCGACTGAACCAGCCGGGCACCCCTAAAATGCAGTAAAAGCTCTTTAAGTCATAAATAGTCCCGCTCTTTCCTTGAAAATTCTTCAGCCTGAACGTGTATTTCTACACATCCATCACAATGTGGGGACAGGGACATCAGGCTTGGCATCAGAAAAGTGCAGTTGAGTTCTGGTTGGGTTGCTCCCCAGCCGTGCATCCTTGGCTGAGCCACCCAGCCTCTCCAGTCTGAAGTCCTTGTCTGTCCACTGTGCCACAAGGACCTTACATCATACTTCGGTGTTATCTTATACTTTGGAGAAAAACATAGTGGCAGGTAAATCGTGTTATTTACTTGGCGACTCGAGGACAGAGGTTATTCATTTCTCTTACACATTCCTCACCACAGTGCTTGCCAAAAGCGGGCACCAGTAAATATTGACAATCTCCTTATTAAAATGATGGTGTTTATGACTTTGTGTAAAAGATGGGAAAGACAGAACTCAAGGGTTAGCTCGTGGCTATGTAGAATCCTTTTTGAATTCAGGTTCTTAGGGATTAAAAGAAGTCCCTGAAGGCAATTATTTAAATTGCTGAGTAATGCCCAAATGAATACAGATCAAGTAACCACTTTAAAATAACACTGTCCAATAGCAGTAGTCTGGGAACTCCTCAAAATGCTCAAGTTCAGTGTGAATCCTCTGTCCTGCTGAGTTTCATCAATATCCTTAGCAGTTTGGAATCTCAAAAAGGTTGGCTGCAGCTGATTGAACATCAGAAACTGAGCGTTTTTTGGTGCTTGCATGCCTTCTGAAGCCACCTAGATCCTGTCTGTAGTTAATAACACGGATCTTTGCAGATGAAAACTGTCCATCCACTTAAAAGTATTCTTTAGAATAAGCGACATCTGTGTACAAGGCATTGCCAGGCTAATGAAATGGATACAACTGCATTCCCACCACTAAAGAGGTCCTAATTTACCTGGGGGCATAAGACACATTTACAAATTATTATAAAACAGGGCGCCTGGGTGGCTCAGTCCGTTAAGCGGCTGCCTTCAGCTCAGGTCATGATCCCAGGGTCCTGGAATCGAGCCCTGCATCGGGCTCCCTGCTGCACGGGAAGCCTGCTTCTCCCTCTCCCTTCCTCTCTGCCTACTTGTGCGCTCTCTCTCTCTGTCAAATAAATAAATAAAATCTAAAAAAACCCAAAAAACCCCCCAAATTATTATAAAACAAGTGATATGTTAAGTAATAACATACAATAAAGATATAAAAAGGGTCTTTTGTGGTTCCCAGGAGGAAGGAACAGACTAAGGGTAGAGAATTGTCCCAGGAAATGGAATCAGCAAGGACCTTTCTCTTGGTTGTAGCCAGAGGGAACACACCCAGCCAGACACCCTCACAGACAAAAAAAGAACATGAAAGAGTAGGTTTCTCGGTAAAGGAACCCTGTGAAGTAACTGAGTAGTTCCTCCGAGGTCTCTTAACAGAGTAACTGCTGTAAAGCCCTCTCCAAAAAGCCAGACTCCACATCTGGCACGAGTTTTGCTAACATTGCAGTTGGATATATAAGACCCTGGTTAGCCAAATGAGTGGAAAGTTCTAGTCAGTCTGTTACTAAAAAAAAAACCCCCCAAAACACAAAAAAACTGTAAGGTTTTACACACAAAGACCCAAATCTTTATTTGCTCTTTTGAGCTTGTACCTTCCTAAATTTGCCCAAAGACTTAGATGCTCTGATTTCTTTTCCTTTCTCTTACAGGAGAATGTATGAAGAAACATTAATTTGATATTTTGTATATTTCCTAAACCCATCACATTAAAATATTATCTGAGTAGAGGTGAAATTTTATCACAATGAATAAGAATCTATACTTCATTATTGTCTTGATATTATTGTATGAGATACAACTAGAAATCAAGCAAACAAGCCGGATAGCTTTGTAGCAAAGAGCAAAGACTCAAACCGGACTGCCGGGATGAGGTTCCCGCTCTGGTACTGACTCTGTGCGCCCCACCCTCCAGCAAGTCCTCTGCCTCAGTCTCGTCATCTGTAAGACGGTTAATAGCACCTAAATCCTCAGCAGGACAGGTCATACATTTGCTAGATACTAAATAAACACAGAACAACTCATTCCCTGAGTAAACCGTCTGTTAAATCTAAAGTAAGCATTATCCCTTTCAAGATGATCCCCTTGGAAGACTTATTCCAGTGAGGTAGTCATTGGTCAAAATAGATCTGAAACCAAGCGAAATTGTCTTTAGAAGCTGTGGCATATTCTGTTTTAGTATTACTCGTGGGGGTGAATCTTCCTCTTTGGAAGGCAGAGTTGTTTTTAAAACAGGCCAGAGTCTGTCAAACAAAGTCAAGAATGGTGAATACAATGAGAGCAATCTGGGAAGTACTCCTTGGCAAAACCGAGGTGTGATTAAAGTAACACAGTCCACTTTCTTGTGTGGATCACACTTTGAGACTTTGGAAACAGAAGGATTCCAGATCTGCTTAAGCAATGGGGGCACTTTTTGGTAAAGTGCATTGATATGTTATCTGTTGCTACACAAGATTAACCCCAAATTTAGCAACTTAATGTTTCCGGGTTTCAGGGTTCTCAATCCCACAGAGTCGAGAATGAATCTCTGGGACAGAAAGTGTGAAGTGAAGTGAAAGTTTATTAAGTGAAGGTGAGAACACGAAAGAAAGAAAAGAGCTCTCTTGAGTGAGAGGGGTCCTGAATGGGTTGCCACTGAGTGCTTTTAGGGTTGGTCTTTTATAAGAAGTTGACCAGGGAACTTGGTCAATTTCTTATTGCTGTAGTGGTAGATTTATGAATATCATGTCTATATTTAGAACAAACATGGTGGACTTGTAACTATCATGAAAACAAACAGGGTGTTCTTATAAATATCATGTCTGTTTCTCCACATCCGGGATTTCTGTGGGCCTGGTTACATAGCCCCCCTGGGTGACCCTAGTCACAGCGCCCCCTACCTGTCTTTCCCTACCCGGCCTTGCCTGTCCCTTGCTCATTAAGACAAAGGAGCATGTTTTGTTTAGTTTAGTTTTGTTTTGTTTCACCATGCCTGGGTCAGGAACCTGGCCAGAGTTAGCTGGGTGCTCAGGCTCAGGGTCGCTCACTCTGAAATGGGCTGAAATGTAGACGTTAGTTAGGACTGAGGTCATCTCAAGGCTCCGAGCACTGGAGAGAGATCAGCTTCCAAGCTCACTCCCAAGGCCTCAGGCCTGACTAGCTGTTGGCTGTGGACACAGTTCTTTGCATTTCCATAGGGCTGTTCTCTACCCCCAAGGAAAGAGAGGCGATAAAGCACGAGAGCAAGTATGAAAGCTCCAGCACCCTCATAAAAAACGACTTTTTACAACCTAAACTTGGAGGTAACACCCCATTACTTTTGCCTTTTTTTTTCCCCTCTCAGAAATGAGTCAGTAAGTTCAGGCCTCACTCGGGGAGCGGTAATCACACAAGGACATGGATACTAAAAGGCAGGATCACTGAATAATTCCCCGGAGTGACAAGGTTGAATGATAACCCTCATTTCAAGAGGATCTCTCTCTCTCTCTGATTTTTATAAGGATGCTACATTTTTTCCTATGATATAGATATTTTTTTGTGGGAAAATTACCCAACACTAACAACATGATCTTAGGCATCGTCATTGTGGGTCTGAGTCATGGGTTGAATTACATAAGCAAAAGCTAACTTCTAGTCCATCTCCTTCACGACAGACCTCACCCTGACCGGTTTTTAGTCCTCCGAAGCTGACTATCATGTTTACAACATTGAACAAGATTCTGGTCTTCTAACGTTTCTAGACTAGCAGTCGCCTAGAATTTGGGGACTTTGTATCTTAATGCTTTTTAATTCAGGATTTAACTTAAGTATTAAGTTCAACAAGGCTCACTGACAGAAAGCACCCGTTTTTAACGAGCCCCCAGCAGCCTGTGAATGTGAGCTGCAAGTGCCTGCCAGCTTAGTATCGTCCTCCGTAACAAATGATGCCCTTTTTGTCTATCAAGATTGAGTAAATATAGAGCCTTCCCTCCCAGTTTTTTCCAAGTTTTTTTTTTTTTTAAAGCACATTTACAATAGAGGGTGCAGATTTTCAACAAAGCTGTCAAGTTTATTTGCTAATGAAGTAAGTCGGTGTGTTGGAACCTGTTGCTTGACTATTCGTGTCAACTCTCAGATCACAGCAAAGAACGAAGGAGATGACAGCCTGCTGACAACTGCAGACAGAAAGGATGGATGAATGTGCGGCAGGAAGCCTTGATACAGAGTGGAAACTGACTTACACCTCCTCTCAGACCTGGTTTTAAATTGGATATTGATCAATGTCTGTGAACCTGTGCGTCTTGTATATATGTGAAATAAGCAAGCTATTGCAAAAAGTGTACATTATCTACTTATTCACAGACACCTACAAAATTGTTAAATTTATAGCAACAAACTTTCTGTACCTTTTTTTTTATTCTTATGTTAATCCCCATACATTACATCATTAGTTTTAGATGTAGTGTTCCATGATTCATTGTTTGTGCATAACACCCAGTGCTCCATGCAGAATGTGCCCTCCTCAATACCCATCACCAGGCTAACCCATCCTCCCACCCCCCCTTTCTGCACCTTTTTTAATTTGAAAGTTTCTTTAAATGCCCTCCTTGAGTTATGTTAAACAGCGTGACTCCCAGATTTTTTCTATCCATCTACAAACATGCATATATTTATATATTTATATACACAGATATGTGAGATGGTACTGTATATATTCTTGAGAGGAAGATTCTTCAATTGATTTTTTCCCTCTTCTGATTTATAATGAGAAATACATTGCTGTTTAGCTACAAATTAACAATCTTCCTTATAGGATTTCTAAAAACCAACTATGCTCTGGAATAGGTTTATTTATTTATTTTTTTAAAGCTAATTTAAAACGAAGTCATTCTTGTAGTATTTTTTTGGGGGGGGAGGAAGGCACTTGGTTAATGCATAAATGCTGCTGGCAAGTTATTTTTACTAAATACAATTATGAACAAGTAGGTAATTTTGAAAGTCTTTTCTGATTCAGATTATAAATTAAGAGTTCCTTTCATATGCACTTTGGTTAATTCGTATTCGTGTCAACGTTGCAGTTGACCGTTCTTCATTGAGGTAAAAGACAAAGCCAGTCAAGGATGGTTGTGGGGGGAGACAATGTTAAACAGCTTAACAATAACCCACAACCCTCGGACCAACTACGAGAAAGACTGAACCTCTGATTATTTATAGTTCCTATCCAGACTATTTTCTAAGTAAGGAGACTTTTCATGGCCTATGCCACAACCATAAAAAATAAGACGTGTACAACTTCCCAATTACACAGGAGGTAAACAAAACAAAATCGCTATTTTAAAAGTAGTGTTTGTGAGAATTACGTTAACTGCTAACCTTTTTGTTGCATTTCATTTTCACAAATGCATTATGGGTAGTGCCTAGCTGAATATGAAAGTAAACCGGGCGGGCGGCTGGCAGCCGCGAGGGTGAGGGAGGCGAGGACAGCTGGCCGGGGCTGGGAGGGGCGGCGCTGGCCCGGGGCTTGGTGGCGGGGGCGCCGGGGGCTGTCCTGTCAGGTTCGTGTGCGTGTCGGCAGCGCGTGGCCGCGTGTGGACGGTGCACACAGCCCCCGCGGGGCAGCTGGGCCCGGGAGGCGGTGTGTGGGGGGGAGGGCGCCGACCTGCTGGACTCTCTCCCGGGCCTGGCAGGTACCACCCTTCAGCTTCCTTTTATCCTTAGGAGCCCCTGCCCGCCCGCCCTCAACCCCCCAATCCTGAGCGTCTACAGCCACGTTGCTAGTAGTTAGGGATTAAAGGTGAGTTGGGGAGTGAAACAGGTGGCTCCAGCAAGAGTCCCTCTCCCCCACCCCCACCCCCACCCCCCCAGACCTCGTGTGTGCTAAAAACCCCATTCTGGGAGTTCCTCAGCAGCTTAAATCGCCCATAAATTACTAATGTTTTCTCGACCCACCAAAGGGGCCTGGGGTATTCCTCCTCAAGAACTGGCTGGGAAAATGCAAAACCATTGGTGACCTTTCAAAGCTTTATTACTTTTTTTCAAAGCTTTAAATATGTGTAGTGAAAGTTTAAGGACAAACTGAGAGGAGATTGCCCACTAAGTATTTTGCACATAAAAAAAAAAACATTGCCAACGAAAACGTGCAATTATTTTTCTTAAGGGAGAGGGTTTCCGTGAGGATATGGGCCTGAACCTTGGTTTTCTATGTCAGATATGAATTACGTCCCAGAAACCAAAGTATGAAATAGATTTAATACATGAACGCTTTGGAATATCGGCATCATCTGATTTTTTTTCCCCCCTAAAGACAGTTTTGCCCTTTTTTTTTAATTAAAAAATTCCTTTTGGGGAAACTTTGACAGATCTCCTGCACTTAGTCAAACTAAAGTTCTTATTCAACATATTTCTTAGGGTTTTCCTACTAACTTAACTGTTCTTTCTTCCTGTAAAGACAAAACCAGGAAATTATTCAGAAAAAGGCTGTAGCTGACTTCCTAATTACCTATTGTGATTAGTGAGAAAAACTTGAGAAATTGGGAATATTGGGGCTGGGTTGAGAATTTTGGAAAAATGGAGAAAACCTCAAATTTAAGATGCTAGGTTTTTAAATTGTACTACTAAAAAATGTACATACAAAAAAACCTAGTGAATTCTGAAGTCTGAGCTAGCTGATTCAGTGATATTTAAAAAATACATGTAAGAAAGGCAGTAGATAAAGAAAGGTATTTGTAATGTTGTCAGATCCTGCATTTTAAAAGTGAATAATTACTGTAGTGACATCCTTAGGAATTTTAAGATTCTTTCTTTTGAATAAGGTGGGAATTTATATGGTTAGTAATCATTGTAATTTGTACAATTTCCACTTTTCTTTATATTATCTCGTATTATGTTACTGGTATCTTTATCTTTAGAAATCCGTAGAACACATCAGCTTTTACTCCCCTTTGTAATAGTAATTGGACCTGAAGGGAATCAGGATGTCTCACCCCCAAATATGCCACTTTGACATAAAACTATTTTGAGCTGAAGACAATTGAGAATCAACAGAGGAAGAAAGTAGACTTCGCAGAGTTTCCCTTATCTGACCAGAAGCAGCAACTTCTGGGAAATAAGGCTGCCATAAATTCCCTCTTTGGGGAGTGTCTACTCATAAATGCCCTCTCTGGGAGAGTTTTATGGCCCTGCAGAAGACAGAAAGACCCCTCAGACTTGTATAGACAAACATCACAGACTTTCTTATCTCCTGTTCTGTCTCCTGAAAACCTATTTGTCTTTCCTAAAGAAACCCTTTTGTTCATCCCCCAGCAGCCTTTTCTCCCCCTCCCTTTCCCCTAAGTATATAAATTCCAAATTCTAACCACCCCTTTGAGTTACTCATCATTGAGTGCTCTGTTTTCTTCTCTTACTACTGTCTTTTGTCAGAGCAATTCACAGACCCCTAGACACTAACCATGAGAGGGTGGAGGAAAAGTTTTTTCCTCCCCTACTGACGTGAAGGAATTAACATGAAATACCAGGACAAGTACTGATCAAAGAGGTTAATGGGGATTTGGCGAGGGGGGGGGGGGCACGGAGGAGAGAGGAGTTTAGCCCTTGATCTTTATAGAAATGGTCTTAGTCCTAGATCTGCAATGCCCAAATCAAGTCAGCTTATTTTAATGTTTTACTGAGATCTACCTCCCTGCCAAGCACTGTGCTAAGATCTTTGCTAGCATTCTATCATTTCACCCTCAAAACAATTTCATCAGGTTGGTAAATCAGAGAAAGTAGGTGACATCCCCGGGGCCACATACTATAGAAAACGGAGCAGATGGGGCGCCTAGGTGGCTCAGTCCATTGGGCGTCTGCCTTCAGCTCGGGTCATGGTCCCAGGGTCCTGGGATCAAGCCATGTGGCAGGCGGGCTCCTGCTCAGTGGGGAGCCTGCTTCTCCCTCTCCCGCTCCCCCTGCTTGTGCTCTCTCTCTCTGTTAAATAAATAAATAAAATCTATTTTTTAAAAAAGCCACAGAACGGAGCAGGTACCTTCTCTGAGCTTAAAAGGCTATGCTAATGTATCAAAATGCTACTTCGTACCCCATACATCTTTCTCTCCCTCAAAGGTTACTGCAGGGCTCAAAGGCACATCATCTGATGCCAGGCACACGTCACGCACACTCAAAAAAGATTAATTTGAATTTGTTCATTAATGACCCCTGAGTTTGATTCTCCAGAGTTTTAATTTTAATAACTGACCAACTTTACATCTGTGTCTTCTTTTCCTTTCCTGCTATGCTTTTCTATTTTCCTGGACTTATGCTAATGATACTTCCTTTTCTCTTTAAAGTTATCCAGTTGAATACAGTTGACCCTTGAATAACACAGGTTTGAACTGCACAGGTCCACTTACAGATAGATCTTTTTTATAATACAGTACTGTAAATGTATTTTCCTTCCCTGATGGTTTTCTTACTGTTTTTTTCCTCTAGCTTATTTGATTGTAAGAATACAATATATAATGTAATGTACAAAATAAATGTTAATCAACTGTTGTTATCAGTAAGGCTTCTGGTCAACAGTAGGCTATTAAGTTTTTGGGGAGTCAAAAGTTATATGCGGGGGGCGCATGGGTGACTCAGTCGGTTGGGCATCCTACTGTTGCTTTCGGCTCTGGTCATGATCGTGGGCTCGTGAGATTGAGCCCCCCCTCCCCACCGTCAGGCTCCATGCTCATCATAGAGTCTGCTTTGGATTCTCTCTCCCTCTCCCTCTGCCCATCCCACTCATGCGCTCTCTCTCTCTCTCAAATAAATAAATAAATCTAAAAAAAAATTTATATGCAGACTTTGGACAGGGTGCATGGTGGTGTAGGGGGGGATTGATGCCTCTAACCCGAGTTGTTCACGTGTTAACTATATGGCTGGTCACGTTCATACGGCTAGAGAAAAAAGTATCGTATCTGCCAGGTGGGCCACACGTAGGAATGAGACAGTTCAGATTAATTTTTAGTTGTCACATCTTTTCCTATCTGGTTTCTTCCACTGCTTTTAAGTTTAAAGTTCTTGTTGATAATTCAGTTAAATATTCACCTACGTTTCCTTCTAGGTTTCACTCTTAATTTCATCAACTCTTTAATTTTATTTCAGTGTAAGTGATGAAAAACCAACTTCCCATCTTCCTTGCCTGGCTGTTCCCTCTTATCTTAATTAGGATTCCTAATTTCTGTGAGGTTTCTTAGCTTTAAAACCTCTCCAGGTAGGGTAAAAATAGTGAAATTTTACTATGCTATAGGTGATTTTCTGAGAACAAACTGCACTCCTTCAAGAACTAACATGCTGAATGACTCTGGGTAGCTCTTTTCACCAGTCTGGGTCTCAGAATCTTCTGTAAAATGAGAGAGACTTGGGCTGGATCTGCTCCCCCACTGCCCCCCGAATATTCTGAGAAGCACAAGTTTGGCAAGCCTCAATGAGAAGGAACTGTATGGGCAAACTTGTTTTGGAAATTCTGAGTTACATAAGGTGTAAAAGAGTTTTTACATTTTATTTTACCTCTAATATTACTAGTTATCCAGAAGCATTTATTGGGCGCCTCCTAAGCCAGGGACACCGCCGCCCTGTGGAGTTCATGCCTGTGCAGAAAAGCAAACCATGGCCAATTCCAGGGGAACTGTAAAGGGGAAGTCAGGAGTGCTGGGCACGGGAGCCCTCAGGGGTGGTGGGCTGCCCAGGTTAATGGTGGGGGTGGCAGAGAAAAAAGCAAATAAATGCTAAGTGAGAGGACGGGGAATGCTGGAGAAATCAGAGAAAGTCAGGCCGGAAGCTAGATCGTTGCAGAGCGTGAAAGCCTTTGGGGGGGATTTTGGACTTTATCCTAGGGGAGACAAAAAGCTACTGAGAATTTTAACTGGAGGAGTGATGTTTATGTCTTTGCAGAGACCCTTCCAGCTGCTTTGTAGAGAACAGGCAGAACCGTTAGGAGGCCTGCAATATTTTAGAGGAGAGATGCTGGCGATGTTGGGTGATGGGGGTGAAAACGGGGCAAAAGTGGACAGGTCTGAGAACAATTCTGGAGATGTAATTGCAAGAAGTGAGGGAAAGAAGTTGGAAACAGTTCCCCAGTTTCTGGCTTGTGCCATTGGTGGTGATACTGATGCAGGGAATATTATGGGGTGTGGAGGCCAGTGAACTTGGTTTTGGAGCCAATATTGTGAACTCCTAAAATAAAGAGTTTGCGGCATTTATCGAGTTTATTGGACCCATAATCCATTTCTTCTTGGCAGAACATCTCTCGGGCCCAGGGTTCCATGGAACACACTTTGGTAAATGCTGTACTAGTTGCTCTCAAGTTGTCTTCCAGCTCACATAGTATCTTTTCCCATAATGCTAACTATAACCAAAAAGTAAACCGCATTGCTTGATATTTTATTTTACTTATTTTTATTTATTTATTAGAGAGAGAGAGCACAAATAGGAGAAGCAGCAAGCAGAGGGAGAGGGAGGAGCAGGCTCCCCGCTGAGCAGGGAACCCAGTGCCGGGCTCGATCCCAGGACTCTGGGATCATGACCTGAGCCGAAGGCAGACGCTTAACGACTGAGCCACCCAGGCGCCTCAACATTGCTTGATATTTTAAATAAATGTTTAAATTGAAGTATAAGAAAGATATAAGGTGGAATTTTTATTGTGAGCATGCCCGTGTGACCACTGCCTAGAACAACAGAATGCATTATCACAGAAGCCTGGGGCATTGTCTGATTTTCAGGTCTGTAAATCAAACACTGGGTGGTCCCAGGGAGGCTGGTGGGGTGGATGGCTTGGCTGAACCATTCCTCCCACTTGTCCTCTGGGGTAGCGCCATCCCCAAAACTCGGTGGCAGAGAGTGGCTTAGATGTCAGCTCGGCCATCACTGTGCCCTGAGTGCATCAAGAGTCAGGGGCACTTGGCCTCTGTCCTTGAAGGGAGTGGTAGTAACCAGTACATCGAGTGAAGGACCTTCATTTGGAGCCGGCCTCACCTGCCAAGTGGCCTTCATGTAATCTCAGGAAGAAGGAGAAGTGTCCTCATCCATTTGCCAGACAGTCGCCAGTAGCTCTTGATTCCCTAGGTTAATGATAACCCCAGCACCGGGGTCAATAATATTTATAGGGTTAACAGCTAGCTTCTGTTGTGGGAACTCGGGTGGGGGTCAACTCAGTTGACTGGATTTGGCTCCTGGTGGCTCCCGCCTCTGATAAGCTAGTGACAAGGTTGGACTGGAAAGGATGGGGCTGGCCTCCGAGTATTTGCACTTGATTCCTGCAGATGTGCATGGTAAGGGAAGTCATCATGGGTCCTAGCACAGCACAAGTCTTCCCGCATTACCTTTTTAAATTTAAATGCATATGGATTTGGTCTCATTCTACATGAAAGTATTTTTACCGCTTAGGGAGGTGGAAGCAGGAAGAAATTTTGGAACATGCACATTTGGTCCTTTATTTCCTGGCCTAGTGAAGATGTGGTTTTGAAGACATTGGGGATCTGTCAGTTCTCTAGATCACTTCCAGCCCTGTACTTCTATGATCTAATAGAATTTATAACAATATGTATTCCAGTAGTGACTTGCAAAGATTGCTTTGAAGGGATTACAGATGGTTCTGTAAGTATATACTTTTAGAAGAACATAATGCAATTTGCTTTCTAGCCCAAAGCCCTAAAAATAATTAGGTAGGAGTTCACATGAGTGTTAAAAGGCAGTTGTTTCTGGTGAATCCAAATGGATTTAAAAAATCAATTTCATTTATCCTCAGAGGAAGGCTTGCATTTTAGATTTCTTATGGTTTATTGAATAGTAAAGCACAATGACCATGCTAGCATTAAAAAAGTAAGCAATGAGAAAAAATCAGTGCAACACTCCAAATTCAAATTAAGGATAATGGAGTGAGAGGAAGGAATTTCAGAACGCGGGAGTGAGTAATGCAACTGAGACCTCAAGTGTTTGCCTTGGGGGATTCTCGCTTGGTCAGATGTGTGTCTTCAACATATGGCTTCCATCTGACTAAGTCTGTAGCCCCTCATGCCTTGGAATCGTCCTGACTCATCTGGTTTCCTTTCATGAGATCTGAGGGAGACTCTGTCCCTGAAATGCAGGTCAGAGTTTAGCTTCGTCGGTGCGTAGAAGGGTAGAAACCATTCAGAGGGGCAGGTAGGGCAGCTGAGGGTATCTGGACTGCGGTGGCCACACCGTGGAGAACCTTCGTGTAGGCACGAGAAAACCATTTTGGGGGTTTATCGTCAATAACCTTTTAGAATGAAAAGAGAATACCTTTAATGTGGAAAAATTAGAAAAAAACCAGAGGTACAAAGAGGAAGTTATAATCTTGTTTTTTAGAGCCATTGTGGTTGCTTCCCCCCCCCTTTTTTTTTGGCTTGGGGAGACTCATTATCTAAGTGATATTTTTAGGAATTAACATGAGGTGGCAATGTAGGATGTACCAAGGGAAGAGCTAAGGCAGGGAGACGATTTAGGAGGCTAATTCATGGGTCACTGGGCAAAATGGTGGTGTTAGCAGTGACCAAGAGGAGGAAGGGGCAGATTTGAGGCAATTGGAAATGAGGGCTCAGTGAGTCTGGATGAATTGAGATGTGGGCAGAGACTGAGATAAAGTTACAGGTGATGTGGAGAGTGCCACTGGATGGTGGGAGAATGCATCATTCATTCATTCAGCAGAAATGGATTGAGTTCCTACTACTCTCATGGAATTTATAGCCCAGTGGAGGGAGACAGACAAAAAAGAAAAGTAAGTAACTACAAGACATAGCATGTTACATGGTAGTAAGTGTTGTGAGGAAAAATCAAGCAAACTGAAAACAACCTGATAATAAAAAGCCAAGGTCATAACCAGGAACCATAGGTCAACCACAGCATTTCCCCAAGAAGCCTTGGCTGTCCAGGTCCATTCTCATCTTATGATCTACCTTGACAAAGGATTGATCCTGCTGAAGGACAGTTTATGGCCCTGTTGCCTTTATTTTTTAAATTATTATTATTATTTTTTATTTTTATTTTTTTTTTAAGATTTTATTTATTTATTTGAGACAGAGAGAATGAGAGCCAGAGAGCATGAGATGGAGGAGGGTCAGAGGGAGAAGCAGACTCCCTGCTGAGCAGGGAGCCTGATGCGGGACTCGATCCCAGGACTCCAGGATCATGACCTGAGCCAAAGGCAGTCGCTTAACCAACTGAGCCACCCAGGCGCCCTTTTTTAAATTATTTTTTAAATATTGTTTTACAGTAATCTGTACACCCAACGTGGGGCTCAAACTTATAACCTTGAGGTCAAGAGTCTCATGCTCTACTGACTGAGTCAGCCAGGCACCAGGCCCCCACCCGTCACCTTTATTTTAATGGATGAATGAATGAGTAACCAATTTAAATCTGACCTCTGACCAATGTTGAAATTCAGAAGAGATTCTAATATTTAAAGGTTCTTATGCCTTTTCTTTGTGGGGTCAAGAATGCCCTTGAAAATGCAGTGGAAAATTATGAATCTCCTTCCCCATAAAACTGGGCTTACTCTCATTACATACAGTTCCCAGGGATGCACTGATGGAGACTCAGCCAGCCCATGAGGAGGTGGCCCACCGAGCACCTGAAGGCATGGCCACATTTTTCCTATGAGAACTAGTTGAAACCTCAAATCTTTACCCCCGAAAAGTGTCCAGCCCACATCACCTCCTATAGCATGACAAAGAAGATTTGGGCCTGGGAATTTTCGAGGGCACCAGGGTGCCAGACAGCTTAGAGCAGGGAAGTCCGAGCCAGGGAGTCTGGTCAGGAGATGGCAGGCATGACCCAGAGGAGAGGCCGCGAAGGCCCCACTGCAGCTCTGGGGAAGGTCAAAGCCAACACACATTCAGAAAGGGCAGAGGTGATGGGCTGCCTGCAGAGAGTGAAGGGAAGAGGATATAAAAAGAATCCTAGGGGTGATGCCTGGTTGCCTCAGTTGGTGGAACATTTGACTCTGAAGCTCAGGGTCATGAGTTCAAGCCCCATGGTGGGCATGAAGCCTACTTTAAAATAAACAAACAAATAAATAAAAAGGACTCTGGGCTTGCAAGCCCAGAACAGGCAAAGGAGGCCCTGCCACCAAAGGTGAGGAAGGGAACAATTTGGGTGGCAGGTTCCACTGTTGCTTATAGAATCTTCCTAAAGTCCATACTCAGTTTGGAAACTTTTACCCCTAGTGGCTGAACTTGTAGACATGATGGAAATGATAAACCACATTCATGAGCATCTTGAACTTTTCTCTCATGGCAGACATGGACTTCATTGCTCTCAGCTCCAGAGGTCCGGCTCACCTTTTCTCCACAACATCTGTTTCCATTTGTCCTACGACCTGCATTATATTGTACATAGTTGTGTGATGACAGTGTCCTAAAGTTAAATGAAAATTGCTTTTAAAGGGTATTTACAAGGAGTTTCTATTGCATCCCCAACCTAAATCATAACAGCTCAACATTCTAAGAGCACCATGTGAAGATGTCACGCTGTGATAAAGTTCAGATTGAATATGTAGGCTGTGTCTGGGGAAAGGACAACCTATAGGCTTTTGGAGGCGTGGGTTTAGAAAGAGAGTGACATCTTACATGCTCTCTGCGTGCTTACAAACACGTGCGTTGTGCAAATGCACAGGAAAAGCGCTCAACTAGGCCAGGCCTGCTGCTAACAGTGGCCACCTCTGAGGAGGAAGGTGGGGATGGGGTGAGGGGAGGGGATTGTCCCCTTTTCCCCTACCTACTCTAGTATCATTTGAATCTTTTTTTTTTTTTCCCCGAAGATTTTATTTATTTTTTATTTGGCAGAGAGAGATTGACAGCGAGAGAGGGAACACAAGCAGGGGGAGTAGGAGAGGGAGAAGCAGGCTCACCGAGCGGGGAGCCCGACGCAGGGCTCCATCCCAGGACCCTGGGACCATGACCCAAGCCGAAGGCAGACGCCTAACGACTGAGCCACCCAGGCGCCCCATCATTTGAAACTTTTAAATGGAGAATATATTTACAAATCCCTTGTGAAATTTAAAACAATTAAAGAAAGATGGAGGGGCCCTTGGGTGGCTCAATCAGCTAAGTGTCTCCCTGCCTTCAGCTGAGGTCATGATCTCGGGGTCCTTGGATGGAGCCCCACATCGGGCTCCTTGCTCTGCAGGAAGCCTGCTTCTCCCTCTTCCACTCCCCCTGCTTGTGTTCCCTCTCTTGCGGTCTCTCTCTCTGTCAAATAAATAAATAAAATCTAAAAAAAAAAAAAAAAGAAAGAAAGATGGAGGCAAAAATCTCAAGGCCAACACAGCTGGTGTAAATAGACACCTAGACCTTCGAGAAAGTGGTAAAGGTCACCTCACCTTTGGGACACCATAGATAGACTGGCTTTTTTGTTGTCTTGAATAAAACTTGTCCTCATTTGGTCTGCCATTTTGAGAAGTAAAGTAAGTGCTGGTTTCAGAATTTCTTCCCAGGGATGTAGCTCAGGCACCCGGCTGTACTTAGGACACGCTGTGAGCCAGGTGGCCAGACCCCCTCCCAGGTCGGGGTTTTTCCACATCCATGTGAGGAATTGGCACTCTCGATTTGTTGCTGTTCTCAGAATGTGACCAAACCTGTCCCGAGGGTGAAACCCAAATGCTGAATGCTAGGTCATCACCACCCAGCTCTTTCTGAGCCACTTTTAGAATAGAATTGAACAGACATGAACTATAACCAGAGTTTTGTAGTTATTTTACACCAAGGGCTCCTTACAGTCCTGTGGTACCTGCCTCCTAGGCTGTTTTGTACAGTAACAAAAACCTTCGGCAAGATGAGGATTCTCGTCCAATGTCACCTGCCTTCTACATGTGGATCGGTCTCCTTGGGCTGATTGAACAAAGTACCATCAGCTGGGTGCCGAGAACCACAGAACTTGATTGTTGGACAGTTCTGGAGCCTGGAAGTCCAAAATCAAGGTGTCACCAGGGTCAAGTTCTCTTTGAGACTCTGGGTAGAATCCTTCCTTGCCTCTTCCTGTTTCTGCTGTGGCTGGAAACCCTTGGTGTCCCTTGCCTTGCAGACACATCCCTCCAATCTCTTCCTCCTCCAGTCATCATGACATTCCCTTGTGTGTCCGTCTTCACATGGTGGTCTTCCCTCTTCTTGTAAGGACGCCAGTCATTGGACGAAGGGCCCACTCTACTCCAGTCTGATCTCATCTTAACGAGTCACATCTGCAAAAATCCTAGTTCCAGAGGAGTATTGGGGGTTAGGACTTCAAGATATCTTTTTCCAACCCATAATAATATCCCAAAGCTAGAACTCGAACTCCCATCTTTCCTCCCCACCAAACCAACCTTATGTTGATTCACTTCCTATCTCTCTTCTTTTTAAAAAATCATCATATGTAGACCTTGGTGGTAACTGATAGTGTCAGGTGTACCAGGAAAGTTCTGGAAGGAGGATCTAGTACTTGCTGGGAGACTAATCCCTGACAATTACAGAGGAGACTTTACCTGTGGGGTGATATCCTTGCAGGAAATTGTAGTACCAGACTGCTGGCTGCTCTTAAAACACTTCGGGCTCTTCATCTCCAGATGTTGCCAGCCCATAAAACTGTAGTAGGTGGTGGCTGACGTCATTTGAAATTCTGTAGGCCTGACACCTCGTAAGTGGAGTGAATGTTTGTGTGTGTGTGGTTGGGGTTTCGTGTGACGATGGGGTCAGCTGAGCAGCTCAGGATTTCTGTAGACATCTCTTGCTAAGGGAAGCTTTATAACCTAAAGCCTGTAAACTTGAATATTATGGCAAATTATACGGAGTAGTTTAAGTGATTTTCTTCTTTTAGTGACTAGTAGAACTCAGGATTTTTTTTTCCCACAGACTCTGATGTGTCCAGTGGACACAGGCTTTTGGCTACAAAATTTGAGTGGAGAAAAAAAACAGAGAAAGCTGGAGAAACGCTGGGCAACCACTGGCCTCTGGAGCTGGATGCAGAATGGATTCTTAGATGGAGAAGAGACAGGGGGGAGAGAGAGACAGACAGACACCAGACACCAACCTGAATTGGAAAGAACATAGGCCAGTGTTGCCCGCTGGGAACTGACATCACAAATAGAGTGTGGGTGAATTATAAAGGTGACCCTTTATTTTTTATTTTTTTATTTTGTTGTATTTAGAGAGGGGGGAGGGGCAGAGAGAGAGACAGAAAGAGAATCTCCAGCAGACTCTGCACTGAGCATGGGGCCCAACACAGGGCTCCATCTCACGACCCGGAGATCATGACCTGAGCTGAAATCAAGAGTCGGACACTTAACTGACTGAGCCCCCCACGCGCCCCTAAATGTGACCTTTTAAATAAAGGTCTGGGATAAGAGTGGAGAGAGCATAAAAGCTACTATGGGAAAAGAAGTAGTAGAAAGGTTTGTTTATGTATTATGGAGTTAGTATTAATTTGTTTAAAAAGTGTGTCATCTTAAATCCAGGACTTTCAGTATTTTTAAATGTATCTGTACATGTAAGGGGGATTTACTATCAGACCATGCAATTATGGCATCTCTAATCACCTGATGGTGATAACCATGAGCGAAAACTCAGGACGCCTTGGAGTTGCCTCTCCAGGGAGAGCAGTGGTAATGTTTGTTGGGGGCAGATTCACCAGGTCAGTAAGGAGAAAGCTGTGTTTTTAGAAATCAGACCCCTCATACTGAGGCTTGGATATTAGAATTCCGAAGTCTTAGGCAACTAATCAATTATCCACTTACCTCTTTACCGAATACATTGGTAAGACAAAAGGAAATTCTAGAAGCATATTAAAGCGAAACCTATAAAAAATTGCTTTAGAGACGCAGCTAGATATGGAGGTTTGAGGGTAAAATAGAACTTCACCAAATCCTAAAGCTCCGGTAACTGCAATATTCACAGGGGGACTGGATGTGAACCAGACCCACGGTTGTTGTCAGGGTCTCTGGGTATGTTTCCTTTTTCAGTGATGGTTGTGTTGCCATTTTCCGAGTCAGACTTAGGAAGCGGATAAGCCCTTTAGGGACAAAGGGGAATTTGAAAAACATGGCCAATATTAGTATCATTAATATGTTAATTTAACAATGAAAATGTATCAAGTGCTTGCTCAGTGCTATACACTTTTTTTTTTTTTAAAGATTTTATTTATTTATTTGACAGAGAGAGACACAGTGAGAGAGGGAACACAAGCAGGGGGAGTGGGAGAGGGAGAAGCAGGCTTCCCGCTGAGCAGGGAGCCCGATGCGGGGCTTGATCCCAGGACCCTGGGATCATGACCTTTGAGCCGAAGGCAGACGCTTAACGACTGAGCCACCCAGAGGCCCCAGTGCTATACACTCTTAAGCAGGCATTTTCAGTATTGCAATTTTTAGATGCCTGCTTTTTAAGTGATACTTCCCTTGCATTTCAAGACAGTGCTTTTGGTTTGGTTTTGTTTTTGGAAAGCCCGTCTGACTTTATAATGGAAGGATTCATTTAGTGGAAATTCAGTTTAAGGAAACTTTAAAAAATTTTATTCTGCAGGAGATGAGAGATGCCTGCACTGAGAAGTTTTTGTGTGTGTTTTTTTTTTTTTTTTGAGGGAGAGAGAGAGAGCATAAGCAGGGTGGGGACAGGGGCAGAGGGAGACAGAAGAGAGAATCCCAAGCATACTCCACACCCAGTGCAGAGTCAGATGTGGGGCTCCATCCCATGACCCTGATATCATGACCTGAGCAGAAATCAAGAGTCAGATGCTTAACTGATTGAGCCACCCAGGCGCCCCAAGAAGGGGGTTTTAATATGTACCTATGCAGCAAAAATGTTTACTTGATATCTAGTACATGAGCTTAAATCACCAAGAAGTAGAATGTTTTACAGTATACTCTTTCTTAAAGAGAGAAACCATGTCCTAAGAAATCTCTGCAAAGACAGGGACTACATCCTTACCATCTTCGTGTCACCCACAGCCCCCAGCTCAGAACTTGGAGTATAAAACACGCTCAAAGCATGTTCTTGGAAGGAACGTTTGATCTGGGTATCCAAACCTGAAAGTGCCATTTTTTGACCTACGATTGTCAATGGTTGTTTTTTTTAAAAATGACATTTTCCCTGCTCTCGGTGATAATTAATGCTCAGTTCAGACTGCAGGGTTTGGATGAAGAAATCTGAACAATAGCTAGACAAGACAAAGCCTATTAAATCTTCTGCAGGCTTCTCCCTCTACTAATGTGGTTTAGAATTATATGTTAGGAGCACTGTATACCAGAAGAATATTGATTGCATTTCAGATAATGCAATTTACAGTTAATAAGATGGTTAGGCTGGTCCAGGGAAATATTTGTTTTGTTCAATAATGTTAGACAGAAAACATACATTTTAATAAATACTGCATGAGAACAATCCTTTTGGGTGAACTTTAAGGAAATAAACATACAACCATATGGCTACACATCAGCGAATTTTCACATCTCCGAAATCTGGTGAAATGTATTCTCAGGAGTTCTTTGCTTTACAAATAGATTATTTTAAATTGTTCTTGTTCTAGTATCAGAACCTTTGTCTGGCATTTTTCTATGTAACCTTACTATCCAAGGACAATTGTTGTAGAACAGAATACACAGTATGATTCCATTTGTTTAAATACACACACACACACACACACAGATTTATGGTTAAACACACACACACACCCCTCTGGAAGATTATCTAACCACAGTGATCATCATGAGGAGCAGGACAGAGTGAGATTATAGGTATTTTCACATTTAGAGTTATAGATTTCTAGGATACTCCAATTTAATAATATGCGTATATTTCTTTTGCAATCAGAAAAAGATATATTAACATACAGACCTGAAGTTGATGACACCGACGGTAAAAACAGTCTTGCCGAGAGCCTGAAAGTAATCTAGTTGCAGAGTCGTCCATCAAGATGATTTCCTGCGCGCGTGGGGGGCACTGTGGTACCACCGGACCTGCCACCGCTTGACAGTCTATCGTTGGAGGGAGAGAAAGAGGACATAGGCATGTCTGTCTGTCTGCCCAGACTAGGAAGATCTTGTAGGGGGTGTAAGATGAGACACTGGTAACCGTAAGGGGAGGTGTATCGCGGTGGAGGGGGCGTTGTGCCTTTGCAATTTTGTACCATGTGTCTTTGCCACATGTTAAAAAAAATTAAATATTAAAAGGCTCTGTTCAGGGGCGCCTGGGTGGCTCAGTCGCTTAGGCATCTGCCTTTGGCTCAGGTCAGGACCCTAGAGTCCTGGGATTGGGCCCTGAGTGGGGCTCCCTGCTCAGCTTCTTCTCCCTCTCCCTCTGCCTCTACCCCTGCTTGTGCTTGCTCTCTCTCTCTCTCTCAAATAAATAAATACTTTTTTTTTTTTAATTTGACAGAGAGAGACACAGTGAGAGAGGGAACACAAGCAGGGGGAGTGGGACAAAGGGGAATTTGAAAAACATGGCCAATATTAGTATCATTAATATGTTAATTTAACAATGAAAATGTATCAATGAAATGAAATGTATTGCGGAGCAGGGAGCCTGATGTGGGGCTCGATCCCAGGACCCTGGGACCATGACCTGAGCCGAAGGCAGATGCTTAAGGACTGAGCCACCCAGGCATCCCAATAAAAATCTTAAAAAAAGAAAAGGCTCTGTTCAGGGCCACACACCACGGCCACTGGTGAGCATCGGACAGGATTCCGGTGGGATAGTTCCTGTGTCCTCCCAATGGCCTCTCACAAGGCTGTCCGTTATATTCTCCCCCCGAGACAGGGCTTCCTTCTCCAGCCATCCATGGGGAAAGACCAGTTTTGTTTTGCTTTTTATTTCCCCAATGTCTTGCAGACTGATACTTTAATAAAATCAATAAAAATGAATTACTGGAAAAATGAAATTAAAAAACCAGGAAGACATACAAAATTCAGGGTCCAATATTTTTATTATTTGATTGAAAAGACATAAAATCCCTCGGGCAATTTTAAAAAGGCGTTCTCTACTGAGGGAGGGGATGATTTTGCCCCCTCCCCCCGCCCCGCCCAGGGGACATTTAGCAATGTCTGGAGACAGTTTCGGCTGTCCCGGCTGGGAAGGGGGTGTTCCTGGCGACTGGTGGGCAGAGGCCAGGGAGGCTGTCCCATGTCCTGCAGCGCCCAGGACAGCCCCCACCCACACCCATGCTAAGGAATAATTAGGCTCAAAATATCAACAGTGCCAAGGTTGAAAAACCCTGCCTTAAAACTTTTTAGGTGGTTAGTTTTTATATTTTTTCCTGGGCAGATGGTGACATTTTGGACCCCGCTCCACAGACGACACTTTGAGAACTGCCCTAATGTACTTACTTTGAACTCTGACCCAGTAAGGTTGTCAGACAAATCCCAACCCGAATTCTCTATTCCTTGAAATTGGTGACACTTTGTCATAAGCAAGAGACCAGAATGAGCACAGGAACCATGAGATGTGATGATTCGTGTAGACAGCCAGGCGGGGCCAGCTGCATGAGCCTGGGAAGGCGATTAAAGTCTCTGGGCCGCCATTTTCCCATCTGTGAAATGGGAATCCCGCCCTCTTCAGAAGGCTATTGTGGGGGTGGCGTGTAAATACTAGGATCTGAAAGGGCCTAATCCACGGTGGCACCCAACACCCTAACACGGAGCCCCGGTTAGCTCTCTCTGCGACTCCTCTGTCAAAGGACCCGGCCGGGCCCAGGTCGCTGCCAACCTCAGAGCATTGCCCCTTCTTGTCAGCCTTTTCATTTTTGTGGTGCGGCCGCAGGCGACACTCCTGACATTCTGTCCTCCTTACAGAAGTCCGGGGCTCACCAGAACCTTTCAGCCTCCAGACCAGAGAAGGAGTGAAGGGCGGGAGTGAAGCCGACCTCTCCCGGGAAGATGGAAGGAACTGCTAATGTGCAAAGTGCCAGGCAAATGGGAGGAGCCATGGCTCGCTCTTGGGCCCTCACCAGCTGCCTTTAATATAAAGCGGTGGGAAAGGAAACTCGGAGGAGAGAAGAAAGTCTCCGCAAAACTGTGCATTTTGTCCCACTCGAAGCGGTGTGGAGAGCAGAGCCAGGCTCCCATTTGCTCACTAGCAAAGAGCATCAGGAAAGGACAGTTCGTGGAGAAGCTTCTGGTGCAAGCCACGAGGCAGCCCCAGGGCAGCCAGCCGAGGCTTTGGCAGGGCCTACCCGCGAGGTCCACGCAGCGAATTCCAGCTCCACCTTCCCGAGCGCCGTGCAGCGGGCTCCGGGCCTCGCGTGCGAGGCGGGAGCCCCCGGGGCCCAGCGCCTGGCACCCCGCGCCGCTGACCGCGCGCCGGGGAACCAGATCCCAGACGGTCCCGGTCCCTGATCTCGGACCCGGGGCCGACCCGCTGTCCTCTGTGGGTTCCCAGGGAGCGGCAGCTGGGCTAGGAGATCCGGCGGAGATCCCGCGAAGCCCGGGCAAAGCCGGGGCGGGGAGGGGGGTGGGTGTCGGGAGGTGGGGGGGGACCCTCCGTTCAGGGCGGAAAGGCCCTTGGCAAGGGTGCGCCCCAACCGAGGCCGCGGTACGTACGATCCCTGCTTCCAAAACTGTCTGTCCGAGAAAACTTCCCTCTCCTTCATCGCTGCCACGTCTGAGTCACGCTCCGGACTCGGTGGAAGCGGGGGAGAAGGAGGACCTTTGGGAGGGCGGCTCTGTTTGCGTCTGAGTCCGCGGCAGGTGCTTCGGAGAGACAGCTGCCCTTGGGGCTGCCATCGGGCGGCGGGGCAGGAGGCCCTCCCCCAACAGTCCAGAGGCTAGAAGTCACCACGCCAGCCGAGACAGGGATGGATGGGGACAGGTACGAATGAATAGCAGGTTTGTTAACAGTTACCGGAGCTCCCTGGAAGGAAAAATCTGTTCTGTTCCAAATGCACATTATTTCAGCTTCCTCTTCATGGCTGCGTCACCCCCAGCCTCTTTGCTGCTGTCAGTGGAGGGACTGGAGAAAGATGGCTCCTTGATCACCTTCTGTACCCAAGGCACGGGGAGACCCCGGGTACACAAGACAGTTAAGACATAATTTATCTCCCACAGATGCTCACAGCCTGGACAGGTACATGAACTATAAACTAATAAGGACCATGCGTGGGTCAAGTGCTATAAAAATGCACTTAACAAGGATTTGGGAACAGGGGGGAAGGAGCCCAGGAGTGCCCAGGAACAAAGAAATGGTCCCTGCGTGATTCTGACAGGCTTTCAACATTTGGAGCCGACCGGGATTGATACCGTGCTCTGACTAGGTAGCAAACACTTCCTCATTTTATGACTGTTTAATTCTGATTCATATTCTCAGGTTTTGCGATGCTGGCAGAACATATAGTCTAAAACTGTATCTTAATCCCACTTACCCAGATTTTTCTCCTGATACATCATTAAAACATCTTTTTACCCAGCACATGCTTGGTGTCACCATTAACTTATATTCTGTATGACGTGCCTTTCAATTCCAAAAGCAATCCTTCCGTATAAATATTCCTGCAGATCATTAAGTCTGGTACTCTGGCACTAGGCATAATTGGAGGATGAATCCAATAATACATCTCAAACAAACAGTTCCAACACCTATCCATACAACATTTGAGATCGCTTCCTATTTTCAAAGAAAATGATATATGAGGGGCGCCTGGGTGGCTCAGTCGTTAAGCGTCTGCCTTTGGCTCAGGTCATGATCCCAGGGTCCTGGGATTGAGCCCCACATCGGGCTCCCTGCTCAGCAGGAAGCCTGCTTCTCCCTCTCCCACTCCCCCTGCTTGTGTTCCCTCTCTCGCTGTGTCTCTCTCTGTCAAATAAATAAATAAATAAATAATCTTTAAAAAAAAAAGAAAATGATATATGAGTATGTGATATATACATATGTATATATAATGTATAGATATGTGTATATATCATATATCATGTACGTACGATGTATACTCGCTTTTTTTCTTGCATGTTAGTCTCAAATTAATTTTTTTCTATTAAATCAGGCAATGAGTGCCTTTGCAAGGCTGAGCTCTTGGTAGATGAGCCCTGTGATTCAGCTTTGCCACGATGAGGTATTCTAGGGGCTTTTAAAAGTATGGAGACATTATTAGGATTAGTAAAAACAGCATCTTCAAAATTATGCAAACTGAAAGTACAAAAAAAAACCCCATTTTAGCTTTTGATGGTTTGATGAAACTTTCTACTCACTGGCTTCGTAATTCATAAGCATCAAAGTCAGGGAAACTGTGGTGACATAATTTGGCAGCCACAACTTCTGAGTCTCAGAAATGCATCAGCTGAATTGAATGTAGTATTTCTTTTTAATTTTAAATGGGTAAAATATAGATTCATGGTTTTAGAATCAGAATCAGTTTAATGACTGGAAAAAGCCTTTGAGAAAATTTGTCCCGAACCCATCATTTAACGATGAATACTATCAGAATACAGCTGGTTTATGACTGGAAGCTCCTTTAACCCACACTGGCTCACCTGCCTGATCTGTGAAATGAGACACTGGGCTGTATGAACTCTTGATCCCCTACCACTGCCAACATATTGTAGGAGTCTAATAAATGGTTGTTGAATGAACGCACCTAATGCCCAGAGAGGCTGGTTGATTTGCCTGAGATCACACAGTTAGTCAGGGACAGATACAATTCTGACTCTCAGCCTTTGAGAGTTACATAGAATAGGCTTAGAATAGAAACCTTGACTTTTGTAAAAGTACATAGAGATTAATGAAGAATACACCATAAGAGACACAAAACAAAACCCAATTTAAATCTATACTAAAACCAAGTCAAACAAACTGCCAATTACATTTCAATTACCTGCATATCCACTTTTTTTTTTAAAGAGTTTATTTATTTATTTGACAGAGAGAGACACAGCGAGAGAGGGAACACAAGCAGAGGGAGTGGGAGAGGGAGAAGCAGGGAGCCCGATCCCAGGACCCTGGGATCATGACCTGAGCCGAAGGCAGGCGCTTAACGACTGAGCCACCCAGGCGCCCCTGCATATCCACTTTTTAATCATAGACTGGCGTCCCTTAAATAGTCAGCTTATGTCCCTTGTGTACAAGGGTTGTGGGTTAAATTGTGTCCCCCCAAAATACATGCTGAAGTTCTAACCCTCAGTACTTGTGAATGTGACCTTATTTGAAAATAAAATGTTTGCAGATGTCATCAAGTTAAGATGAGCTTACTAGGGTGGGTCCAAATCCAGTATAACTGGTGTCCTCACAAGAGGAGGGAAATTGGTCGGAGACGTCAGTGAAGAAGGCCATGTGACATTGGAGGCAGAGATTGGAATTATGTTGCCATTTAAGTCAAAAAACGCCTGGAACTACCAGAAGCTGGAAGAGGCAAGGAAGGACCCTCTCCCAGAGGTTTCGGAGGGAGCACCTCCCTGCTTACACCTTGATTTCAGACTTCCGGCATCTAGAACTGTGAGAGAATGACTTTCGATTGTTTTAGGCCACACAGTTTGTAGTATTGTGGTAAGGCAGCCCTAGGAAATGAACATACCCCTCATATTTGTGTGGGTTTACGGGGCCCACTTGGGTCCTTCTCTGTCAGGAATCTGAGATGGTGGCTGGGATTGGAGTCATCTGCAGGTATGACTGGGTTGGGTATCCAAGATGGTGCATCCACATGACCACAGGTGATGTTGGGTTTGGCTGGGGGCTCAGATGGGGCTGTGAGCTGGAGCACCTGCACGTGGCCTCTTCATGTAGTGTGGGTTTCTCGCAGTGTGGCGGTTGCTCGAGGACAACCATTCCAAAGCAGGAAGTAAAAACTGCTGGGCCAATAAGGCCTTGGCCAGAAAATAGAATGGCATCTGTTCTGCTGCATCCTATTAGTCACACACATTGAGGGGATATAACTGAACTCAAAGTTAGTGATTGAGGGATGGTTCTTTGAGATGTTCTGAGCCATTGCCTCCCACTGGTGATATTGATGAACAAGATTAGGTTGGAGGAAACATTATTCCTCAGGATAGCAAATGCTACCTTGGGACCCAGAAGGGCTAATGAAGGGTTCTGAAGGGTTCTTACGGTTCTAAATTTAAGGAGAGCTTCTTCAATCCATTTTCCCCCATCAGAAACTTTCTCGGGGCACCTGGGTGGCTCAGTCCTTAAGCGTCTGCCTTCAGCTCAGGTCATGATCCCAGGGTCCTGGGATCGAGCCCTGCATTGGGCTCCCTGCTCCGCGGGAAGCCTGCTTCTCCCTCTCCCAGTCCCCCTGCTTGTGTTCCCTCTCTCGCTGTGTCTCTCTCTGTCAAATAAATAAATAAAATCTTTAAAAAACAAAAAAACAAAAAAAACCTTTCTCACCTCTGGGTCACAGCTTAGGAGGCTGGAGGAGACATTTCCTCTCTCCTTGCTTTTGAATCATTTATTGCTGGGACATCTGGGTGGCTCTGTCAGTTAAGTGAATCATTTATTGCAACTGTTATACCATGTTCAGTGAGTCCCTAGCTGATGAGGAGGGAGTCTCCCTAAAGGCCTCACAATTCTTTACTCAGTTTGCCTTTGTTAAATGCCTCCTGGGGGTCCACACTGGGTTGACTGCTGAGACAAGGAAATAAATAGGAATTTTAAAAGTTAAAAAAAAAGGCCTGCAACCTAGGGAGATGGAGCCAGGAAGCCTCTCGTAACTTTCTCTTTCATTCTCCTTTCTGAGCTACAGAAGGTGTCTGGGTCTCAGAGCTGTCCTGGCCACGTCTGTCTCTAGACACTCTTTCTTTTCCCACAGGGTGGCTGGCCTGAGATGTTGTCTGGGCCTGAGTAGACCCCCAGAGTTCACAGCACTGGGGCAAACACATTCTAGTTATGTGAGCTCCTTATGACCTGAGAGGTTAACACCTGGAAGGATCACCCTCTGGGAGATAGATTCCTGCTATCCATCTGGGGGAGGAGACCCAGGAACAGAATTCAGAATGGTGAGAAGAAAGAGCTGTACCATACCTCTGGTGTGGACTGCAGAGGGCTGCTTTTGGCCTCTTCACAGAAGGGGTTGCCTCTTGTGGTGGGCATGATGGCCTTTATATCGCCCTTGCCCTTGAAGGACCCTTGGTGGCATCAGGGACTTCCAAAGGGAAGAGTGGCATGGAGGTTGGGGAGATTTGAGGCCCCTCATCCTTTTCAAAATAAAATTTCCAGGGTGGGGGGTGGGCACCTGTGTGGCTTAGTCAGTTAAGCACCTGACTCTTGATTTCAGCTCAGGTCATGATGACAGGGTTATGAGATCGAGCCCCTCATTGGGCTCCATGCTGGGCATGGAGCCTGCTTAAGATTCTCTCTCTCTCTCTCTCCCTCTGCCTCTCTCCCACTCTTAAAAAAAAAAAAATAAAATTTACATAGATTTTCTTTTTATTTTTTTTCTTTTTATTTTTTTATTTGAGAGAGAGAATGAGAGAGAGAGAGCACATGAGAGAGGGGAGGGTCAGAGGGAGAAGCGGACTCCCTGCCGAGCAAGGAGCCCAATGCAGGACTCCATCCTGGGACTCCAGATCATCACCTGAGCCAAAGGCAGTCACTTTACCAACTGAGCCACCCAGGCACCCCACATAGATTTTATTTTTAGAGCAGTTTTATGTTCACAGCAAAATTGAAAGGAAGGTACAGAGAGTCCCCATTTCCTTCTGCCCCCCACACATGCACAGCCTCCCCACCATCAACATCCTCCTCCAGAGTGGGACATTTGTTACAGATGATGAACCTCCACTGACAGATCCTCATCTCTCAGAGACCATAGTCAACATTAGGGTTCACTCTTGGTGGTTACATTCTGTGGGTTTGGACAAATGTCCAATGACATGTATCCACCATTATAATATCATAAAGAGCTGTTTCTCTAGCTTAAAAATTCTCCTTGCTCCACCTCGTCATTCCTCCCTCCCTCTACCCCCCGACAACCACTGATTTTCTTACTGTCTCCATAGTTTTGCTTTTCCCTTTATACCTTTCTAACCAGAGCAGATCTGGTTTTTTTTTTTTAAGTATATTTATTATTTATTTAAGTAATCTCTATGCCCAACATAGGGCTCAAACTCATGACCCCGAGATCATGCACCCCATGCTCTTCAAACTGAATCAGCCGGGTGCCCCATGAGAGCAGATCTGTTTTATGTATTGGGCTTTTGTTTAAGGTTTCATTTCAAGACTAGGTTATGCTGCTTAAACAGAAAAAAAAAAAAAGTTTTATGTTAATGGGTAGTGTCTTGACCCCGTCCTTATTAGCTGTGTGACCCTTGGCAAGTCACTTCACCTCTCTGAAACTCAATTTCTCATCCATAAAATGGGGCTAATGAGGGCTGCCTCACATAAATACTACAGTATGTGCAGTGCCTGGCACACAGTAGGGCCTCAACCAGGGTGAATGCCCTTTTTCTGCATCTCATGCTCACTTCCCACATTTAGTTCCCAAGGTCTGCCTGTTTCGTCTCTAGAGTTCTAGAGTCTCTCTCTTCTCTCATCTCTATTACAACTCCTTTCTAGTTTAGGCTTGACCTGATTCAGTGTGTCTGAAAACAATGATTAGGCCACACATCTCTGCCGAATGCTCACCCCTAATGCAACAAAGCAGGGAGACATGATTTAGCAATCTGGAGATGAGCATAGGCAGAAGCAGGCAGGCGGGCTCTGCAAGCTGTTTCCTAGTGCAGTTCTCCGGGGTCCTTCCCCCGAAGCCCCCCATGGCCCCCTGGACCAGGTGGTCCCTCTGAGTCTGCGGAGTTATCCCTGTGATGGCATTTAGAGCCTTTCTTTCTTTCTTTCTTTCTTTCTTTCTTTCTTTCTTTCTTTCTTTCTTCCTTTCTTCCTTTCTTCCTTTCTTTCTTCCTTCCTTCCTTCCTTCCTTTCTTTCAAGATTTTATTTATTGGGGCGCCTGGGTGGCTCAGATGGTTAAGCATCTGCCTTCGGCTGAGGTCATGATCCCAGGGTCCTGGGATCAAGTCCCGCATCGGGCTCCCTGCTCAGCGGGGAGCCTGCTTCTCCCTCTGCCTCTCTCTCTCTCTGTCTCTTATGAATAAATAAAATCTTAAAAAAAAAAAGATTTTATTTATTTATTTGACAGCACAAGCAGGGGGAGCAGGAGAGAGAGAAGCAGACTCCCCACTGAGCAGGGAGCCCAACATGGGGCTTGATCCCAGGACCCTGAGATCATGACCTGAGCCAAAAGCAGACCTTTAACGACTAAGCCACCCAGGCGCCCCTCCAAGTTGCTTTCTTAGCAACCGGTCTCTAACTCTTGCTAGCACTAAGCTCACAAGATACAATGGCACAGAAGCAGCCACATCCTCAGAACTACCCTGGCTTCCCCAGTCAGCTTTCTAGACCGTGTCTCCTTAAATACTTATCTCTGGGCATTTTCTGATTAAGACTCTAAATACCAAGCCCCCATGTCTCTCTCACCTGGATAGCTCCTGAGCTCTCCTGAGCAAGCAGGGCCCACAGTCGCCTAGCTGGGCAGAACTTGGTGACTGATCAGAAGCTGGGAATGGAAGAACATTTTTGAGGAGGATCTCAACTTCCAGAACTGGTGACCGTGTCACCACGTTGAACAGAGGACACAGGGAAGCAAGCTGACTTAGGGACTTCGGCGTGAGCCAGTTCAGTCTGCGGCACTGGTGGGACCCATGAGTGTGGGCATCAATGTCGCCTGTAAGCTTCAGTGAGTCCCAGATGGGCAGGTGACTTTGATCCATCCCCAGGTCTACCTCTTCTGGGTCTACGTCAGTTTCCTCTTATTTTCCATTTCTTGGGCAGGGGTAATTAGCTCTCACTCATGTCCTATTTACAAGACAATTCTTGTATGAGTTGGCATCTAGTGTGATGTTTTTTCTATGGAAGTGCCAAGCATTTGCATCTGAACTATTAGCTTATCATTTGGCTAAGTTGATTAGTTATTGGTGTTTTGATGCTGTACATGAATACATATTACAAATATTATGAAAGAATTTACCTTATATACAAGCAATAAGATCATAGATTCCTTAGAGAAGGAAAATTAGAGATCATATAATCCAATGCCCTCAAGACATCAAGTAACTCAACATGCATTAATTGAGCACCCTCTTTGTGTATATGTACACATATAGAAAGAGAGAGAGAATGAATATAAAATGTTAACATTTGGGGAATCTCAGTGAAGAATGTATAAAAATTCTTTGCACTATCTTTTCAACTTCTTTCTGTCTAAATTTTTTTCAAATTAAAAATAAAAGAAGTGGGTGCCTGGGTGGCTCAGTCGGTTAAGCATCTGCCTTCAGCTCAGGTCATGATCTCAGGGTCCTAGGATCGAGCCCCGCTTCGGGCTCCTTGCTCAGTGGGGAGCCTGCTTTTCCCTCTCCCTCTGCCCCTCTGCTCTGCTCATGCGCACTCTCTCTCTCAAATAAGTAAAATCTTTAAAAATAAATAAGTAAAAAGAAGTTTAATACATGCTACCTTACACCTTAAGGACTGAGAAGGGGTGTGGTGATGGGGTGTGTTAATGGTAGAAGCAACAAACCTTAACAGTGTTTCCAAGAAATTGGTGATCACACAGCCAGATTCTATATACTCCGCTCAACTTCTCAAACATTTCGAGAAACAATCTTTTTGGTTTTTTCCTAGACGCAAAGAGATATAGTTGAATAAATCAGGTCAGAAAATGAAAAGATTCTCTACTTGCTGTTATAGTGGTTGTGAGATACGTATAAATCTCAGCCCAGAAGGAATTAATTTGACTAACGTAGATGTAAAATCAAAATTAATAGGATTATAATCCCTTGGGGGATCTGTATTTGTTCTGAACACTCTTATCAAATGTTTTGGGGACACAGGACACAATATTATTGTTAAGATACATGGTGGGCTTGGCAGTGGGTCAGATAGAGGAAAGATAATGGCGGTCATGTGCTTGTCTTTCTTGAAGAAGCCCGATGAAAGGCTGTGATACCAACTAGAGGGCTTGAACTGCAGAACCGGGAACCTGACCCCGGGAGCCTCCTGCAGATATGTTTACCCGGACTGAGACACAGATGTGGCCAGAGCATGTGGTCCTGATTTATCAGGGAACTGGAGGCTTATGGATGATCCCCTGCCTCAAAGGAAACAGAGAGCACCCCTAATTAGTTAAGGTCTTATTAAAGTCTAGCAAGATCTGCTCTAAGGGGCAGGCCACCCTAGGAAGACAGGGGAGGGCTGCTTCTTCAAGTATTCAATGAGTGCCTTCTATATATAAGACACAATGCAAAACAACGGAATAATGCAGAATAAGGGAAATAGGATCTACCCCCTCAGCTGGCTTAGGCACTGAGGACTGCTGACCAGGGAGCTTTCAAAGAACTCAGTTTCCCCATCTGTAAAAGGGGAAAGCCTACCTCCTTCATGTACGAAACCTGAAGATTAAATGAATTAGTGTATGCAAAGTGAGTAGAAAACACTTGGCAGGTATCGGGCACTCTAGCTGCTCGATCTCCTTCTCTCTTTTCTTTGATGCAAGAGCCTGAGTTGTCCTGGGTTACTCTGGTCTATCACCAGGACAGTTCCATGGCCCCAACTCTAGACCTTCTCGTCTTAACCCAAATGTCCTAAGGACAGCTGAACTTGCCCTTCCGGTGCCCCCTACCCCCACACCAAGACGGCTCACTAGAGGGCAAACGTTTATTTGGTTTAGAAGGCCATGGGGTGGGGGGACACTAGACCCTACGCCCCGCAGCCTGTCCCGAGGGCCGTGCGGGTCTGAAGAAGTGAGCTCACAACCCCGTCCAACAAATGCATGTTGGCTCTTTCTTGCCGTGGCCATGGGGACGTCCCAATAATGCCTTTGCCCCCATAGGCAATCCCAGCATTTCGCAGCCCTGACCTGGAACCTCCTGGAGGGCTGCAGTGTAAGCGCTCCGACGGAGGCACGAGGCCAGTCAAGTAAGTCCCTCTGTCCTGATGGGCGGAACACTGAGCACTCCATGCCTGTGGGGGAGGGCGGTGTGGCCTCCCCCCAGGGCAGCCACCTCTGTTGGGTGCTCTGCGCTTTCACCTTAAAGCTCTGTGAGCACCTCAAATTTGCCGTGCTGGCTGGTGGAAGAGTTTGTGGTGGCAGAAGAATGTGCTCCATGTTCTAATTTCCAGACTAAAACCACCCCTGAGTGTGGTTCCTCAGGGTACGCGGAGAAAATCACATGCAGCTCATCTAAGAGGACATGAATTCAAAAGCTGCCACTCAGCTCTGAGGGAACAACACTTATGCTGGAAATTTGAAGGGGCCATCATGGGTGTGGCCTTGGTCTTCGCTTGCCTTGTCATCGTTGTCAGCGACAGCTGGACAGAAAAGCTCTGGAAAAGGTCCGGAAGCAAATCAAGTCCATACAGTTACCTTCCACTCTTTGATAGGGGTCTTAGGGATTGTACCTCGGACACAGACAGTAGAATGAACAGACCTGTGCCCTTCATTCTTGGGAACTTGTGGTGGCACCTCCTTCTCTGTCTCTTGTCTAGATCATTAACGAGCAAAATACAGAAGAGTTTTCTTCTCTATTATAATTTGGTTTGGGACAGGAAGTCCTGGTGGCAGAAATGGAAGAGCAACTTTAGGCCCCAGTTTACCAACTACCAATCTTCCCCTTTTTCTGGTACTTATTTAAAATTTTCAGGATATAATTTCAGCAAAAAAGTTTATTTCTCAGCCAAAACCTCTGTTTCCCCCAACCCTAACCCCAAAGAAAAAATAAAATTGCAGATGTATAACAAAAGTAAAAAAAAAAAAAAATAGAAGGCTACGGAGTTTTAAAATGTGGATATATTAGGGTTGCAACAGTGATTTCAATTTGTAGATTTCACCATGGTTGTGCTATCAGGCAGTGTTCGGGTTTATCAATTTTATATGCATTGGAGTCTTTGAAATTGTTGGTTCATGTGTATGGAAATAAATTTTCATGGAATGAACTACGAGCTCTGTTATACAGGACATCTTTAACACTAGAGTAAAATAGCTTTTAAATTACTAGAATGGCAGGTTTCTGCTATAAATTTGTATCGGGGAAGGGGGGAGGGGAAAGAAAGCACAGACGGAGCAAAAAGAGAAGAAGAAAAGAAAGTGGATGTGAAATCGCTGTGCTTCTGGTTACGTTTGGGGAGAAATTTCCCCCTGGAACCCAGACCCCACCCTACGAAGCCCTGTCAAGGTCGGGATTATGTATGCTTAGGAGAAAGCCAGTGGGCAAACCAAATTCCTCCTGAGCATAAATAAGCCTTCGGAGCTGAAGCTGAGCTAGAAGGAAACGATAAGGGGCCGAAGTAAGGTTGCGATTGTAGGCAGCCTCCAACAAGCATCTGCTTCAGATAACTGGGCGCAGACAGGGAGGAAACAGGATCTCACCGTCACTGGGCTGAAACCAGAGCCCAGAGCCTCCCTCGATGGAACCGAGGCTCTGCTGGCTGAGCTGTGGACCAGGCGGGAGGAGTCGATGCTCTAGTTCTGGCTGAGACCACATCATCAGCTATCTGCCTGGGAAGAAGGCCGCTCAGACTGCTCTTTCCTCCGTCGAGTTAATTTCTCCATCTGCCCTGGGCCACAGCTCGATGGGAGATATTTCATAACCGCTTACAGAATGATTCAGGTCTTCACAAAACCAAAACTCGTGCGAAGTACAGGATCCCACGGAGACCAAGGGAAGGAGCCATGGAGAATGTCTGTTGGTAGAGAGGAAATGTGGTAAGTTGAACCAGAAACTTAGTTTTTTGTTTTTTTTTAAACAAGCATAAAGTTGCACATGGTAATGCTTTACTGGACTGACAAAGAAGGAAATGAAGTTGAAAAGCAAACTCTTTGAATCTAGGCAGAAAAAAGAATTTTATTTACATTTGCCCCACAATTTTCTGTTCTTTTCCTTTCCTCTACTTTTTTCTCTGCTTAAGAATGAATTTTGAATCACGTTCAGTTGTTACTAGAAATCTGACAGTATTTCTAGGTGTGAGGGCAGAGTCCGTGCTTACAAATCGCTGTGCTTATTTCACAATCAAAGCGTGCCCGGTAATCTGTTTCCGTAGAGTAGCAGATGTGATTGAGGACACTGTTGGCAGTCTCTGATTTTACTTGTTGCAACATGGACTGAAGACTTAACAACTGATTCCAGAACTTGGCATTTTCAAAAGAGTCTGTGCGTCTAAAAGCAATCACATATTATTTAATAACTTAACATCGTGCCCTTCCCTTTGATGACCCAAATGAGATTATTACCAGATTGTCTCGGATTACAGATTCTCAGCAGCGGGAGCTGGGCTCATGCAGTTTCCCGTGTCTAATATTCTGGAATCAGATGCTTGATAATGACTATGCTTTGAAGAAGGGAACTCAGTTTTTAACTTTGGGTCTCTTTATTTTCAACATAACGAACCATGAAAATCTAATTTATCTTGTTATACTATTTTAGATGTTAAGTTTCCTCCATTGCAAGCTCAGTTATGGAGAGATACAATGAAGTTCAGAGTCAGCAAGCAGCAGACCCTACACACAACTATACTTGAAACAGCAGAGTGGAACCTAGAAGCTGTATACTGTGGGGGACCAGGCTATGCTTACAAGACTGAGTTGACCTTCATTGGATTTCTTAACTTAGTCACCCATGGAGGGGTTTCAGGGACTCAAGGCCCTCCCCCAGAATGCCCTGTTTGGACATTTTGGGGGGTAGGGCAGTTTATGCTACTTACGCAGAAGCCCAAAGGAGTTCAGGTTGCCCAGGCTGGAAAAAAAAAAAAAAAGGTAAAAGGATAAAAGCACATTTCAGGTCTTATTTATTTTTCTGCCTCCAGCAGGTTGAGAAGACAAGGTACATGAGGGCAGCTAAGGCAACGTGCAAATGCTGTTTGCCCAGATCCATTTCCTCCTTTCTTTCTGCTAACAGAACCCAGATTTTGCTCACAGTGAGTGTGCCCAGTCTGAGAGGATGAGTCATCAAATTTCAAAACCAGTCATGACGATCTCATCCTCTTTCACTAGACAATTTCCCAGTTGCCCTCTCAGCGAGTAGTGTTGTGGGTGTGTGTTCCATTTCATGCCAATGAGATTCAAGAGGGAGTCTTTAGGGAAACTTCTAGAGAGTTTTTGCTTTCTTGAGAAAGTAGTGGTGGACTCGTAGTGGCTGCCCCCTCTTTCTGCCTTGAAGCTGCACGTGATACTTGGAACTGCAGCAGCCGTCTTGCAACCATGAGGTGACATGCATGGGGGTGATAGGCCAATATATGAAGTGGAAAGGCAGAAAGACTGAGTTCTTAATGACACTGGTAAACTGGCAGACCCGTCCTGATAGGAACTGTCTCTGAATTTCCTGTTATGGCTTAGTGGAGGGTTTCTGCTACTTGCAGCCAAATGTACCTTAGTGGATACAGCGAATAATCTCTTCAGCTTCAAATATAGTCAAATGATTCTGTCTTTTCAAAATGTACCAGAAGCATCTAGATGATGTTTTCACTGGATAACTCTAACCTTATTATTATGCTAAACATACATGTAGAAAATGTTTGGGAAGAATGAGGAGTGAAAAGAGTGGTCCTCTGAACCAAACAGTGTTGTTTCTGATAAAAAGAATAGTGGATTCTACCTTATTTTTGGTTAATAATACTTAAATCAATAAGCAGAAATAACTATATGCGAAGAGATATAATTAATGTAATTAATTAATTTTAAGTTTACATGCTTTTCTGCTCCAAACATTACTATTCTGATAAATTTTTGTGCTATTTCATCCCATTGCCTACATACTGACAAAAAACACTAACCCACTAATTAACGATTAGATTTTTGTTTGTTTCTTGTGTTATTTATGCTCTAATAAAGCCGTTTTGACATATAACTCACTTGGAAAATATGAGGAAGGAAAAAGCATATTCTCCTCTAGTAAATTTGGTCACATGTATTTCTATGCTATTTATATAAACTTACATATTACTTCATACCTATCTGTTATCTGTATATATTTGTGGATTTTTTTTAAAAAGCTTTGTCTGTAGTACACCAAATGCAAAAGAACTGGAAGTTTATCAGCTAGCTCTGGCCGTGTAACAAACTCCTCCCAAACTCAGTGGTTTAAACAGCAATGATGTTACCACCCCTGTGTCTGTGGCTTGGTGGGTCCAGCCTGTGTTTGACTGGGTTTGGCTCCAAGCTGAAGGTTGGATCTGCATCTGCTCCACAGTTCTTGGACCAGTGGGCTGGCCGGGACATGTTTTCCCATGGCAGATGCTAGAAGGCGAGCCCAAATACACATTCAAGCCTTGGCTTGTGTCACATCCACACACATGCCATTGACCAAACTGAGTCACAGGGCCAAACCCAGCATCCACGGTGTAGGAAGGGGATGTGAGTGCCGGTGGGAGGGGCTGCATAGTCACTGGGCAGGTGCAGGGCAGGAGCGGGCAGAGAAGAATGGGAAAACAATGCCGCCCTGTAGGGGAAGAGAGTTGGTAACAAAGGAACAGCCTCTGATGTTGTTCTGACACAGTTCTTAGAACCCGACCGAACTGAGAATTAAAGGAATTACCTGAGGGGACAGAGATGCCGAGCACTCCTGGTGTGGGAGATACAGAGTTGCTCATACTGAACGTGATTAGGCTATGCTTACAAGAATGATCTCAACAATGCTTTTAAAAAGATCACCATCCACCACTGTCATATTCATACACCTTTCTAGAGCTGGCCTCGTGTTTTGTGATAAGAGTTATTTTGCCTTGAATTTTATCATTATTATTGTCATTGTCACTGTACTGTGGGATTATTGAGAGATTGTATTTACAAGATCCGGAATGTGCTAATGACCCGTATTTCTGACAACAGTAGCTAAAACAATAGCCGTATTCTTCACGTGCCTTCTTTTGCTTAAGTCTTCACCACAACCTTATGAAGTAGCAGTTGTGTATTATTTCCATTTCACAGAGAAGGAAATTGAGTCCTGGGGTAAATAACCTGTTAAAGAGCACAGCTCATGGAGCCAGCCCTTGAACCTGCTTAGGCTCAGTTAGCGCTCGTGAGCTTAACAGGATGCACTCTGCTCCTTCCACTTCTTGTGCCCTTGTTCTAGCCTGGTCTGGCACCTGAAGCCGCTGCGGCCAAACTGGTATCATGAAATATAATCCTGTGAAATAAAACAAATTATGCATCTGTACTGCATTGTTGTGTGTTGTCACATAGAAAATCGCCTGTCTAAATTGCTTTTGAAAAAAAAAAAAAAAATAAATTGCTTTTGAGCACTGTATCCTGAGGATTTGGGTTGATTGCAAATTTGCAAATTTGATGCACTGTACAAAACAAATGTGAATTTTTGAACGCTCTGAGCTCTCTCATTTACTGGGGCCATGATTTTCACCGGCCTCACTGGCTTCTCAAACCAGCGTGGCCTGGGCCAGCCATGCCCACGGTGGACTAGCAGCCTCAAGTCTTGCTCCCAGTCACCTTCCGCCATTCCTGCACCACAGGCCCCAGCCCCAGCGTCCCTTGCTCCCCTGTGGACCACTGAGGAGCGGGCGGCAGGTGGCTCTTCATGTCCCACTGGTGCTTAAGAGCCTTTCATTTTTGGTCTCCTTGATTCTCCATCATGTTCTGCATACTTTTCTGAAGCCTGGTGTTAGCTCAGCACATGGAGCGACATTCGAAGAGAGTCTCAAGAATTCAGATCCACAAAAAGCCTCTCTCTGGATCTGATTTTGCTGTTCCATTTTCAAACTCGTCCTTTGTTCATTGATCTGAGCAAAATGAATCTCTGGACTTTGAAATGATTTCAACAGTCGTTTGAGTGGTCGTCCTTTTCATTTGTTTTAAGCTATACAAATTCCTTTAAAAGGGCTGTTCTTAAAAAAAATACTTCTGGGGCGCCTGGGTGGCTCAGTCGTTAAGCGTCTGCCTTCAGCTCAGGTCATGGTCCCAGGGTCCTGGGATCGAGCCCCGCATCTGGCTCTCCCTGCTCGGCGGGAAGCCTGCTTCTCCCTCTCCTACTCCCCCTGCTTGTGTTTCCTCTCTCACTGTGTCTCTCTCTGTCAAATAAATAAATAAAATCTTAAAAAAAAAATACTTCTGGTATGAACTGAAAATAGTAAAGCACACCCCTTAGCCCAAAAATGTTTTCACATGACCCGCAAGTCAACAGTTACTCCTTCAACGAGTATGTATTTTTGCTTCTTTAACAAGAATGACATAATTTGGGACACCCGGGTGGCTCAGATGGTAGGGCGTCTGCTTTTGGCTCAGATCATGATCTCCAGGTCCTGGGTTGGAGCCCTGCGTCTGCTTCCGGCTCCCAGCTCAGCGGGAAGCTTGCTTCGCCCTCTGCCCCTCCCCCTGCTGTGCTCTCTCTCTTTCTCTCTCTCACTCTCAAATGAATAAATAAAAAATCTTAAAAAAAAAAAAAGAATGGCATAATTTGGGGGTGCTTTGGGGATGGCTAATGGAAATGGGAGGGTGATCAAGTCCCCTAAGAGGTGTGAGATTCAAATTATTTTTATTTATTTAATTTTTTAAAAGATTTTATTATATTTTATTTATTTATTTTGAAAGATTTTATTTATGTATTTGACAGAGAGAGCGAGAGCGAGAGCAGGAACACAAGCAGGGGGAGTGGGAGAGGGAGAAGCAGGCCTCCCGCCGAGCAGGGAGCCCGATGTGGGGCTCCATCCCAGGACCCTGGGATCATGACCTGAGTCGAAGGCAGACGCTTTAACGACTGAGCCACCCAGGCGCCCTTAAAGATTTTGTTTTTAAGTAATCTCTATACTCAAAGTGGGGCTTGACCTCACAACCCTGAGATCAAGAGTCGCATGCTCTACTGACTGAGCCAGCCAGGCGCCCTTCAGATGATTTTTATAACTGAGATGGCACAGCACTGACCAATCAGAATGGACACTGGTCGCAAACAGCCCCCGTGGCTGTCCCGGTGTCACCTCATTAGCAGACAAGGCGGCTTCCTTGGCACCAGCTCTGCCATCCCAGCTGGCTCCAAACTCCTCTGTAAATGGAACCTACTGTCCAGCGGAAAAGGTTTGTCACCATTTAGGAGATTTAGTTTCTGAAGGCCATTTCAAAAGAAGGTCTTCAAAGAGAATTTGAGCAATGGCTGGAATAAATGATTCCTTCTTGAAGTGGACCGCTCGCTGGTTGAGAGCATAGACGTTCTGGCGTATTTATTGAAGGGCTCGTGCTGTTATTTTGTCAGACTTCCTGGTGACTGATATACTTCACAGTGACTTCCAAGAAGTGACTATCATTTTGATGACATGTCACGTCAGGTGACAGATATCTGACTTATTTGGAGAAACCTAAGCCTAGAGAGCAAAGGAGATTACGGTTAGATATAGAGCAGGAGGTATAGAATGATCACCTTATGAAGGAGAGTCCAACTTGGAAAGAGAAACCGGCTATCCCAGTCTGGGACATCCTGTGCTGTCTGTGTTCAGTGTGTAGCCTGCGAGATTGCTGGTGTGCAAAGGAGAAGCAAGAGTCCCAGAACAGGACTATGAAAGGCCCAGCTCTGGCCCAGTGCTGCTTCTGCCCTCCAGCCTTGCAATATTCTTTTCGTAGTGGATTTGCAAGTAAGTTCTCTGAAAACAGAGCCAAGTCAAGAACACATGGGAAAGGTGGGGTTGGCTCTGGAGTTTGTGACTGTAATAGAGTAATTCCACCAAGGAGACTACATTTCTTTGTAGCAAGTTTAAAATCTTTACCTCAAAAGGTAGTGTAAAACTGCTATTTGTTCTAAAATGCCCACTAACAGGGGACAAGTTGAATAATTATAGCATATAATATAGCACATTAATCAGGCATTAAAAGTCCAGTTTTCGGCAAAGCAATGCTATGTACTGTTCCGTACATACGTATATTACACGTAAAATGTCTAAAACCCACATGGGAACGACAAACACCACATTCAAACCAACGTGTTTCTTCTGGAGAGAGAGAAGGGAACGTGGGGTGGAGGAGTGAGCAAATGGAGTTTATTAATCTGTAATGTTTATTTCTTCAGCTGGATGGTGGGTCCATGGGTGTTCACCATGTGAGTTTCTATGTTTTTGTATGCTTGAATTATTTCATAATTTAAAAAATCATGTTTTCAAACTCTAATCACACGATACTGTCATGATAAAATATTAAATGAAAAACCAATCAGGATATAATATATATACAAAATATGATCTCAATTTTGTCTTAAAATAATACATATATATGTATATCTGTATACATACACACATATATGAATAGAAGAAAGTACAAGAAGCTATCTCTGGTGATTTTTTTTTTAATTAAAAAAAAATTTTTAAAGATTTTACTTATTTATTTGACAGAGAGAGCGAGAGAGCACAAGCAGGGGGAACAGTAGAGGGAGAGGGAGAAGCAGGCTCCCCGCCAAGCAGGGAGCCGGATGCGGGGCTCTATCCCAGGACTCTGGGATCATGACCCGAGCCTAAGGCAGATGCTTAACCATCTGAGCCACCCAGGTGGTGCCCCTCTCTGGTGATTTTTATCTTCTTAATTATATTTTTACATTATCTGAATGTTTTATAATCATATATCTTTTATCATCTAAGAAGTGGTATTTTAAAATACTAAATTAATAAGGTCTCTGACAATGAAGAAGTGAATTGTAGTATCACTTTTTTAAAATTTTTTTTTTTTTAAGATTTTATTTATTTATCTGAGAGAGAGAGACTGAGAGAGAGAGAGCACGAGAGGGGGGAGGGTCAGAGGGAGAAGCAGACTCCCTGCCGAGCAGGGAGCCCGATGCGGGACTCGATCCAGGGACTCCAGGATCATGACCTGAGCCGAAGGCAGTCGCTTAACCAACTGAGCCACCCAGGTGCCC
>NC_138380.1:6385519-6391000 GCF_054177405.1 Leptonychotes weddellii
TTTTTTTTTTTTAAGATTTTATTTATTTATCTGAGAGAGAGAGACTGAGAGAGAGAGAGCACGAGAGGGGGGAGGGTCAGAGGGAGAAGCAGACTCCCTGCCGAGCAGGGAGCCCGATGCGGGACTCGATCCAGGGACTCCAGGATCATGACCTGAGCCGAAGGCAGTCGCTTAACCAACTGAGCCACCCAGGTGCCCACAGTATCACTTTTTGAAGTTATATAAGTCAGGGCACCTGGCTGGTGTAGTTGGAAGAGCATGCAACTCATTTTTTAAAGATTTATTTATTTATTTATTTGACAGAGAGAGACAGCGAGAGAGGGAACACAAGCAGGGGGAGTGGGAGAGGGAGAAGCAGGCTGCCCACTGAGCAGGGAGCCTGATGTGGGGCTCGATCCCAGGACTCCAGGATCATGACCTGAGCCGAAGGCAGACGCTTAACCGACTGAGCCACCCAGGTGTCCCACATGAATGCATTCTTATTGCAGAGTGAAGCCAGCCACAGTGCCCCAGAGCTGAGTGTGAGGCTCCCTCCCCTTGGTTCTGCTGGGTGCTCCTGCCCCAGATGGGACAGTTATGTGCACATCCTTCCAGTCCCTTTCTGTGCATTTTTCTTTGTATCTGTGTGCATACGTGCTTAGATGTGACCATACCATACATACTGTTTCAGAATTTACCTCTTTCATTTTATACTGCATCTTGGGAGACTTTTTTAAAAAGATTTATTTGTTTAGGGAGAGAGAGAGAGAGCGCACGTGTGTGCATGTGGGAATGGGGAGGAGGAGGGAATCTCAGGCCGACTCCATGTTGAGCACAGAGCCCTAGGCTAGGCTCCATCTCAAGACCCTTGAGATCATGACCTGAGCTGAAACCAAGAGCCAGCTGGTGCCCTTTGGGAGATTCTTAAATATTAGTGTATGCTGGTTTACTTCATGTTTTTAATTTAAAAACTTTTAAAATAAATTTGATCTAATGCATTTAATATCATATTTCAATAGTGGCACAGTATTTATAATATATATAGATATACATATACATGTATATCTATCTATATATATATAAATGCTGTATCACCATTCATTTAACTATATCCTTAATGATGGATATTAAGCTGTTTACTAATTTTTTCTATTATAAACAGTGTTTCAGTGACTGTTCTTATCTTTATGTGCATGCACAAGAATTTTTGTGGGAAAGATTCCTACATGGAGTCTCTAGGTCACAGGGCCCACACATATTCATTAATGATAAAAACTGCCCAACTGCCTTCCTAAAAGATTTGTCACTTAACACTCCCAACAGATATGAGTCCAATTTCCTCAGATTCTTGTATTTCACTAGCATTGCATTTTGAAAAACACAAGTTTATCAAGGAGATTTGACTGATTTCTTGAATGAGTGTGTATTCCTTTTATAATAAGAAAAAAGTTTTAAAATTAATCAGGGCACTTGGCTGGCTCAGTCAGAAGAGCATGTGACTCTTGATCTTGTGGTTGTGAGTTCAAGCCCCACGTTAGGTGTAGCAATTACTTAAAAAAAAAAAAAATCGTAAAAAAATTAAATCAAAAAGTTGCTTTTCAAGACTAGAAGCAAATGCACCAAAATGGTGAAAGTGGCTTTCTTTGGAAGATAGGCTATGGGCAATTTTCATTTCTTTAATAATCTGAAGCAAAGGACAGTTAATTGAAACAAGAATGTTGTGGCACCTGGGTGGCTCAGTCGTTAAGCGTCTGCCTTCGGCTCAGGTCATGATCCCAGGGTCCTGGGATGGAGCCCGGTATGGAGCCCCGCATGGGCAGAGCAGGAAGCCCGCTTCTCCCTCTCCCGCTCCCCCTGCTTGTGTTCCCTCTCTCGCTGTGTCTCTTTCTGTCAAATAAATAAATAAAATCTTTAAAAAAATAAAAAAACAAGAATGTTAACATTCAAACATAAATGTTACAGAAAACAATACAAAAAGAGAGAGAGAGAGGGCTACTGGATAGAATAGTTAGCTATTCTATTCTATAAAATTGTTTTGTTTATACTGCAAAGCAGCGCTAGTTGGGGCATTTGGTACACAAAAACAGTTAACTGGAACAGACATTAGAGTGGATTCTTTAAAAAAAAGTTATTAAAGCACATAAAATTATTATGCTCTGAAAGTAGTAATGACTTAACACCTTCAGAAAAAATTTAGTAATCTCATTTTCTGCTAGAATCCAGCCTACTTTAAAAGGACCTTGGTTTACAAAATAATATAATGTATGAGAAATACTAAAATTATGGGTGAAATGAATGTCTTTTTACTGCGAAGTTTCTGCCAGTGTACATCGATTGTTATATACTATTTTCTTTTGCGTTTATAACATAAAGTATTGCGTAATTAATTGATCATTCTTTTAAGATTATCCTAGATAATCATAGTATGAAAGTATTCAAAAAGTGACTTATAAGGTCCATTTCCAGTGCGATGTTCTTTTTTTTTTTTTTTAGATTTTATTTATTTGACAGAGAGAGCATGAGCACGGGGAGGGGCAGAGGCAGAGGGAGAAGCAAGCTCCCCGCTGAGCAGGAATTCCCCATGCGGGACTCGATCCCAGGACCCTGAGATCATTCCCAGGACCCTGAGATCATGACGTGAGCCACCCAGGCGCCCCTCCAGTGCAAGGTTCTAAGCTTAGGGATTGTTTCGCAAAATCTTTTTGCAAAATTCACAGGTGAGATGGGTGTGACAATGGTGCAAAATGACGTGAATCAGCTCTATCGTTGACATATTGTCCTTAGTTTAAAATGGCTGCTTTTTAAACATATGGTTCCCGGCTGACGTTTTTATCACTGCTACGGTTTTTCTTCCCAAAAGATTATACACCACGTTGATAAATTTCATCAGTGGGAAAATATTTTCTCTTCAAGTTAGGAATGAATTTCTGCAGTTAGAAACATTCCTTATATTAAAAATATCGAATTGGAACATGCTTTTCTTTTAATGGTAGGAATGAGTCTTTAGTCAACAGTCCGAACACTGCAATTGTTTGCAATTGCAAAGCTCCGTGACAACAGATTGTCCTGCAACTTGTCTAAAACCAGAGCTGCAAAAGAAGAGAGGAATTGCCTTCCTTGTCCGTCCGGCTGGGTGTCCTGTCCTGGCGAAGGGCAGTGGCCCTCTGCCCACTGGTCCACAGGTGCGGGAGGACACGGGATGGTAGAGAGAATCCGTCAGCTCAGACTCACTATGGACATTCAAGAGTACAAAGAGGGCACCACCCTAGACTTGGAACAGCAAGAAACCAGATTTAGGATCTCGTCATGGGAAAGATTTATTATCCGGAGAGTGAGAGCTCACCCACCCCAGACTCAGGAATTCTGGTCAGAAACCTTGTCGAGCCTGGTCCTGAGTTCAGGGTCCTGGTCACACACACTGCTTCTGAGGTCCTAGACAACGATGACTCTAGAAGACAGAGAATTAACCTTCTAGCCGCCCCCTCCCACCCGCTATCCCCACCAGTCATAGGAAGGGGCTGAATTGATCCAGTTCACTCTGCACTTGGGAGTAGGTCTAGCTCACCTCATTGCTGACCCGTCCAGCTTCTCACCTTGGCATTGCTGACTCTCCTCTGCTGGGAGCACCACGCCCCTTCTAGAAGTCCTTCCTTTCCTCCCTTCCTTGCTTTATTCTTGTTTTTTTTTTTTTTTAAGATTTTTAAAAATTTATTTATTTATTTGAAAGAGAGAGAGAGGAGGAGGAGGAGCAGAGGAATAGGGAAAAGCAGACTGTGCTGAACGAGGAGCCCAACCTCACGACCCTGAGATCATGACCTGAGCCGAAACCAAGAGTCCAACGCTTAACCGACTGAGCCACCCAGGCGCCCCTCTTCTTGCTTTCTTGAGAAGTACTTCTCTGTGTTGTCCCCTTCCCTATCAGTATTCCTGATCTGGTACAAGCAGGGCGAGGACCAAAGCAAGTGTTAAGTAAATGCCTTTTGAATGAATAAATGATCATGCACGGCTCAGATTTTTAAACATTTATGCCAACATTTTAAATAAACTCTTTTATGTTTGTCTAATTCTACTGTATTTTGGGGGTAATGAGTTCCTGAAGCTTGTTACTTAGCAAATGAAGTAATTCTTAATTGTTTTCAACATACATCGTAGAGGATGCAAACAGTACTTTTTAATGGAAACATTTTGGGATTCATTGGAAAAAAAAAAACCAAACCTGGATTCACTTTGTCCAGATCGCATGTGTTTTCTGAGAATTTGAACGCCTGATTCGCTTCTCAACCTTTGTGTCTCCAGCCTGAAGAGTACAGATCCATTGTCTGTACGTATTTGGCAGAGTCTCCTCTCTTTTCCTCCCCAGGCTCTGCCTCCCTTTCACCCTCTTTTTTTTAAGATTTTATTTATTTATTTGACAGAGAGAGAGAGAGAGCATAAGCCCGGGGAGTGGCAGGCAGAGGCAGAGGGAGAAGCAGGCTCCCGCAGAGCAAGGGGAGCCTGATGTGGACTCGGTCCCAGGACCCTGGGATCATGACCTGAGCCGAAGGTAGTCGCTTAACCAGCTGAGCCACCCAGGCGCCCTCCCTTTCACCCTCTTAATCCTTCCAGGTGCAGTGATGAAAATGCTTACAGCATTTCCTTTTGTGGACACCTTGGAGTTTTTTGGTTTTGCTTTTAAGGATTTGTGTGTGTGTGTGTTTGTTTTGTCTTTGTGAGCAGCCCTAAACAAAATTCCACTACCTAACTGAATATTTCGTATAGCCAAGAGATGATAAAATATACCACCAAATTAGGGAAAACCGTACAGAAAGATTCTATAGCTACTGGGTCAGATCTGTGAAAAGGAGGCATAGATACAGGGGATTTTAGAAACAAAAAGATTTCATATCATTCACTCATTCTTTTATTCACTGATTCACTAATTCATTAAGTCCTTTATTCAGTTGATTGTTATCAGGGACATCCTGTACACAAGACACAGCATTAAGTACAGCGAAGTACACAGAGATGAGTGTAACAGGTCCCCTGGTCGTTAATAAGTAGGACATTATCTGGAATTGAATTTGAACTAGTATGTAACTGGTAGTGAGATATTTGAACCACCTAAAACAAGGATAAAGAGTTTTGTGATCAGAGTTTATATTCTTGAATTATGCAAAGATATCTCTGAACCGATTTTCATCTCAGAAATTGTATTAGGTTTTGCTTTTAAGTTTGGTGGTAAGACAAATACCGTTTTGTTGCCTTTTAGGCCCTAAGACCTCATTTTCAAACAACTGCCTTTCTAAGTGCCTTTTCTGAGGCTTTCATCGATGGCTCGGAAGTCTTCTTTTAATGCATGGAGGGTTTATTTTATCCCTAAATAAGCTGTCTTAAACTTTCCTTATGAGCAAATATTATTTTTCTGGAAGTAGGATCTTTTGGTAGAAAAGATGTCTAAACAAGTTCTCCTAGCTTCATTCTCTGGTGATCACCCCTTCCTTTTTTTAAAAATAAAGGAATTTA
>NC_138380.1:6391100-6426187 GCF_054177405.1 Leptonychotes weddellii
GCGCCTGGGTGGCTCAGTCGGTTAAGCGACTGCCTTCGGCTCAGGTCATGATCCTGGAGTCCCGGGATCGAGTCCCGCATCGGGCTCCCAGCTCGGCAGGGAGTCTGCTTCTCCCTCTGACCCTCCTCCCTCTCATGTTCTCTGTCTCTCATTCTCTCTCTCTCAAATAAATAAATAAAATCTTAAAAAAAAAAAAAATAAATAAAAATAAAAAAATAAATTAAAAAAAAATAAAGGAATTTATATAGAATTTGTATATTCTAAAATTCTTACTTTTAAACGGTGCTATCCAGTGGTTTTTAGTGTATTTAGTGTACAACCATCCCCATAATCTAACTTCAGAACATCTTTATCATCCCCCAAAAGACCTTGTACAATTTAGTGGTCACTTCTCCTTCCTCCCAGGTGATGGCTGATTTACTCTCTGTGTCTATGGATTCGCACCTTCTAGACATTTCATGTAACTGGCACCATACAATATGTGGCCTTTTCCGTCTAGCTCCTTTCCCTTACCAGGATGTTTTTGAGGTTCATCCATGTTGTAGCATGTATTAAAACCATGTTCTTATTCGTTGCTGAGTAATATTCGACTCTATGCATCTATCACATTTTGTTTATTCATTCATCAGTTGATGGACATTTGGGTTGTCTTCACCTTTTGGCTTATTTTCACTATTCAATTTTTTTTTTAAAAGATTTTATTTATTTATCTATGAGAGACAGAGACAGAGAGAGAGAGAGAGAGAGAGAAGCAGAGGGAGAAGCAGACTCCCCGCGGAGCAGGGAGCCCGATGCGGGACTCGATCCCAGGACCCCGGGATCATGACCTGAGCTGAAGGCAGACGCTTAACCATCTGAGCCACCCAGGCGCCCTTACTATTCAATATTGTGAATATTGCTGCTACGAATGTTCACGTACAAGTTTTTGTGTTGATATGTTTTCATCTCTCTTGGATATATTCCTAGGAGTATAACTGCTGGTTCATATGGTACCTCTGCCTAACATTTTCCATAACCCACCAGACTGTTTTCCACGGTGGCTACACCATTTGACTCTTCACCTATAATGTATGAGTATTCCAATTTCTCTACATCCTTGCTAACACTTGTTATTGTCTGTCTTTTTGATTATAGCCATCCTAGAGGGCATGAAGTGGTACCTCCTTTTGATTTTGTTTTGCATTTCCTTAATGACTAATGATGGTAAGCATCTTTTCATGTGCTTATTAGCCATTCACATATCTTCTTTGGGGAAATATCCAAATTCTTCACCCCTTTCTAATGGAATATTTGTCTTTTTAGTGTTGAGTTTATATATTCTGAATATATCTCCTTTCTTGATGAACTATTTTTTTTTAAAGATTTTTAAATTTATTTGAGAGGGAGGGAGAGAGAGAGAGTGTGTGCGTGAGTGAGCATGGGCAGGGGGAAGAGGCGGAGGGAAAAGCAGACTCCCTGCTGAGCAGGGAGCTTGGGCTCAATCCCAGGACCTTGAGATCATGACCCAAGCGGAAGCCAGGCGCTCAACCTACTGAGCCACCCACGCACCCTTGATGAACTATTTTCAAGTGGCTCTCAGGGCATTACAATCTGGTTTTCTTCCTTCTCCATGGTTTGCCTGCTTCAGTCTTCTTTGCTGGTTCTTCCTCTTCTCCCTGATCTTTTTTTTTTTAACTTACTGTTGAAGTATAAATTTGAAATAGAAATGGCTTAAATGAGCTTTCATAAGGGGAATGTACCTGTTTAACCAGCACCCCAGAACAGAAATTCTGTTCTCTTTGGTCTCTACCCTTGCCAAGGATAACCAGTTGTTCTTGGCTTCTAACGTCATAGATAAATTTTGCCTGGTAAGGGACTTTAAATAAATGAAATCATGATACATATTATTTCTTCTCTGATTTCTTTCACTCAATATTATGTCGATCAGATTTATTCATATTGTTGCAGGTAGCTTAGACTGTTCATTTGCATTGTTGTAGGACATCCCATTATGTAAATTTACCACAATTTATTCATTCTGTTGATGGGCATTTGGATAATTTCCAGTTTGTGGCCATTAGGAATAGTGCTCTTAAGAACATTTGGGTATGTGTCTTTTGGTAAATATGCACACATATGTACCTACATCCATATATATGTACCTGCTAGATCTATACCTAGAAGAATTGCTAGGCTATAGGTATTTAATATTTATTCAAGTTTAATCTCTTCTCAATCTTCCAAAGTGGTTGTACCAATTTTTACTCCTTCTTCGAGGAGGTAATCAAGAGGACATGACTGTGGGGGCGCCTGGGTGGCTCAGTCGTTAAGCGTCTGCCTTCGGCTCAGGTCATGATCCCAGGGTCCTGGGATCGAGCCCCGTGTCAGGCTCCCTGCTCAGCAGGGAGTCTGCTTCTCCCTCTCCCATTCCCCCTGCTTGTATTTCCTCTCTCACTGTGTCTCTCTCTGTCAAATAAATAAATAAAATCTTTAAAAAAAAAAAAGAGGACATGACTGTGGTTGACTTGAGAGCTGAACCGGGGCAGCTGGGAGGCTCCTCCATCCCTCCCCTGTCCTTGGAATTGACGCTCCGCCCATTGTTCCCACAGTGGGGGCTGTTCTGAGGACGCAGCCTTGAGAGAGTAGTGTGTTATGAAGACCATCTGGACAGCACAGGTGCTGAACCCGTGAAGGCCTCTACATGAACTTTTAAGATTCTGGCAAGTGGATGCAGAGATCTATGGCCATTCAAGACGAGCCTCGTAGGTAAATTCCCTTGTTTATTAGACCTGCCACCCACCAATCAGGACTGGTCTGCTTCTTTCTTTGGTCTCTCCCTACCCTCTGAGTACAGGATCCAGTTTGTGAACTAACTCTCCTGTTAGCAGTATAGTAAGCATTTTGGTCGTTACATATCTTTGCCAACACTTGATATCTTCTGTATGTTTTGTTTTATCTGTTCTAGTAGGTATGTAGTGGTATTTATTAAAGTTTTATTTGCATTTCTTGGATAACTAGTGAAATTTAGTAACTTTTTATATGTTTACTGGACTTCTGTGTATCTAGTCTTTTAGGGTGCCCATTTGAGGTTTTGTGTTGGTGTTTTTTTGGTCATTTCCTAATATCTCCGCTTTTTTAGATGTTGTTTTGTGGGACCTCTTTATATGATGACCGTTCTTTTGTCAGATGGGAGTATAGTGGATTTCTTCTAATCTTTGGCCTGCCTTTTCAGCGTTTCATGGTGTCTTTTGAAGAATAGAAGTTCCTAATTTTAATTTAGTTCAATGTATCATTTTTTTCCCCTTCTGGTGAATACTTTTTGTGTCTTGTTTAAGCACTTTTTGCCTACTCCAAGATCATAAAGATGTTTCTCTATGTTTTCTTACACATTTAGATCAGTAATCCATCTGGTGTGAGGTAGAGGCCAAGATTTTTTCCCCGAAGTGATACCTAGTACTGATTATTGCAAAGACTGTCCTTTCCCCAATGCACTGCCAGGTCACCTCTGTCATCAGTCAGGTAACCATATAGGTGTGGGTCTGTTGCTGGATTCTGTCTCCCATTGCCCTATTTGTCCATGTTTGTGCCAGCATCATGATCTTAATTACTATCACTTTAAAAAGCTTGGTTTGATATCTGGTAGTGCTGCCTTTCATCTTCACTCTTCAAGATTGTCTTGGCTCTTCTTGGCCTTTTGTGTTTCACATATATTTTAGAATCAACTTGTCAATTTACACACGCACACACACATATGCACACATAGCACACATGCACCCATAAACCCTGCTGGGATTTTGATTGGCATTGTGTTGAATCTATGCATCTTTTAAATCATAAAAATGACATTCTCTCCACTTGTCTCCTTTTAGTTTTCCTCAGTATTGTTTTGTAATATTCAGTATATAGGTCTTGCCTATTCATTTTTCATCAGATTCATTACTAGGTACTTGATGGCTTTCAAAAGGTAAATGATTTCACTTAAAAAAAAGAGAAGATTTTATTTATTTGAGAGAAAGAGAGCAGAAGCTGGGGGGGCAGTGGGCAGAGGGAAAGGGAGAGAGAATCCCAAGCAGACTCCCTGCTGAGCAAGGAGCCTGAAGCAGGGCTTGATCCCAGGACCCTGGGATCATGACCTGAGCTGAAGGCAGATGCTTAACTGACTGAGCCACCCAGGTGCCTCCCTAAGTGATTTCACTTTAAACGTTTATTTCCTTTGTGCTTATTGCTGGCATATAGAAATTGATTTTTGTAAACTAGCTTTGTATCCAGTGACCTTGCTGACTTTATAATTAATTAATCTTTATATAATTCATCTTGTTATAATCATTAAATCTGTTATAATCTATTCATTTGACTTTATCAAATTTGTCTTTAAAAGTGTTAAAATTAAATGGTGAGTTTGTGTTCAGGATAGTGAGTAGCACAATATGGCTGGAATTTAGGGTGGTAGAAGTATGAGGTAAAACCATAATGACAGCTTATTTCATCCAGAGGAAGAGATGAGAGAGACATGGAGAGACAGAGATGGAGAGAAAGAGGGAAAAAGAGGTGTGAGTCTGTCCTGATGACATTCCATCACTCCTCTGGCCACATTCTATTGGTTAGAGGCGGACCACGGTCCCGCCCACACTCAAGGGGAGTGGACTGCACAGGGGGTGAGTATCACCCTCCTATTGCACAGCAGGCAGTGATAACTGGGAGTGTTTTTGAGACTGCTTATCATACCTCCCTTTGGCTTTTTGGAGGTGACTCTTTCCACCTTACTCTTAAAAGGGTCAGGCTGATTTAAATCATGATCAAATTATCTTACAAAATTTTTATTTTTAAATTAAGATTTCTCTGTATGCCACATCTTCCCCTGCCCAGCCTGCAGTGTAATGCCATTCTTGTTCTTTAGGAGAGGTCATCTCTCCTCAGACCTTCAACTGACACTCCTCTGTCGACGAGCTCACATCTCTTACCCAAATTTATATACCATGGCTCTCCATTTGTCCTGTTTACATTTTTTACTTTTGCTCTGTACTCTATATGCCTAAAACCAAAGTCATCAGTTTTTTTTACACCTCTGTTAGGACTGATAAATTATTTTCAAATGACCAAGAAGAATGAATTGATATACATGCAATGTCACAATATAATTTTCACCTTAACAAACTGCGTCCCCATTCTCAGTTACCAATTCTCAATCACCAGTGGGTTTCTGTTGCAATCACATGTAAACTTCTACCCAGTCTCCTCATGTACCTGCCTTGTGTCCACATACTCTCCTGTTCATGCTCCTGGCAAAGGCCAAGTCCTCCACTCAGGCTCTAGGACCCACCCCTCTTCACCTGTTCAAGGTCCGGAGTCCACCCCTACTAACACACTTAAGGATGCTGCCCAGCAATATTCTTTCTTTTCTGAATCATCAATTTTCCCATCTCCACTGGATCTCATCAGAATACCAACACGGTACGTTTCTTCTCTTAAAGATCTTAAGAACTTTGTCTTTATTCCACTTATTCTTCCAGCTGTATTTTCTTTTCTTTTAGCACAATCCTTGACAGTTATACATAACTGCTGTCTCCAGTCTTCTTTCATTCACTCTGGAATCCCCTCCAACCATCCACTGAAACTCTCATCAAAGTCACTATGACCTCCAGATCACGTCATCCAAGAGCCAAATCTCAGACAATGAGCTCAACCTGTTAGCAGCTTTTTACCCGTGCTCCTCCTTGAAACACTATTTCCTTTGACTTCAGGATGCCCTCTTTCCTGCTTTCACTGGTTACTCCCTCTGTCTTCATGGTCTCCTTTTCATGTTGGTGTACCGTGAACTTTTCTATCTACATGCATTTTCTTGGTTTTAAATGCTATTTATAGGCTGATGATCCCTAAACTGATATTCCTAGTCATGACCTCTCCCCTAACTCCACAGTTGTATAATGGAGGAATTTCTTTATACCAGAAATGGTCTAAAGATGCCTTCAAAGTGAAAATATCTGAACTGCAGCAGAGGCTGAAGAAAACTTATCAGAATTTCCCTAATCTGACAAAACAGAGCCCTAGGAGTCGAGCTAGTCCGTCCCAAGAACCCAGTCTGGGAGGTGACTGGCCTGGGGTACCTTGGGCTTTGTTTAAACAAGTCTATCAGAAACTTCCAGCATTTGAGTCTTAAGCCCCTTTTTCTCCTCTCCCCCTTTATTAAGGCAGGTTATATAAACCTTTACCTCTAGCTCTTCAGGGAGGTACTCTCTCTATAGAAACTCCTGCATGCATAATAAACTTTTCTCCTGTTAATCTGTTGTCAATTAATTTGCAGGCCCTGATAACTAGGGCCTAAATTGTTAAAGTTTTCCTCCCAAAAAAACTTACCACCAGGCACGCTCAGTCATTACGCATCTGCCTTCAGCTCACGTCATGGTCCCGGGGTCCTGGGATTGAGCCCTCCTTCGGGCTCGCTGAGCCTGCTTCTCCCTCTCCCACTCCCCCTGCTTGTGTTCCTTCTCTTGCTGTCTCTCTCTCTGTCAAATAAATAAATAAAATCTTAAAAAAAAAAAACAAAAAAAACTTACCACCTACTTTGAAAGAGGCCTTTACTACCTCCATTTTGACCTCACACTTCCTAATTAAGTTCTTCTTTCCAGCTTATCTCTTATCTCAGGCAAGACCCTGCAGGCAAAGCATCTCCTGATGGGAACTGAAACTATCCCCTCCAGCCCCTGGGCCAGCAAGACCCCACCCTGTGATTGACCCCAAGACAATAATGACCTAACCTTTCCTGCCCACCTGCCTGTACTCACTGACCTTTGTCCTATATTCTCCTTATACAGACCCAGAAGTATTTTCAGCACTTTGGAGACAGTCTTTGAGGTGTCAGTCCATTCACTGTCTTCCCGGTGCTGGCTGATGTAGGAAAGACGTTAGGGTTTGAAGACGACAGCCAAGAAAGAATTCTTGAGACGTCTTTGGTGCAAAAAGGTTTTATTGAAGCACGGGGACAGGACCCGTGGGCAGAAAGAGCTGCACCGGGGTCATGAGGAGTGGCCCATTATATACTCTCAAGTTGGGAGGGGGTTAGGGACAGTGTAAGTCTCTAAGGAATTTTGGAAGCAAGGTTTCCAGGACCTTGAAGGGGCTAGCTATTGTTGGGAAAAGGTCATTTATTATCGTCCAGTAAAACCTTAGTCATGAGACCCTTCAGATGTATATTGGTGGGCCATATGCTTGGGGGATGATGGCCAACATGTATCTTGGGGGGTTTAGAGATAAAGGAAATTTCTAAAGGAATTTTTATATGTTAAAGTAGACTTACAGGGATGCCTGGGTGGCTCAGTTGTTAGGCATCTGCCTTCGGCTCGGGTCATGCTCCCTGGGTCCTGGGATGGAGCCACGCATCGGGCTCCCTGCTCAGTGGGGAGTCTTCTTCTCCCTCTCCCACTCCCCCTGCTTGTGTTCCTGCTCTCCCTCTCTTTGAAATTAAAAAAAAAATCTTTAGACTTACAGAATCCTGGGGGTTGGGCTAGGGTTGGCTTTTGCCCTTAGCAAAGTATTAATATCGAGGCAGTTGAGTCCCTAGAGGCTGTAGGTAGTTAGGATAATTTTCCTTCTGCCTTTGTTTCCCACATCACTGGCCTCACTGAAGTAAATTCCTTTCTCGTTTCACCACTGCTCCTCTCTCTGCCTTTGGAATTTGTCAGTGGTGAGTGGCTGAACCTGGTCTGTTGGGGATCCCCGGAGCAGGTGCTTATGCACCCCTGTGCCCAGTGGCTATGACTTGACATCTCTTGACTGGTTGAAAATAGGCATCTCAAACTCACTATGTCCCAAACCAAACTCTGATCTCCAAACCTCCATCCCCATAACCCCTCCTGCTTCTACTGCTCCCGCAGCGTCCAACTCAATTATGACTCACTTGCTCATCCACAGGCTTGTTTTCAACCTCTTTTTTGCAACCTATATCCAATCTGTCAGCAAATCCTACTGCTTATTCCTTCAAAGTATATCCAGAATCTAATGTTTTCCTACCGGTTCCACTGTTACTGCTCAGGCTTCCCGCCATGGTCACTTCTTGCCTGGATTGTGACATGAGATTTGTAACTCCTCCTCTGGTCTGGTCCCTGCCCCACTCTGGCTACTCTCCACACAGCAGCTAAAATGATCTTGCTTTAAAGGCTCAGAGTCACCTTTCTGCTCAAAATCCTCTAAGTAAAAAGTAAAGTCCTAACAATGGCCCACCAGGCCCTTAAAGGTCTGTCTGTGCCCCCTCATCTCTTCAGCCTCCTTTCCTGCTCCCCTTCCTTTCCAGTTCCCAAACACTCGAGGCAGGCTCGCCTGTAGGGCCTGCCACTCACCATTTCCTCTGTCAAGTTTTTCTTCAAATGTCCCCTTCTCAGAGAGGGGAGGTCTTCCTGACCAAGCTATTTTAAAATTGTTGCATTTGCACTCAATTCCCTCCCTTCATCCCAGTTTCTTCTCCATGTTATTTACCACCACCTCATATGCCCTGTCGTTTACTTTTTCTCTTCACTAGAGTATCAGCTTCACCAAGGCAGGAATTTCTGTTTTGCTCACATTGTATTCCTAGCCCCAGAAGGGTGTCTTTCAACTAGTAAGCCCTCCATAAATACTTGTTGAATGCTAAGTGAATAAATGAGATGTGTGAAAAGTAAATCCCATTCATGGGGTTGAAAGGAATGCTCTGTGATGCTAATAGCCTTAACTTTGCACTTGACCTTCTCCTGTTCCCCCAGGAAAAAAACCCCGAGAATAAATTGTGTGCCAGCAGTCCAGGCCCTGGGAGTATAACTTCGACTAAGGTAGAGGTACATCCTGACTTCTGAGCTTAACTCCCCATTTTTGGTTTCTTCCTGCAACTGAACTAGTGCATGTCTGTCTTTAACAGAGGACGGAAGGACCTGCCAGCAGCACAGCTGTGATCGGAGCATCTTCACAGACCCAGGAAAAACCTTGGTGACTCTCACCCTCACATTCACCTCGTGCTCAGCCTGGCTTTCTGCTTCTTTAGGCCTCCATGGTGACTAGCATTCACCCCCCCCCCCCATTTTCTTGCTTTCCCTGCTTGGAATCTTCAGAAAATTATTCTTAGTATTGAAAGCAAAATCCTCCTAACTTTCCTGTATTTGTCAATATACAAAATAGAGTTGCAGCACACTATGTGCTCCATACAGAATGAAATCCTTTGGCAGTATTTTTAAATTACCCCTTTCTGCTGCTATCACTGTGACCTAAAACGTCTTGCTTAACTGAATAATGTCAGCACTGAACTAAGATAATATTGTGACCCACTGGCGTCCATACTTCCTGGTCCAAGTCAGCCTGCATATTCAACTTAAATATGTATCATATTATGAACATACTATATTTAATACAGCCCCACTTAACTCTCTGATCTGCTCTCTTACTCTCTGAGTTGGAGCTCTCAGCTTTTATTCTGCGAGACTTTCATACCCATCTCCAGTGCCCTCACTGCCTCCTCAATCTAGATCTTTTGCTTTCTTCAGGGTCCAACTAAAATTTCCTTTTCTGAGATTTCTTTTTTTGAGGGGGGGATAGTGGGAGCATCTTCTCTGTGGCTTCCCTCCACATGTAATTCTAACATTGAATTGGTTCAGAATGTACATGAGGAATAGGACGGTGATTTAGCAAAGGTGGGAAAATGATGGGTTAAATCATCAAACGAAGAATTATAGTCATTAAAAAGTCTTTGTCAATTAGAAAATATAACACGATTTCTTTAGCTTTTAACTCAGCAGTTCATAGCTGACCCTGTCTGAACTCTCAATATGGAATCCCAGGTCACACGAGTGATTATTTTGCCCTATAACTGCATCCTACTAAAGATAAAGTCGGACTAATCTTAACTTCATTGACAGATAAAGCCAAAAGGGAGCCTGTGTCCTAAACAGACTATTCCTAATTCCTCTGGATTGAGACAGGTTTAGTTCAAGATCACCTTTTTATAATCGAGAAACGTTGCAATTATCCTAACGTTTTCCAGAGACATTAGCATGAGGCAAGTGAACCACACTCATCCTTGATAAATGATTTTTCACGTTGACACGTGCACTGGGTCTGAACAAGGCGTCTCGAATGAGGAATCTGAAGTAATCGGAACGTCGCTCTCGCCCAGGTCTCTGAGGCGATGAGCACTGCGGGCTCCACCAGCCAAAGTCCCGCGGGCCGTGGGGGATCGAGCGGATAGGAGTCGCGGTGAGGACGCTCGGCTCGGCTGGGGCGGCGCGCCACCCCACCGGAGCGCGGGAGGGTCGCGGCTCCTCGCCCGAGTGCAGAGCCTCTCGCGCGCCTGCCGCCCGGCCGGCCCCCGCTCCGCGCGCGGGGAAAAGAGCGCGGCAGTTGAAACCGTTACCACCCCCGAGTTTTGAACTGGTTCAAACTTGGCTTTCGGCCCCGCCCCGCCTCTCCGGCCCGGGAACTCCGAGGCGGCCGTTCCCGCCAAGTGCCGCGAGCGCGCCGTCCCGCCCTCCGGCCGGTTCCCGCCACCCCACCCAGCCCGCCGCCCCGGCTCCAGAGGCCCCGCGTTCCCGCCCGCCTGCCTGCACGCCTGCCCGCCGCCTTCCTGAGAGGCGCCGTGCGCTCAGCGAAAGAACAAAGAAACGGCGCGGCGCTTCCACTCGGCGGCCGCGTCCCTCAGCGCCCGCCCGCGCCCGCGCGCACGCGCCGCCCGCCCGGCACGGCCGAGTCCCGCGGGCGCCTCTGCGTGGGGCTGGCTCGGCGCCTCCGAGCCCGGCGGGCCCTGTGATTGGACGGGAGCCCGCCTCGCGTCCCGCCAATCGGGGCGGCGCTTGGTTGGACTGGGGGGGCCAAATAAAAGCGATGGCGATTGGGTTGCCGGGTTTGGCGCTCGGTCCGGGAGCGTCCGACACCCACTGGGACGCAGAAGGCGGTGGGGCCCCGGCGGCGGCGGCGGCGGCGCGCGGGAGCGGCGCGCGGGAGCGGCGCGGGCTGGGGCGCGGGGCGCAGGTAACGCGCCGCTGTCGGGCCGGCCGGCCGGCGGGGCTTTGGAGCCCGGCGAGGGGCGGCGGCGGCGGCGGCGGCGGCGGAGGCGGCGCCGGGACATCCCCGCCGCCGCGTTGCCCGTCCGGGTGTCGCCCAGAGCGGGCGCTCCCGGGCGCCGCTTTTGCAGGCGGGGTGAGAGGAGACCCCTCGGCAGGGGGCCGTGGGTCGCGGCTGACCCGCGCGCCCCCGCGGGCGGGCAGTGCCGGATCCCCAGACACCCGAGGCGGGAGCAGGGGCGGGTACCCGCGGGGGGCTTGCGGAGGGGTCCTCTCGCGTGCCCGCCCCTCCGGAGGCGCCGGGGCTGGGCTGGGGACGCTCCGGTGCCCGGGGCGGGCTGGCCGCCCGAACCCAAGTCTCCTTTGTGTAGAGCGCCGCGGCGGGAGCGCCCGGGTGGGACGGGACGCACACAAGTTGGTGGGACCTCGCCGCCGAGTGCGCACTCAGACAAAGGACGGACTGTGTCTCGGGGGAGCTCGGCGCGAGGAAGGGGCAGTGACACCGGGCCTGACAACAGGCGGGAGAGGGGCGTGGGGAGCCCGGGCTGCGGGCGCGGGTGGGCGGGCTCGGCCCCACGCCCCCTCCCCGCGCGCGCGCAGGCTTGGCGGGGCCGCGGCGGCCGGGACGGCGTGCGGAGACGGGACTCCGAGTGGCCGCACATCTGACGTTCCCCCCTCAGCAGCCGGGAACCTCGCGGCTCTACCGCTCGGACGAGGCAGTGCCGGGCTGCCTTCGCCTTGTCGTCCTCCTTTCTGTTAAGTTTTTGGGCAGGGTCGAGCTGTTCTCCCCCTTCTTGGTTTTGTTCGTTTGGAAGGCTTTCCGTCGAGTTCCCGCGTCATTGTGTACCCCCTTCCAACCACCAAAAAGTCTGTGCCACGGGGTCGCTTTTGGAAAATGGGAGGAATTGAGCACGATATTTTGGAAAACTTGGTGAACTCGCGCCTAGTGAGTTCCCACTTTCCAAAGAATCAAAATCTTAACAAAAATTACAAGCTGTTTTGGCCAACTTGTGTGATGCGTCTGAGAATGGCGACAGGTGCTAACGAAATCAACTGTCATTTAGTAAGCGATTACTCCCCCAAATCCCTAGCGGGTTGAATGAGGATGAGATGGTAGAAATAGTTGACCAAAATAAAGTGCTTATGAAAAATGTGTGTTTAGATTATATGGTTAACTATTGCTTATTGATTGGTCTTAATTTTCCGTGAACAATAGTTTTGGGGAGTCAGAAAAGACTGGATGCAGAAATGTTTGTTGCCTAAGAAATTGAATGTGTGCTGTCCACAGTTAAGCTAAACTTTATTACACAGGATCTGTAAAACTTAAAATTCATTTGGAAATAAAAATCTGCCTTTGGAATTTAAATATATTTTATTACAAGGTTACTTTCTTGGTTTCGAAGCTCATCAGTTTAATTTTACGGCGTTTTAAATTTACATAAAACATTTGAAAAAACCTTTAAAAAACTCTGTACAGTTGAATATAATCTATACTTTTATGGTAAGTTTTAGAGTTTATTTTCCATTACTCTTCGTTCATGAGCATTGGGAACTACTTCACATTTAGGAATAAAGTGAACAAGTCTTCAAAACCTGACCAGTTTATCGATAATTTTACTTGCAAGAAAATGAAAATGCTTAAGATACATTTTAATTTTCATAGTCTCTGAGTTGGGGATAGATGGGATTCTAGTCCTAGATACAAAGATTCTTGTCTTTCTGGAGGTGGATTAGGGTATGTAATGTTTAAACTCTTGGGAACACTTAGGAAAATTGCATCTTCAGTTTTAATTTTTGTGGAAAGTGAATATATTCAAAGAAAAGGAATTTAGAAACACATAGGCACTCTTCTGATTTGCGTTCTGATAAAGAGCTAATGGGCATCTACTGTCTTACGGTTTCATAAAAATGGAGACAAATCCAGTGTAAAAGCCTTTATTACGTGTATTTTGCAGAGTGTTAGACACCATTGAACGGACATCCCAGGTGCTGCCCTAAGGGTTTGGATTCTTCAATAACGCTTACATTTAGTTACTGATAGCTGTATATTAAAAAGTCCTGATAGTTCTTGCCCACTGTTAGGAGATGAGTTATGTAAATTTTGGCAGAAATTTGGATCTTTTAGAAATTCTAGTTTTTCCCTTGTGGATTTTGTGATTGATAATTACTGTTCCTACATTTGCCACAAGATTTTCTAAGAAGCCTTTTGGGGAGTTGGCTTAAAATTTTTGTTTTAATTTTTTTCTGGTTGAATTCTGAGTATATACAAGTCAGTTTTAAGTAGTGATTAAAAAAACACTTGTTGATTTAGGCAAAAAAAAGTTCTGATACTTTTATACCACCTTTGCCTTGCATACCTATGTATTAGTAATTGTATTGGCCATTTAAAAATTTTAAGCGGATTTCTCCAGGTCACAGTGAGGTGAGCTGGCATGCTCAAGGAGTGTGAATTAATTTCTGTTTTGGCCTAAATAGTGATTAAGAAAGTTGATCTGCTTTTTTAAAAGCTGACAAGGGAAGTTACCCCAGTGGTGTAATGAATTCAGGGGTCAATTAGAAATGATTTATGGATTTGCCTTGAAGTGTTTCTGTCAGTACAAAGGAGGAAAACATTTCCTGTGCATTATGGAGCGTTCTGTATACACGTGAAATTTTTAGTTTGGAGGAGGGCATGTGAGTGGAGATGAACAGCTCATTAAATTCAGAGAAAGGTTCACAGTCAATGATACCTTTACCTTCTAGAGGCCTGCCCTGAATTCCCAGGCACTCTTATGTTCCACAGGGCTTTGTTCATACTTTTATTATAGCATGTATCAAATTGTATTGTAATCACTTGTTTATGCATCTGGCTCCTTCACTACACTCTTAAGTGCTTTGAGGCAGAGGCTCTGTCTTGTTTTCTTTGTATACTTAGTAGTTGCTAGAGAATAGAAGGATTAATAGTTGAATGAAGGAAATATGAAAAATGTAGGGAGATAATTTGACAAAGGAACTTTGCAAAGCGTACAGGGTATATTAATATTTATGTTGTGAGGGGGCGCCTGGGTGGCTCAGTTGGTTAAGCGACTGCCTTCGGCTCAGGTCATGATCCTGGAGTCCCTGGATCGAGTCCCGCATCGGGCTCCCTGCTCGGCGGGAAGCCTGCTTCTCCCTCTCCCACTCCCCCTGCTTGTGTTCCTGCTCTCTCTCTCTCTCTGTCAAATAAATAAAATAAAAAAAAATCTTTAAAAAAAAAATAAAAAAAAAAATATTTATGTTGTGAGGAACTTTGGAAGGTGTTTTTCTCCTTTGAGAGGCGATCCTAAAGAAAAATAATCGTTAAGGTGGTTAACTTCCAAGGTTTCTCCTAGTATTATAACTAGTGAAAATTGTATATCCTTCAGGTATTCCATTGGTACTCATGTTTGGTATTAAGGCAGCTAGAGAGAAGCCTGATGAATCATCTGGATGGATGCCTTGCATATAGTATCTGCTTAATTTGATTTGATGTCAGTATTGATGGTCCTTGTCCAAAAATAAAAGGAGGGGAAAGTGTTGGAGACAGTAGTAAATCTTTTAATTGAAAGGTGTCTAGTTAAAATTGATGAGTTCTTTATTGGAATAATTTGAGGTAGGTTTTGAAGCTAAAACTGAAGGAAGTAGTGCCAGTGTAATTATAGATCATTTATTGGGATGCTCTTCATTCTTTCAAAATACGATAAGTGTAGATTAGCAAGTCCAGTAACATCTCAAAAGGCATAGCTGATAAATTTCTAAGATGATTCCATATCTTGCCACTGTCTTATGTGGTACAAAAATAATGCAAAAACAAAGAAAAAAAAGGCAGTAAAGCACCTATTTGCCAGATGCTTTATTCATTTGTTTGGTTTGTTTCTTATTGTGGTAATATTTACATCAGATGTTTTATTTATTTTTTTAAGATTTTATTTATTTATCTATTTGAGAGAGAGAGAACATGAGCAGAGGGAGGGGCAGACTCCCCACTGAGAGGGAGCCTGATACGCAGGGCTCCATCCCAGGATTCTGAGATCATGACCTGAGCCGAAGGCAGATGCTTAACCGACTGAGCCACCCAGGCGCCCCAGATGCTTTATTTCTAATAATTGTTAAAACCATCCTTCATCCATCAACAGGTGAATCATGGTGTACACATACAATGGAGTATTATTCAGCCATTAAAAGAATGAAATTCTGATATGTGCTATAATATGGATGAATCTTGAAAACATTATGCTAAGTGAAATAAGCCAGACACAAAAGGAGAAAATTGTATGATTCCATTTATAGGAGATTATGAGAGTAGGCAGACTCACAGAGATAGTAGAATGGTTGTTTCCAGGGGCTGAGGGGAGTGGGGAATTAGTGTTTAATGGGTATACAGAGTTTCTATTTGGGTTGATGACAAAATTCTGGCCATGGGTGGTGGTGATGGCTGAGCCACATTTTGAATGTGCTTAATGCTACTGAATTGTACCCTTAAAATTGTTACAGTGTTACATTTTATGTATATTTTACAATAAAAAAAACTTCATGCCATATGATCACACTCTGCAAACCTTTACAGATTAAGGAAACCTTGGTCTAAAGGGTTAAGGGTTTAAGAATTTGTCTAGGATTATCCAGCTAGGAATTTGTAGTCAGTATCCAAATTTGAATTGTTTGGCTCCATATTATCTATTCCTTGTTCTCTGTTGGTTGGTTGATTAATGGCATGTTGGTCCCAAGAAGAGTTTATGTGACTCAATCAGAAAGTTATATTTAAAAGTAGGTAATTTGTAGTTTTATGGGAGGGATGGTCTGATGCCCTAGGCAAACTAAAAGATGTCTTTGCAGATTTCTTTCTCAGCTGGAGCTGTAATGGTGTGTCCTCTAAGGAGGAATACAGTTGAGTTTTAAGTGTGGTCTTTCGAGTCACTTTGCTTGGGTTCCAGTTCCTGAGCTGCCAGGTTGTACCCTGGGCAAATTATTCTTGATGCCTAAGTCCTCTATCTGTAACTTGGTGATCATAATGACAGTATTTATACCATAAGGTTCTTGAGGATTGAATGAATTAATACATGTGAAACGCTTAGAACTATACCTGGCACAAATTGTTTAATGAAAGATTTTTAGTTACTGTGCCAGTATTGTTTTCCAGAATTAATATACTTTCTCATGAATGGAACTAAACACTTCTAAGGTTTGAGTGTGTGCTTAGGACCTGTAAATAAAGAAAATGGTGCTACATATGCTTTATGTTAGAAATGTCTATTGATTAAATACAAGTAGTTCGTGTTCAGTTTAAAATACTGAAACAATTCAGACTTACAAAGTGAAAGCTTTTTTGATCTGTGTAATCTCATTCCCTACCCTTAACAGTTTGGTGTATATTTTTCTCAAACTTTTCAGTGTATTTATATGAATATGCATTTATACATATATTTTATAAAAATGGGATCAAGTTATTTTGTTCTAGAACAGTTTTTTTTGGTCACTACAGAGACATCTTTGTATTAAAAAACAACTGATACTTTTTTAGTGCTTGCTATGTCCTTGGCACTGTGCTCATTGCTTTCATTTATTTTATATACATACTGCAATGACAAGAGATGGAGAGAGCGGGTAACAGCCAGGTAGTGGTAGAGTAAGGGTTTGGATTTGTGCACTGTTTTCAAAGCTATGGTCTCTCAGTCTCAGCCTGGGTTTTGTTTTGTTTGTTTTGGTAGGGCCCATGAACTGCCAATGATTTCAGTATTTCTTAGAGTTGTAAAACAACAACAAAACTCCCAAAAAAGAATATGCAAGGAGAGTGGTTGTAGCCTGCCAAGCCTAAAATACTTAAAGATGTGGCCCTTTATAAAAACCATTTGCTGCTCCCAGCTCTGAGCTATTAGGCTGTTTTGTTAAGTAGAATACATAGTATTTCAGTTCATGAATGTGTCATCACACCGTAAACCAACTCTCTGTGATGGACGTTGTGTTCTCAAAAGAATAGAACATCCTTACATATCTTTGAACGGTTGTGGGACAACTTTCCATAAGGAGACGTTGCTGCTTCAAGATTATGCACATTTCAAGTTTTAGTAGACATTGTCAAATTGCTTTCTAGAAACTAGGTATCAATTCTTCAGTTTAAAAATCAACTTGATTGAAATATAACTTATATACAGTAGGATGCACACATTTGAAGAGTTTGGTCTGAAGAGTTTTGCCAGATGTATGTATCGGTGTCCCCACCACCTCGGTCAAGGTGTAACATTGCTGTCCTCAGAGTTCTTTTATGCTCTTTACAGTCATTCCCTCTCTACTGCTGATCAGATTGTTCTTGTTCGAGAATGTCCTATAAATGGAATTACACAGTATATACTCTTCCGTGACTGGTTTCTTTCACCCAGTGTGTTTTTGAGATTTATCTGTGTTGCTTGTTTCAGTAATTTCTTCTTATTTCTGAGTAGTAGTCCATTGTATGAATATACTATTTTTTTATTCATTTACCTGTTGATGGACACATGGGCTGTTTCCAGTTTTTGGCTATTAATAAAGCTGTTATGCGCCTTTGTCTAAGTCTTTTGTGGACATATCTTTTAATTTCTCTTGGGTGGGTAAATACCTTGTAGTTGGATTGCTGGGTCATAGGGTACATGATGATTGAACTTTATAAGAAACTGCCAGACTGTTTTCCCTTGTCCTTGTGCCATTTCAGTTCCTGCTCCCATCTCCTCTCACACTTGGTGCTGCCAGGCTTTTAAGTTTGGGCCGGCTCATGAGTGTTCAGTATCTCATTGTGGTTTAAATTCGTATTTCCCAGGTGATCAGTGATGTTGAATAGCTTTTCATGTGCTTCATTGGCCATTTGTATACATTTTTTTGATCAAATCCTTTATCCATTTAAAAAATTGGGTTTTTTGTCTAAATCAGTTGTAAGAGGTCTTTCTGTGTTCTTGGTACACATTCTCTGTCATATATTGCAAATGTTTTCCTTTAATTTTGTGTATTAATGACAGTGTATAGGTCAAGTTAAGTAATGTTAAGGTGGGAGGGACAGTTGCTTCAATTCAGTTAAATTGTGTGAAAATGAGTTTATTAATCCACGAGCCATTTAATTCTTAGTGTAACAAAGTGTCATGTGTTTACAGAAGCATGGAAGTGAAAAAGATAGTATTTATACAAATAGTATTAGGTGTGTGGCCTGGGAATTTTTATTTTATTTTATTATTATTTAAAGATTTCATTTATTTATTTGGAAGAGAGAGAGTGAGAGAGCATGAGAGGGGAGAGGATCAGAGGGAGAAGCAGACTCCCCACTGAGCTGGGAGCCCAGTGTGGGACTCGATCCTGGAACTCCAGGATCATGGCCTGGGCTGAAGGCAGTCGCTTAACCAAATGAGCCACCCAGGTGCCCTGATTTTTTTTAATTTAAAGTTTTTATGAAGTATTTTTGGAATTTATTTTTGTTTTTTAAAGATTTATTTGAGAGAGAGGGAGAGAGCATGACTAGGGGGAGGGGCACAAGAAGGGGGTAAGTAGACTCCCTGCTGAGCACCCCCGCCAGCAGGGAGCCCGATGTGGGACTCGATCCCAGGACCCCATGATCATGATCTGAGCTGAAGGCAGATGCTTAACTGACTGAGCCACCCGGGATACCTGTTTTTTTTTTTTTTTTTGGAATTTTTAAATTAAGCTGTTCAAAGTAATAATAATAGTAATTCTTTAAATTTTCAGTTTTGGGTAATTCAGACCTTTTCATTTATTAGAGTTAAAGGATAAGTGAGAATATTAAAAGTAATCAAAAGTAACCTTGATCTTAGAATCTGGTATATAAAAGTGGTGAGATTGCAAGCTTGGTCTATCTATTTTACAGTTAAGTAAATTCTTTGTTATACAAACAGATGGTTTTTAAGAGGTTATATACATGATTTCTTCATCCTATTATTTTATTTCTGCAGTTATGGTTCTTTCTTTGCTTAGTACCCAATTTATCCTCACAATAACTTTTAGTTTTTCTTCATTATACAAGTAATACATGACTCTTCCTCCTCCTTAAGGGGGTGGAGAAAGCAAGCCTCTGGGTTTCTGTTGGGTGTGAGACACCTCACCTGTGATCATGCCGTTTCCCAACTCAGTCTTCCTCTGGCTGTCAGTTCAAGAAACTCGTGAAGCCAGGCCATCTACAGAGAACTCTAATTAGTCTGATCTCTGATTGTTTTCTTATACCTTTCCCCTATTGAACTCGATTGGTCTTTTTACTAGTTTCCAGGAAGTTTCACATGGCAAGTCTGTGCTCGGTCCTCTTTCTGGAATGTCTTCCCTACCACTTTAGCATCTCAAGATACTGGTTAGCTTGTTCGGCTCAAAACACCCTTGCCCTCTCCGAACCCAACTAGACAGCTTATCTCCTGCATAGAAAGAAATACCTCAGCATATCTCTTGTGTTTTTCTCTCCCCTTCATTTTAAGCTTTATTTTACTTATCTACATGGTGAAGGTAGAAAAAGGTTTTGTACACAGTGGATAGAAATAAAATTTTTGTGAAGTGGATTTAGGACCACAGCCTTTGTGAAAACTTGGGAGATCGCTTTTTTAGGAACAACTCAATTCAGAATTATTTAAATAGCACCCTTGCCCCTAAAGCAGAGCCTTCGAGGTTCTACCCAAGTGAGTTTTGCATGGCTATATTGTGTATCACCCAGTGAGCTTTGCTACCTATTGTCAGGTACTATTGTAAAATTTTAATTTATACCCCTCATATACTGTTGGTTAAGGTCAAAAAGGTTGAGAAACTGTGGGAAAAAAGTGAGGAGTGTAAAATAGTAATTATGCAAATTTATCTCAGGATGATCTTTATCCCTCACTTGCATTCATGTGAGCTAAATTCATATATCAAAATGTCTAATAAGTTTTAAAATCATGTCAGAAGGACAAAACATCATGTCTATTTTGTCTGTTTTAGTGCCTTGGTTTTTGATACTAAAGACCATCTCAGAAGTGCTGTGTAAGCAAACCCCCCAAATTTAAGAAATTAGATGATTTTTCTTTAAACAGTTGAAAGTTTCAACCATTAAAGGAGCTTTGTATGTTTTCAGTGCCAAAGCCTAATAGTGAAATGTCATTGTATTTTATTTGTAGATGCATGAGTGCTACCCCGTGCCTGCAAATAATAGAGCTGACAATTCTTTATTGAGAAACCTGCCCTGTGCTTGATAAACATGGAGTCTCTAAACCAAACATTTTATTTTTGAAACGTTGAAAATCATGCATATTAATTATTTAAAAATAAGCACCATATATTATTTGCTAAATGGGAAAAATATCTGTCTTGTGAATATTTTAAAGATTCTTTTGAGATGAACTTTAATTTTTTTTACCATTATACTGACCTATCATATTATTAGATGGAAAAAGCTGCAATGTGAGTATCCTTATTTATAAAATCTTGATCTGAAATGATTCCATATTCAGATTCTTTAATAGTACAAACAAAATTTGCAAAATTGTTACCAAAAAAAAAAAAAAAACACCTGGTGGGTACTATGAGATGTTACCATGCGAAGTGTTTTTGGGTCAGAAAAGGTTGGGAAATGCCCTTCTAGAGTAATCAAGAAGGACTTTCAAATGGTAGAAATGTTGCTTGAACAGGCTAGGAAGGAAATGAGTTGCTGTCCTACTTTGGCCTGTAAGTAATTTTGCCTTTGGAGGATATTTGCCTGAAATAGAGCGCTCAAGTTAGGCGCTAAAGAAGATATTCTTTTTATTTTTTAAAAGATTTTATTTATTTATTCAATAGACACACGAGAGAGGGAACACAAGCAGGGGGAGTGGGAGAGGGAGAAGCAGGTTTCCTGCTGAGCAGGGAGCCGGATGCAGGGCTTGATCCCAGGACCCTGGGACGCTTAACGACTGAGCCACCCAGGCCCCCCTAAAGAAGATATTCTTAAAGGGCACCTTCCACTGGCAGCTGGGTATCCTGCAAAGAGCCTAGGCTCTAGGCTAAACTCTGCCACTAAACTAATTGTATTTTCATAGCAAGTAGCTTTTGTGGATTTCATCTTCATTGCAAAATGAATGATATGAACAAGTACACAACTTGTGATTATTGAGCATTTACCATGTGCCTTCAAAGAGATCTCTGTTTTGCAGATAAAGAAATAGGAACTTGATGAAGGTAAGTAACTTGCCTAGGTTCACACAGCCAGTAGGACCCAAGTCCCTTAGAGGCTTTTGCTGCCTCTAGGGTCCTTTTTAGCTCAAATACTGGGATTCAGGGTGCTTGGTTTCTTTCTTTTTTTTTTTTTTTAAAGATTTTATTTATTTATTTGAGAGAGAGAATGAGAGAGAGAGAGCATGAGAGGGAAGAGGGTCAGAGGCAGAAGTAGACCCCCCGCCGAGCAGGGAGCCGGATGCGGGACTCGATCCAGGGACTCCAGGATCATGACCTGAGCCGAAGGCAGTTGCCCAACCAGCTGAGCCACCCAGGCGCCCCAGGGTGCTTGGTTTCTGTTACTCACTTAGAGCTATTCCTCTGGAGAGTTTGAAAAATATTGGACTGGAGTTCACATCACCACCACAGGTAATTGTGATCTCCCCTAGCTGGCATTTAATTGAGTTGTTACATTATATGCATTTCTCTGAAATTCTTTTTATCAATTAATCCATAAAACCTCTAATGCTGATTAAAAGCCTATTTTTTTTTTCTTCTTTGTCTCTGCATTATAGGCGTAATAGCACCTAAAAGCTTTTTAGGACTATTGTGTATCTGACTAACTTTGTAAACAATTAGATTGGGATATTGTGATTTATAATAAGTTTATCCTGTTTCTGGCACAGAACCCCGAAAACCCTTGGACTTTCCTAAGTGATGAGTGATAAAGGTGTCTTGATATTCATAACACACCCCTTTGAACAGTACCTGAGTTTGTGCAAATGAGATGACTTGTGGAAAGCACCTAAAGATGGGACTGGTTGCCGGGGGAGCTAACCATGTGGTTAGAAAGATTGAAACGTTTAGGCCCCCCCTTTTTCCCACCCCTGGAGGGAGGGAGTGGGGCTGGAGGTTGAGTTCAGTCACCCAATAGCCAAAGATTGAATCATGCTTACGTGATGAAGCCTCCATAGAAACCCAAAGAGACAGGGCTGGGAGAGCTGGGTTGGTGGAGCTGTGGGGCTGCTGGGAAAGGTCCCGCCACGGAGAGTACCCTTCCCACGTACCTCACCCTGGGCATCTCTTCCATCTGGCTGCTCCCCAGTTAATGCCTTTTCTAACGGACTGCACATTTAGTAAAGAAACTGTTTTCCTGAGTCCTGTGAGCTGTTCTAGCAAATTAATTGAACCCAAGAAGGGGCTCATGGGAACCTAATCTGGAGTTGGCTGGGAAGGAGCTCGACAATCTGGACTTGTAGTTGGCATCCAAAGCAGGGTGAGACAAGTCTTGTGGGACTGAGCCCTTAACCTGTGGAATCTGTTGCTCTGTCCAGGTACATAGTGTCAGAAGTGAGTTAAATTGTAGGACACTTAGTTGGTGTTGCCACACATTTGGTGGCCAGAAGTATCAGAAGTGGAGTACTATTCAGAGAGTATTGTGTGTAATGTAAATGAAAATAGTTTCTCTTTACATGTATCTGCTTGGCAAGTTCAAAGTTACTTTAGATTTTTCTTATAGAATTTAGTCTTGTATTTAAAGAAATAAAATTGTTTTCTTTACCATTTATCACTTGTTACCGCTAACAGCATGCAACCAGCCAGCCAGCTGTAGCTAACGTTCACCTTGTCTGGAAAAGAAAGTGTCTTCAGACTGTTGGTTGCCTCAGTCTTCACCCATTAGGACTATTCAGAGAAAGGGTGAGATGTTCTTACCCTCTATAAGGAGACATTCTACACTAGAGAAAGTATCAGTGTTTTTAAAGCCGGACTATCAAACAAAGAGCCCTGTCTTTCCTAGCCCCAGAGTCTTAAGAGTCCCAAATGCTGGGCACTCATCCTAGCCTTCTCATTCTCCTTTCCCACATGGAGGTGCTGGGATGAAGGCTTCTTTCCTGCCTAAAAGCCTTCATATTAGTGTGGAAATTTCAGAGCGATAACTGCAGGGATAATATAACTGGTTTCCCTGTGGTTGGTGAATGCTTTATAGCATTTCCATAGGTGTTTGGAGGCTGAAAAGAGATTTTCCCAGGGCTTTATTTTTTATTTTTTTAAAAGATTTTATTTATTTCTGCATGGAGCACTGGGTGTTATGCACAATGAATCATGGAACACTTCATCTAAAACTAATGATGTAATGTATGGGGATTAACATAAGAATAAAAGAAAAGATTTTATTTATTTATTTGACAGAGAGAGACATAGTGAGAGAGGGAACACAAGCAGGGAGAGTGGGAGAGGGAGAAGCAGGCTTCCCGCTGAGCAGGGATCCCGATGTGGGGCTCGATCCCAGGACTCTGAGATCATGACCTGAGCCGAAGGCAGAAGCTTAACGACTGAGCCACCTAGGTGCCCTTCCCCGGGCTTTATTAGTGATAAGTGATGTTATACTAATAAAAAATTCAGTAGACAATATATTCGGTAAAACAAATACTGAAAAGTATCATTGATTGTAAATAATACTGAAAGGTTTGAAGTTTTCCAGTACCTCAGCAGTGTATTTATAATCTTGATGAACCTTACGAATAGGAAAATCATGAAAACGCTTGCAGCTCATAACTGTCCCTACCTCCTTTACTTCATCTTGTCCCCAAACTATTATTATTTTTAGCAAGAAAATGAACTTTAGGGCCGAGATGAGCCAGAGGAGTTTTGAAGGGTCTCAATAGTGAAGGGTTCTGTTGGTGTCCATGGATTATAGAAATGGCCCTTGCAGACATGTTTACCCCCCTGTTGTGTACACTGAACTCAAATGCTGAAACTAGCTGATAACGGTCACTTGTAGAATGTCTGGAAATTCTGAGAGGTTCTATAAATGCTGTGGGTTTAGTAGTTTGAACTACCTAGTCCTTTAAAAAATTTTTTTATTTTTTATTTTTTTAATTTCTGTCTTGAGAATACAGAGGGAACATCTTATTTGGGGGCTAGGACATAAGGACAGTGTGCAAGGCAGCAATAGTATGTCAGCAGGATTACCCATGAAAAGTCTAGGAAGATTCCATATCAAATATTTCTCTTCAGGCCCAAACCCGTCCATCTCTCCTCTAGTATGAGGAATACATCATTAGTTTTGTTTTGTTTTGTTTTGTTTTTGAGTACAGAGTTGTTGGTTTGCACTTTAGGGCCAATGCTATCTGAAAAATACTTACCCTTGAGCACTAGATTCACTGAGCGGCCAAACACGTGGAGCGGGCTGTGGGAACAGCAGATTCCTATCACCTGTCTCCTGTACTTGTTGGCTGCAACGGTGGAATAAGGATCCCTTGCATTACCTGAATTGAGTTTCTCTTAAAATTTTGCACAGTGTGTGTTATTAAATTTGTGTTAGATGTTGGCTTATCAGAGGTTTAAGATTTAGAATTGACTTCCTGGAGGGAAGAGCATCTGACATCAGATTTACCTACATTTTTGCTTGTATCAACTAGTGGTGAAAAATACGTATCTCGTTGTCTTTGAATAATGAGTTGTGTATCATAGTTTTAGTTTCTGAGCTGTAATTTTGCCTTTCATTTCCCTCCAGCAGTATTTCAGTAAACTGAGTACATACCTGACGAAAGGAGAGGATTTAGCTCATAAAATAGATTTAGTATATTTTCAAAGAAAACTTTTATTTCTTTTTTTTTTTTTTAAGATTTTATTTGTTTATTTGACAGAGAGAGATACAGCGAGAGTGAACACAAGCAGGGGGAGTGGGAGAGGGAGAAGCAGGGAGCCCGATCCCAGGACCCTGGGATCATGACCTGAGCTGAAGGCAGACGCTTAATGACTGAGCCACCCAGGCGCCCCAAAAACTTTTATTTCTAAATGTCAATTTAACCTGTTTTGTCTATTGCTGAAGCAATTTTTTATCTTTTTTAAAGATTTATTTATTTTAGAGAGAGCATGAGCAGGAGGGGGAGAGGGAGAGAGAATCTCAAGCCCAGACTGGAGCCCCATGTGGGGCTGGATCTCCCGACCCTGAGATCACGGCCTGAGCCAAACCAAGAGTCAGAGGCTCAACCACCTGCGCCACCCAGGTACCCCTGTTGAAGCAAATTCTTGACAACATTTATGATAGTTTAATTCTCCAGTTGGTTTAAATTTGTGAAACTTTTTTTTAAAGATTTTATTTATTTTTTGACAGAGAGAGACACAGCGAGAGAGGGAACACAAGCGGGGGAGTGGGAGAGGGAGAAGCAGGCTCCCCGCGGAGCAGGGAGCCCGATGCGGGGCTCGATCCCAGGACCCTGAGATCATGACCTGAGCCAAAGGCAGATGCTTAACGACTAAGCCACCCAAGTGCCCCTAAATTTGTGAAACTTTTTAAAAAGTAATCTCTACACCCAGCATGGGGCTCGAACTCAGGACTCCGAGATCAAGAGTTGCACACTCCATCAACGCAGCTAGCCAGGCGCCCCCTCCAATTGGTTTAAATTTAGATGGCCATTTCTTCTCTAAGACATGTCTTTGTAAACTGATAGTGTTTCAGATAAATACAGGAATGCTGGTCTGTAGACTCCATGTTGAACTTAGAGTTTAGTTTACTCTTCTGCTGGAAGGAGGAGAGTGATCTGATTTTTGTGGGAAATGCATTAGTGCAGAGTCTACTCACTTTCTCTGTGACAATCAAGTCAGTGTTTTCTGTTCAACTAAGATTGCCATGTCACTGTAATTTTCCTCTGCCTTTTAGTACTATTCAACTCAGGGCTACAAATAAGATCTGTATTTTCCCCCTTATTTCTTCGGATCACTAGTCACTGGCTCATCTGTTTCCTAAAGATTCTTTAGCACAGGGTGCCTGGGTGGCTCAGTTGGTTAAGCGACTGCCTTCGGCTCAGGTCATGATCCCAGGGTCCTGGGATCGAGTCCCACATCGGGCTCCCGGCTTAGTGGGGAGCCTGCTTCTCCCTCTGACCCTCCTCCCTCTCATGCTCTCTGTCTCTCATTCTCTCTCTCAAATAAATAAAAAAAAATCTTAAAAAAAATTAAAAAAAAAAAAAAGATTCTTTAGCACAAATGCTGTTCATGACACCTGTCAGCTGTAGTTGCACGTACAAGTGGTCTGCTAAAGTTTAGGCACCAAGATGCCTGTTGCATTACAGGATTTAGCATTTTCAGAATGCCCCATAAATTCTGGTTGATAATTACTCTCCTTTCTGGCTTTCCTATGTCCTTCAAACCAGAATTTCAGAAGTTTCTTCTACTAGCGTTTTGCAGGTTGTTTGGGTGGAATGCTTGGGTCTAGCAGTAGTGAGCTGGTCTATTTTTGTCATTTTTCTCCTTTTTAAATACAAATAGAGGCATTCTAGAAATTGAAAATGTCCCTAGAACAAGATTTTTATTTTATCTTTTTTTTTTAAGATTTTTTATTGATTTTTTATTGATTTGTTAGAGAGAGAGAGAGTGCACAAGTAGGCAGAGAGGCAGGCAGAGGGAGAGGGAGAAGCAGGCTCCCTGCTGAGCAGGGAGCCGGATGCGGGGCTTGATTCCAGGACCCCGGGAGCCGAAGGCAGCCGCTCAACTGACGGAGCCACCCAGGTGCCCGTATTTTATCTTTCCTTTATGGGGGTAGGGGTAAGTCTGAGTAAATGGGGCATTGGTTGGTAGGATGAGGTGGTTTTAGGTAGCTGGGGAGTCAGAGGAGTGACCATGACCACTGATGATACCTTCTTACAGTGGTGAAGGGTAGGACAGATGGGTGGAAACAAGCAATTTGTTTAAAATGCATTTTGTTAGACATTAGTTTCTTTTAATTTGGCATAGATGTATGGCATACTACCATTTAGATTCTATAGTTTGGCAGGGCAGAGTATTCCTCATTAAATATTCTTCACATGGATTTTTGGGTTTTTTGTTTTAGTTGCAAGAATGATGATTTCTAGGACTTCATTCTTATAAACATGTCTTTTAGAAGTATGTTAGAAGTATATACTTTGAATATATTGCCCATTCTAGGTACTTTGCGAGGCAAATGAAAAGGAGGGATTGTTAACCATTTGATTTATAAGGTGTCTGGATATACTATGGTGGCTCTTCTCAAAGCCTGGTCTGTGGACCTCAGAGGGTCTGTGAGGTTATCTTTGTCATAATACTAAAATGTCATTTGCCACTTTCTTTTCTTCCTTTCTCGTGTCGACATATGCACCAGTGGTGGAAAAACAGCGGTAGGTAAAAACTATTGACACCTTAGCACTTGGAGTAAAAAAACAACAACAAAAAACAGAACACCAAGAACCAGTTCTAGAGAATATCCTTGATGAAGTAATAAATATTGTTAATTTTATTTACTCGTGATCCTGAGTGCACACTATTGAAATGTTCTGTGTGGCGAGACGGAACCGTGTAAAAATTGCTTCTGGGTACCAAAGCCCAAAGGATGCTTCTAGGAACGGCACTTACTTAGGTGACTGAGTTGCAAGCTGCCCTAGCTGCTTTTTTCATGGAGAACATTTTTACTTGAAAGAAGGGTTGACAGACAAACGGAAGATTATTCAGACAGGTATTTGGCAAACATTTTTTTCAGTGAAGGGAGCCTGTCCTTCAAGGAAAACCAACTGTATTTGTTGCTGATGAGAATGTTTGAGCTTACAAGCAAAAATTAGAATTTTTGGAAAACTTGTATCTGTCACCGTGAGCTTGACAGCTTCCCAGTAAATACTTAAAAGACTTTTCTGATGAGATCAGTGGATTTACCAAATATGATTTTTGGAAATATGTCAATTTCTGGAAAATCTGCATAACCCAGTGGACCAATGTTTTTCAGATGAGGAGTGGTGATGTTATAAAGTCATGCACAGGTTAAAGATCCATTTGAAATGAATAGACCAATGAATTTTAATGTAGCAGAGTTCAAAAAGTTTATTGATATAATTTCAGATTCTACATTGCAGCTAATCTTAAGAAACCACCACTGCTTACCGAAGAATAGTGTTGTCTTGAGGAAAAGCACTTAGGAGGTTGAATTGCAAGCTCAACTAGTCACTTTTTCATAGAACAGTTTTGGTTTAATATCAAAGCATGAGATCCACAATTACCTCAAAAGGCTGTTCAAATACTCGTCCATTTTCTAGCTAAATGCCTGTTTGGAAATGGATTTTCTTCATATTCTTTAACCAAAACAACATATTGGAACAGATTGAATGCAGAAGCAGATAAGATCCAGCTGTCTTCTATTAAGACATATTTTTAAAAAATTGGCAAAAATGTAAAACAATACCACTCACTGATTTTTTTTTTAGAAAGGAAAATAGTTTTTAAATTAAAATGTGTTATTTCTATTAACATGTAAAGGTTTGCTATTACTATTTTTAAATGAGTTATGTTTTAAAAATTTCTCAGGTTGTAATTTCTAAGATGCTAAATACCCGTAGTTACAGCCCAGAGAAACTAAAGAGGTCCTGAGACCAGATGCTTGAGAAGAATGGTGTGTCCTCTTAACATCTCCGTTTGCATCCTAAGGTCCAAATTCTTCCTCTTTTGATCTTTTTTTTTTTCTCTTCGTGTAAGTGCATCTGGATTCTTAATTTAGTTATTTATTTTTTTGGATTTAATTTTGGGGTTTTTAATTTTAGAGTGTCTCTTGGTATCTTTTTTCTTCATTCATATTGCCGTCAACCCAGTCAGAGCCCATCTCACTTTATTCCTGAATTACTTCAGTGCTCCAGTTTTTCCTAATATGTTTTTCAAATTTGAGTGTTAAATCTAATCTGAGGGTTGACTTGACTTTATATATTCCTTGAAAATGTACAGATAAAATCTTCTTATGGTAAAACCAAAGTGGAGTTACTACAAATTAAACACTAGTCATATCAGCAGCACATATTTAATGATGCTATTTGGTTAAAGCTGAATAGCCAACAGGAGAGCTTGTAACAGAATGCCATAGCCTCAGGACCAGTTTTATAATAAATCTGTTTATTTAATTTGGCTTAATAATACTAACACAGCTCATGGCTATTTGCATAAATATATTTTATAAAATGGCAAGTTAACTTTCAGGATAATCAGACCTAGTAGTTAACCTGAATGGTGGCACCTAGCAGTCCTTGAATGCCAGTTTTAATGCCAGTTGATATCCTGTGAAGCAGTGTTGATCACTGGAGCATTGTGGAGTGGTGAGATATACATTGAATCAATATTTAATCCAATTATTTTGGAATCCTTACTGGAAAATACTGTGCTGCATATTTCACTACTGGGTTTGCTGGTTGGTGGGATCTCTGTATCCCCTTGGCTTTGCAAAGGTGTAGGGTGCCGAGTGCCCTCGGCACAGGTTCGTTTGTTTGTCAACTTACCATACCTGCCTTCCCGTACTTACCTGTTTGGTGTCTTTCATAGCATTCAGCACTGTCTTGCATACTAACCGTTTTACTTTGTTTTTGATCATTTCCATCCAAGTAGGTTTTAAGTTCTCTGGGGTTACAGATTTTTGTCTGTTTTATTTACTGCTAAGTGTTCAGTGTCTTTAATAGTACCTGGTATGTGTGGGATGTTCACTAAATAGGTGTTGAATGAGTGAATGTATATTAACACTTCTCTCTATTCAAACTCTAAACTCAGAGGCTCTTTTCTGTGTAATGTGCTTGATGCTCTCTTGCCAGCTGGGGCAGAGACGTTTCTCTGACCATCTTAAGCACAGCTAAACTAGACTTGAATTGCGTGGAATCCTTTTGGTTCTTCTGATCAGTGCATGTGAAATCAGGGCATGATTACTTTCCTTGGTTCAGATTCTGTATTTCTATTAGTGTAGCCAAAATGTGCATTATCTTAAGTAGACGCCATCTTAAAGCTTTTATGGAGTTTTTTCCCCTCTTTTTAAATTGTTCAAGTATAATGTTATCTGAGTTTTAAAATAGTACAGTTATACGTGGGAATTTTCCCTCAATTTTGTTTGAAGTTAAGGTTTATAAAAGTACCAACTGCCTTAATTACTACCTGTTTTTAACCTGTTTTTTTTTTTTAAAGATTTATTTATTTGTTTTAGAGAGAACAAGTACACGTGCTGGGACGGGGAGGGGCAGGGGGAGAGGGAGTCTTAAGCAGACTCTAGGCTGAGTGTGGAGCCCGACTTGGGGCTCAGTCTCACGACCCTGAGGTCACGACCTGAGCGGAAACCAAGAACTGCTTAACCAACTGTTCCAACTTAACCAACTGTTTTTAAATAGTTCTAATCATTGGTGCATTTTTTTTGTTTTTTTTTTCCTCCTGTTTAACATTTTATATCACATTTTTTATGTGGTTTTGTTCTGTTGATAATTTTCAAAAGTGGATGTCATTTTTAAAATTTATTTATTTAAATGTATTTATTTAAATTAAAAATTTTGTTTTTAAGTAATCTCTACACTCAACTTGGGGCCCAAACTTATAACCCTGAGATTGGGAGTCACATGCTTCCACCAGTGGAACCAGCCAGGTGCCCCAAAAGTGGATGTCATTTTATATGTGCTGCCGAAGCGAGCACAGTGGATGTCATTTTAAAAGTGAATGTTTTTACATTGGGTTGTTGTATAATTTAATTACCTCTCTCTTTTTTCTTTTAAACTTTATTTTGGAATAAGTTTAGATTTCTGTAACCCTGGTACATTTATCAAACGTAGAAACCAACGTCAATATGTTACTATTAATTAACCTGGAGACTTTATTTGGATTTTACCAGTTTTTCCACTGATATCCTTTTTCTGTCCCGGGATCCAGGCCAGGGCGCCACACAGCATTTAGTTATCTCCTTAGGCCTTCAGATCTGTGATGGTTCTTCAGGCCTCTCATTGTTTTCATGATCTCTTGATAGTTTTGAGGAATACTGGTCAGGTATTTTGTAGAAATGTCCTTCAGTTTGGGTTTATCTGATGTTTTTGTGCGCTAAGACTGAGGTTATGGGTTATGAGGTTTTGGGGAAGAATACCACAAAGGTGAAATGTCCTTCTTACCACATCACGTTGAGGGGGTACACGATGGCAACATGGCTTGTCCCTGATCTTTTATCCATAATCGTTTGGGGTGAGGGTGGTGCTTTCCAGGCTTCTCTGCTGGGATATTACTGTTCCCCACACCACACTCTGCTGTGGAAGTGAGTGACTGAGTCCAGCCCCTGCTCACGGGGAAGGGACCTGAGTTCGACCTCCCAGGTTAGAGAAGGATACATATGTTACTACTATTTGGAATTCCCTGTAAGGAAGATTTGTCCCTTCTTCCCCCATTTACTTGTTAATCACTTATTCATATCATGGACTCATGGATACTTATTTTGGTAATCGGTTATAACACAATAACATTGCGACTTTGCTACTCAAATTGTTCCAGCTTTGGCTGAGCTAGAACATAGCCCGGCCTCAGAATCCATACAGACCTAACACTTGAGTGATGGCCTGAGGCGACCCCTAGCGCAGTGCCGAAGGGCTGGGCCACTGGACCCCTCACTCTCTGTCTTCCTTTTCACGGGCCACGTTGTCTTTATTTCCCCTTCAGCATAAGATCTGCTTCTCAGGTAATTAATTTTTTAAAAAATTTTTTTATTGTTATGTTAATCCCCATACATTACATCATTAGATTTAGATGTAGTGTTCCATGAAGGTAATTAATTTTTATCTTTTACCAAGGGTAACATTTATATGTCTCTAAATTCTCTTTATATTTTTTCTTCCTTACCTACAAATCTTAATTACTTTTAATTATTTTTTGGTTTTTTTAAAGCAGTGGATTTTAACTTAAAAAATAAATGAGGGGCGCCTGGGTGGCTCAGTTGTTTAAGGGACCAGCTCTTGATTTTGGCTCAGGTCATGATCTCAGGGTCCTGGGATTGAGCCCTGTCCCCATCGGGCTCCATGCTCAGGGTTCAGTGGGTAGTCTGCTTGAGGATTCTTTTTCTCTCTCCCTCTCTCTCTAAAATAAATAAATTTTTAAAGAATTGGGGTGCCTGGCTGGCTGAGTCGGTAGAGCATGAGATTTGATCTAGGGGTCATGAGTTTGAGCCCCATGTTGGGCACAGAGCTCAACTTAAAAAAAATTTAAAAATGCAATTATTAAATGAGACGAACAGCTACCGTCAAAGCATTTGAAACAAACACTGTTGAACACTGGCAGTTTTTCAGAGTCGGCAATTTGATGGCAGTCTCACTGGGAAGTAAAAAGACGTCTTAGTTAGGGAAGGACATCAAGAATATTGCAGTCGTATTACTTAAATTTTGGTAGGTTTGGATTTGACCTTACTGAGTCTGATAGTAAAGAGTCAGAGGTAACGCTATTAATTTAGTTAGGGAGGCTGAGTAGTACATCTAGTTTATTATTTAGTTTTCTTAAGTAGAAACAGAACCCAGCAAGACTAAAAAAATGGCCAGTGCCTTGATTCAGCAAATCATTTAGGAATGAAGAACCTTTAAAGAAAGGCATCAGAGGAACTGAAAATGCCTAGGGAACTTTTTTTTTTTTTTAATTTTTTGTCATTGGTCACTCAGTAGGGAGGGGCAAGGATGCCACCTCAGGTAAAGGCCCTTCACCGGTTGGACCTGCGAGAGAAGAAAGCTGATTCTTGGGCTTTGTGTCCTGGTCCCTTAAGGGGTGGAGACTTGTGTCCTGGCACAAGACTGGGGCTGTCGAAACCCAAGAGGGCGGGGCTCCTTACCAGGTGTGCAGGAAGCAGAGCCACCCTATTGTAACTGGTCCCTCTGAGGAGGTGGTCGCCAGAGCACATCTCTCTTACTTCAGGCATTGTTGTACATGTGATCCCAATACCAAGAATGTATCTCAGACCCCTCTGTATTTCACATGGCAAGAACACCTAATCCAGACTGGTTTAAGAAAAAAAAAAAAAAGGATTTTCTTGGCTCGTAACTGAAGTTCTGGAGTTGGGTTTGGCAAAGCATGCCTGGTTCAGGGCTCGGGAGGTGATTAGAGTCCATTTCTTGGCTTTGGGTGTTTTTTCTTTTGCTGTTATTGCCTGGTTTTTGCAGGCTCTTCTCATGTTTGTGAGTTGGATTCCAGCAATTGTTTGGGCAACGTATATCCAGGTTTGAATCTAAGTGGAAAAGAGTGACCATTCTTGTCCTCACTTTGCAGGGAGCCTCCTGAGAGTTTCCCTGTGACCAGACCAGTCTGGTCATGCATCCAGTGTGTACTGGTGACTGTCGGCAGGGAGCGGTGGCCCTGGTGCCATGTAGGTGGTAGTCCCCAGAGGAGGGTTGGTGGGAAGTTTCCAGAGAAGGTGAGCTGATGCGGGGTGGCACAGACGACACCATGTCTGCTCTGGGGGGGCAAAGCTGGCTTACAAGGGCATGGTGTGCAGGCTGTTAGAGCTTGGTTTGATTCATAAAATAGACTGTAGACTATGTAATTTTCCTTAATTTTATGTAAACTATATTTATGTTTTTCTGTAAGGTTTTACTGCATTGTATGAAGGTTTTGATGGTTTCCTGCTATAATCTGGTTTGTCTTTTGAATTAAAACCTGTTGTTTTAGTTTTACTGTATATGGGTAGAGTCTTGTTTTAACGACTAGAGCTATACTCTGTTTTGAATAAGAGAAGTCCTTTTCATATCCTGGACAAAAATCCTACTAGTGCCATTTTACTTATGAAACTAAACAAGTCTTTTGAATGAGAAATCTAAAAATTGGACGTATTTACAAATCCTCATCCATTTTTAAAATTTATTTATTTATTTTTAAGTATTTTATTTATTTATTTGATAGAGCAGGACAGAGAGGGAGAGAGAATCTGAAGCTGGCTCCACACTCAGAGCCAGACGCGGGGCTCGATCCCATGACGATGAGATCATGACCTGCGCCGAAACCAAGAGTCTGACGTTTAACTGATTGAGCCACCCAGCGCCCCAATCCTCATCCATTTAATGGCACGTTATTTTAATACGGGTTTCTTTCTGCCAGTATATGAATATTTGGAACTTAATACTTACTGGGCTGTGGTATGGTGGAAAGCAGAGTCAGAAGACCTCGTTCGAGGCTGTCATTCATTGGGAAGGGTGAGGGGCTGGCTGACGTTTAGAGGCTTACTGCATGCTTAGAACTAGGTGATTCTGTGTGTTTGGTGTTTGCAACCAACTTGGAGGTATTGATGTTATCCCTGTAGTACTTCCTTAGTAAAAAGAAATTCCAGAAGCTCCAGGTTTTATATTCAGGATCTCTTGACCGTGGGGTCTGAATTGTCCTGAGACTCATCTCCTTGGCGGTTTCTTGGTGGTGGGGTACATTTCCCTCATTTTCCTTGCCCATGCCTGGGAGTCCCCACCCTTCCTTTTCATACCTTGTGGCACACCTAGACTTTGTGAGCATTTCACCATTGGTATATGTTAGTAGACGTGTTTTGTTTTTGTTTGTTTTAAAATGTATTTGCCAGGGGCGCCTGGGTGGCTCCGTTGGTTAAGCCTTTGGCTCAGGTCATGATCTCAGGGTCCTGAGATCCTGCTCAGTGGGGAGCCTATTTATCCTTCTCTCTCTGCCCCTCCCCCCGTTTGTGTGCGCACGCGTGAGCGCGTTCTCTTTTTCTCTCTCTCAAAAAAATAATGTATTTGCCAGGCACACAGCCAGGCTCTGAGATTTTTTTTTTTTTTTTTTTTAGCATTCTTAGTTTATTGATCCTCTCATGAAAAATCTGCACAACCAGATAAAGCCACTGCAGCATCTTTACTCCTTCTGTTGTCCAGTCTCCAGCTCACTTTTTGCCAGCACCAACAACATTGGCTTTTGCAGTCCCCCTGACTTTCTTCATTCTGTTCTTGTGTTCCTTTCGCTGTTTTCTTGATGTCTTTTTCTTCTCATACAGGCCATGTCTTGCAAGTCTGTGTTTGGGTTCGTTTTTCTTTGCATAATCCAAGGAATCATATATCATGCCAAAGCCGGTTGTCTTGCCACCACCAAAATGGGTTCTGAATCCAAACACAAATATGACATCTGGTGTGGTCTTGTACATTTTGGCTAGTTTTTCCCGAATTTCTGTCTTAGGTACTGTTGCCTTTCCGGGGTGAAGAACATCAATGACCATCTGTTTCCGCT
>NC_138380.1:6426687-6466916 GCF_054177405.1 Leptonychotes weddellii
AATCCAAGGAATCATATATCATGCCAAAGCCGGTTGTCTTGCCACCACCAAAATGGGTTCTGAATCCAAACACAAATATGACATCTGGTGTGGTCTTGTACATTTTGGCTAGTTTTTCCCGAATTTCTGTCTTAGGTACTGTTGCCTTTCCGGGGTGAAGAACATCAATGACCATCTGTTTCCGCTGAAGTAGTCGGTTGGTCATGAACTTCCTGGTCCGGATAGTTACTGTGTCGTTCATGATGGCGGCCAAGCCAGGCTCTGAGATTTTAAAATGAATAAGAATGGTTCTTGATACTGAAGAACTTCCAGTGGGGATGAACTGGAGTGAAAAACATGAAAATACGATTTTAATATGTTGTAAATGCTATGATAGTGGGAGGGGATTTATTGTAAAACATTCTTCTAAATGGTACCTTAAATTTCATTACTTTTTTAGTCGACTACCCTGTTTATCCCTATGGGTTCAAAGAACAGTCTGCACACTTTTAGATTTATTTCTTAGATTGTTATTCAGAGGTCATGATCCTTGTATTTGGATAATTCCCATAGGTGAATTACCATAATTTTTCTTTTCTTTTTAAAAGATTTTTATTTGAGAGAGAGAGAGAGAGAGAGTATGAGAAGGGGGAGGGTCAGAGGGAGAAGCAGACTCTCCGCCAAGCAGGAGCCCGATGCGGGACTCGATCCCGGGACTCCAGGATCAGGATCATGACTTGAGCCAAAGGCAGCCGCTTAACCAACTGAGCCACCCAGGCACCCATACCGTAATTTTTCTTATTTCTCTCTATTGTGCATAGTTACCAGATCATCCTGTAGCTTAATACCTTCACTTATATACTTCTTTATTTGGAAGAGCTGTGTGAAATTTCTAAACATGGAAATCTTGCCATACATGCCATCTTACAGAGAGGTTGGTTCCAGAATCAATTTTGAAATGTTGTGTTCTTATCTTGCAACTTGTACAATTAATACTTTTGGTCAGAGAGACTTTTGTTGTGACATACTTCATCAGAGACGTTGTTACTAATGGTAGGAACACCATGGAAGGGACTCCACACTCTTCCACAGGGAGGTTCTAGTATGAAAACACGGAATGCTAACTGATGTAACGCTCTCTCTTCACCAGCGCAGATGTGCACCTTAAATGAACTGTGGTACCCCCGGGTACCGCACGCTGGGGGCAAGTTAGTGCCAGGACCCTGCTCCCAAGTTCCGTCAGGTGCAGGGGCATCACCTGCACAGGACCGAGAATTTGTCAAGGCTGCGGATGGACTAGTTGTGGGTTAGTCTGGGAGCTAATGAAGCAGGATAATCCCTTTTTATCTGATGGCTTTCCCTTCTAGTTCCTAGGCCTTTGAAGTGCTACAGGTCTGAAAATAATTTGTATAGACTTACTTGAGCTCATCTCTTAACTAGCAGATATGAAAGCAAACGATTACCACAGTTATTTCTTAAATAAAGCCCATTTTTTCCTGACTTCGGTGTCTTTTTGGCCTACCTCACCATCTTCTGTCATCCTCACTTGTACTTTGCCTCAAAGATGGGGTCATCTTCCTGAGTCCAGTCTTTCTGGGTCTGCCTTTGCTCCCAAAGGCAAGGTCACGCTTGGAACCTTCTCAGTTATCTCTGTGGCCTCATCCAACTAACTTAGCTCAAGTTCTGAAATCTCTTCATTCTTCTCATTCCCTCAGTGCTTGTAATTTGGGGTCTTCAGCTAGTTTGGTGTCCATCTTTGTTATCTTGGCAGAGCCCCATATCCAGCTGTTCCCTGCTCATACCTTGGGGTCCCTTCTGTTCTTTCTTGGCCTTTGGAAATCCAGCTCAACTTTGAAGGTTGAGTTGTCACCTTTCCTGCCACTCCCTCCCCTGGACTTTTTCCTGTATGTCTCATACTGTATTTTCTTCTCTTCAGCTTGTTGGGTGGGACCTAAGCTCCACGAGGGCAAGTTCTGTGTCATTTATCTTGGTATATTCAGGGCCGGGTTCCTAGTAGTCGGTTATCCTGTGCTTATCTCGCCCCTCTTTCAGCCTGAGTAATCCACGAGGCTGCTTTCTTTGTCATTGGTGGGTGGGTATTCTGACAGAAAGTTACCCACTGACCTCCGGCCTGTTTTCTCTAAATCTTGTCTCCTTAGGTGATTTCTCTGTGCCCGAGGGTTTTATGTGGACAGGTAAATGAAGCCCTGCTTAGTTACTGGCTATTCAAGCCAGAACACCATCCACTCCCATATTTAAGTCATCACCAAGTTTTCTCTTAAGTGACTCTTGAATTCCTTTACTTTCCTCATCACCAGTGTGGTGGGAGGTGGGAGAAGCTACCCTCCTCTCTTGTGCAAAGATTACTGCAGCCCTGCCTAACCCCCTCTGCTGCTCAGCGGCTCTTTCCAGAATGTCAGTCTCCCCCTTCCCTTTTATTTAAAAAATTCCGGCTTTCCTTTGTTCCTGGATAAATGAAAGCAAACATCCCTAATGTGGCACCACCTTTGCACCGTCTGACAGAGAAATGTCCTAATCTTTTGAAGGCACAAGTGTGATTTTCATACTTTGAGAAGCAGATGTTCTAGAAGAGGACACTTGTTTAGACTTAAAATGGGGACTACTCTGTCGGATGACTTAGGCACCTGGGGGACTATAGGCTGTCCCCACATTTAAACATAATTGGTTCCTAGAGCCTGCAACTGAAGATAAGGCTGAAGAATTTACTTGGCACTTGCTGCATTTCTGGTTTGCTAGCCGAGAAGCCCCTCATGTGAGTGAAGGTGTACAAGAGGCAGAAATACAGACTTCTCAGTGTTGACGGCGAGAAGCACGGTTAAAAGTGTGTTCCGGGGGACCGCTTGCATTTGTACATTTGTTGTACGTTGTACTATATATTTTTTACTTTATTGCTGCATGTACATTTTTCTTTTTCACATTTCTCTTTTCAGTTATGTTATTCATTTATGCCTGTACCTGCTGACTTAATGATGAAAAACTTAGAGTAACGTGTCTACATTTTTTTTTTCCTCCAGAAGTGTGGATCTCATAGACTAAAAACTAGCTTGTTGTAGTATGCTTCCTTTCTGTAATGGGATCACATTTCCGTAAGACGGCTGCTTTTTAGGAGTGGAGAGCCTTTGTCAATAAAAATGTCTTTTAAAAGTTGTATTCAATCAAAACTTAGACGGTGAACGAACTGTTTTACGGATGTAACCCTGCAGCCCGAGTGAGCACTCTTCTTGCACGTGTCACCGGCATCATGTACTGTTTCTTTTGTTGATTGTTAGTTTGCTGGGGATGAAAGCACAAGTGATCATATTCAGGCTGGTTAGATTAGTGATTTTAATATGAAACCATTGCTTTTAGAATAATCATGGGCCAGACTGGGAAGAAATCTGAGAAGGGACCGGTTTGTTGGCGCAAGCGTGTAAAATCAGAGTACATGCGACTGCGGCAGCTCAAGCGGTTCAGGCGGGCTGACGAAGTGAAGGTACAGCTTTTATCTTCTGTGGAGCGCACCCATGGTTAAGGTTAAGGATCGTCCCCTCCCTGCCCCCAAGATAAGTTTCAATTTGCAAGATAAGTCCATTTTCAGCCAAGGTCATATTTGTAGTAAGATAAATGAAGGCTGGGAAACCCAGGGCCTTGATCTGTCTTAATTAACCTAAAGATGGTCCCAGGCATGGTAACGAGAATGGAAAGATTGTAATCTAATGGCTAGTCACTCTGCTTTGAAATCACTATCTTTTTAGTGTATCCTTTGTGTTGCACATGCAGATTGGGGACCCAAATATAAAGGGATGTGTTTCAGGGTTTTATGTTTCTAAAGTCATTGTGATTTTGTTTTTATATGATGTTAACAAAGAAAGGATGGAATGATTTTCTGGTCCCCGCCCACTCTTAATAAAATAATCCGTGTGGTGCTTTTGTGTTATTCGAATGTGGGAAACTGCAGTTTAGTGTAAAATCTGTATGTGTTTGAAGGAATGCTCCTGTTATTTTTGAGAAATCACTAGATTTTAACCTGCGTTAGAGATACTATGAATTTTCTAACAATGAACAATTTCTCTTCTCCTCTCCTTCATTTTTTTAAAGAGTATGTTTAGTTCCAATCGTCAGAAAATTTTGGAAAGAACGGAAATCTTAAACCAAGAATGGAAGCAGCGAAGGATACAGCCTGTGCACATCCTGACTTCTGTGAGCTCATTGCGCGGGACCAGGGAGGTTGGTTAACTCACGCACTGTAGTAATTATCAGTGCATTCTGGTTTTTGCTGTTGCAATGTTGGTTGGTTATTGATAGGAAGTCATTTACCTCAGGATGTCCATCTTTTTATTGTTCTTTCTTTTTCATGTGCAACTATGAGTGGCTGCCTTAGGTAACCTACTAGTTACTCCTATACGAGAGCTGTAGTGTTTAGCATATATTTTCACTGTTACCAGGTAGGTGTGTAGATTTTTATAGGATTGTTGATTAAAAAAAACTGTTAAGTTAAATGCTCTTTAACGGCCTCATCAGATCACTGTTTAGAGCAAGGCTTTCTGACTCAGTTTTTTTTTCTGCCCTTTAATATAAATTAGCTATGCTATAAGAAATGTTTCCTTTTCATTCATGTTCATGGACTATGAAAGTTTTTTATTATTTGAACGTTTTGTTCAAATTCTAAGGCTCTCTAAGAATTTTTAAATTCAATGTTGAGAGATCAGAAGTCCTTTTCTATAGCATTTTCTGAAGGAAGGTGATAGATCTTAATCCTATTTTCAAAAGAAGGCAATAAATGTATGGCAGGTTTTATAATTAAAAGACACATAAAACACAGTGGCAGTAAAATGAAAAGAAAATGGCAGAAGCCTGGGGCACCTGGATGGCTCAGTTGGTTAAGTGTCTGACTCTTGATCTCAGCTCAGGTCTTGATTTCAGGGTTGTGAGTTCAAGCCCCCCCCCTCCCCCCCCCAGTGTGGAGCCTGTTAAAAAAAAAAGAAAGAAAATGGCAGAATCTGAAAAACGTATCGAACTGATCAGTAGGGTTTTGGGTAAAGCACTGCAGTGTAAGTCCCTGTCTATACAGGAAAACACGACGTAGGAGGTGGGATGCTGGTGGAAAGGGCACCCAAACAAGAAGAAGGAAGGAAGTGATTCGGAGTGTACATCATACCACACAGTGGATGGTTGTTTCTCTGAGTGTCTAAACACAGGAAGCATCTAGACAGTGGGATCTATTCTAAAATACGTTTTCAGTGAGGGTGTGATACTTCACAAAAAATTGTAATAAGCAGTAATTGGCTAGCACATGAGACACGCTGGCCTCGGACTTGTCAGTCCTGTCACAGTAGCTTGGTCCTGTGATGACTGTGATCATGCTCTGGTGGTCTTGGTGGTGACACATGACTTGGAATGATTCTTAGTCATTTATTCATTTTGTCAGGTGACAGCTCTTTAAAGCTTGGGCTTGCAGTTGTGTAAATATGTATTCTATGCTGCTGACACCTTCTGCACCGTCTGGGACAGGTCAGGCCTACCTGGTAGAGGTAAATAACTTTATTAATACACCAAGGGTGAAGGATTCGTTTCTACGCAAGTCAGAATGTTCTCAAAAGGGAGAAGGATGGGGCTTCTAAGTAATTCTTTGGAAAGTTTTGTCCGGTGACCTTTTGGAAATTTTGAGGGTAAAGGAAAAAGAAACCTTGTTTGTTCTCCCCGGAAGGATAGATCTTAGGGATGTGGAGAAGTAAGTAGGCACCCATGGAATACTTACTTTTTGCCCCCCATTTCGACTCTCAAAATGCTACTGAAAGCCCATCTTATAAGTAAAAGTTCACAGCAATAATGATTTCTGGCAATGTGCTGGGTACTCTGCACACATGAACCTCCTTTAATCTTTGTGATAGTTGTATTAGGCCTTTTTCTCCCCCTGGATGAGGACACTGGGCCTTGGAAGACTAGTCAGTTTGCTTGCTCCAGTGATCTGATGTGGGCCCAGAAGAGCACACTTTGCTCAGACTCATTAGGGAATGAGTACAGTTCATTGTTTATGTACATAAACTTGAGTTGTTCATAATATAATTTTAAGGACAGTTCATTCAAATGAGTACTACTTGAATTTTGCTTTTAGTTTTGTCAAATGGAGATAAATGTAAAGATATCTAACTTTTTAATGTGACTTTATGTGAGAAAAAGTAAGAAGAAATGTAATAAAACAGAATTGTTTTCTAAACTTAGTACCCCATGCAGATTGAGAAAAATCATTTTCACAAAATAGGAGGAAAGGACGGCAATCAACCCCTGCCTTAGGAACTCAGTTTTTGTTGCATGGAACTCTGACCTGGTCAAGGCTGTTAGTTTTTGAGCTACTCTTGATAGCTGATTCTGCTTCAAATGATTCATCTTTTACTTCCCCTACCCCCAACCCCCTTTAAAACCATTATCACTGACTTTTGGAAGCTGAACGTTTATGCAGTTTGTGATAAGCTTTTTGGTGTTCTCACAATAAAAATAATAAAATTTTAGGACTGAAAAGGACTTTAATGATCTCTGTCTAATCTCCTTATTTTGTAGATGAGACTGTATCCCGTTTTATTTTTCTTCAGTTTGAGCATTCCCAGCTGTATGTCAATTTCTTTTATATGCTTTAAAAGTTGGAGTCTGAAGTAGGTCAGAAGCAGGAGGATAAATAAAAGTTAGTGTGTTTTTGCAAAGACTTTCCTAGTAGTAGGCTTGGCAGAAGTTCAGACTGCAGTGTTGGTCCAAACACCTAAAGTCTGTGGCTTTCAACATTGGGAAGTGCTGTTATAACATTGTTTTAATTAACTGCTTATTTTTATAAGCCGATCCTTTGTAAGTGCTGTCTTCAGTTTAAATCCTTTGCGGCATGAGGACCGTTCAACGACAATTTTCAGTTTTTCACTCAAGTCTTCTACTTTAATCCCTTCTGTGCGTGTAAAGTAGATGTGCTCAGTTTTAAAATGACTGGTTTTTATCTAGGTTATTTTAGTGAAGAACATCTGACAAAGTTCACACTCCCTGATCTAACGAAGTGGCCGCTGTAGACGCTGACTTCAGATCAAGGAGCCCTGCACTTGAACTTAGAGACCCCGTCTTCAGTATAGTGTTTTCTTAATATGTATTTCTAAGATACTTGTGGGTACTTATTTTTTGGTGTTGAGGTTACAGAACCTAATCAGTGTTGCTCATACAATTTTTATACAGAAGGTGTCAATATTTTTCTTTTTAAAAATACTCCTGAATTCTTGAAGACAGTGGTGGTATGTTTTACATTTATTTCCTTTGCTCTTTAGTTAATCTCTTTAAGGAGGAGTCACCTTAAGAATGTCACTAAATGATGAGCACAGACCAAGGGATGCATACCTTATTGATAGAGTATGTGGCTGTTTTTAAAAACCATTGCTTCAAAACAAAACAAAACAAAACCCCAAAAACCCGTTGCTTCTAGTTGACTTTTGTTACTTTGTCTTACCAGTAAAAAACTTGATCTTCTCTAAGTCTTCGCATCGGTAGTCCTGTTCTTCAGTGTGTCTGTTTTTCTAGTTTTAATGAAGAAACTGGTTTAGGAGTTAACTCTTGTAGTTCTTATGAGTGCATTTCTTTTTGTCCATTTGTCCATTTCTTGCTAAAAACCAAATGGCGCTTATTTTCATTGATCTTCATACCAAGATTTTTTTTTTTTTTAAAGATTTTATTTATTTATTTGAGAGAGAGAGAATGAGAGAGAGCAAGCACATGAGAGGGGGGAGGGTCAGAGGGAGAAGCAGACTCCCTGCCGAGCAGGGAGCCCACTGCGGGACTCGATCCAGGGACTCCTGGATCATGACCTGAGCCGAAGGCAGTCGCTTAACCAACTGAGCCACCCAGGCGCCCCCATACCAAGATTTTTATTACCTGTGTGTATTATGACTGAAAGAGAGGCTTGCTCAAATTATGTCTGTCTTCTGGGCAAGTGGTATGATTGGTTTAGTAATTTAAAAATATCCTGCCAGTATGCATTTGTAGATTCCCAGGAGAATTTATGTTCTTGTAGGAATTTTGTGTCTTGTTTACTAATGAAAATAGAATTTTTAGTGTATATTTACATGTGGGGCTTCTTCAGGATGCCTAACACAGCAGGATCATTAGAAAGACATCATAGTCCTCGCATTTATGAAGAAGTAAAACATTTTTATACATACAGGTTTGATCCTCTTATTAATACTTGAAATGACTATAAGTTCATGATCTATCGTTTGATATTTGCACATTTTTTGTGGGGGTGGTGGAGAGTCTTCTATCAAAATAACAATGTAAGTTATATGTTTGCAGTTTGGACTTACTATTTTTATTGAAGGAGAAGGCTAACATTGTCTCATTTACATGTAAACACTTGATTGCATTATTTATTGACTGGTAATGCACTTTCCTCAGTTAATTGTAAATAGAAATTTTTGTTACTATTTACAAAGAAAAAATGATACACTAGTGTACCCAGTATATAATTTAGTGCTCTTAAGTACACTCTCAACTTTCAACATAGTAACATGCTTTCTTTCCTTTGTAAATTTCAGGATTGTAGAACCAGTAGGTCTAGGTTCTCATGAGCCATTTGAGCAAATACGGCAGGGAGCAAGGTCATTTTTCTCATGTCTTAGAAAGAGATGGATGGTTCTTAGTCTGAACACAGCCATCCTTTCTTGGTGCCTCAAGGAACTAGTTTCCAAGTTGCTTACTGTAGCTCTTTGCCTTTCATTGGTATTTATTTGGAGAGTTGAGTCCTGTGGTAACTCTGCCAGTCCTTCCCACCCATACAACTTTTCAGATCACTGTAGCCTTAGCTTCCTCTCTGGCTTTCCTTAGGCTGAAATAGATGGAACGATTCTTACATGACCATAAAGGAGGATTTCCTTTTTTTTTTTGAAAGGAACTAATGTAAATGATTTATGCTATTCCAAGAGGTCATTTAAAAAAAAGAAAGGTCACTTATGATGTTTGCATTTATATATCACTATCATATTAAATATATATCATATACTTAATGTCTGAGTTTAACTTAAGGTTCTGTATCTGACATTCGGAAAGTGAATTTTTCACGTTCTGTATCTGATATTCGGAAAGTGAATTTTTCACAGATGTCAGGTGTTTATTTTGTGCACCTAATAAACCAGCAGAAGTTGCTTTCAATTTGCTGTTTTTCTTCTAGAACATTGTGTATATAGTTGGTGTTTTATATACACACATAGTCAGCTGTTTAACTGACTACAAAGATCAAGATCATTGATCAAGATCAAAGATCACTGATCTACAAAGATCAGTTCTTTTCCCAAAATGCAAAACCAAATTTTGACAGCTACTTCTTTTTTTTTTTTTTTAAAGATTTTATTTATTTATTTGAGAGAGAGAGAATGAGAGACAGAGAGCATGAGAGGGAGGAAGGTCAGAGGGAGAAGCAGACTCCCTGCCGAGCAGGGAGCCCGACGCGGGACTCGATCCCGGGACTCCAGGATCATGACCTGAGCCGAAGGCAGTCGCTTAACCAACTGAGCCACCCGGGCGCCCTTGACAGCTACTTCTAAGAACAGATTGAAGCAGAAGAAATGCTTGTCTAGCCTGCTTTGTTAAATTGTTTATTGCTCTGAAGAAATAAAATTTTACTAGACCTAGAACTTCTGGGATAACATGGATTGACTTAAATCTACTGCTTAGGATTCTGCTTTATCTTAATAGATTTCATAAAAGAATATTATTGGAGTACCATTTTGGGAGGGTTGGACAGATTTCATGAGTTACCTTGTATTGATTGAGGCAGTTTTATACCAGGTCATGTGAATATCTGTCGGGTTAATGAAACTTCAGTCGTTCTCTCTGACGAAAGGCCACTGCAGAATGACTCTTGAGAATTCAGATTACACTGAAATACATGAAACAGAAGGCAGAAGTTCCTGTAGTCCAACCTCTGTGATTTTTAATCTTTCTCATCTCTTTTTCTACATATAACATATTAGTAATAATAAAATATATTGTATTTGAAAAGGTTACTGCCCAGATAAAATGTGCCTGCCAATTTGGGCCATCACTTAAAAAAAAATTTTTTTTTAAAGATTTTATTTATTTATTTGAGAGAGAGAGCACATTCGAGAGGGGGGAGGGTCACGGGGAGAAGCAGACGTCCCTGCTGAGCAGGGAGCCGGATGCAGAACTCGATTCCGGGACTCCAGGATCATGACCTGAGCCGAAGGCAGTCGCTCAACCAACTGAGCCATCCAGGCGCCCCCCCCAATTTTTTTTTTTTTTTTTTGAGTATAGTTTACACACCCTGTTACATTAGTTTCAGGTGTAGGACATAGTGATTCAACTTCTCTGCACCTCATGCTGTGCTCACCACCAGTGTGGCCACCATCTGTCACCGTACACTGTACCCGTACAATTGGTAATGTTCCCTAGGCTGTGCCTTTTATTTTTTTTTTAATTAGTTTATTTATTAGAGAGCACGTTGGGAGCAAGAGAGCGTGTGGGGGAGGGGCAGAGAGAATCTCAAGAATATTCCCTGTTGAGTGCAGAGGTCAAAGGGGCTTGAGCCCTCGACCCTGAGATCATGACCTTAAGATCATGACCTGAGCCGAAACCAAGAGTCGGCTGCTCAACCAACTGAGCCACCCAGGTGCCCCTGCTGTGCCTTCTATTCCTGTGACTTAGTCATTCCCTAACTGGAAACTGTCTCACTGTCCTCCCCCATTGTGCCCATCTCCCCACCCTCTGCATTTTGGGCCATCACTCTACAACGTCTTTCCAGGTCCTCGGTCTCTAAGAATGCAGTGTTTGATACTGTGAATATATTACTGCCCTGTTCTTAATAGATGAACATTTAGGTTTTTATTTTTTTACTTTTGCAGTTAGTATTTTGGTCAGTACCCTTCATCTACATCTTTGTATCTTTGAGTAATTTTGTAGGAGGAGTTCCTAGAAATAAAATAACTTGGTCAAGAGGATATGCATATTTAAATTTCTATGGCTGTCACCACGGTGTTCCCTGAAAAGATTTTCCATCTATACCCCACCACCTGTTTATAGTAGTGTCTGTCTGTCTCTGTTCCCAACGCATAATACCAGTCTTCTGGATCTTTGTCAGTGTGATAGGTAAAAAGTTACTAGTTTGTTTGCTTTTTATTACTTATTCAATGAGGTTAAGTTTCTGTTGTTTGTTTATATTTCATAATTGGCTGTTAGGGTGTTGGATCTGTTAAGTTGGACTGTTTCTTAGGGTTTTTAAGGACTTTTGTATATTTATTAAATACTCCTTTTTAAATCATGTTTTACAGATTTCCCCCGCCTCCCCCCCCCCCCACATTTTGATGTTATTTCTGGTATATTTTGATTTATAGAAGTTTTAAATGTTTATATAGTCAAATTAGAATTTCTTTTGATTTCTGTGTTTCTAAAGGCTTAGAATGTAAAGATTATATAAATTACCTCTCTATCTTTCCGTTTAGTTGTTTTCACTTACCAGGAATTTCCTTTGGTATAAACAATGGGGATTTGGTTTTTAGTATTTTTCTATTTAGCTTTCTATTGTTGCAACACTACTTAGTAAATAGTCAGTGAACAATCAAAAAGCAGTTATAAATCTTTATTGCAAAAATCAGCAGGCTTGGCTGACCTGATTGGTGGTCCCTGATCTACCCTCTGAGCAGATCTAACCCCTGAGCCCGGACTTCGTGCTTCTCCTCAGCGGCCATGGCCTGGTGCCAGTGTTGGCCTTCTCCACAGTAATTTGCTGCTGCCCCGTAGCTTTCAGCCCCACATCCACTCCTGGAAGCTTCAGAACGAGCGTGATGCCATGATTTATGGAAACCAGGGGCTTCAGTAGTACTCGGTCTGCCATTTCTTAGTGTGTGTTTTTTTTTTTTTTTTAAGGGACAGAAATGATCTTATTTCCCACTCATAGGACTGTTCTTGAATTCGGTATTTGAGTTTGCACAGCTCTGGTTAGCTGCTTCATGTGCCTTTTGGGTGTTCTGTAGTTTTACCAAAACGTACGTATTGGCTATTGTTCAGTTTCTGGTTTCCAGTTACTTCAGCAAAACTGGAGTTTGTAGCAAAACTGCAGATTATGGGGAGTGATTTAATACAGCCCCTTCTGACCCCAGACTGCGTTGGGTTTTCCCCGTGCATTGGGTTTTAATAGGATTAACTAGGTTGATATATTTATGGTTGCTTTCATTCGGGATTAGGCTTTTCAAATTAGGATTCAGGGAAGAGTTTTAAGGGTCTAAACTTCCTGAAATTGCATTGCAAATGTTCTGTGTTCTATGTTAAATGCGTGTGTGTGTGCGCGCGCGCGCGCTTGCGCTTTTCTTCTGAAAAGAAGTATAAGAACTGACACTTAGAGGATGCTATCTTTCTGTAATGCTTAAGTGAACTCAGAAGCAAGAGCCCTATGTTGCAGGTAGAAAGGTTCTTCCGCCAATCCGGGATGGCTCTGTAACATATTTGACAACAAAAGTGGACATAATTTACAATCTGGTTATGAGCCACTCTTTGATTCCTTAGCCCCAGCACCCTTGATTAGCTGCTTGTATGAATATGTCTGTGTCAAGATTTGATGAGGAATTTTTCTTCCTGGTGCTTAATACTGACCCTCTGCCACTGGAACCTCTCGTGTCTTGTACTCCCCCCTTCTCCTGATCAGCCTCTGAGACCTGGTTAGGGACTCATTCTGTCTAGCTTCTTTTGATCCAAAGTTGGTATTTACTCATTCCAGTTTTTTTCTTTAGGACTTCTTTGCATAAAAGCAGTCTGAAATTAAATTATACACACTATCATTTTCACCAGAAGGGCTAGCTTAAGATTTGGGTGTGTTATCTTTTCTGTGCTGTGATTTTGAAGAATAGAGGCAGTTTCAGAAATGATCCTCTGCTTTTCTCTAGAGTTCGGGTGGCAGTTGATGCCTTACCCCCTTAGATGTCAGATGGTTCCTTACTGTTTTTACTTGGAAAGGCTGAAGGATATTAGACAATATCAACAGTTCGTTGTGTCTCTGGCATGAATTAAATGGATCAACTAGTATCCAAGAATATTTTTAACTTGGCTAACTGACTGTATTTTTTTCCCCCCACTATACGGAAGTTGGACTTCACGCTTCTGATGTTAAAGATTGTTCAGAGACCAGATAGCCATGGCTATTTTCCTTTGGGATGTCCCACTGTAAAATGGGGAGTCATATCGACCTCATAGGGTAGTGGTGGATTTTAAAGAAGTTAACTTTGGTAAAATCTCTAGCACAGTGCTTGGCACATAGTAGGGTGTCTTAATTTCTTTCCCTTCCCTGCAGGCCATTCACCTGCTCTTCCCTCTACGATTTTCCATAACACAGTTTTTACTTGGAACCAGCCTTCTGCCAAGAGTCTCAGTTTGGTTGTGTACTCCTACAACTACTATTTTTGGCTTGACTTCCCTCTCCAGCTCCCAGTGGTCCAGCCACACAGTCGCCTATTGTACCAGCTGGTTGATGTAAGTCTATCCATCCTCAGAGGAACCCGGTCACTTACCAGTAAGCTGTGTTTCTCTGAAAATGTAGCATCCTTGATAACTAATAGAGTTTTTTTTTTTTTTTCCTTCTTTACCATTGATGATGAATCACCTATAATAACTTCCTTGTGTGATCCTCAAGTAGGAACGAGAATTGGAGAATTCTGTTTGTTGATGTAGGTCTCCTAGTGAGTTCCTGAGTCCAGGACACTTGACCGATCAGGTAAAATGCTTTGGAGACCCATGAGGTCAAAACCCTTTTCAGTATTCTGAATGATATGAGACTTAATTACATAAACTGTCAAGGATGATACATTTTCAAAGAAAAAAAAGTTACTGGTAAGTAACTGGAATTTTTTGAGTAATTTTCCTGTTAAGTCAATAAATAAGAATTCCCAAACTTGTTTTACCAACAAATGCTTTTGCATTTGAATATTATTTCATAAATGAAAGGAATATGGTTATTAGTTAAGGTTAATAGTTAAGGAATGGGTTAGGTTTCTAGAGATACTATATAGATAATGAGGTGGGTATAGGCCTGCGATTTTCTAAGTAGGTGCTCTCTTAGCTTAAAGAGAAATTGGAGTGAAATCTCCATTAGGCAAAATCAGCAAATGCAGTCTGTTCATTCCAGAAACATTTTTTGAGTGCCTACTCTTTTTTGAGACACTGTGCTGAGTATAATTGTGAGACAGAGAAGTAAAACCACACTGTCTCAGCTGCTTTTGCCCTCAGAGAGCTGATTTCTGGCCCCTTGGTGACTCTCATAGGCTCAGGGTTGAGATGATGGGATCTGACGGAGGTGCAGGGTTGGAGGTGGTCTAGTGCTGCAGCCTTTGCTATCTTATTTTTGTGCTTCTCTAAGTTCTTTCTGTTGAGGGGAAAAATCAGCGGACCTCATTCAGTAGATTCAGAGCATTTTCTACATCCTTAGAGCAAACAGATGAAGTAAAGTCCCTCCTGTTTGGTAGTTGAATGGAATATTAAGCTGTCTAGCCTTAAGTATGACCTTGGGTTCAGATGTTAAGTAAAGCAGGTGGGTAAGTTAGAGTTGGAGAGGCAACATGCTGCCCTCACCCCCACAAGCTCTAAAGGAGGCTAATCTTCAGAATTAAAGCCACAGTATTAATTTACTTCCCTCCAACTGTAAAACAAAACCCCAAAACTCTAATTTTTTTGGTAAGAAATTACAATTACTTTGAACTTAAAATTCCCGGACAGTGTGTAATACTTGATTCAGTAATTAGGAGCACTCCTGGCCCCACAGTTAGGCAGTTAGGTAGGGAGGAGCAGAGGTGACTTGGTAGTAAGAGGACTAAGAGGAGGGCCTGGGGGAGAGGGCGTCTCCGGCAGGCGGCAGCCCGGGCACAGTTGTGCTTGGTCTCTGACCCTGCGAGCATCTCGAGGGCAGGAGGGCAGCACAGAGAGGAGGCGCGTGGGTGTTGGGAGTCAGACTTAGGCTTCCATCCTGGCTTGGTAACTTTCTACCTTTCTGACTAGGCAAGTTATTTAACTTCCGTGAGCCTCAGTCTCCTCCTCATTTGTGAGGTTGTGACGCTGGAGGCTGAGAGGAGCAGTGGCTAAGATGACGTATCCAAAGCACTTAGCACAGTGCCTGCAACATAGTACGTGCTCAATAAATGTTAACTGCTATTATGATTGGGTTATTGGACGGATGGATGAAGAACTGTATCAGAGACCAGAGCGCCGAATAGGGAGGGATGGTGGCTCTGGAGTATTAGTGAACTGTTCATACCTTCTCGTTTACTTGAGCTATGAGCTTTCTAGTAGTAGTATCTTTATCTTGACCCTTTTGGAAAGCAAATTAATGGATTAATCACTGTCACAGTTCTTTCTAACAACTCTTACCTTTAAACCTTCACTTCCACTAGGAAGGAACTATTTTGTGCTGCAGTGACTGTGACCATTGCAAGATTATCCCCCTGGCCTGATGAGACACTGAGGGCCAGGTGTGGCCTGTAAGCCAGAGATTCTCACTGTAATTTCACCAAATCTAGTCCTGCTATTTTTGAGACCTCTCAAATAAAAATTAAACATTTAATAAATATGCGTGTGTATATATATGATTTTTTGTTTCATTTTACTCCTTCAATTCTTCTTTTTGCTCTATTTTCACTGATTGTAGATTAGGAATATATGTCCAAGGGTATTTTTGAGAAGGTTCTTGGAAGCCTGATAATTAGGTAATGGTCCTCTTTAAGAAAAGCTGGATTCCTAGATAGGATAGAAAGTGCTGTGGTCATTTGGGCACACATTTTTACCGTATTTCATAGAATCAAAGATGCAAAATTTTGAACATTTTAACATCTGAAGCTGGAATGCATCTTTAGAATTGCTGTGATAAGAACACATTATGTTACAGTTTAACTGGCAACATTATTTTCTCACTGATACAGAAAGTAATGGAATGCCTTGAAATTGAGGTCATCACGGGTTGGATGAAATACGGTATTTCAAGAGAGTAGATGCACTTAAACATTCTAGAGATACGGTATCGTGGCCGTTTGTGTAGTGGGCAAGAGCAGAGGCTCCAGAGTCAGACTTTCTTTCTGGGTTTAAATTCTAGCCCTGTCTAATGTATGACTTTGGGCCAGTTACTTACCTTTTTTTCACCTGAGTTTTTCTCACCTGTAAAATGGGGGCTAAGAATTAGTCCTCATCTTACAAGTGTTGTCATGGGGACAAAATATGGTAAGACATGTAATGTGTTTAAAATAGTGCCTCGCACATACAAAGTGCTTAATAATATTAGCTATTATTATTAATTTAGAGATTATACTTTTGCAGAGTGGATAAGAACTTCTTTTGTTGTGATTGAAACTCAGATCTGTTATTACCCTTCATCTTTGTTTATCATCTGGTAATATCAGCAAATGATGCTTGGGTTTTTTAAAAGGAAAGATAAAGATAAGAAAGGTGAACCTAACAGTTTCCATATTCTTACTAAGCGAGATTTAAGAGGCATATTTGGTATATATAATATTATTCCATGTGGTTGAGATGTAAAAAAATTAAGCATCGAGCTAGGAAATTTATAGTGAGTTAACCCGAGACTAGCAAATGCTGTTTTTGATTCTGATTGATACTGGTAAGTATGGGAAGGGTTCTTGGAAGCTTTTGAAAATTTGCAAAATCTGAAGCATTTTTTTCACCCTAAGTAAAAGAAAGTAAGAAGGAGAGAATCCCTCATGGTTTTTAGGTACCTTGTTGTGTCATTAGGTTAAGGAATTTCCTTTTCAAAATTATTTAAGTGGGCAATGTCCCTTTATAATATGTTGACAGCTTAAGGTTGTCCTTTAATTCTTATGAGTCAATTTTATTTTTTCTGTTCTAGTGTTCAGTGACCAGTGACTTGGATTTTCCAACACAAGTCATCCCATTAAAGACTCTGAATGCTGTTGCTTCAGTACCCATAATGTATTCTTGGTCTCCCCTACAGCAGAATTTTATGGTATGTAACTCATGTGTCATCTGCTTACTTGATAATCACTTATTTTAAATAAAACACAATTTTCTTGTCAAGGTGAATCAAGAATAATATAAGTAAAAAACGTTACCGAAATGATAACACTCAGTGATTTTTTTTTTTTTAACCGATATATATATTTTCATAAGCCTTTGTGGTGTTGCTCTTTTTCTATTCTTTCCTAGTTAAAGTATTCTCTAAAGGAAAAGTGTTAAGCAGAAATCCTACCTGGGATTAAAAATATGTTTAAAAGATGAAGCTTATAGTTCTTATGCTTGAAAAGGTCGGTCAGTATTCTGTAATTTCAGTTGATTTAGAGGTTTTGTTAATTGAGAACTTTTTACTGAAACGGTTTTAGGCAGCATGTTATTAAATGATAATGTACATTATGAAATATTCGAAGGGCTTATAAAACACAAACTTCATCATATTTCCACAGATAACACTGGCCCAATAGCTTTTGTAATGAAATGCTGGTATTTAATTCTTTATAGAGGTAGGATGAAGGAAGATAAAACGAGAGAAATTTGAGTGTGCATTCTTGGCCTGTGTTAAGTAAAAAATACACAGTTTTATTATTGATATGTAAAATAAGTAAAAATGTTGATAGAAGTCCTTGGTGAGCGTACTTTAGAGAATTGCTTACTAGATTTTTTTTTTTTTTTTTTTAAGTAGGCTCCATGCCCAGCATGGGGCTTGAACTCAACCCTGAGATCAGTAGTCATGTGCTCGACCAACTGAGCCAGCCTAGGTTTTTTTTTTTTTTTAAGATTTTATTTACTTATTTGACAGAGAGAGAGATAGCGAGAGCAGGAACACAAGCAGGGGGAGTGGGAGGGAGCCCGATGAGGGACTCGATCCCAGGACCCTGGAATCATGACCTGAGCCGAAGGCAGACGCTTAACGACTGAGCCACCCAGGTGCCCCCTAGATTTTTTTTTTTTAAAGATGTTTCTTTCTTAAAAGATTTTATTTATTTGAGAGAGAGAGAGACCACGAGTGGGGAGGTTCAGGCGGAGAGGGAGAAGCTGACTCCCCGCTGAGCAGGGAGCCCAACACAGGATTCGATCCCAAGACCCTGAGATCATGACCTGAGCCGAAGACAGACGTTTTACCTACTGAGCCACCCAGGCGCCCCTTAAAAGATGTTTCTAATGTCTTTAGTAACTTAAAGATTTTACAGTGGGAGATTAAAGATAAACTTCAGATGCTCTTCTGTAATTGCCTCGTGTATTTAAGACTTCGTGCAAAAACATTTAGTTTAAGAATTATATTGCAAGAGCTTATGGGAGATTTCATTATTTTTGTAGACTAAAATTCTGAAAGGATAATAGTGTTTAAAGTTGTCAGTATTATTTAGAATTACCCATGGGTTTTGCTGGTCACTATCTTTATTATGGTTAGGATATGTTTTGGGGAGCAAAGCTTACATGATATAGTTAGGAAGACAGAATAGCCAATTGTGACTTAATTTTGGCTTTTATCCAAAAAAATTAACACTCCTAGTTTAAATGGTATTAGTGAAAGTGAGATGTGGTGCAAACTGGACTCTTTAGTTGTATGTAAGTTTGGTTCTGGATAGATCAGTGCATTAAAATTTTAATTTTATATCCCTTATGTACTTTCTCTCCCAGTTTCCCTTTTCCCTGTTTGTCTAAGATTTTGTTGTCTTTCTGAACTTTGCAGTTGTCCTAAATTTGTTATCTGGGGATTAGTTGAGATTTTCTCCTTGTCTTCGTTTTTCCCGCCTGCTCTTATGTGATGGTCCCCTGTGTGTCTCGTGGCCTTTTCCTGGTGTATTCTTCGCTGTCGCGCGTGCTCCCCACCTGAGGCTCCTACACTGGCTGCAGCTGCCATGTCCTCTCCTCTTAGCCAGGCCACTCTGTTTATCAGAATTATCCTTCTAAAATTCTCTCTTTTTTTTTTAAAGATTTTATTTATTTATTTGACAGAGAGAGAGATAGCGAGAGCAGGAACACAAGCAGGGGGAGTGGGAGAGGGAGAAGCAGGCTTCCCGCCGAGCAGGGAGCCTGATGTGGGACTCGATCCCAGGACCCTGGGATCATGACCTGAGCCGAAGGCAGACGCTTAACGACTGAGCCACCCAGGCGCCCTAAAATTCTCTCTTTAACCAAAAGACAGACCTGTCCTCACTTTACTCTCTTTAAATATGGGCTTCAGAACTCTCTAGTCTTGATCTAGCGTTCCTGTCTTTTTTATCCTTCATTGAAGAGTCTCTCCCTCCCATGCATGTCTGCTTCCAGTCCCTTGTGTTCTTAAGTTCTCCCTTCTCCTGAACTTTTGTTGGATTGGCTCTCCCTGCTAAGTTAGCGCCTTCTTTTTCCCCTGTTGTCTTCCAAACCTTCATAAACTCATATCTCATCTTGCTTAGCGTGATTAATTTGGATAGGCATCTTGTTCCTCTCAGCATTGAAATACTGTATGTAATTGTAGAATGTTCTTATTTTATGTATAAGAGCAGATCTGTTTGGCATAAGCTTTACAATACTCTATTTTACAACCCCTAGATTTTTATTAGATTGAAGGTCTCTGAAGAGCTAGACCATCAGGCGAAGTTTAGAAATCCTTATATTATTATATTCTATTGTACGGCTGTTTTAAGTGGTTTCGATAAACCATATTTCATCAATTCTAAGACACTGGGTGTGTCTTAAAATTGATTGGTTCATGTGGTAATACGCAATACTTTTTCCTATCTTGAGGTGCATAAAATAATGGTAAGTTTAAATGATTGATGACATGTTAGATTAGGTGAATAGGGTATTTTTTCTTAAGTTTTTTCCCCTGGAAACAGTTTGATTTCTGAGATAATTCTTATTGGTGGGAGGGGTCTTTATATTTTAGAGTTTGCTGTCTATTTAGTTTAGATCTGGAGAACTGGGTAGAGACATCTACCTAGGAAAAAAATAGTATTTTATATTACATTGATTTAAAAAATATTTTGATATTTAGGATAAGCCTGCTTTTAAAATGTATTTTTTATTTTTAGGTGGAAGATGAAACTGTTCTACATAACATTCCTTACATGGGGGATGAAGTTTTAGACCAGGATGGGACTTTCATTGAAGAACTAATAAAAAATTATGATGGAAAAGTACATGGGGATAGAGGTGAGCCCTGTATTTTTTCTTTTGGAAAAAAGTGCCAAAGAATTGAGAGATACTTTGAATTTTTTAAGCATAGGTATGAAAAAGATTTTTTTTTTTAACATCAAAAGTAAGTTTTTTGCTGGACTGGCCTGGGCCTGTTTTCAAGCCTAAACATTTTAATGTTTTCTGTAACTACTTTTAAATTGAAGAATTCATTTTTGCTATTTGAAAATGATGCATAGTTGGTTATAACACATTATAATGCCAGTAACATGTAAATTAAATAGAGTTGTTTGGGTGTTTGTAGATTTTAAGATTCCTTCACAGTAAGATTAGGGTCAGGGCCCTGCCCTGTGACGCATGGGCCCCAGAAGGCCCTGTGCTCAGAAGGACGCCCCACTTAGCTGCCAGAAGGCCCTGTGCTCAGAAGGACGCCCTACTTAGCTGCCAAAGGACCTGCACTTCAGCCACTGTGTCCGTGGCTTCTGTGTTTCCTGTCCCAGAGACCCCGACAAGGTGTCCGGCAGCATGGTGGCTTGTGTAACATCATCACTGTCCCTTCTCTTGGGAAGCGCTGTTGGGAGGAGGCTGAGGCCACAGTTAGTTTCTAGTGAATTAGGTTCGAGCAGCGGCACTGGAAACTTATGGGCGAGGCTGTAATTAAAGAGAAAGTGACAGGTGTTGAAGATAAAGTCTTTCTAACTTTGCCTCAGGCCAGTCTTGAAAATGATCTCCCGCCTCATTTTAACCTTGATGTTCTAGTGCTCATTAATAGGCCTTGGCTGTTTCTTCCAGGTTAGAAAAGGCATATGTAAACTTTTGTCATCACCACTTTCCTCTGTGTATTTCTGATATTTGACTTGATGAATTTCAGAATGTGGGTTTATAAATGATGAAATTTTTGTGGAGTTGGTGAATGCTCTTGGTCAGTACAATGATGATGATGATGATGATGATGGAGATGATCCTGATGAAAGAGAAGAAAAACAGAAAGATCTAGAGGAGAACAGAGATGGTATGTCTGTTTATTAGGTTTGTTTGTAGCCATGACAGCATTTTTCAAAAACTAATAAAGTACAAACATATTAATTCCTTCTTTCTCTTTTCTTTTCTGAAATATCATATCGATAGTAATAGAATAAAAAATGAGAATATCTTTTGTAACATTTCATCCTCACTTGGGCGTCTTTATTTCCTTTGGCTAACAAAAGAACTGGTTCTGTTTTTGGGATTTTGCTGGGTAATCATCATAATCATCATAATATAACCTGTTGATCATTGACTACGTATAAGTGAATGGGCCCGTCACCCTCTGTGCTCCACAAGGTTTCTGTTAGCATCAGTCAGATCTATTTTATAGTTGAAGGGGCTGGCTTAGTGCAGTTAAGGAACTTAGGGTTACACTCTTGGGAAGAAACAGAACCCAGAACACTAGGATGGTAACCCTTCTGACTGACTCGATAGCCCATGCTTTTAACCCCTTCGCTAGTGGTGGCTTATCGGCCAGAGCCCGTAGCTGGTGGAGACTTGGCAGAGCACATTATTAAACAGCACAGAAGAATGTGGGGAAAAACCTCAATCTGAAAGAAGTGTAATGGTTATGTAACAGGCCGTGATCACGTGCTTCCTCTCCTTGGTTTTACAGTGAAGAAACAACCCCAGTGGATAGTGGCCAGTCAAGGTCACAGACCCAGTCAGTAGCAGATCCGGGATTAGAACCTGGGTCTTCTGCCTCCCGGTGGGCCTAAGACTTTCCATATTTGATTTTGAGTTTTTTGTTTGGCTCACCAGCACTCCATGGATACATGTGACGTACGTCAGAAATAAGTGAAACACAGAGTTGATAATTTCTTAGGAAATCGGCTTTGTTAGATGTAGTTGCGTGGAGAGAAGGAAGGATTGAAAACTTGTTTACTTTCATCTTTTTTCCCTTTCATATTTTCCCGTTTAGATAAAGAAAGCCACCCACCTCGGAAATTTCCTTCTGATAAAATTTTTGAAGCCATTTCCTCAATGTTTCCAGATAAGGGCACAGCAGAAGAACTAAAGGAAAAGTAAGATTTTTTTTTTGAGGCAGCCTTGCATGTATGGTATGCAGCTCAGCATTTTGGTTTATCAGAAACGGAACTGATGTAGCTGATGAGCCCCTGGGCCTCCTCTGTTGACTGCGGCAGGGTTCTCAACCCTGTGTCTGGGGCGCTCTGCTCAGGACAGTTACCGTAGGCGCCGTGAACACACGACGTCATTGACGGTCGTACGTGGAGAGGAGAATTTCTCTGGACACTTGCAGAGACGTTAGTGTCATTGAAGTTTATTTTAATTAATATAGTAACATTTTTCATGATCTGAATCCTGCCCGTGAACTTGATTTTTGATATACCATGCATAATTTTTAATTGGCTCTTCATCTAAATAAAGATTGTCATGGGTTAGAGCTTTCCTTGTGTGTTTGGGCAAGATGAACATCACAAAGAATACACGGCACCGTTTAGAAACTCTATTTTCAGAGAGGGAGTTTTTGCTCTAGCTTCACTTGCGTTTTTCTTGGTTAATGTTAGGTATAAAGAGCTCACCGAACAGCAGCTCCCGGGCGCCCTTCCTCCTGAATGTACCCCGAACATAGACGGACCAAATGCTAAATCTGTTCAGAGGGAGCAAAGCCTGCATTCATTTCATACACTTTTCTGTAGGCGATGTTTTAAATATGACTGCTTCCTACATCGTAAGTGCAGTTATTGTACGTTTTCATTTTCTATCTTTGTTGTGGAGTTATGTCTTAAAGCAACTTGGAAAGTGTTGTCACTTATTATAACTAGGATTTATCATTTAATCTGGCAGTTATGATTGAAAAATATGTTAGGATCAGAGTATCGTTCTTTTATACTTTGTTGCTTGAGGGTTGCTGTGAAGTCTTTTGCACGTATTTAATTTGAACCACCTGTCTTCCACTAATTTGGAATAGAGGTCAGTGGTTTTTCCATAAATGCTAACCAAGCAGTTACTTTGTAATAAAGCTATTACTGTGAATTAGCTGATAGCCTAGAGCAACACTGCGATATTGATGAACAGATTTTGTTGAATAAGAAATTGGCTGAAAAGATCTTATATATGTTCTTGTCTATTTAGTGGGTTTTTGTTTTGTTTTGTTTTGGGTGCTCTGAGGAAATTACTTTTAAAAATATCTGCATTTGGGGGGCAGCCTGGGTGTCTCAGTCGGTTATGCATCTGACTCTTGATTTTGGCTCAGGTCATGGTCTCAGGGTCGTGAAATCCAGCCCTGAGTTGGGAATCTACACTCAGCGGGGAGTCTGCTGGAGATCCTCTCTCTCCCTTGGTCTGTGTCCCGTTCCTCGCGCCCCCCCCCCCCCCAACTCCATGCACACTCACTCTCGCTTGCTCGCTCTCAAAAAAAAAAAACATCTGCATTTGGGTACAGGGAAAGCATAAAAATAAAATGTTGTTAATGAAATTTAAGTAGGTCCCGTATACTACTACTTTATTTTTCTGACGTTGCTGGGGAATGAGGTTTTGTAGGAAATTTTCCAGGTAACAGGAACATTTAAAACACAATTTAAAAATCACCAACTACTTTTGAGGCGCATATTTTGAAAACATATTTGATATCTCCTTGGTTTCCTAAGCAGGTTAGCTTCTTCCATATTCATTTTAGTGCAACCGTCTGTAGCCTGATCACACCGTTAGGGGCTTCTGACCTGTGTGAAGGCGTTCTCCCCTTTGCTAAGTGGCCCTTTTGAGTTCCTCTGGCTGTCTTTTTACAGCAGTTTTCCCCTCATTATCCGGTGGTACCTCTTAATGTTAATTAGCCTGTCCAAGCGGTTATATCTTGTCTCATTTTGAGTTTTTGCTCTGTCTACTTACTTTTGCTGTATCTCATAATTTGTTGTGTGGTACGTATCTTGACCTGGAAATGATTTAAGTGTGTGTGTGTGTGTGTGTGTGTGTGGTATTAGTGGTGTAGTTACCTTCAATTAGAAAAATTTGAAGTAGATTTTTAGAATTATTATATTTTCCATGTCCTTGCTGTTGTTAACCACCTTCCTAATCTTGATGATTTCGTAGTTTTAGTAATCTCTGGTATGCCGGCCATGGTTTTTTTCAGCCATTGGACAAAGATCAAATATCTTACTTGGGCTTGGCAGTTGTTGTCTTCCTACAGCCCTTGACATAGTTGCCTTGAATTGCATTTAATTCACCTTTACACACAGTCATTTTATAAACTATGTACAATTTTCATTAAAAATATTAGAAGTTGCCTTCAGATACCACTATAGCAAAACCAGTTGGGTGGGAGCTCTGAGAAATGGTCCTTCCAGTTTGTTCGTAGATGCAGCATTTCTTGAACCTTTTGTGTTGTACAAATGAATCAAAGGAAGTAAGATACTACTTTTAAACATTATTACATGAGTTATTTTATTGTGATCTTTAGATTTGAGTAATTTTGATGAACCTTGAACCTGATAATTATCTCCTTATTCAAGCTGGGAAGAAGATAGATAATTATTTCACTTTAGTGACGTTTGCTTCTGTGGAATGGCAGGCTGCTCGCTTGTAGCACTTGGGAGCAGTGGGTCCAGCAGCTGCTGTACCCCCCTTTTCCTTCTTTGGACACTAGAGCCAATCTCTTCATAATTCATCCTTGATAGATTCCCTAGGTATTCATTGCTTTCCATTAATTTTGACAAAATATCACACACCAAAGGTTTTTCCTAGGTAAAATGAGCCAGTAAAGACATTATTAAACATATGTATTTAATTTTATTTTTGTGCTTTAATTTTGTTTTTGTCTGTGTGAGAGGAGAATAACATAGTACTTCATAAGCTGTTGGTTGTGAGGATTAAATTTGTTACTCTGTGTAATTTACACAGAGTAAAATACTTAAAACAGTACCTGGCTTGTTTTTAGTCATCATTGTTTAAACAGATCATCATTCACATGATACACATTTCAAAAATGTATTAAAAGGTGTCCAGTGAATTCTCCCTTCTACTTCTTCCCTCATCCATAGAGTTTGTACCTCATTCTTTACACCACTCATGTCAGTTTTTTCTGGCAAAATGCAAAGATACTCTTTTTCTGGCTGTCCTATTCAAAAGGTATCATACTCTTCAGGCTTTTCCCTGTTTTGACTTAGTGAATATTGGTAGGTATTATTCCTGTCTGGAGAGCCGCATAGTCTTCCCACTGTGGGAGACGGGAGAACTTACTGACAGGTTCCTAGGGGTTAGCATTTGGATTGTTTGTGACTCCCGCGCTAACAGCGCACAGTGAACCACCTTGGCTGAACCTGTGCGTCATTTCCCACAAGTGCAAGTGAACCCGATCCACCGTGCTCAGATTAAGGCTTCGTTCTTTTGCATCTAACATTGAGTCACTGGAATTTATTCTCTTAGAATTTTGGGTCCACCCCTCCCCTCCACCTCCAAGGCCATCGAGTTACTTCCATACCATACCATTTCCCGGGAAGTTCCCGTTCGCCGCTGCACCCGCCGCCTTCATTTCCCGTCACCACGTGCCCTTGGGTCTCTTTCCTTTGCGTTTGTTCCTTGAGTCTTTCTGTCCAGGAGGCTTTATTCCGAGATCTTCTGGCTATTCTTGCTTGTTTTTAAATGTAACTTTTAGAATCTTTAGTTTGTCTAATTAAAAAAAAAAGTCTAGGTAGTATGTTTATTGGAATCCCATTAAATTTATTAATTACCTAAGGGAAAACTGACATTTTAAAATGAGGATTAAGTGTAACCATATGATCAAGTTTCCTTTTGTGTCCTTTAATAAACTCAAATTTTCTTCATGTAGCTCTTGTACGTTCTTTCTTAAAATGATATCTAGGTATTAATGGGTTGTTGCCTGGCTTTTTCTCTTTAAATCCTGTGTGTTTTATACCTTGATACCTTATCAATTGTCCCTGCTTATATTAGTTTCTCAGTGGATTCTTATTAGAGCTTTTGAGCTATGTAAGTAAACTATCTGCAGTTATTTCTGTCTTTCCAGTCTTTATGATTTTATTTTCTTGTCTAATTTCATTGGCTTGTATCTTCAGTACAGTGTTAAGTAATATTAGTACTAGTAGATACTTTTTTTTTTGGCTTCTGGATCACTTTTGAAATATTATTTCACTCAGGTTTTGAAATTTATTTGTATAAAGTTGATCTAAGTGTTCTAATTCTTCTTAAATGTTTCATTCTCTCATTTTTCTTGATGAGCTTAAACGGTGGTTTATTTTGAGAATCTGTTTTGTGTATTTTCCCCTCAGAGAATCAGCTACTGTATTAGATTTACTATTTTTCTCTTTATGAATGTGATTTTTGCATTGTTTCCATTCTTCTCTTTTTTTTTTGGTTATATGCTTTGAACATGAAATGAATTGTCTCTAGAGTACTGTTTCAACCTCTCTTAGGTTCTTATGTTTGGTATTACTATTATTTATAAGGAATTTTAAGGAATATTTTATGTCTTCTTTTTAACTCACTGTTTAAGGGAGAATTTTTTAAACTTCTGGGTGAAAGGGCCTTTTTTGGTTGTTGTATATTTCTTAATATTTCTGTGTGGTAGCCTTACTGATACTAGGTTATTTAGAGGTTGGGTGTGTCTACCATTTTTATCTATAAAGAAGATGCTTTGATGGTAGGGGTTTGGCAGTTCATCTTAGCGAGAGCTCAGTATCTGACCATGGATCTTTTCCATTAGAGGGACCTGTGCGTTCTAATGAACCTTGAAGGATGAATGGCTTTAGTTTGGGAATGAATCCCACTTTGTATTCCAAATAAATTTTAGACCTTGATGCATTCTGTAAATTGGAAACGGGTTGTTCTGCAAACTTGGAATCATAATTTCTTTATAAAAGCCTCAGCCTAAAATGGGCAGCCTGGTCTGTCTTTGACACTTGTTAGAGGAACCAGGGTCGGCTCCTGAATTGACTGTGGGTGGGTATAAAGAGGTAACACATTTCTGATAGGGAGGGAAGGAAGGCAGGCTGGGAAATTGAGGTTGGGAAATTTTATATGCTTAAATACAAAAGTAGAACCTTGGAATAAATGTTTTGCTAGGTTTCCTATTACCTGTGTGCCCTACAGAGGAATCCATTTTAAGCATAAACCCCTGTTCTGTCATTTCTGATATTATGTAAAAAAGTCTGTTCTTTTTGGAATTTGTATTAATGCTTATTGTAGAGCTTTTAACATTTAATGGTTAGAATTTCAGAAACAGTATTCCATAGTTTGTAGTTGATGGTTGACTTTTTTTTAGTATTTCAGATGTGTAATGATTAAAATTCAGACATACAGAGTTCATAATTGCCATGTAATTAGAGTGACTTAAACCTCGGATTTTAAGTCACCCGGAGTGATTCCCTAAATCTTGGTTTTTCTCATCTGTAAAATGGGGATGAGAATCCTCATACTTGGGGGATTTTGTGGGGATTAAATGAGGTAATGCCTAAAGCCTCTTACTGTGTACTTTGAAGACAGGAGCCTTGACCGGTAGCTGCCGGTGCGACCTGCTGTTACTACCGGCCCATGCTCTGAACATTGACCCGGTCATTTTGTAAGGTGCTTAGTATTACAAGTCTGCCGTCTGTGATATGCACAAGAATTTATGTGATTCCAACTATAAGTAGAGCAGTAAGAAGTTTTTTTTAAAGATTTATTTGTGAGGAGAGCATGCATGAGTGGGGAAATGGTCAGGGGGAAGAGTATCTTCAAGCAGACTTCCCTCTAAGCGGGGAGCCCCATATGGGGCTCGATCCCACTACCCTGAGATCATGACCTGAGCCAAAACCAAGAGTCGGACCCTCAACCGACGAGCACCCAGGTGCCCCTCTTCAATAAGAATTCTTTTTTTTTTTTTTAAAGATTTAATTATTTATTTGACAGAGAGACACAGTGAGAGAGGGAACACAGCAGGCAGAGGGAGAGGGAGAAGCAGGCTTCCTGCTGAGCATGGAGCCCCATGTGGGACTCGATCCCAGGAGCCCAGGATCATGACCTGAGCCGAAGGCAGATGCTTAAGGACTGAGCTGCCCAGGCGCCCCTTCAATAAGAATTCTTAATACCAAGTTCTAATCAGAGCAGACAGGATCAGTACTTTGAGCAGAAGCTAATGTATAAAACTGACACTTTGTACTGATCTGTGTTCATTGATTCTGTCATATTTATCACTTGACAACCAGCTGAAGAAGTATTTAAGGGAAGTGTTGTATTACGGAGAGGGGCGGTTTCTCTTGCTCCATGGGCAAGCTTGCTGGATGAGGGTCTCAGCACACCTGCCATCTAACTAGCCACACAAACTATTCTCTTTGGTCCTGTTTCCTAACTTGTAAAATCACCACTGGAAATAGGTGATTGCTGAGGTTGTCCCAACTCTGAAATTCTCTGATTCCCCAGGTCTGTGTTTGAGGTATCATTACTTGGTGAAACATTAGAAGGTCCTGAGGGTCTACTCTGTATTTTGGAGCCATTTTTTAGAATTGCCAGTTGACTCACTTACAGGGATAGGGAAGAGCTGGGACTGTCTATCCCGACGGTCTTTCTGCCTTTGAAAACCTTCACATTTTTCATCAAGGTTTTATAGGTTGCTTTTGAAATTACAAAAAAAAAAAACCACCCCAAAACCAAAAGCCAACATTCCATGTTCTCTCCTTTTTGTAAAGTTTTAAAGAAAGCAGCTTGCTTCAATTTTCTAATAATTTTCTTGATCAGGGAATTTTATATAATCTCCGCCCATAATATATTTTAGCTTGAAAAATATTTTAATAACTTATTTGAAATACTAGCATTTCAAGATGCCTATGTGAAAATATTAAGTATTTTGGAAATCTCAAATAGTCAAGACATTTCTAGAAGAGGGAATTCTTTATAATAAAGAACTAGTTTTCTTAATTGAAGTTTGAAATTCTGAGGGAAGTCTAGTAAGGAGAATAGTTCTCTTTCTTGAGCTAAATGCTATGTGAAATTAAGAATGTTTTTTACCTTTGATCATAAAGTACCTTTGATTATTAGTGTGTTAACTTTTCCTTCATGGCCAGACCTTGGCTGCTGAGTGCTGTGTGACTGATGTCTCTGTGGCGTCTCCCTGCCCAGGACTGGTGGGGGCTGCCCCCCTCCTCTGTGCATGTGTGTGCCTTCGTATGTCACTGGATCAGGTGAAATCGAGAACATCAGTCTTTATATAAATAGGGGAGACATCCACACTAAAAACAAATTTTACCAAAAATAGATCACTCCGTTTGTGCTGCTAACTGGTTAAGGACGATCTTGTTTTTTGGATCAATGTAATTCCTTGCTGCTGCTATGACTTTAACTTTTTATAGGCTCAGACTTTGTATTTTAGGGGTCCTCACCTGTTCAAAAATGTAATCCAGTGCTAAATTAGTTGTGGTATCAGTCTATCATTTCACAGGGAAATCTAACACACACTTGAAACAGAATTTGAACCTTGAATTTCTACTTCAAAAAACATACCTTTGTCTTTTTTTCCTTATTTCCCTCATCAGTCTGTCTTTCCCATTTAAGTTCTGTGGATAGAAGTATGGCTTTTTAGAGACTTTTTTTTTTTTTTTTAATGTATTTGTTTTTGGGGGGAGAGAGCATGTGCTTGAGTTGGGGGAGGGGCAGAGGCAGAGGGAGAGAATCTCAAAACAGACTCCACGTTGAGTGCAGAGCCTGACTTGGGGCTCAGTCCCATGACTCATGAGATCAGGACCTAAGCTGAAATCACAAGTTGAGCGCTTAACCGACTGAGCCACCCAGGTGCCCCTACAGATGTTTTTAAAATGGTTTGTTTCATGAATGTGTCACTTTTATCCAAATTAAGATAATTTTCATCCTGTGTAATTCTAAACAGGGCATTTCTAGCATTTGCCTTAATAGCTGGAAGTAGGCTTTCTCAAGGGTTTCTGCAAGTTTTCACTGCTGTGTGTTCATGTTTAGTTTGCCCTTGTACTAGAATTTGAATCTTTGTTATCACATTATTTGGGGATTTCAAGTTTCAAACCCTTCTTTCTAGAACCTGTTTTATGTGACCATGTGTTTCCTGGAGAAGGGTGCTGACTACAAGCTCTCACTAGATTCCTGAATTGTGTCTGATCTGAAGAAACTGAATTTCAGTAGTCTGAGGCTGTCCTTTTATTTAAAAGTTTATTTATTTAATCCCTACACCTAACATGGGGTTTGAACGCTGCATGCTCTTCCAACTGAGCTAGCCAGACGCCCTTGTCCTCTTTATTTTTAAAGATTTATTTATTTTAGAGAGCGTGCACAAGCAGGGGGGAAGGCAGAGGGCGAGGGAGGGAAGCAGACTCTCCGCTGAGCAGGGAGCCCGATGCGGGGCTTGATCTTATGACCCTGAGATCATGACCTGAGCCAAAACCAAGAGTCGGCTGCTTTATTATTTTTTAAATTTTATTTATTATTATTATTTTTAAAGATTTTATTTATTTATTTGACAGAGATAGAGAGAGCACAAGTAGGCAGAGAGGCAGGCAGAGGGAGAGGGAGAGGGAGAAGCAAGCTTCCTGCGGAGCAGGGAGCCCGATGTGGGGCTCGATCCCAGGACCCCAGGATCATGACCTGAGCCGAAGGCAGCCGCTTAACCAACTGAGCCACCCAGGTGCCCCAAGAGTCGGCTGCTTTAACCGACTGAGCCACCCAGGCATCCCATCCTCTTTATTTTAAAAAACTAGTTATTTAACAAGTGCTGTCCTATTTTTCTCCATTTTGACAAGCCGACTGTTGAACTTCATTTGGAAATCAAGAAATTGTAGATGTTGGAAATCTTTTGGTAAAAATAGAAAATCTGATTTCCTTGTAGAGGGGATGTATCAGTTTCTCTGGAAATATTAAAGACTAAATAAATGTTCATAATCAGACTTTAGAGTTATGTGCATCAATTATACTTGTAAGAAGAAAAATAGGGAATCACAAATTATTTCAGAATTTACTGTTTCCTCCCTGGTTAGGGGTTGGTGGGGAGGAGTGGCAGTGTTCCAGGGGAGAGTCGAGGAGAATATGTGGAGATGATTCAGTAAGAGCTTGAAGGAAAGTTCTGTCATGGAAATAATACTTTGGCAAGTTTGTAATGTATTAAGTGACTTTTTCCATTTGAAACGGTGGAAATGAAAAAGTAAATAGTTATATTTGGATATTTTATGTTTATTTTGCAGCTTTTCATGCAACACCCAATACTTACAAGCGGAAGAACACAGAGACGGCTCTAGACAACAAACCGTGTGGCCCGCAGTGTTACCAGCACTTGGTAAGCTCACGCGCTGCCTGATCAGAGGGCACTGGAGGAGTCTTGCTGGCGGACTGAAGGCAGCGTGGTACTGTTGCTCCCGTACTTGGCTGTGTACTGGGCAGGGATGCTCACCCGTGCGGGTTCCTTCCCAGCCGCTACGTACTGCACGTTCTAGTCCTTCGTGAATCTCGTATTACTCTATGCCTGTCTGTGTTAATCCCTTCAGCAACCTTCTGAGGCCTTTAGGATCAAGGACTCTTACACCTGCCCCCACGTTTATGAGCGTGAGAAGCACAGGTAGCCCCCTAAGCCCCAGAAGCTCGGTGAGCCTTCCTTAGCGTAGCCCTTCTCGAGCCTTAGACCCATGGTAGTTTGAGTCAGGTGGTCGGTCCCACAGGTTTTGTTTTTTTAAATGATGGAGAAAAGGTAAGGGTTTAGGAGAATATGAGGTAGGAAAGTTGTTTTTTACGGGTACTATCTTATTTTTACCATTTCCCCTCTTTGAACCAAGCCACTCCTACCTAGGAACTAAATGGGTATATATTGCCTGTTGGATTTTGGACAGAAGATTCATTGAATGGCACCTGCAGAAGGTATCCTATTTTTAAGCAATTTGGTTTTTATAGAATGAAGTGTAAAACTGTTGGCTGCTCTCAAACTTCTCCCTTCTACTGCCACTAAAGATGGAATTCTTGAGCACTATTTTATAATACTCTGTAAAGGCAGAATTTTATTTGGCTCATCTAAGATGTTTCTGTGGTCTCTCTATAATCCATGATCTTACTGTTGTTTCATACTCTCTAAGACTGGATTATTGGACTTGCTGATGCAGAATGTAATGCTCACAGCCTTGGTCCTCAGGCTCCTTTCACATCTTCTGGGGGCTGTGCATCCCTCACTGGAAAAAAATGGGATGTTTTAATAGTAAGGCAGGAAGTGACAGAGTCTGGCATGTTTCTCTGTTTTATATTCTTCTTGTGTACTTTAAATATTATCGGAGAGAGGTATCTTAAGAAAGCCTGAAATAGGAAAGTATGACTCTGGATGCACATTAGGTATGATTCTTCGCATAAAAGTTCATACTTAAAGAGATTTATTTTTTATATTATTATTATATTGTTTTAACTTATTACAATCACTTTATATAGTTTGCAAGCTCACAGAATTGTCTTGTCTAATTTCATCCCCTGTAGCACAAAGAGAACGTATATGTACCTTTCTGAAAGTTTTGAACTATCAAAAGCAGATAGAAAGCCAAGAGCATCTAGATATGGAAATGATTTGTAAAAATGGATATTGTGATATATTTATTGACTAACTTGCTTTATGCAATCCTTTTTTTCTCATCTAACAAAACGAGTTGTAGAACTTGACCTTGATGTGTACATTTTTCACTTTGTAGGAGGGAGCAAAGGAGTTTGCTGCCGCCCTCACCGCAGAGCGGATCAAGACCCCGCCGAAGCGGCCCGGCGGCCGCAGGAGAGGCAGGCTCCCCACCAACAGCAGCCGGCCCAGCACCCCCACCATCAACGTGCTGGAGTCCAAGGACACAGACAGTGACAGGGAAGCAGGGACCGAGACGGGCGGGGAGAACAACGATAAAGAGGAGGAGGAGAAAAAGGACGAGACTTCCAGCTCCTCCGGTAAGACCTGGATGAAGGGTGTGGGATGGGTCGTGCACTTTGCTCAGTGGGTTAGTGGGTTAGTTCGGCGTAAGGACAAATCTGAGAGCAGAGATTCCTCAGGGTGTGGAACGGAATTTCTGCCCGCACCCCAACCCGGGCCTGTGAGGACTGCCTGCCCGATTGTTGGAAGGTTGACAATCCCATGTGTTGTCAGGTGGGGTGTCGCTGTCCTTTCTCCATCCTTCTTGGACAGGACATCGTTTGCTTTAATCCGGTGGCTCTTCTGGGGGTAGTTTTGATTAGGAGAGCCCATGGGCACTCCCGACCAGTGTTCTACTGCTGGGCTTGTCCTTGTCCTTTCAGCCTGTGACTTACACCATGAGTAACAGCGGTAGACCCCCTCAATTTACACTGTTTTAAAGTAAGCTTACACCCAATGCGGGGCATGAACTCAAGACCCTGAGATTGAGAGCCACGTGCTTCTCTGAGCCAGGCTGCCACCCCTCAGCTTGTACTTTGGAAGGTTGTGTTAAAGGCAACCCAACCTTGTGTTCCATGGGAGGCTTGATTGTTTATTCTCAAGATGGTTCACTTCCTGCTTTTTTCTTAAGCACAACCTGAGTTTTACTTTATTTTATTCATTTATTTGAGAAAGAAACAGCATAAGTGGAGGGGAGGGACAGAGGGACAAGCAGACTCCCCACAGAGCAGGGAGCCTGACGCGGGGCTCGATCCCGGGACTCTGGGATCATGACCTGAGCTGAAGGCAGACATTCAACCGACTGAGCTACCCAGGCCCCGTGGTTTTACTTCTTAATACTGTTTTCCAATTGTCATTTTTTGACCAGTGCTTAACTTTGGTTTTCTAGAAGCGAATTCTCGGTGTCAAACGCCAATAAAGATGAAGCCCAACATTGAGCCTCCGGAGAACGTGGAGTGGAGTGGTGCTGAGGCCTCGATGTTCAGGGTCCTCATCGGCACATATTATGACAATTTCTGTGCCATTGCTAGGCTCATTGGGACCAAAACTTGTCGACAGGTAAGCACGTCTGATAAAATACTGTTCAGGAACTTGAGATAGAGGGAAACCAAGTCGTCACTGTCCAAACAGAAGACCATTCGTGGTTATCCTCCAGCTCCTGTTCATCTCGTTTTTCACTGAGAAAAACGATCCTTCCGACTTGAGGTATTTCGGGGAGTGGATCTACCAAGCCAGGAAGACTGGAGGCTAGCCTTGCGCCTCTTATCCAGAGCGTGGTGGCGGCCGCTCTCCCTGCACGAGGGTCGGGTCAGCGTGCGCTTCCCGCTGTGTCCCCGGCCCGTGGCAGCGCCTGCGCCGAGACGGAGAGGTTTCTGGTGCGGGCGAGTCTCACGCACGGCGCTCAGGGTCCTGTGACTCTGCCTCTTGTCAGGTGTATGAGTTTCGCGTCAAAGAATCGAGTATCATAGCTCCGGCCCCGGCCGAGGATGTGGACACCCCGCCGAGGAAGAAGAAGAGGAAACACCGGTAAGCCTGTGTGCGGCCGGCCGAGGGTCACCGGGGCGCTTCTGCGGCGGGGTTGGGTCGGCGTAGGCACTCGCTCAGCTTTCTCTCTTAAGAGCACAGCAGCGTGCAGTCGACTCGGGGTGTGGGGGGGTCTTAAAAGTGACGGGCACCAGTGCTGCGTTTTCATTAAGGAAACCTAGTTAGTGGCTTCTGCAGGAAAGGCTCCCCTGCTCGGAGATGGACCGAGGATGTGGCCCTGGGCGGGAATCTCGACGGCTGACAGCGCGGAGCCGGCTTTAGTCTAGCAGCCTGACTGGTGTCCATGTGCGGGGGTGCTTGCGGCCTGGTGAAGGTCACCTTCCAAAGAGGCTCGTGCCAGGGAGGAGCGCAGGGAGGGTTTTCAGGCGGACTGCCTTCGGAAGTGCAGAGCCCGAAACCGTGCGGGTCCGCTCTTTCCTCCTGCCCCCATGGTCTCGGGAGAGCAGCATAGTTGGGTAAGGGGTAGAGGACTACACTTCGACCTTGCACATGCTCATGTTCCCTTTATGAAAGGTGGGACCGACTTCATTTAGAACTGGAAGAAAGAACTTAGTTTTTGCCATAGGAATTTAGGCTTTAGTAGATGCAGCTGTTTCTTGGTTGAGTTCTGATCATCCAGCTCCGTGGAATGGCTACAGATGCCTGAAATTAGAGAAACGATACGACTGCAGGCTGAGCCCAGGTAGACGTGGGCCGCCACAGAAAGCCAGGGCCGGAGGGGAGGCGGCCGTGCTCCTGCGTGGTGACAGCTGACCCTCAGACGACATGGGGCCACCTCCATGTGTTTTCTGGTCCTGTAAATAGAGTTTCCCCATATTTTCTTCTCTCTAGCTTACTTTATTGTAAGAACACAGTATATAATATGGATGACATAGAAAATCTGTACTAATCAATCAGTTACCAGTAAGGCTTTTGGTCCACAGGCTGAGTTTTTGGAGAGTCAGAACTTACATGCAGATTTTGGATGGTGTGGGATGTTTGCACCCCAAATCTCACATTGTTCAAGGGTCATCTGTCCTTGGATTCAGAGCGCTGTCAGGTTCGGGGCACACGCAGACCCGTCTGAGTAGCTTCCGTTGATCTGCCCCTGGCTTCACAAACGTGACTTACGTCTTGTGTCTTGCAGGTTGTGGGCTGCCCACTGCAGAAAGATACAGCTGAAAAAGGGTTAGCATCTCTCTGTTCAACTTCATCAACTTAAAAATGTCTACTCGTTTGTTTAAGAATAATAATTGGATTAGTATTTGGGATATTCGTTTATAATTGACTTCTGTACATTAAAGCCCTGGAGACGGAGGATGTCTGCTGATTCACTTCCAGTCAGTCCTCTGGGATCGGGGGGACAGTGCTCGGGGCTCGCCAAGCACGTGGGGGGTGGGAGGTAGTATCTGCCGTCACTCTGTAAACAAGTACAGCGCGGAAGAGCTGCTGCATGCCAGGTGTAACGGGGAGAATATAGTCTTGGCCGTTGTGTTTGATCGCCTCTGGATCTGTCCTTACGCAGACGGCTCCTCCAACCACGTTTACAACTACCAGCCCTGTGACCATCCACGGCAGCCTTGTGACAGTTCGTGCCCTTGTGTGATAGCACAAAATTTTTGTGAAAAGTTTTGTCAATGTAGTTCAGAGTGTAAGTATTTGTTTTGTTTTGATGAATTGCATGAGAATTACAGAGGCTTTTGGTCAGCGGTTTAAACTAGTAAGCCAAACAAGATTTTAGGAAATGCATTTATCCTACAAAGATTTATGGGGCGCCGTAACGGGCTCTGCGCTAGTGGCCAGTGTGTCTGTGGGCAGGTTAGGCGGAATTGGATTGTTTAAATTAAATCATAGTAGAACTGGCACAGAGTAAAGGGCATCTAGAAATGGCTGCCCAGGTCCTCTGGTTACTGGAAATGGTCGGTGCGCTGGGCTCAGAATTCAGCCTAACGGTGACTGGAGACGTTGAACGAAACAGCACAGGCCGCTTGGAAAGCAAGGAAGCGTCTAGAACTCTGGACCCTCAGAAGGGTCACGAACCATGGCTCTTATAAAATGGGTGTGAAAGGCAGGCTAAATAAAACAGCTAAATAAAACAGCTCTGAAGTACACGTACCACCTACCAAATACGAAGGGAAAGCCCGAAGCTCAGTGGTGACCGTTCTCAGAAGGGACAGCTCTCACTTCTTGTCCCTCCACGGGTTTACTCTCAGTCTGGGCGGGTGGGGGTGGGGGGACGCGGTGGGGACCGGTGGTGAGGGTTCCGCAGGGTTTCCACGTGACGAGGAATGTCCTTCCGAAGGTCAGAACCGCTTCCCTGGCTGCCGCTGCAAAGCTCAGTGCAACACGAAGCAGTGTCCATGCTACCTGGCCGTGCGCGAGTGCGACCCCGACCTGTGCCTCACGTGTGGCGCCGCCGACCACTGGGACAGCAAGAACGTGTCCTGCAAGAACTGCAGCATCCAGCGCGGCTCCAAGAAGGTTACCCCCCCCCCCCCCGGGGCCACGCGCCGCTGCCCTTAGTGAAAGCCACGGGGCTTCCTGATGGGACGGCGGGAGGTGGGGCGTTATGGGCCCTTAGGCAGTCTTCCATTTGCTACGTGTAAGGTGAACCAGCCCCGAATGGCACCAGGTTCTGGAGAGAGATTTTTCTAGTATGTAGAAGTCGTTATCTAGTCTCCATGTGAGGACAGGGTGTGCCCGTCAGAACTCAGAGACCCGGTTTTTGCACACTTCCTTCCGTTTCTTTAATGACCTTGAGGACACAGCCGGGACCACCACGGAGCTATGGCCTGCGAGGTACAGGCAGGGGACGGTAACTGGAGCCCCGAGAAGGTGATGACCGAGCAGAAGAACCTGCCAGCATCGTTTGGGGGAAGCTCACGGTCTGATTTTAGGGTAGACCCAGGGTTCCTTCTTTGGTTACTAAATGTTAGCTGTTAGAACAGGGCCTGCCCTGTATGACATCATCCTTTCTCTAAGTGCTGTGTGTGTCCGCTTGCTAGTCCTCCTAACTATAACCATGAACCCCAACCCAGGCCTTCTGGCCCTGAACCCCCTGCTGCTGAGGTCATGGCCTGTGTTGCCCATGGGCTGGGGGGGAGGTGGACAACGGACACACGGACGACATTCACATCTTAGGTTCCTGAGCCATCATAGGATGCGACTGGGATCTCGTGCGGGGGCAGTCGTGCCCTCCACCAGAAACTCTGGTCCTGGCAGCAGCTGTGTGTTGGCTGTGATGGGTTCAGGGGTCAGGTGGTTTTCTTATTCTAGGTTGTTAATTTCGTTCTCACGTCCTAGTGATGCTGGGACAGTCCCTGGGGCCCCCCCGCTCAGTCCTCACCATCCCCTTTCTCCCTCACCCCATACTTGTCCTTAAACTCCTCTCTGTTCAGAAACTGTTCATGTTGACACACCTTCTCCTGAAACAGAAGATAACATACTTTTTTACCAACTGGGTTTCATTTAACGGTAGGGTCAGATATTGCTTTAAAGCAAACTGTGGTTTTCCAATACCTGGGAGGCTGGCCCCTCGGTCAGGGTGCTCAGGGCTCTCCTGCCGACAGCGTCTGGTTGAATGGCTGCTTTCGAATGGGGCTGAGGCCGGACAGTGAGTCACCCTGCAGTTAACGTGTCAGCACGCTTTGCCGATGCGATTGAGTGCGCTTTCTTCTCTAGCATTTATTGCTGGCACCATCTGATGTGGCAGGCTGGGGGATTTTCATCAAAGATCCTGTACAGAAAAATGAATTCATCTCGGAGTACTGTGGAGAGGTAAGGCAAGAGTAACCAGTTTCAGGCAGTTTAGTGTATACTGGTCTCATGTATTCGTGTGGGATCGTAGGTAACTTTGTTTTGGGTTGATGTCACTGGACGAGTCTATTGGGTTTGATTAGAAGTGAATTAATAAAAAATGCCTTTTCAGCTTGGACTTAACTCCTGCTTATGGGTTTGGCTTGCTTGGTAAATAGACTGCTTCAGTCCTTGTCACATTTGGCATTTATCATCTAGGGATAAGGTGGGGAACAAGAGCTTTGTGCTGTGGAGTCTGCCCTACTTAATCCACAGCCTAATTGATAAGGATCTAGAAATGACAGTGTCATTAATCATATGCCTTTTTACTTGTAGAGTTAGGGAAAAACCATCAGGCTGGCTTCATTTTGCAATTAACCCAACCAGTTTGTATTTTTTCTTCAGTGAAAAGACTTTTTGTTAATCACTTTCTGCATCCTTTTGATGTGGAAATGTTATTTCAGTGAGTTGAAGTCCTTAAAAGATACTGGTTCTAAATACCAGCACGCAGCCTGAGACCAGCTGCAGGGACGGTGGTTGGGGTTCCTCATGAAGGTCTCCTGAGGAGCTTGTGTGTGTGCGCCTGCCGGTCTCGATCACCTAATCCAAAACAATCTTATCCTCTGCCTTCCTTTTTAGATTATTTCTCAAGATGAAGCAGACAGAAGAGGGAAAGTGTATGATAAATACATGTGCAGCTTTCTGTTCAACTTAAACAATGGTATGTTTGACCTGAGGCCATCCGGGAGCCCTCCGCTGGTTGGAGTCTGGACGTGAAGGTGGCGGGGGGGGGGGGGGCTCCATCTTCACCTTAGGGCCACCGGGGATCCCTTACGCCTTGCCACAGGCTTTGGAATGGGCTGTGTGTTTGCAAGCCCACCAGGCTGGACCAGACGGCTCGGAGCTTGCTGCGGGTTTGCTGCCGACGACCTGGGCCTGGGGTCCGCTTGGCCCCCGCCTCTGTCATGAGTGCTCCAACTGACCGGGGAAGGGGCTGGAGCGCTGAATTGGGCAGCCTTTCCTGGACTTCCCTGGGTGTTCTCGAAGGCAGTGAGAGTAAGGAAGCGGGTTTTTAGATGATGTTCTCGGCTAGAGGACATCAGGTTGCAGTAGGTGTTGCTACGGGGGGAGGGTGTTGTGCTTGACCCCCAGCCTCAGAGTAACTCAGCTGGGACATGGAGCAGAAGGTCTTTTTGTGAACGTGTTCCACAGAGAGAAGAATGAAAAAAAATAATTTTAAACGTGAAATGCTTACTCTTGAAGTTAGGAATTTCGATTCCGTGTTTTGTAAAGGCAAGCCCTGAAGAACGAGAGCCAGGAGTGTCTCTGGAACTGTAATGACTTCATATGTGCAGAACTAGGCCTGAAACGGTTCACTTGATGATGCTTATTTTCTCTCTCTTTAGATTTTGTGGTGGATGCAACCCGCAAGGGTAACAAAATCCGTTTTGCAAATCATTCAGTAAATCCAAACTGCTATGCAAAAGGTAGGTGCTAATGGAGCCAGGATTCCCAAGAGAGGCTCTTGCACACCAGTGCTGGACTGGAGTGGCCCTGGGACACATGCTGGTGTGCACGGGTCGGGCACTCCTGGGGCCTGTCTTCACGCGACTCACACCAGTGTGTGTTTCTCGTTCCAGTTATGATGGTGAACGGCGATCACAGGATAGGGATTTTTGCTAAGAGAGCCATCCAGACGGGTGAAGAGCTGTTTTTTGATTACAGGTTGGTAAGAGCATATTTCTGGTGTGACCTGAGGGCTTTCCCTTCCTGAAGTCTGAGCTGTGGACAAGGGCTGTCTCTTCTCTCTGTCAGATCTTCTATTCTTAGAGGGATTTGCTCCTGGTCATTATTTGTCAGGGGCAGCGGTGGGCATTTAGGTGTACTTTCTTGGTAACGTAGTTCCCACCACACAAGTAATGGTGATTTTTGAAAGGCAGGCAGAGCTCGGATATTGCGGGTT
>NC_138380.1:6467416-6571075 GCF_054177405.1 Leptonychotes weddellii
GCCTCCTGCGCCGGCCTCTGCCAGGTTTCCTGGTGCGCGTCTCCCCTCTCGGCCGCCCTAGAGCGGAGGGGAGTGCGGGCCTCGCTCTGGATTAGGCTTTGGCTTAAGGGAATGTGTGGCCGGTGTGGTCTCCTGTCCAGACCACTGTCCCTGTCCCCAGGCCAGCAGTAAGGCTGTTTTGCTTTCTTAGCATTCTTGTGTTCACTGAAGTAGCACTTTTTTTTATCAATCTTCTATACCCAGCGTGGGGGTCCAACTAACGACTCCAAGACCAAGGGTCACACGCTTTTGCAACTGACCCAGCTGGGCGTCCTTGGAGTAGCACTTTTAATTTCCTTCGAGACCTTTTCCTTTGCATTGACGACTTGGCTCACTGGCGGAAGAGGTCTAGCTTCCGGTGTATCTGGCTTTTCAACATGCCTTCCTCCCTGAGCTTCATCGGTTCTCGTTTTTGATTTAAAGGGAGACCTGCGACTCCTCCTTCACTTGAACACCCAGAGGCCACTGTAGGGTTATTAACTGGGGACTAGGGAGGCAGGGGGGTGACAGCCGGTCGGTGGAGCAGTCAGAACGCACATGCCGTTTCTCCCTCACCTCCATCAGCCCCTGTGGATGCGGTTCGTGCACCCCAATCACAGTAGTAACATCCATGGTCCCCGATCACAGATCACCGTAGCACATGTAATAATAATGGAAACATTGGAAATACTGTGAGAATTACCAAAATCTCACCTAGAAACACAAAGTGGGCAAATGCCGTTGGAAAAATGGCACCAGCAGACTCGCTGGAGGCAGGGCTGCCGCAAACCCTCGGTGGGTGGGTCGGTGGGGATGTATTTGTGAGGCAACACCATGCGGTCTGCCCGTGTGGGGAAGGAACGCGGGCAGCCCGCGTTTGAGCCCGCTGGTGACGGCGTTCCCGTCCGGCTCCGCAGCGAGCTCGCGGATTTCAGGCCGTACTGGGCTTCGGGCAGCAGTGTATTCTTTAACTGCTTAAGTACTTCCTACAGCCTGACCGTTCAGTACTTTCACGGCCAAGACATGGCTGGCTCATACCCTACCTGGTCGGCGTCTGGGTCCTTCCTGTGGGAAGTCGTGCTTGCTGTCAGGGTGCTGAGGACACGCGGCCCCCCTGGACCTCACAAGCGTCAGGCTGGCAGGGTAGTCTGGGGGGGGTGAGTTGACAAGAACGTATATTTAGATGCAAGCAGAGGACTTTGTGGCTGACTAGTTGTCCCCTTAAGAAGCTTAAGTTTTGAGGATTGAGAACGAGGCCACGTGTAGCCACTCTTCATGGCACCTGCCGCACGATGGCAGGCGAGCTCGAGACCACCCGGCCCGGAGCCGAGGAAGGCCCCCTCCTGCAGGGCAAGGTCACGGCTTCCCCGTGCGCGGCGGCCGGGGTCATGGTCCCGGCCACATCGGTCGCCTTCCAAAGCAGCGTGTCGGGGCCCGAGGGCTTCTAGGGGCAGAAGCCGGGGAAGGGTTGTGCGAACGGGCCTGTCCAGGTCTCAGCTGGCCTCGAGCGGGTGCCCCAGCTGCGGGCGGGCGGAGACGCGGGGCGCGCTCACAACGCGAAGCAGGCCGGGGCGAACGCTCACCTGGGCTGGACGCCGGCTCATGCCTTTCTCGTGCCGTTTCAGATACAGCCAGGCTGACGCCCTCAAGTACGTGGGCATCGAAAGAGAAATGGAAATCCCTTGACGTCTGCTACCTCCTCCTTCCCCTCCTCCTTTCTGGAACAGCTGCCTTAGCTTCAGGAACCTCGAGTACTGTGGGCAATTTAGAGAAATAAAATGCAGTTTGAAATTCTGAATTTGCAAAGTACTGTAAGAATAATTTATAGTAATGAGTTTAAAAATCAACTTTTTATTGCCTTCTCACCAGCTGCAGAGTGTTTTGTACCAGTGAATTTTTGCAATAATGCAGTATGGTACATTTTTCAACTTTGAATAAAGAATACTTGAACTTCCTCCCGGTGTTGGGTCGTTGGTACCGGTCTGTCCATTCCCAGGACCGCGGCTCAGCGCGGCGAGGAGAGCAGTCCCCTCCGGCTGCTGGGCGCTCGAACACCGCGGGGCAAAGTCCTTGTTCATAGGTAATAGCAACAAACATAGAATACATATTTATGGCATATATAGAAGATACATGATGTGTATAATTGATAATTTGTCAACACCAGTATTGCCTGGTAGTAAGTGAAAGCTGCCCGTCAGGGACGAAGCCTGTGAGCCTCGTTCTCCACGTGGCCAATCGCAGCCGGACCCGCCGGGTACAGCTCTAAACTCCATGGAAGGCCTGGACTCAGACGCTCAGAAACCGTTCCCGCCTACGGAAGGGGATGGTAGGACCAAACTCGTTTTCTTTCTTGAAGAAAAGATTCAGACCCCCCCTCCCCCAATTCGAGCGTCACGGCTGGATTGACAGCTTTCACCAGCCTGGGGTTACATAACGTGGTAATACTTAATGTGAAACGTATAAATAAAACCTACCTTTCCAGTTACACAAACACGGACAAGACTCTGGTCTCTGCTGCACTGATGCATCCGCCGTAGCAAGGCCAGTCCTAAAATAAAGTTAATTGCCATTTGGCTCTGGCAACGAGAAGACCTGGCCTCGGACGCCCATGTCGTGTGTGCTGCTCTGCTCTTCTTGGCTGTGTTTGGTCTTGTAGGACATGGGGACAGACCGCTGTCTTCCCCGCCCCGAGATGGCGCCATATGCTCAGCGGGCCGCTGCTGACCCACGGAGGGCACCTACGGGGCTCGCCCGCGCTGGTACGTCCCGCCCTCGGCATTCGACTTGGTTGCAGCCCATTTATTCACTCTCAGGCAGTTGATGACCTGCCCCACGGGATCTCCGGATGCGGAGCTGCTTCTAGCCCTGGTTTTTCTACTGTTGACCGCTCCCAGCCTGTCCCCCGCTGTCAACAGCTGGGGGTGGATCCTTGAGTCCCGGAGGTCCTGTTCGCTCAGGACACCAGAGACCCACATGCATCCTCCAGACAAAGTACAAATTTTCACGGAGAACAGTCATTTTGAGCACCTCACAGCAAGCTTTCTGTACCCGGATTTGAAGAGCACCTCTCCAGTGTCCTGTTCACGGTGAACACAGATTCTCCGACCCAATCACACGTGACAAAGGGTATCCTGAATCACATCTGGCCTGCTTTCGATTTTCCTTTATTTATAAAGCGGCAGGGGTGGGCCACAGAGCTTGGCATACAAAGTATTCAAACACCCAATTAAAGCCAAAATGGGGGGGGAAGGCTAAATTTAAAAATAGAGTGCCCCCCTTCCCCTCCACTGGGAGGTGACTGTGTGTGAGCCTGGTGCTTATTTCCCAACAGAAAATCTAGGGCTAAGGAGGACGAATCTAGGAGTCAAGTACTGCATCAGGATAAAGATGGGTTTCGATAGTTTAGGAATATCCTACCTTGTTCATTTTGGATGGATGACCACAGCCTGACAAGGTTGCCCTGCTGGCCAATTTCTGTGCTGCCACTGGTCATGAAGAACCACGGGCAGGTGACCCAGGGCTGTAATGACGGTCTCAACATCCACAGACCAAGCCACAGGCAGATCTGAGGGCACTGAGAACTAACATTCTGCTTGGCAACATTATTTTCAATCGGTAGTTTCTTACAAAAACGCAAACTATAAGCATCCATCTAGAGGCTGCTTAATTATCTTCCAATATTTTCTTGGTGTATTCAATCTCCAACCTTCACAGTAGCCATTCAGTGACGCCAAGTCCTGGCTTCCACGGACGTGCGGCAACTGCCCCTGTCCCCACAGCTGCGTGTGAACTCACACCTTGCGTAATTTAAACGTGTACGCAGGTCATCACGAAAGGTTCCTGATGGTGAACATTTTCAAAGAACTTCAGTATTCTGTTGATCATTTTAGGAGCTTTGGGCTTTTACTGGAAAGAGCTGAAAATGCGTACACTTCAGCCCCCCGTTGGGACAGGATTCGAGAAGTGGTCCAACAGATCCGGTGGGCAGAGCCTTTGATGTGACCTGTCCCTCCAGGAAGGCGGCTTAAGAAACGTCCACACTCACCTGTGAGGGCCAGTCCGTTTGGTCTGCCACTGGACAGGTGCATGAGGTGAGGTTCAGGGAACAAAAGCAAGTCACCCAACCAGCCAAGTTACTGTGATTTCTAAAAAAAAAAAAAAAAATTAAAAGGGGGACTCAATTCAGGGATCGCAGAAATCCTGATTTCTTTCAAAGGAAAATTAGATACCAGTGTTCAGCAAGGAGACAGGCCAGTCAATGGGAATATTTTAAATTGCAGGTGCCCTTGTTCCTCTACCCACTGTTGTCCCCTTACCCGAGCCACCCGGGGCCTGAACGGTAGTGTTCCCCGCTGCTTTCCCGCAAAGCCACTGACAGGTGCTTGGGCACCTGTCTACACAGGCCCGTCTGACAGCGGCCCCGCGCGGAGAGCCTGGTACCCTCAGAGACTGCTGACTAAGGTCCTACCGTGCAGGTGTCCTCCCTGGGTGAGAGGAGCCCGGCCCCTCAGGCCCCGGCCTCCACGGCCTGCAGCCTGGTGGTGGTCCGTCAACCGGCAGCCCGCGCTCTCCCCCTCCGGCTTAGCCTCTGCACGGGGACCGCGCGCCGCAGGCCCCTGGGGACCTCGGAAGAGACCTGTGGTTCGTCGGCCCGTGTGGGACCTCGGTTTTCGTGGCTGGCATTCGGAGGCACCTCATTTTGCCAGACGTGGGCAGTTTGGGGAAGAAAGGCAAAACGCACAGAGTTTTTCTTTCTACACCCGTGCAGTGGCCCTTTACCGAGTGTGAGAGGAACGGGGACGGGGACGGGGTGAGCTCGTGGGAGGGCCGCCTGACTCACCCGCTTGCTGGCCGCATGTCCTGCCGTGTACCCCGGGGTCCCTTCTCCATCTGGGACGGCTTCGAGACCCCGGGCCGGTCTCAGGAAGTCTCTCCCACCTTCGACAGAAGGACACAAGCACTGAGAGGATGTGGGGGGGCAAGGCCAGCATGCGTGGGGAGCCCCGGGCACCCCTGCTTTCTCTTTACGGTGGGAATCTTTGTAAATCTGGGAAAGATACATTATAGACACCGGAAGCTGTGACATGAACACTATTACCGTTGTTTTTATCCGATTTAAACAAACCTGCAGGTGCCCAAGCTTCCAAGAAACGGGGGGAACTGCACTTCTGCGTCTTCCACATGTCACTGATCAGGGCACGGGTGGAGGTGCAGGTGCTCCTGTCCCTGGAGGAAGCCGGGCCGTGGACAAGAGTCTCTGCCACCACCTCCGTTCCCTTCTGTCCCCTGGCCAGCAGTTGACTGCAAAAGGGGCTCGCTATCACGTGGCCCAGCCTGTGCAGCGCGGCTTGGAGCTCGGGCCCCCACGACCCCCGCCCCGCCCCAGCTGCTGGCCCGTCAGCAGTGGGAGGCGGGGGTCTCGCCGCTGTCCTCGGGCCAGGGCCGGGGGGCTGTCTTACCAGGAGGAGTGGACGTGCTCGTCCTGAACTGTCGCCCGCGTGTGCGAACCACTGTCGGAAGCGGAGGCGGGCGTGAGCACGCACGGGGGCCCGTGGCCGTGGGGACAGGGTGGCGGAGAGGCAGGGAGCCGGCACCAAGCCCCCCCTCTCCCCGTGGCCCCCACCCGGGAAAGGGGGCACTCCCCGCGAGAGGCCAGTCCTCCCGAGCGGCCAAGAGGAGCAACACGCTTCCAGCAAGTCCCAGAGAGATGCAGGAGCGTGTGGGGAGAGACGAGGGGGCTTACGGTTTTAAGATGCAAAAAACATTTTCAGTCTGAAGAATGCAGCCTTTTCTACAGGAAGACATGGGATTATAAATCTGCACAATCATTACAGCTTTTACTTACATGTAGGAATTAGTAAAACTTAAAACAACACCAAATGCGACTTGTACAGAAATCCTTTAATTTTCTTTATTTTCACACATTAAAAAATGAAACACACTATACAAATGGTTTTTCATAGCAGATTACACGTGGGTCCATTAGCCTTGCTCTCAAAGTGCTGCCAACGCTGTAAAGCTGCCAAGGACGACAGCAGTTAACCCCGTAGCCGATGGATTGATTTAAATGCAGTAGCATGCAGCCCTCAGCAGGGGAGCCTCGAGGCCCCTCTGTTCTTAAATTAGGTTAAATGGCGTTGGCGTCCATATTTACAGACTTGAAATGTATCAATCCTGAGCAGTTCTGATGTACACCTGAGACCAGCTGCTGGGGAGTCTCGGTCTCAGTTTTAAAAAGGGAGGTCCAGATGGTGGCAGGCTGGCTGCTATGAACTTGAGTTGTTCTCTCCACCAGGAACTATTTGCTGTGGGTCGCACAGTCAGACCCTTCTAGAAGGGTTAAGCCAAGTAACTGTAGGTGTCCTTTTCACCGTCAACTCGCTCCAAATATTCTTTCTCGATCAGAATGTCAATGCATTTCTGGGCATTATTTTAAAAAAGGGAGAGGTAGCGAAAGGGGAAGAAAAACACGTTTGTTAGCAGAACAGAGCTGGCCACCCTCAGCAGGGACGCTCCCCCCCGCCCCCAAGAGCTCAGTCAGGGAGTGACTTCATCCCCTGCGCCCCTTCAGCACGCTGCTTTCCTTCCCGGGCGGCCAAGACCTTGCTTTCCAGAATGGGAAAGTGCCCATTCCGTCAAAGTCCCCGCTGAGAGGGGCCTGTGTCCCTCCAGGCCTCCCCACACCCCAGCCACTGGGCCAGGCGCCGCACCAGCCGCCAGCTCCCGGCTACACGCGACCCCAGGGGGTAGAGGGGGCCTCCCGCCTGCCGGGGAGTCACCGCTCAGCTGCCGCCCTCGGGGGCTCCGCACCGGCTGCTGTTCAGCCACGTGGTCTCAGAGAGCCACGGGGTTTCTATTTCCAACAGCCCACTAGACTGAGGCAGGTAGCCATCGCCCAGAGCTGCGGTCGGCTCACACGGGGGAGGACCATCCAGCAGCGAAGGTGCACACGCCGTGGACAAACTACGGCCCAGGCGATCACCCCCAAACGGGCCGAGGAGCGCATCCTCGGCGGACACAGCAGAGCGGGAACTCTCTAGAAGCCGGTTACACCGAGCTCCGAGGGAGGCAGCACTGCTGTGGGGGGCTACAGACAGGCCGGAGGGGATTCTACGGGAGCAGAGCTACTGGCTAGGAGGCAGCAAGGGGGAAGCTTCTGGAATGCTGGTCACCTTCTAACCTCTTGATTTGGGTCTTGGTTGTACAAGTGTATTTACTTTGGGAAAATCAGCAAACCGAACACTTAGGATTTGTGCATGGCTCTGTAGATGTAGAGGTCAATAAAAAGGTTTAAAAATTAAGCTTATTTTCTTATGTAGAAACCTGGTACGTATGAATAAGCCAAGTTCCTTCAATCTAGTTTTTGTTACACCTTTTCTCTTCTAACGTAAGAAACGGCGTGCTACTGCTAGGTGATTCGTGTACCTTAATTACTGGGACCCGCGGTTTGAATCTCGAGGACAGCTGAGTGAGAACTTCTCCAAGCAGCTGCTGGTGCTTGAGGACCTTCCTCATCTTCATGATCCTCACGATGGCCGCCTGCACCACCCAAGGGGGGAAACCAGGATGTCCCACTGTTAGAGCCGCCCTTCAACACCCAGGACCACTAGCCAACAGGCTGCTGTCCCTCCGCAGAGGACCGTGATTTCATAAACGCTAACAAGCACATGGCAGGATACGATGTTTCAACTCGAACGTAAGAAACATCAGTGTGTTTTAGTCTGGTCTAATGATTTTGCCCAAGTACAGAGCACTTCAGAAACGAGAAAACACTCAGTCCTCAGAGCCACAGAGGCCACCTCACCGTGACCCCCTGGCCCCGGCTCGTCCATTTCCCTGCCCCAGTCAGAAGCCGCTGCCAGCCTGGCGGCCACCCCGACCCACACACAATGTGAGCCCGGCTTCGATCGGCCACCTCTGCGAGGTGCACCACCCGACGCGGGCCCAGAGTCACCTGAATCAGCAGTTTGCGGTCTTCCTCAATATTTTTGTGTGTGGTTTCTTGTTCCTGCTTCTGTTCGGTTTTCATCGGCACGTTGATGTTAACCCTTAACTTCTTACTGTCAAGACATGAAGGAAACCAATCACTGTTGTTTCCAAAGACAGGCGCCGAAGGCTTCCTTCCGTTTTCACTCTGTAAGAAGTCCCCACTCCCCAAGACCAGGGCAGAGGGCACGCGGCCTCCCACCCAGCCAGGGACAGGACACGTGCATCACGGGAGACTCAGCGCCTTCCTCTGCTCTCCCAAATTTGGTCAAATGAAATAAAATCAAGTCACTCAGACACAGAAGTCCAAACTTTCTCGCGGAGCCGTTTAAGGAGCCGCCTGCCAAATGCAGAAACCACCAACACCTGAGATGGAGTTGAGTGGAGGAGAATCTAGGATCCTCAGACGGAACCCCCGCCGGGTGCTGGGGCCACCCCACGCCACGCCCGGCCCCCGCGTGCAGCCCCGTTGCAGATGGGGGGCGGGGGGAACGGACACACGAACAGGAGTCTGTGGTCTAGAACCACCTACTTAGTAGGTTTTCCTTACTTTTTATAACCGAGATATAATTTTATTAAGGTATCTGGCTTCAATTCCACCTCATCAACATTGGCATTTTCGTCTTCCAGGACCTGTCAAAAGACAAGTGTTACTACACGGTCTCAGGACAAGGCTTTGTTCTAGCTTAACACAGAAAAGGCCCAAACATACCAGTAACTTCGACTTCAATAAAATCTGTAGGACTTGTGCCAAAATGTCCTGCAATTAAAGAGGAAAAGATAAAGAAAAAAAATACATTTCTCTTTGTGATACAAACCACATGCGATGCCATCATTCGTTTTCCTCAGAAACACAGCAGTCACCCAAACAGAAGGATGTACCCAGGGAAAAAAAGAGGTGTGCTTAAGGGGTCCCCTAAATTCACTATTGCCACCACCAGCACCCACTTCAAAGTGGAGCCAACCCCTTTCTGGCCTTGACCACCTAGTAATAAAAACCGACGACTCACGTTCAAATACTGAAACCACACTGGATGTCCTCACTTAAACCTACAGGAACCTCTTCTCCCCTCAGCTGCCTGACAGCTCGTCTTGGACACGGATCACCGTGAAAGTAACGTTCAAGGGCTCCAGCAAGACCGGAGAGCACTCTGCTCCCGAAGATGATGGGGCTCAGTGGCAGCTGGGTGCCCCACTGTCGATTTCCTTCGCTGAACGCTAAGCACCATGTGGCACCTCTGGCCGTTTCCTAGCCTATAAACATGGGTGGTGGGTCACTTCCCGGCTCTCCTTCGGCTTTGGGATCCCATGACACCGGACAGTACCATCTGCCCCTTGTCCCCTGGATGCACACCCATCCCCACCTCCTACCCCGACGGACAGAGCGGGCCTGCCCTTGCCTCTAAGGAAACCCATTCTGGTCCGAGGGCACAAACCTAAAGCCACGAAAGCGAGGGGCCTCTGGTCTAGTGACCAGGCCAGACCCGCAGAGCAGGACTGGGACGCTGCCGGACACATCTAGAAGGACGCCGGCAGGTCTCACTCGTGAGCCAGATCTGATGGAGGAATGAGTGTGGAGCGGGGAGGGTGCTCCCTCCCCGCACGGAGTGCTACTCTCGGCTGCAGACCAGTCGAGACGGGTGCAGAGAAAACCCATGGACCTGTCGGCTCTGCGGAGCAGGTGGCCAAGGGCAGCGCCCTCCCCACAGCCTGTGGCGGCCTGAGCCTCTCCCCCGATGCGAGTCCTCCTGATGTGAGGAGGAACAAGAAAGACTTACACACAAAGGGGCAAATCCAGTTTGTTATTAGAATTTGCAGATGTACTTTGGACTAACTTGAAGCACGATCAAACAATAAATGATCTTCCTGACATTCAATGAGGCCAGTATTACCCTGACAGCAAAACCAGGCAAAAACATCCCAAGAAAACAACAGACCAATATTCCTGTGAGTGCAGACGTAAAAATCCTCAAGCAAATACAAGCAAACCAAGCCCACCAGCATATAAAAAGTATTATATCCCATGCCCAGGTGGGGTTTACCCCAGGAATGCGAGGTTGCAACATAAGAAAAGCAATCAATCTACCACGTTAATAAACAAAAAGCACATTTTTATCTCAATAGAGAAGCAGTTTAACCCAATTCAACACTCTGTCATGATGAAAACACTAAAAAAAACAAACAACAAAAAAAACCAAGAATAGAAGGGAACTCCTTTAATAAAGGGAATCTAAGAAAAACCTATAGCTAATATCATACTTAACAGTAACAAGCTGAAGCTTTCCCCTAAGATCAGGAATAAGACAAGGATGCCAACTCACACCATCTCTATTCACCACTGTACTGGAAATTCTAGCCAAAGCAATCAGGCGAGAAAAATAAAAGGCATCCAAATAGGAAAAGGAAGTAAAACTAGCTGTACTTGCAGATGGCATGACTGTGTATAAGAAAAACCACTAAAGAATCTTCAAAAAAATTAAAAAATGAGTTCAGCCACATCTAGCAACGAACAAACAATTCCATTTACAAAAGCACCAAACACAATACTTAGGAATAAATTTAACCAAAGTGCAAGACTTGTAGATATAAAACTATGAAACACAATTTAGAGAAATGAAAGACAACGTATGTGAATGGAAAGCTGCTCATGGTCATGAGTTGGAAGACTTACTACTCATAAGACAAAGATTACCACCCCCACCCCAAGCAATCCGCAGATTCGATGCAGCCTCTAACAATGGACAAGCGAATTCTGAAATTCATATGGGAATGCGAGGGACTCAGAACAGCCAACACAATTTTGAAAAAGGACAAAGCTGGAGGTCTCAGTTTCAAAACTTACTACAAAACAGCAACCAAGATAATGTGCTATTGTCATAAAGACAGACATACAGATTACTGGAAAAGAATTGAGAATCCACAAATAAACCCATCCACCTATGGCCAACTGATTTTCAATAAGGCAGTACCAATCAACAGGGAAAGAAATCTTTGACCTTGAATCAGGCAATGGTTCCTTAGGACAACAAAAGCACAAGCAATAGAAGAAAAAGAAGCTCTATGTACAGAATATATAAAGAATTCTTACTACTCAACAATAAAAAAAACAACCCAAATAAAAAATGGGCACGGGCAGAGGATTCAAGTAGACATTTCCCTAAAGAATATATATATATATAAATGGTCAATAAGAACCTGAGTAGACACTCAACATCATCAGTGGTTAGGGAAATGCAAATCAGAACCACAATGAAGGATTGTTTCATATCCACTAGGATGGCTATAATTTAAAAAAAAAAGAGAATGACAGATGTTGGCAAGGGTGTGGAGAAACTGGACCCTCCTACACGGCTGGTGAGCCCCTGAATGGATGCAGCCATCGTGGGGCAGTTGGGCTGTTCCTCAGTGAGTTAAATCCATCATGACTCGGGTATTTCACACCTAGGTATATACCCAAGAAAACTGAAAATACGTTCATACGACAACTTGCACACGAATGTTCACAGCAGCACTATTCCTAATAATTAAAATGTGGAAACAACCCAAATGTCCATCAACTGATGAATGGAGAAGCACAACGTGGTCCATCCATACACTGGAATGTATTTCAGCCATAAAACAGAATAGAAGAGATCTATACACTATCCCATGGAGAAACCTTGAAAATACAAGTGAAAGGCAGACAGAAAAGGCACATACTATGACACCATTAACACAAAAAATTGCCCAGAGTAGGCAAATGCACAGACAGAAAGTAAGTTAATGGTTGTCAGGGGCTGAGGAGTAGAGGGTAGTTACTGCTACAGGCTAATGGGTTTCTTTTTGGGATGATGGAAATGTTCTGGAATTGGACGGTGGTGGTTGGCTGTACAACCTTGTGAAAACCCACTGAACTATTTACAAATGGTGAAATTTATGTATGTGAAATATGTCTCAATAAAGAACACGACTGATAGGAAGAATAGCATGATAATTAAGTGACATTTGAGCTTAGTAAGAAAAGCCTAGCTGTAAAGAGGGTTAAGAATGGGTTAAACGAATGGGAGAAAGCATGTTGCGCTCACATTTGTGCGTGCGTGTGCGTGTGTGCGCACATACGTACACATGGTGTAGGTTACACTGAGTTTAAAAATGAAGTTTTTAAAGAACGTGCATCATTTATAGTCCTAAGGCAAGTAGCTATTTCCAATCAAAGACCCCCACGTCCTCTCCCTACTCCCTCCCTGCAGTGCTCACGAGACTAAGGAGACAGCGAGGTGACACATACAAGAGGCCAAGAAGCGCTAAGATACCATTTTGATTTGAGTGCTGTCGGTCAACTGCTGCACAGCGTAAGCGTCTTCCGTGTTGTACTGAAGCAGGATCGCCATCTGGAAGGTGGATGCCTTTGAGGCCCCACATATAAAGAAAGAGAAGCAAAATTTAAATGCATGGAAAAACCTCCAGAAATCCAGAGCTTAAGTCTGACAAACTTATTTATGAAACAGATTCTTCTGATAGATGCAAAAAATCAAGCAGATCTATGTAAAAGAGAATACAAAGTGTCACAACTCCACCATAATGCAACGTTTTCCTGAAGGACATCATTTCCCACCTTTCAAACACTGAAATAATTTCAAACTTTCTTCTATGACGTTTTGTGTACGTAAATACACGCTATTTATGCATCCACGCTCACTGAAATTTTGGCTCTGGGATCCCGAGGAAGTCACTTAAATTACCCCGGGTCTCAGTTTCTCCTCTCAAACTGAAACAGTAACTACGCAGTTCTTACTAGTCAGTACTTAGTCCTGCGGCAAGCACTGAGGGTTACTATTAACGTGAAACGAATGTTCTGCCAAGGGAAAAGGGCTATTATCATAATTAAGTACACTAAACTCCAGCTTCTGAAGCTACACACATAGTGTGCGTCAGGTGGGAGCTGTGCCAAACGCTTATTAAGCATGTTATTTCACTAAATTTTCACATCACTTCCAAAGCGTAAGCACTAGCACCCCCATTTTATGGAGAAGGAAACTGAGGCATCAGTAAGTCACCTGTCCGTCAGTGAGAAAGCATCAGGGATTCAGCTCCTCTCACTCTCAAACCCGGGCTGTTTGAACCACTACAGGACTTTGCCAGAAGCTTAACTCTATAGACTCTGTGGCACCAATCACTGGATTCTGAGTTCTACGATTTGTCTTACCCTCATTTAGACTTAAAAACTATATATATTCCAGAACAGAAAGGTGATCTTACCTGCAGAGTGTATCTATTTTTGAAGCAGTTGGTTACCAGTTCTCCTTTGGACAGTTGATACAACCAAGTCAATTTCCTGCCGCTGTGACGGCTGGCGTAAAAAGCCGTGAATCGCTGGTAACTACGCTCCAACTGGACAAGAGGACAGACAGCACTGTGTGGAGTCGCTACCTCACCACATCCCACAGTCAGCATTTTTCAATAAATACACCTTGCCAAGTTTACAGGACAAAGTGCTTAGAACATAAAAGTAAAATACAAATGTAGGTGTTGGACTCACGTAGGCATTCGAGGGTCCTATCGAGAACCATTTCTAACCGTAAGGCACGTAGGTTACCGTCGTGGGGTTGCAGCATGGCCCCCAGCCGCCGCCCTGGGGCCCGCCCCCCCCCTCCACCTTACTGCTGCATGGCCGGCCCCCGGGAAGGCCTTCTGCAGGCACCCTGGGGGTCAAGGCCAAGGTCCCCCTTCTCATCTGCTCAGCACTAACAGAACCCAAGACGAAGCCACCCTTACCTCCGACGGCAAGGCAAACGTGCAAGATTGCTGGAAGGGCCACGACCCGGAGCTCAGCACTTGAATACTGAAATCCACTGAGGCGGGGAATGAAATGCAGGAACACAGTTAGTCCCATGAACTGAACAAGGCTGCCGTTCAAATAAACGTGGACTGCCTTGTATTAAAAGAAACATACTGAATGAAAAACTCTGTTTCAGTATAAAATGAAGAACTGACCATATCTCAGTTAAATTATTTCACTCAATTAAAATGAGTAAAAGGGGAAAGAGCCAGAAACGCTTTTTCTCTAGAGAGGGACAGTTTTTCATTTCACTTCTAGCTCAGACTTCTGACACCGTTGGCCTGCTCTGCCCTGGTCGCTTGGGTTTGCTGCTGGGCCTTGGGGCCACTCGAGTGCCCCTGAGCCCGCCCAGCACAGCCACCCCTGGAGGCCCCAACTCAGGAAACAAAAACCCCAAATGTAAACAGCTCACTTCAGGATGTTCTGTGTAGCCCTCGCGACCACCAACACTATATACAATATAAACTATAAATTAGAACAGTAATACCATCATCACAAAGAGCCGAGGAGTCCACTGGCCTCCCTGCCAAGTTTAACAATGGAAGGGTTTAGTTTTGAGGAAAAGTAAAGTTCCCATTTTTTATTTAAAAAGACAGCATTACCACGTGAGGATGTCCGCATCATCGGCCCACGACCACCCCCGCGGACCTGACAAGAGGAGTGTGGCCTGGCGCCCAGCCCACCCACATCTGCACACCAATCCGGAGCCGTGAGATCTCTGCTTAGTTCAAGGCTGTCATCGATACGGCCAAGTCCGTTTCTCTTCATTTAAAAAAATAAATGCTAGATTGGATCCGAACTAAGGTGAAAGCAACTTAGGAAATATTGAACTGTGTGTGGAGCCCTGAGCTCGCAGGTGCCCAGGGTGGGGCGGCCAAGTCAGCAAGGGGGAGAGGGCAAGGCTCGGCGCCCCCAGCTCTCAACCGGCTGGGTCCCCTGGGAAAGAAAGGCTGACACGCTCTGTGCCCTGTCTTCTTTTTTTTTTTTTTTAAAGATTTTATTTATTTATTTGAGAGAGAGAGAATGAGAGACAGAGAGCACGAGAGGGAGGAGGGTCAGAGGGAGAAGCAGACTCCCCGCCGAGCAGGGAGCCCGATGCAGGACTCGATCCCGGGACTCCAGGATCATGACCTCAGCCGAAGGCAGTCGCTTAACCGACTGAGCCACCCAGGCGCCCTGTGCCCTGTCTTCTAACGTCACCAGGTCGCAGGACTCCCCTAGCGCATGTGGGAGGCACTTCCTACTTGTCTGTCCCGGGATTTCTGAGAAGGCATCACGCAGCTCTACTTAGTATTTTGCCACCCCTCTCGTTTGCCACAAAGGGCACGAACTTCTCTAAGAACATGGCCTGTGGAAGCAGCCAATGCACACGTGGGTACTCACAGTCCAGCGGTTCTGAATTCGTCAGGTGCTTTTTGAACTGCTCATTCAAATCTTTGCTCACGCCAATGTCTTGAAACATCCGCTGCAGTTTAGAGGTGTATTCAAACCCACAAGCTTGCTGAAATGGACCCAATAAGTGTCTTAGTAACTTCTATCAAAACCTAAGTGTACACAAGGGTATCTGATGGAAATCCTACAACTGTACCAAAACTACCGCTAAAGCTGCTAACACTGGACATCTTGCACCATCGGTGTGTCCCCATTCAAATGAACACACTCTCCAAAGTTACACAGCCGTAACCAAGCAGCGAAATCTTGACTCACATAGTAACTTTCCTTGGAGCATCGAGGAGAAAGGCTATCTGACAGAATACAAAGATGACATATTTTATGTCTCTTATCCCCTACTGTGGGCTGAACTGTGTGTCCCCTGAACTCGTCTGCTGAAGCCTGACCCCCAGTGTGATGGTATGGGGAGGTAGGGTCCTGGGGAAACGACTCTTCAGAGGAAGTCATGACGACAGGGCCCTCCTGACGGAACTAGCGCCCTTGTAAGAGGAGACCGGAGTCTGCTCGCTCCTCACCACGTGAGGACAGAGCGGGGAGGTGGCCGTCACCAGACTGGGAGGACAGTCCTCACCAGAAAGTGGATCAGCCAGTACCTCGATCCTGGACTTCCAGCCTCCAGCACTGTGAGACTACATTTCTCCTGTTTAAGCCCCCAGCCTGTGGAATTTTGTCATGGCGGTCTGAGCAGAATCAGACAGCCATCGAACTATAATTTCAGGTCACAGTGAAGTATGTCCACCACACCTAACAGCAAGCACGGCGACCAGCACGGGCTCAGCGCAGAGGGGGCCGGATGATGAGCCAACTGCTCCACAGCCCTCCGGCACATACAGCCGCAGACACTGAACTAACCTCAGAGCGAAACAAAACACCCAGCACCTCAAAGCCCACCGAACCCAAGTGTGGGCTGAGCCCCGCTGCGCGGTTCCGATGCGTGAAGGCAGAGCGGAGGCCCAACACGCGGAGCCGGGAGGTGCTCGGGGGGCGAGCGCAACACAGCCCGGCCTGACAGGACAGCGGGGGGCGGGGGGCTGGCCGGTCACAGCCCTCCCGTCGTGGGGCACTGGGGACCACACCACCCAAACTCGCGATGCTGCCCAAGGACACCTGCAACCACTAAGACCCCTCTCGGTGACTTAAACACGGGCCTTTTCCGGGATAGGGTTACATCTACCTTTAACTTCGAGATCATGCTTGCTTCGGCGTCGTCGCTGGCACTGTTCTGATGCACGAGTCTCTTGGCCAGCATCTTCGCATAGAATTTCTGAAACACGTCTTTATCCTCTATATACTTGAAGACCACCATCTAGCGAAGCCACCAAGAGAGTACACTCAATGCACGTGCAACCCGCCGTCCCGAGCCCGCGCCCGCCGCCGCCCCAGCTGCTCTGCCTGGCCTGTGAGCCAACGTGTACGGGGCCCAAACTACCACCCGCAGCCTCGAAATAGCTGCGTCAACCCCTCAAATCACAGTAAGTTGGTCTAGACTTAGTACTCGTGAGAAAAGTACAAATGCTAACATTAACGACTCAATTTAGGGAGTAACACCACAGATTCAAAGTAAAATAGATGATCCTATTAACTGTCACATTTCAGATGCCCTATACAAATAAGCTTAAAACTTATAGACAAACGGCTGCTGGAACCTGGCGTGGTTAGTGAGAAGCGCCTTACCACTTGGTTGAGCGTGTCTTCTAGCTCGGCTTCTTCTGGGTTCTTGGAACTGAGATTAAAAAAAAAAAACAAACAAAAAACGGCATACTGTTTTCAAACAAATCGGCAAACATTTAATCGGCAAGCACCACTGAACCGAACTAATGTGACAGAATGTGGCCGTGAACGTCTGACCGATTGGCTCTCTTCAGATCAGTGCACAGAGAGGCGGGCAAACTCTTCTTACCTCTGGCGGTGTGGCCATCTTATACTAACCCTATCACGGAAGAATCCATTTACGAAACAATCGTTTAGGATTTCCAAGGTGAAATTCAACAGGAGATACTTATTAAAGTTCCAGCAAACATTTAATTTTCCTTTCAGATAATCTATTTAAATACAAAATTAATGAACTTCACTTTGGCAACTGCTTTCTACCATATGCTTTACCTTACCGTTGAAAAAACCAAAAAGGCATATCGTTTTTGAATGGCCTCATCATTAAAGATAATGGAAGGGTTTAAACCATTCAAGTGCTGCCTTCCTCTGTGGTTCTGTGTATGTAACAGAGGGTTGTCTTTAACAACGGATTCTTTCTCTTCTATGAACAAGTATTAACTGAAAGGTGATTGCAGGGTAAACAACATTTCTAAGGTTTTATGAGTCCCTCATAGACAAGATCCCCATACATTCGTATAAAATGATCCAGCCACCAAACAAGCTCTGGAAAGGTGCTTCAACTTAAGAATAGCTGGCTCAGGAAATCTAGTCCTGTTCTTCACATGGGTAGGCCAGGGCGGTTTCTCTCTCTGAAGAGTTTTACTTCTTAGCTCCGTTCCCTAGCGCGTGCTCACTGAAGCAACACTCCCAAGTGCCTGCCATTCTGTCTGCTTGACCAGCCTGAACTAAGAAATAACAGAGCAAGAGACTTGATGAGGGCCCCTTGTGAAAAGGCAATGGATAAAAAGGACAATAAGCGTTCTGCCAAAACAATGAAGGTCTACTAAAGCACACGATTAATATATTGAAAATGTTCACATAACCTAGCCTTAAAAAAAAAAAAAAGAAATCAGGTCAGAAGAGGCATCCCATTTTAAAGTCCATTTTTATTCCTGGAAGGATCTGACCAGAACTGCTAAACTACACACTGACCAGCTTTGCAATAAATGGAAAACAACCCCCAAACACTCCATTCTCACTGGACTTGGGAAGATGGCTTTCTGGCAAAGTCAGAGAGGGAGCCAGGGACCTTATCAAACGTCTTCCCATGTCTGTCAGGAAGACCACATACAGTTCTGTTAATACAGTAAATTACATTAAATTTGCTACCGCCAAGCCATCCCCACATTCCTAGGAAACTATACTATGTTCTGGAGAATTATTCTTTAGTTCCCTAATCAATTGAGTCTGCTAATATTCGACTTAGGATTTCCCCAACTCTATTCTAGGTGAGACTTGTTTGCAGTGTTTTTCTTGGTCCGTATAGGTATTCTTAGTTTTTTTTGCAATGGGGTTACACGAGCCTTCAAGAGGTGTCTATTCATCTCAAAACCAGGACAACATGGAGGCCTGGGAAATGACTGTGTTTGCTGATGGATCTCTGGAAAAGTGAAACCAGCCCTGAGCATTTCTGAGCTGAGAGAAGCTGGTAAAGTGAAAGAGAAGCTGTGAAAACCCAAACACACACATAAAACCTGGAATACCAGAAGCGGAACGCGGGGGGGGCGGGGGGGGGAGGGGAGGGGAGGGGAGGGGAGGGGAGGGGAGCGCCACAGAGGACCAGGAGGCCGCTATCTCTTAATACACACACACTGAGGAGGAAGAAGAGCAGGTGAGAAACACGCTAAAACAGAGTATGAGGGGCGCCTGGCTGGCTCAGTCGGTGTAGCGTGGGACTTGATCTCGGGTCGTGAGTTCAAGCCCCATGCTGGATGTAGAGTAATGACTTAAAAATAAACTTTAAAAAACTACATGACGAATTCGAAACAGCAGTGAACAAACTCCTCAGATGGAGGTAAGCGTGAGAGGTGCACAAGATAATGCGACTGCCGCAGCACACGGGGACTCCTGTTTCAGGCCAGAGCCGGGGGAGCTCTTGCCGCAGATCTTCCCTGGGAACACGGCCGAGCGAGGCCTGCGCCAGCACCGGGAGGACGAGACGGACGCTTACTTCCTGCCTCCTTCCCACCCTCGTAAGCACCACCTGACCAACCCGTGGAACTTTATTTAGCGAAAGAGGTCACACTGCCTGCAATTCTCAAATCCAACAGTAACATTAAAAAAAACAAACAACAAACTGGACCTAGAATACATAACAGGAGGCACCTTTTCAGGAGACAAAGATGTATTAGGTGTAAAATATTTTCTCAGAAGGTACAAAGATTACAACTTTATGTCAAATGTAACAAAGCTGAATTCCTCATAGATAAGCTGAGACTTTAAATAGGTTTACTAAGGAAAACACACACACAGTCACTAATACCTTTTCTTCAACAAGGAGTCGCAGTATCGAGCCAGCAACTCGGGGGATTTACTGGACGACTGGGCCATTTTGGTAACCGCGTTATTGTTGATGAAGCGCCCACAGGCCTGCGGAACACAAAGCAGAGTCAGAGGAACGCGGGCCCCTGTGCCGCCGGACGGCCGCTGCGCCCCCGCGCTCACCTTGTCGAGCGCGGCCACGAAACCAGCGTCGTTGTTGAACGCCGACATCACCAGGGCGTTGTATTTCTTATGAACATCCAACACCGTCTGTACGTACATTTTGGGGTCCTCAGTAGGGGAAAAACAGAAACAAAAGTTGGTTACTGGGAATTAAATGGTGTATTAACACGTTACTACAAAATATTTCAAAAGGCTTAGAGATTTCTTCAAAGATGTTAAATAAGATCAAGAAACAGTTTTGGTTCCACCATCAAAACACACAGGACATTTTGCTTATAGACATACTAACAGATTCTCCGTGCTTGAAATTAAATACTGATTTCCAGCTTGTATTAAAAAACAGTGATTCTTCAAATTATTCAAACATTCAAAGATCACAGGAAACACAATTTTTTCCAAGTGATAGTTTGCTTAGCCCATTTTTGCTGTTGTTAAAAATTCAAATTCTGGACTTTTCTGGGAAAACCAATCAGCCAGTAAGATCAGTAATCAGCTGGATATCTAGAACTTAGGTGGGCAGGTGGTGTAAAAAATAGTGTAAGACTGGGATGCCTGGGTGGCTCAGTCCAGTAAGCATCTCCCTTTGGCTCAGGTCATGATCTCGGGGGCCCTGTGATTGAGCCCCATGTCAGACTCCCTGCTCAGCAGGGATTCTGCTTCTCCCTCAGCCCTCCCCTCTGGATTGTGTGCACGCTCTCTCTCTCCCTCAAATAAATAAAATCTTAAAAAAAAAAAAAGTAGGTTCGAGGAAGTGCAGGCAGGGGTGTGAGTGGGTCAGACAAGGCGGAGAGGGTCTGACTCGCACACCAGACCACGTTGCAAGACTGGATGTGACAGGCCAGGGCCTGGGAGACAGGCAGAGCACTGGCGGACTCGGCAGGGCGGGCAACTGGGAGCTCTGGATAAAGAAACAACATAAGAGGAATGCAATACAAAGATCAGCCACAGGAGAGGTCTGGCAGCGACGCACAAGATGGGAAGGACCGGGACGGCGGGGGTGCAAAGGAGACAGGCCTGAGTGATGGAAACCGAGCAGCTGACACTGGGGACGCACTGCATGTCAGCGTGCTAAGCCCCACACAAGGACGGTCACAAGCACGCCAGGAGGTTGCTGCCATCTGCAGTCCCGTTCGACAGGGGGAGAAACTAAGTCAGTCAGGCATCTGGCCAAGGGTTTCAGTGATGGCAGTCAGGCTTGACCCCAGGCCGCCTCACTCCCGGGCCGGCATCATCTCCACGGCTCTGAGAAGGGAAAAGGCCTGGAGGACAGGACCTGTCCACAGCGGCGGCGGCGGTGTGGACAGACAGCACCCGCCAGGAGGATGCCGGCGGCCGGCTCCTTTACGAGCAGGAGGCCCGAGTGCCGGGGGGCTTACGTGGCTGCCAGTGTCTGCAAAGTCCTGACTGATATGAATCCTCAGGTTCAGGAATGAGAAACCAGAATTCCCCAAATTCCAATTACTCTGCATCTTCTAATACTGTTTTTAAATAATGAGTAAGCACTGAGATTGAACTGTTTTCCTGTGATAGGGTTATACTAAGAGTTTCAGAGGTTTTCTGCTGAAAAATATAATAAAAATGCAAAGTTTATTATTATGAGTACACTGTGCAAGACTATAATTTCAACAGTATGTGAATAGCAGTCTCTACCTGATACAGATATTTAATAAGGGAAAACATTAAAAGGGAATGCAAAATGATTGCCAAAGAGAAATCACCTAAGATAATGGAAGCTAGGATCACATATATTTAATATCTAAAAATTATCTTAAAATGTTAAAACACATACAGCATTCATTGCCATCGGATAATCTTGTTGTTTCATGACAACTATTCCAGATGTAGAAATAGAACTCCTCCTCCAATTTTGTACTTTTAAAAAAATATTTTAGCATTCTTTTTTTAAAAAATGTATTTTTTTGAGAGAGAGAGAGAGAGAGAGAGCACGAGTCGTGGGGAGATGCAGAGGGAGAGGGAGAAGCAGATTCCCGCTGAGCAGGGAGCCTGAGGCAGGACTCGATCCCAGGACCTCAGGATCATGACCTGAGCCAAAGGCAGACACTTAACGGCCTGAGCCATCCAGGCGCCCCCCGCCCCGCGCCCCCGCACTGATGGTCTTAATTCACAAGTGCATCCAAAAGCACCTTCCAACTGGCATACATCTTCTTATTTCATATAAACCAATTTCTTTAACAATGAAAATATTGTCTGCTTGACTTAATTTTGGGTTTGCCACTGAAATTGATACTACTGTTTTTGCTAATTCAGGTTTTAGATTGCTTTCTGATCACATGTCAAATTATTTCACGAAATTCACATTTTCTTCCCTTTGCATTTCTTCTGTTAAAAGTATTTACAAAGAACTCTAGCTTATAGCGAATATCCAAGTACGGGAAAATGCCAGCAAACATTGTTGGGTAGTATTTGAATAAGGTAACATTCAAGGTTAAGGTCAGTACAAAGAATCACATGTCAAAATTGCCAGTTTAAGGACTTATTTTGCTTCCAACACATGCTATTTTTTGGAACGCCACTCAAAGGATTTACACGAAGCATATTATGTGCATAAACACACTAACATGTATTTTATTTGTAAGAAGGATGCCCTCGGCAGCAGAAAGGGCGCACCAACATTTGTAACCCGGCATTGTGAACGAGGAAGACTGATCAGATGACACTGCGTTTCCAGAACGTGCACTCTGCGTGGTTCCAGAGATGGCCACCTTAACCTTCAACTGCGTGTGAGCGCCCCTACCCTTGCCGTCGGTGGGTTCTGTTAAACCAGGAATGTGTCTGTGTTGACCATCATGCTTGCAGGAGAATTATGCTTTTCTCTGTTTTCATGATTTCTTGAACAATTTTTCTCAGACTCAGAATTTGGAAAAACATAAATGTCCCAAGAAATGCCAGGAAGGAATTCCCTGTGGAAAGACCAATCAGACAGATCTTCCCCAAGGGCACAGAAGTCTTTGGACTCCGATTCCAAGATTCTTTCTACTATAGGAGGAGACCCAGCAGCACTCTGGCTGGTGAGAACGAAGGGTCTGAAAGGACCCCATGAAGGGAAATGTATGAAGTGTCAAGCCTCGGAAACCTGAAGTGAGAATCTGAGGTCCTGAGAGAGAGAAGCCGCTTAGGAACTTGGCAAGGGCAGACAAAGATAGGAGCGCATGGGAATAATAGAGAAGAGGAGGTGTTTCAGAGAGCACCAGATTGCAGGGTTAAAAAAGCAACAGGGGCAATGAGAGAGGCGAGACTGGCTAGAACAAATGCATGTTTTCCATGAAACATGTCAATTTTTGGTGCTTAAGGAAATGAACAGAGTAGTAATTGCTTTGGTTCATGACCACCTGCTTATTCTATAGTACACGAGGACTTTCTGCTAAGAAACACGACACCTGTCAGGGCTCGTCCCTGAGGGATGTCACCCACTCCTACATGATTTCACTTGTTTGTATTATGCCAGTGACGGTCACATTTATCTCTAGCCCAGACCAGACTTCCCCGCTCAGCTCACATGACTTGCCCATGGTTGTTGCATGGAATTCCCAAACTGTACGTCAGAGCTACCCTGGTCTCCTCCCTGAACCTGCCTCTCTGCCGGAACTCTCTCCATTTCCTTTCTTTCAGGGTTTTACTGTAGAAAAATTCAAATCTCTGCAAAATTCCAAAGAATGGTAAAATCCACTCCGTGGACCCATCATCCAGGGTCAACAATGATCGAGTACAAACACCTGTCCCTCACAAAGTCTAAGAACCGGATTCCTTCTTCTCCCCACCCCCCAACCTAACCAACCCATGCTGTCTTCCGTCTGGCCACCAAAACAGACCATGCTCTTTAAATCTATTTTCTACATGGTACAGATGGTTTAAAAATTAAAAATCTGATTTTATCAATTTCATGTTTGTTACAATTATCCCTCGGTTTCCTCTTGCCCTTAGGACTAAAGCACTATCATTAACGTGGCTTTCGGGGTCTCCTGGCCTGGCCAGCCAGTGCCGACCCTGTCAGTTTCAGTCTGTGCCACTTCCCATCCTCTCAAGTCACACCGGGTTTCTGGGTTCTTGGAATGGGTCGTGTTTACACCCACCGAGGGGCCCTGCTCTGTCTAGGACCCCCTGCCTCGTCAGCTTCGGCTCTTCTACTGGTCTCTAAGACTTTCTCAGGGAAGCTCTCTGGACTGGCAGGATGGGGCGGGCCTGTTACAGACAACGCCCAAACCCCCTGGGATGCTGACTGCACTTGTGGGTCGCTGTTACTGGCTGCCGCCCCGCCCCCGCCGGGCATGAGCCCCGAGAAGCCTGCCAGGACAGCGTCTCCCTTGCTTGCAAGCACACAGTGTCGTGGCACTCACCAACTCCTTCTGAGACAGCTAATTCAGAAACACTGATAATCATGACTCAAATATTACCTTTTATTCCATACACGTCCACTAAGAAAACCCTAATTTTAAGGACCAATTTCACAAGAAGAAAAAAATGTACTTAGGAGCCTCACAAGACTTCCATCTCATCTTATCCTATCTTCCTTAAAACAGCTGCGCACATGTGGCCGAGGAAGAGGTCTGAGCATTAGTTCGTGGGGAGCTGGCGTACATTGAGACAGGATTTCTCAGGATCGCCTGTGATCCTAATATTGTAACCCTGCCCAAAGAGGGACACAGGGGTGTGACAGGCTCGAGGGGCCATCCTCACCATGTCACGAATGTAAGCGGGGGCTCCCTAAGCCGGCAGCGGATGGGATCGTCCTCAGAAACGTGCCCTCACCCAGAGCTACTTCTGAGCACACCTGTTACCCACTCCTTTCACGTGGCCGGGACGACAGCGGCAGGTCTGTCACCGCCACACGGCACCCACGGGACATGCGGGGCCTTGTCAGACACTGTCCACGACCTTACCTTGAGATCATTATTCTTTGAGAAGGAGGAGAAGTGAAGTCTCCACACCACGCAGTTATTTGGGGGCAGAGTAGTTCTTCCCCATAAGCATTAGCACTTGGTCCTTGGAGCAACATTCTCCCCACACGTAACACAGAGAAGCAAAAGTTTCAGGAAGGGAACCACCACAAACCACCAACTACAGAGAAGAGCAGGGAAGGGTCTGTGGGCACCCAGATTATCCGCTCTGACAACTGCCCGGGGCAAGGTGTAACCCCGGCCCCCAAAGGCCTCGCAGGTGCTGTGCACACTCAGGAAGTAAAATTAATTTTTGTATTAAATAACAGGCAAAACCCAAACCAAACCAAACCAAACCCCCAAACACTGGAGACAACAGCACAGAGAGGCCTCACGCACCATCCAGTGATGAGACAGTCTCGCATTTTCTTACTGGGTTTTTCCTGTTCCATCATCTTACCTCTTCTGATAAGCAGAAATCACCTGTTTCTCTGAGTGAGGTTTAAAGTTGAAAATGCCAAGACAAAAAACCTACCAGTGTAACCAGGGCTCCATATTCTCATCACTACAACCTCGTCCGCCTGCTACTTTTGCTTCAGTCGTATGTATTTATCTTGTAATCATGGCTCTGAGTCTCAGACCATAAATAACGAATCTTTAATCATTACCTTTGGGTCTGATAAACATCTACAAACTCCCGGTGGCAGTTATGTCCCTGGGCGGGCTTCCATCACTGACCCCGGCCCCTGCTCTGGCCCACGCCTGCACTCGTCTTCGCTCACCTGGCTGGAGGCTGGAGTCCCTGTCTGTGGCCCCTCCGTATGTCCCGGTCAGTACCGAGGCTCCAAGTTGACTGGAGTCAGACACAGAGCGAAGACAAGTGAAGATATTCGATTTTGAAAGTGGAACTAAGCTGGACTTGCCTAGAAAAACTGTGACTCCTCTAAGAGAAAGAATGATGTTGCAGAAAGTAATTATTACATTAGTTCAGAAATAGAAGCAGTGCATCCAGGAGGTAAGTGGGTGGGGTAGGTGGTGAGAGTTCACAGGTGGTCTTGAACTCATCTGATGCCTAGCAGGGGCCATTTCAGGACTTAAAAAGACACAGCAAAGATGAAACCAAAATGCAGTTGGATGTGGGATGCAAACTCAGATCTGGGTAGCGAAGGGCTTCTGTAACTGGGCTGCCTCTGGAAAGATTATAGCTGTGCCCACAGGTGGAAGAAAGAAGGGTATATCCTGGATATGAAAATGAGTGAGTCTCCTCAGAGCCTGCTTATCCTAAACTGAAAATGAACATCTGTGTGATTTCTCCTTTAAAGAAAACGGTAATTCTTTTCAGCCCAGGGCAAGACAGAAAATAGGTTCACGAATTCAGCTATAGGCTTTCTGAACCAATTTCCATTATCAGCATATATCAGCTCTTTGTGTAATTAAATTTGTCAGTTTGACTTACTGTACGAGACTGCCTTCTTCTGTCCTAAAACACCTCCTTGATCCCCCCTCCTTCTCCTCTCCCACATCTACTACATCAACACTGGTACATTTTGTTTTCCTCTTGCCTTTTTTTTTTTTTAAGGTTTTATTTATTTATTTGATAGAGAGGGCCAAGTAGTGATAGAGATAGCGAGAGAGAGAGCACAAGCAGGGGGAGAGGCAAAGGGAGAGGGAGAAGCAGGTTTCCTGTGGAGCAGGGAACCCGACATGGGGCTTGATCCCAGAACCCTGGGATCATGACCTGAGCCGAAGGCAGACACTTAATGACTGAGCCACCCAGGCGCCCCTTCCTCTTGCTTTTTAAAAAAGGTTTTATTAAAAAAAAAATAAATAAATAAAAAATAAAAAAGGTTTTATTATGGAAGAATTCCAAACCTCATCAAAATAAGAAAGAATAGTAAAATCAGCCCCCATAATCCATTGCTCGGCTTTAAGGGACAGCCGGAGGCTGGGATAGCCCAGGATTATCTCACCCTGCACTCCTGCTACCTAAGATTTTAGGGATGTGTATTCCCTCCCTTCTGACCACACAAAGCAGGCTAGACTCCAGATGTAAGGTTCCTTGGTCAATTTTATCACCGTGTGCGTAATTTTCTTCTATTACCAGCACCCACAGAATGGTTGAGTCAGGACCAAGTTATTTGAACATTTTACTCCAGAAGATAAAGGGAATCTTGGCTGTATGAACGAAACCCAAACCTGCCAGAAGCACCCTGCACCATGTTCCTCTGTTCATTATGGTGCAAGTTCATCAAACAATTGGGTTCCTGTAATTATTTCTAACTCAACTTCTCAATCCCCAAACAGGGCTTTTCCCTAATTCTGATAAGGTCCTAGATTTCATCACCCCTTAGTCTTACCCTGAAAAACATGCTGCCAGAGCCTCCCAATTTCATTTCTGCCTATATAATTCTCCGTTTCAAGCGCTCCCTTTTATAAGCACCATCATTCCTGGAGCCAGAGCCCTGGGCAGCTCCTGAAAATGCCTCCTCCCGTTTCAAGCAGATGATCTCTCTCTAAGCTGCAAATAAACCTTCATGACTTCATTCCCTAGTCCATCTCTGCAGCCCAACACCCCCACTGTTAGACCAGTGGCCCTGCTGGTCATCAAAGTACCTGCAAGCCCACTCTTGCTGGATTACACTTCAGTCCCAGTTAGACTGACGTTACTCCATCAAGACATGGTTTCAAAGAGGACTCTGCTTATCTGCCGCCATTTCTGCCCTAAAGACAGACAGTAATGAAATAGTCTCTTCTAACCTGATTTATGTGAAGGCCACTTTGTAGGAAGCACAACAGCAACCAGACTGCTGCGAAATCACGTGCTAATTAAAAATTCAACATGGAACCCACTGTATCATCAATCATTTATTAGCAAGTATTTATATGTCTGTATTGACTCTTTTCATGAACTTTCTTCTGGTATTTTGCTAGAAGCTACCATCAAGGGAAATTATAAAGCCATCCAAGGACTTGGGATCACGTTTACTTGTAAGTGTAGGGTTGATAACTGTCCACGTTCCTGATGTCTTCTTTAGGATGGGCCACTGGGGAGAGTATTCTCAGTTCTGTTCTGAGTCATTCTCCTGAGTTACAGGCTTATTCTTTATGATCATGGGGAGTCCAGGAGCTGACTGTACTTCACAGTCTTGACGCCTTTACTGGAGAGATCTCTGCATTGATGGCCAAGAACTGGAGGCACGTTTGTGAGCATCTCTAACCAGGACACTAGACTCCACTGCATGCAATGTGAGCATGATCTATCTCAACACTGAGCGTCGTTTGTATTTCCTATCCTTATTCTACTACTCTCTCCCTTATAGCCCGTTGTCTTTTATGCATTGTGTAAGCAGCCCTGAATCCTGCTGGCAACAATGAGGAGTACAATTAAAACGTAAGTAGGGTGACACCCTATTCTGCACAAGGCATTGTGCTAAATTCTGAACACATGAAGATGGATAAAGCCATTCCTGTAAAAGACATTTTCACAGATATCTAAAATATAAAGTAGAGTGAATGTCATATAAATAGTCCAACATGCTACTATTTCAAAGGGGTGACAGGGAAAGGCTTGTGGAAGAAATGGCATTTGAGCTGGGTTTTGAAAGATAAATAGGTGTTTAACACATAGGGACAAAAAGAGACGTGTCTAAGGAGAGAGAAGTAGGAAGGTACAACAAGGCATAGTCATGGAAAGGTGACCAGGTGATGGATACAATGAAGAGACAGAGAAACGGAGGATACAACTGGAAAGGGGATTCTGGCCACATGGCTGCTGGCTTTTCCTCTTTACCATCATTATCAAGGGACACTTGGTGCACAAGACACCAGCACTAAAACTATGAAGAGCTGCCAGCCGTACTCTCCAGGGATTACAATCGACGGCAGTGTGACAGGAAACACAGAGGTGACCCACAAATAGAGAGGGGGACAGGAGAGACTTTTTAAATAAATGCCACAGGGGTACAGGATGGGGAGACAGTCACTCAGAGCTCGAAGAGAGAGTGGAGAGTTCTTTTTAGAAAGGAGGATCCGAGCTAGCCTTCAAAGAAGGACAAAGCGAGCAGAAAGCAGGGAGGCCCATGTTACGGGTGGAGAGAAGAGCCTGAGTGCAAGCAGGGAAGTGATCTGGCAGGGAAGACAAAGTTCATGAGAGCAGGGGTAAATCAGAAGAGGATTCTGGTTCAACATAATATTGTAGATTTAATATACTACTATAGAGAAGAGGTTTCATTTCGCTTTGCTTATTAAAAAAAGGATGAAGAATGTGGAGTAAAACTGTCACAGCATTCAGAGGTATTTCTGAAAGATGGAAGTGCCGGGCCCCATGGGGGATGAACAGGAAAGGAGAGCGGGAAGAACATCTGGAGAACGAAGTCACAGGGCCCAGATGAACAACAGGGTGTGGGGGTGAGAGCGGGGGCAGGGACCAGAGAGAAAACACTTGGAGGGGCAGGGAAGGGGGCTCGTCCTCACCCAACTCACTCATCAGAGAGGACAGAGCGGGGCCAGGGCTGGTAGGCAGGCGCCCTTACTGGTTCTAGAGGACGCTGAGGCCATACCCAGGCTCACTGGGAAACCCACCGTTTTAGCTTACGAATGTTGTCATGGGCAAAGGATGAGGGCAAAGTGGCATGTCCTACACAGCTGCTACCCTACCCCTAGCCCCGTGCTAAGGGACGGAGGAAGGAGAACGTGCATTCAAAATGAACCTGTAATATAGCAACTGGGCAGATGAGGTCACGGAGGCTGGATGAGAAGACAAAGGTGAGGCATTTCAATTTGGGATTCCTGCCATCAATCCCATCACAGGAGGGTCATAAATGCTTGTTGAATGAATGAAAACAAGGATTTCAATTTTATCTGCAATGTTTCTTCGCCCTTTGAGTGACAATACCAGCCAGCATCATGCAGCTAAGCTGCTCTGGCAGATCAATAACCCGAGAACCCAGCACAGGGCCACTGTGGGCTTCAGCCTTGTACAGAGAACACTTGAAGGTGTGGGCTCTACTTTCAAGATGCTCTGCTCACGACCGAAGTGTACAGGGCCTGTCCTCCTCCTATATTTTAATACAGATTCTTTTTATAGTTACTGTATTGCCAAACCCTGAACACATTTCTTTGGCCCATCTAGGTAAGCACATAGGGTCTTTCAAATTTTGACTTCAAACAGTTTCAATACTATGTCAGTGTGCTAATTTACCATGCTGTCCCACTCTTTCCAGTCCAGAAGCCACGGCTGGGGAAACTTGCCTATACAACAAACTCACCTATTTAAAATGATTTGTCTGGTTCTTTGTTCGGCTCTAAACCAGTTATAAATCCCATCCTTGAATATTTTTTGTGTACAAGGTTCCCAAAGTCCTACTGGTACCCAATGCAATGTTAGCTACTCCTGCGTCCGTTATGCAGGACTCAGCACATCAGCAGAGCATCCAAGTCCCCAGTCGTGAGGCCCTAGAAAGGCTGGCGGGAACTCTTCCAGGCGCACTGAAATCCTGCCCGGTGGGGGGTAAGATGGACCCACACTGGTCTGCTCCGGCCCGTGCAGTCTGACGCTCTCCATACTCTGAGGAGTCCCGAGCCCAACTGCCGGCCCGCGCAGGTCCAAGCAGCGGCGCGCCTACACGTAAGCCGTGTGTTAAGGGCGCTCTTTCAGGGACACTTCACAAGGACGGCCAGTTCTTGCTTAGGTAAAGAGAGGGAGAGAGCATGAGGGAGATCCACCTTGGGCCAGTTCTTCAGGAAGAGCCTTTAATTTTAAAAATTTGTTTTTAACTATGAAAAAAAAAACGCCTTAGGAAAACGCTCAGGTAGGTCTTGAAGGTACCAATACATAAAATATTATTTTGAATCCCATTACAAGTTTGAAATCTGTAATGATTTCAGTCTAGGCCAAACTAATCGGTAGCAAATCTAGTTTTCTAATCAATACCTTTTCGTGGCCAGTTAAAGCAGAAGTCCAGCTTCTAAGTAAAATCATTTCTCTACTTTTGGAAACTTAACCTGTTTTGTTTGGTATGAACAGAATCATAGGACTACATAAGAAAACTTTTTAGTCCTTAAAGAATCATTTAAATAGTGCTTTCTATCACATTAAATATGCTCACTGTAAATGATTTTCATATACTATGATCCAACTCAATTGGGCAAAAATTTTCAAACTTTAAAAAAATTGTGTTCTCAAAGTAATTAAATCCCACTTAGAATTATGTATAATAATTTTTTTTATTAAGGCAAACCGTTTCTTTCCTCTGCTGCTTTTCCTCCAGCATGAGTGGGCTTTGGAAAACCATCATGGTTTGGGTTACAATGTATCTTTTACATTTGCCACATTTGTGATAAAAATACCTACTTAAAATTATTTAAGAGCTGTAATTATTCTTTCTTAAAGTTAAGTATTTAAACACCTACTGTGTGCCAGGCTAATAAGCACTGGGTACACATGCTCTTTCTTGAGCTTCTTCAAGTTTCATGGGCTTTCCCATCACAGGTGAGTAAAGGAGGCAGGTATAACCCAGGCCCGGACGGTGGTGTAAGAAACTCACGAATCATTTAGACAGCACACTGCAAACTACGAGTCAACTGAAACTTTAAGATGGAAATTCAGGAAAAACTCTTGCAGAAAAGAGAAAAAGTATTTGCTTTTCCCAAAAAACATTTTTCTTCACAACAACTTAGAAAATCAGTTTCACGAATTCAATATAAAAATGGTTTTTATGGAAATAATTATAATTAATAATGTATTATTTTATGATCAATAATGTGCTTATTGCTGACAGATGAAGGTTCCACATATAAAGAAACAATTTTACTTAGAAACTAAACTTCTGCTTTAACTGGTCATGAAAAAGTAAATGTCAGATTTAAGATTCACCAAGTCAGGTGATCGTATCAAAAAGAAAGAGAAAACAATAGTACTTGAGAATTACAGCGTGATTTATTTCTCCATCTAGGACCTTACTTTGGTTTGGAAAAGATGGGCATTAGAAGTAACACCCCATCATTCCCATGAAAATAATCTAACTGCGTTCATCTAGACCATGGACCCCCTGAGGCCACCTCCCAGCAGATATCATACACAACAGATCACATAAAAAAGCAAACTCTGCTTCATGTAGTTACTTCTCCAACCCATGTCTGATGAAATAACAGACTCACCACTTAACTCATTTCAAGGAAAATAAGTCATTTACTTGGCTCTGTTGCTCATGTGGCTAAACGGAGTTTTGAATTAACTACTGTGAAAACACATTACTGAAAAGTTGGTCCTTCCTGAAGTACACATGCGCGCGCACGTCAGGCCCTTTAAAAAGGAACGTTCAGTGTAGAAGTAAGAAAAGCCATCAAAATATAAGGATGATTTTTAAATGAGTTTTTAAAAGGAAAACTGTCATCACTGCTGAGCACTTAGCACTTACGCACCAGATTTAATAAGCACTTTACACGTACTGTTTACAAAAACCCTATGAGGTGGTCACCATCATTTTTCTTTTTTCTTTTTTTTAAAGATTTTATTTATTTATTTGACAGAAAGAGACACAGCGAGAGAGAAAACACAGCGGGGGAGTGGGAGAGAGAGAGAAGCAGACTCCCTGCTGAGCAGGGAGTCCAATGCGGGGCTCGATCCCAGCACCCTGGGATCATGACCTGAGCCGAAGGCAGACGCTTAACCGACTGAGCTACCCAGGTGTCCCCACCGTCATTTTTCTATTAAAAAACCCTCCCAACTGACAGAGCGAGGAAAAGCAAGTTAGCAGCAAGGTCACACAGCTGGAGCAGGGATCTGAACCCAGACAGACTGTCGGGGGCCACACTCAACCGGGCCAGGGTAACAACAGCCCCACGATCCCAACCCCGCGTGTCCCAGTGCCGGGATCTCACATGCCAGCTTACACTGAAACCTGGACATCTCTTTCTCAACGCCCACTAAGCCAGGTCCCTTCCATCTGGGAAGTGCAAAATTAATTATTTTATCAACCCGGGAAGGAATGGGTTTACATTCACTCCATTAGTAATTCATAAATGTGTCAAAAGGGAAGCAGCAAGCCATAAAAAGAAATCTTCCAAAGTTAACAGAGAAATGAAGATTTTAAAAGATGTATTAAAGACGGTGTTGTCCAAAAAAAAAAAAGACGGTATTGTAAAAAAAAATACAGTATCGTCAAAAATAATTAACATTAAACACAATAAAAATCAGAGATTAAAACGTTTTCTGAATCAGATGTAAGAGCCAACTGTGTTCTAGAAGCTTTTCTTTATCAGTTCCCCCCAACCACTATCAAATTTAAAGTGCACAACAGGGACAAAACTGAAGACAATTAACCCGTCTTTTAGGAACACGTGGTACTCCCTACATAAAATTATCACCTGAATTACTGCTACACTAGCAGGAACACTCCCTGCGCCTCCTGGGGTGGTGGGGTTCATGAGCAATACTACACATTTCAGGGCCTATCAGGGGGAAATAGCTCTGTGACCTTCAACGGAAGGGCAGTCCTCAGATCAAAGTCCCCAAGAGATGCAGCCTGTGACCCACGGGTACCAGAGGCAAGTGTCTAGGAGGCTTTAGGCTGTTTGTTCTATGGAAGAATCTTCTCTCTTCTAGTGTAAGGAATGTAATTGTGAGAAGAAATGAAGGAAAAAAATATCAAGAGAGGACATCCTTAATGCCGAAAAGGTGCCAGAGGAAAGTTTATGGAGGAATTTACTAAACAAAGAGGTTTCTGAACCTTCTACTTTAAAAAGCCAAAACAAGGTTCCCCACTAGAGTTCTGGTGAAATCTTACCACTTGGATTCGTGAATGGAGGCACACGACACCTGCAGTTCCTGGTGGAAACAGTTAGGCCTGGCTGATTTCCAATTAAATAGTACTTACATTTAAAGCAGCTTCTCCACACTTTTCAATTGCTGCAAGACCCTGATTATGAATGTGTGTCTCTAGAAGTTTTTTCAATTCTCCTAGGCCATCCTGGATTCTAGACACAAGATTATACATGCGACCCAAATCTGAAAGAAGAAGGTGCCACCTTAATGCACTGACACAAACTTTGCATATCCATCCCACTAAGTATGTACGTGTACTGTGATGACAGCCACCTTGAAATAAAACAACGGTGTTTTTAGATCTAAATAATCAAAAATGTTTTAATTATAACCAAATATTTTGTATTTAGTGTGTGTGTGTATATATATATATATATTAAAGCTGAAAGTAACAATGAAGTTGTTATTGTAAAAGTTTACTTTTTCCTTTACTATGAGAAACCAGCAACAGAACAGAGAAAAATTTTATCAGGAAGTATATCTGATGCTTCCTAAAATTCTCAAGATTGAGATATTAGTTATGCTAGATATATAATGGGCACTCAAATATTTATTTTAAAAAATGAATAAATTTAAGGAATATTTATGAATACCCATCTCAACTCTACAAACAAATGAGTCACAAAAGGGCCCCCAAATTCTTCATTTAATATATGTATGGCATATGGTTAATTTATGAAGGCCAAAGAGAAAACTTTTGAATTCGAACATCAATCTTTTATTGAGCTCCTAACATATCCCAGTAAAACCTAAAGGGTAAAAGAAAGACTTTTACAAAACACTAGCCTTCACATCTTGAAGAATTTTCAAAATAAAAATCCTCAAGAACAAAATCAGGGGTAGTATCATTTAACACTAAAGTGTATGGAACAAGTTATATTCCAAATTGAACTGAAAAGATGTTCTTCCCCCAAAGTTACACCCAAAACCCTCTACAGAGGTCTGAAATCAATACACAAGGTACACACACATTAATCTTCTAAAAAATGACTCATGTTGGTCATGTGCAGAGTCCAGAATTTCAAACAACTTCAAAACTGCAGATCATAACAGACATGCACACACGTCTTGAGTCTGAGAGGCTCACCTTCATTTTTGTCAGCATCCAACAAATTCTGGAATTCTGTGTGGAAAATTTCCAAGTGTTTTTCAATGAGCACTTGCTCACACTTCCTGGCCAGTTCATCCTGTGTGCTTTCATGAAGGTAGACCTGGACTCTCCGCTGTTCCTCGAGCAGACGAGCCTCTGCCTGCAGGAATTCATTCAAGTGAATGGTCTGGATTCCTTCTTAAAGAATTGTTCCATGAATAATGGCAAATTCAACTCACAAACCTGCTCTAATAAATTAAGAGAAAAGGGAAGGGGTTCTTTGATTCTGGGTGAATGCCAACCATATTTAAGTGGTCACAATTTTCTCTGCAATATATTTCTACCTCCAGCTCCTTTTAAATGACTTATCAAGGTTATCATTGTTAGCAGTCCAAATGTGTTTATGTCAGCTTTCTTCCTTCAGATATGTGGCATTTCACCTTTTGGGGGTACTATCCCTACTTGACTCTCTGAGAAACCTGTGATCCTCCCTCAAAAACAGACACCATGTTCAGGACCCCTGCTTCCCACTGAAAGCTGCTTGAAGTCAAGAGTCACATGAATATATTCCCTGAAATGACCACATGGAAATCGTTATTAGTAATCAGACTTTTAAAAAATTAAAAACAAAACAAAACAAACGACCATCATGGCCTTCTCTTGCCAATTGCTGAGTACATGGCCCTGTAACTTTTGGATTATTTATGCATCTCCAGTTCTTACAATTCCCCTCAAGGAAGAGAGGAAAACAAAGATGTCATTTAACAGAGCAGCAAAATAAAAAGAAGTCCGTATATTTTACAAAGTATTACCAGAAATGTGTGTGGCGTAAAGCATCACTAAGGAACCACTAAATTATCAGAGCAAGGACAAAATTTCATTGATAACCTCAAATTATTCAGGCGATCTGAATAAAAGAGAAAAATTATCTGGTGTTGTAAAAGTGCTGTACTTTCTAAAATGATTTTAAATTTGGTATAATTTTGGAGAAATCTAGAAAAATTCAACTGGAAGAATAAACACCCAAGAGCCAAGAAAACAAAAGAAAAACGCAGGCAGGATTTATGCTGTCAAGAATTACTAACAATGGGACAATTATTGAAACAACAGAAGTTAGAACCTTATTACACATTCCAAATAGTGAAATGTGAACAACAAAATAAACTTGGGAATTATCTGTAGTATACATCAACATGTCAATGTCCTTAATATAGCATGATCTCTGAAAAATCATAAGTATTACCAAATAAAAAATGTGAAAGGAATTTATAAAAGAAGAAATATAAAAAACCTAAAGTTTCTGGTAAGCGGGAACGAAAGCATAGCATATTTGGCTAATGGAATACTATTAACCAGTAAAATAAATAAATATAAAACATGTTAATGTAACAAGTGTGTGTGTGTAACAAGTTACATAAAAACCTACAGAATTATTCCAATTTGGTTTTATTTATTTATTTAAAGATCTTATTTATTTGAGAGCAAGAAGGAGAGAGTGAGAGAGCATGAGATGGGGGAAGGTGGAGGGAGAAGCAGGCTCCCCACTGAACAAGGAGCCCGATGCGGAACTCGATCCCGGGACTCCAGGATCATGACCTAAGCCGAAGGCAGTCGCTTAACCAACTGAGCCACCCAGGTGCCCCACCAATTTGGTTTAATATACATACTTAGCAATAGTGTCCCCTAAGCTTGAAGGTTTATGTTATGTTTACGTATTTTCCAAAACGCCTACAACTAATGTATATATTTCTTCTGATTATGAAGTTATTGTGAATAGATACATTTTTTAAAAGATTATTTGTCAGAGAGAGAAAGAGCACAAGCGGGGGAAGCAGCAGACAGAGGGAGAAGCAGGCTCCTTGCCTCATTCCGTGACTCTGGGATCATGACCTCAGCCGAAGGCAGACACTTAACTGACTGAGCCACCCAGGCGTCCCAACAATAGGAGATCTTTATGTGCTTTAAGTCAGAAGTTCTAAGTTAAGCACATGGTACTTCGAATCTAAAATTTCCCTAAGCCTGTTGTTACCTCAAGAATGCGAGCTGATATAGTACAGGACACACAAACTGAAAAGCACCACTTTTCCTGTTTGAAGTTATACATGATCACCTCGGGCAGCAAAAAACTCAACTGTCATAAACATTGCTTTCTCCTAAAATTTTACCCCTCCCCAGATGAAAGATAAGGCTTTGGTGGCACTGCTGACTCCTTCTCTGGGGGAGCACCGTGGCTTTCCAACCCCTGCAGGACAGAGGGTAGCAGCATTCTACGGCAGTGCCCTTCCTGCGGGGCCGAGAGGGAAGGGAAGACTAAACTGGCACATCAGTGATTCCAAAGACACTGAAGAACAGAGGGGCCTCGGTGATAGCTTATTTTGTAGATAAAGAAACCAAGGTATGAGGTGTTGCATCATTAGGTTTTAGGAAGGACAGCCATTTACACTCTTTGTGGATTCTTAGTCAAGTAGGCTCTCGATCATCGCTGTCCGATAATGATCGCAGAACACCAGGATCAAATCAAATTCAAAATGACTCAAGAAAATCAAGCAATTAAAGACTGTCCCTATTAATTCTATTAGGATTGGTTCACAGTGAAAACAAAATGAAAAACAGAACACAAAAGGTAAGCAAATTAATGAAGTATATTTTACTTTTAAAGTTTGTGTGGATGAGAGACATTAGTAACCTAGAATAGTTAACAAATCTTTTGTAGTTCACATTAGTCTCAATCACATGAGACAGCAGGATAGCTTACAAGCCCTAATGTGGCTTAGGGCTGTTCATTTATCAAAGCCATCCCTATTGCAGAGAAGCCAAAGATTCTCAAATGTTTCCACTAAAACATCCCTGGACATCACAGAAAAGGGAACGCAGACCCCCAGGGAATTTGCACATCTAGCCCAAACCGGCAGCTAAAAGCAGAATACTTGTCAAAGGCTCATTCTTTATCTCCATTTTGTTCATGAGTTTTAAATTCTATTTCCTGACATGATGCTTTAATATAATTCCTCCTCAAGTCATTAAATAAAATGTGCCCCCATTTATCCTGTGGTTTTGCATATTCTCAGGCATCTACCGGAGGCCGTGAATCACGTATGCCTGTCCTAGCAAACACAACACGCTTGCTCTTTGCCCAGCACCAACCATATGTATTACAAAATTATTATTCCCATTTTACAGATGAGGGAATGGAGGACCAGAGGGTTAAGGTTAACTCCCCAGGAAATGGCTGAGTAGGGATTTAAAACTAGACTTGCAGCCTAAGGCTATAGGCAAGAGAACTGTTCACATGGTTAACTTCCAATTTTGTGCTTACAGATTCTCTGCTGGATTCTCCATATTATGGACTTCCAGAAGGTGACAGAAGTCATGTTTGGTAAGATCCAACTGGATTTGGGCCAAACCATTAACCCTGCTAGAAAGGAATCCTCTGTAAGAGCACCAGGACGCAGGAAGGCAGGGTCACACCGGGTTGGAAACATCCAGACCACGGTAAGTCTTTGCTCCTCAAGCTGCCTTTGGTTCCAGGCCTGACTGAAAAACCCTATCTGCCTGCTTTGGGAGTGCTCACGTAGCTCTGGTCTCACGCAGAGGACGGGAACTGAGACCCCACAGATGTGTGCCCTGACAAAAGACCCCACCCTTAAGAGCATCACCATATGCAGCAGAGTTCAAGCAGAGATGTGGGCATGAAAACTGCGCTGCCAAGCTAACACATGAAATAGGCAATTATGCTCGGGGTCAGCACACACAAAAGCTCATTTAACCCGCAGACATACACAAAGAACTGCTACTACTTCCAAGTTTGAGACTTCTGAAGACTTCCATTTTTGTTAGGCTTTGAGATCTCAGAAATTTGTTAGTTAAGGACTTTCAACTTCAAACTTCTAAGGCCCACTTATAAGCACGATCTCCTATGGGAAAATGCAGCCAGAACATCATGCACAAACGGGGTGGGACGCACGTGCTCAGAGGCCCCACTGCTCCTACGGGGCTGACTTGCTAACCGCCTGTCTCGGCACGTGGATACGTGGCTCCATACTCACTCCCTTCGCTCTCCCCGTGAAGAGAGAATAAAGGCAAGGCAGAGATCAGACACAGTTAGCTCGGCCTCCCTGGAAATCCTGTCCATCTTGGCCAGGGGTCAGCGAACGAGAGCCCACAGGCCACATCCTGCCTGTGGGTAAAACTTCACTGGAACACAGCGACACCCATTTGTCTGGATGCTGCCATGGCAGCACGGAGAGCGAGTGCGAAGCCAGACAGTTGCTCCCTGACCTCTCCCAGAATGGGTTTGCCAGTTCCTACCCTCAGTCACTCCTCACAGTGACAATCCAGGACACCTGTCTTCCCAAGAAAGAGAACCAAAAGAACTACTTCCCTGTAACATCGCTTAGCACAGAACTGATGATCCATCCCAGATTCTGTTGTTTCAGAAGCACCTCCTCTACTAGCAACTTGAAAGCTGTGCTGGAGACTGTCACAGAGTATTTCAGACGTGGAAAAGCAAACAGCTAAAGTCTGCCAACCTAGGAATTGTTTCTCACTGACACAGGACTGCGGCTCCCATCAGATGTACACAGACACGCTGCGAGACGGCTCAGACCAGGGAAGTCGCATGGCTAGGACGGTTCCGTCCTCAGAGCAGCAGAGAGAACACTGAGCCGTGAATCTCAGATGAATTTATAAAAGCTGCCTGGGGCACCGGGAGAAGCGTCTGCACCTGCCTGGACGCTACAGGACAACACGGCCTGAGAAATGACCTGTGCAAAAGCTGCCTACATGAAAAAGAAGAATTCACTGGAGCAGCAGTAACTGTTTTAACTTCAGTCTACTCCAGGTGCCATAGTTAAGCTTACCTTTTTCATATACTCAGTAACTGGGTTCTGCTGCAAGAATTCAGTGCTCTCCCTGGTATAGAATCTCTCCGTGTCAGCCAAAAACTGAGATTCAAAGGACTCTTTATACACGGTCAGCGTAGGGCCCTTGGCAAATGCATCATCTTCATTCAGCCCCAACTCCACTAGAAATAAATAGGAACTATATTTCAATTACCCCAGTTTTTGTTATATTTTACACAATATACCTAGGTGTGTAGCATTCAGTTTACGTTTAAGAGGTAAATGGACAATGGTAAGGCCTAAGGTAAATCTGTTATTCACTGGTATTCAAGTACACTGTTTCAATGAAAGAAAAGACACAGAATCCAAGACATGAAAGCAAGTAATTCTGACCCATGGCCAAGCATGCTTCAGAGTTATCATGCAGTTCATTTAAAAAACGCTTATATTTCTAAAAGCTTAAAAATAATAAACATGACATTTATTTTTAATTGAAGTATAACTGACAAACAGCCTCCTGGTTTCAGGGGTCCATCACAGCGATCTGGTATTTGTGTACATTACAAGACGGTCCCCACAGTTAAGTCGAGTCCCCAACTGTCCCTTAAAGAGTTATTATGATATTATTGCCTCCATTCCCAACGCTACACCTTATCCCCCCCATGGCTTATTTTATAACTAGAAGTTTATAGCTCCTAATCCCCTTCACCAATTTCACCTGCTCCCTAAAAATGACTAAATTTAAACTTTCAGAGAAATACGATGTCACCTAAGTTTTTAAAACACTGCATTAGCTTATCGGTTTCTCAATCTCAATTTTTCAAGCTGACAGAGACTTCTGGTTATCATCCATTAATGACACTCTATCTTATTATATATACAGTAACTCAATGAGACCAGAAGATCATTCAAATGTCTAATTCCTCAAAATTCCCTTCAGGTACAAAGATCAAACAATTTTTATGATGGGTAAAATCGAACAGAACCACATTAACTTAAAGAGAATTCCAAGCGCCCTTGTAAATGCAAACAATATTCTTAAATCTAAAATATCTGTAAATGAATCCGTCAGAACACTGTTACAACTGTCATTTGATATAAAAACTCTGAATAAATTAAAGGGAAACTGTTTACCATAAGACTGTACAACTCCACTTATCAGTCTTGTATTGATGGTTTCACCGTTTCTTTCCTTTTCAATTAGTTTTAAAACAGCATTCGTTACCTTTAGGAAGGATAAGGGAAAAAAAGACAGGTAGGTCATAGACTACAGTATGCGTATTACTACACATCTCTCAGACTGAGCTCATTAGACAATGCAAGATGAGAGATACTCGAAGGACATTCTTTTTTTTTTAAAAGATTTTATTTATTTATTTGAGAGAGAGAATGAGATAGAGAATGAGAGCACAAGGGGGGGAGCGGGAGAGGGAGAAGCAGACTCCCCGCTGAGCAGGGGAGCCTGACGCGGGACTCGATCCCAGGACTTCAGGATCATGACCTGAGCCAAAGGCAGTCGCTTAACCAACTGAGCCACCCAGGCGCCCCTCAAAGGACATTCTAAAGGAAGGGGAGACAAGGCCCAAGGAACTAATCTGTGAGGGGTTTTGAAAGGAAAACATGGACACACTCACACAAGTTGGTACCTGTTTATTCAGTGGCCTGAACAGACAATCTCTCCAAGTCACCAATGCAAGCTGGATGAAAAGAAAAAGAAGCATAAGATGTCTATACTTTTACTACGTTTTTCTAAGACTGAAGCCATAGGAATCAGCCTGAATCTCATTGATCAATATTTCTAGATTATAACTGGGTAACAATCTATCATCATGATGAAATGAGAGACACTCTCTTAACTTCAGGAAGTATCAGAGTACAGATGTTTGTTAGCTCACATTTTAATAATTAAGATAAAAAGAAAATCTGGATTTTTAGGAGAAAATACACATCAGCTTACAGGACAACAGGGGATTCAACTTCTAACACTATTCCCTGGCCCAAATTTAATTTCTGACCTAACACACTTAATGAAGATAATTCCATTTATCATAGTTTCCTGATACTCAGTAAAATAAGTAACAGACAATAAAAAATTAGCAAGTTCTGTATCTTAATTGTGGTGATTTATGTTGCATGGATGCATACAACTGTAAATGCACCAAAATGGACACTTTACATAGATGCAGTTTATTATACATGAATTACTCAGATTTCCCATTTTACTTGTATTCATGTGTGTGTTTGTGTGTGTGTGGGGGGGTTCTCTGATACATTTTAAAAAGTTTTTAAAACTTCCCACAGAGGTAATACCAGAAAATCACTCTAAAAATGTCCCCCACAAGAGAAATGTTATAATTCATTCATGATTTTTAAGCTGTTTGTTAAGAGAGGTACTTCTCAGAGTAAAATTCAAATTTATAACAATTCAGTACTCAATACAAACAGCTGAGGAACTCACTTAAACATAAATGCTTTCAGTCTTATTTTCCCCAAATTTAACCACAGATAGAGCTGGGTTTATGTAAGATCTATATTTCAGAAAAGATTATAATGTAATTTAATTTATATAATGAACTGAGTGATATTTCTACCACAGAAAAAAAGACAGCATGAAAGCAATATTTAAGAGAAAACTATTTTTTAATTTATTACTTAAATTTTTAATTCCAGGATAGTTAACAGAGTTATATTGGTTTCAGGTGTCCAACAATTCTACATATCACTCACTGCTTGTCACGGTGAGTGTACGTCTTAACCCCCATCCCTTATTTTCCCTGTGCCCACCCACCTCCCCTCTAGTAACCATCAGCTTGTCCTCTATAGCTAAAAGTCTGTTCCCCCCCGCCCCAGGCAAAGAACTTTAGTAACCTTGTTTCAAACTTTATTCCCAGGCTTCTTCAGCTTAATTAGCTGCAAAGAATGAATTGTGTCTAAGCAAAAACTGAAAAGAGCTGCAGTGTCCAAGGGGCTTGGGCACTCTCTAAAAGTATTAGAGATCTAGATTTTATCAGATCCGTGAACAAAATTTTAAAAAGCAGGCATAATATAAAATAGCAGCTCCCAGTAACTTCTTCAAGTTTTATCTTCTTCAGAAGTTGACTCAATTCAATTTGCTTCATTCTTGGAAGCTTCATCAAAATTCTCCACAAGATCTGGAACTTCATCATCATCCTCCTCTCTGGTAGCAAGTGGTGCTTTTCCGTCCATGGATTGTGTGGGCAGAGCTTCAACCAGTCTTCTTCAACTAGTCAGACTGTCTGCACCAAGTTGGTTTAAGATCCTGGGTAGCATTTCTGTCAGCCGCTTTGTGCCAGCATGGCCTGGAACGGTGAAAGTGTTCCCTGCCAGCGATGCCTGAACTTTGGGGTGGCTAGAGGGGATTCACTGTTCCTTGGTTTGTGAACATACTCACTTCTTCAATACCAGAGATATTGTTTACCCCTAACTTCTTCAAGGAGAACTGAAGTTTTTTATCATCTGCTGTAGCCATTCTATGAACCACCTTCTTTCGGCAAGCAGTTCCTTTCCCACCAATGAGCACTTGTGCTTGCAGTTTGGTGAGTTTCTCCTGGTTCATGATAGTTTCTTTCATCTTGTTGGAGCGGAAATGGGACTGCGCAGGGGAAGAGGGTTGGTGCTCAGGGGGTCTCGGTGGGACCAGCTGAGATTAGGTGTACACACGGGGACACAAGGTGGCAGCTCAAAAGTCTGGTGTTTAGTTTGTCTCTTTTTCTTGGTTTGTTTCTGAAGTTCCGCATATGAGTGAGATCATATGGTGTTTTCTTTCTCTGACTTATTTTGCTTAGCATAATACTCTTCAGATCCATCTGTGTTGTTGCCAATGGCAAGATTTCATTCTAAGAGAAAACTATTTTTAATAAAGTATGAACAGTACATACTCGGGTAATATTAGCATAAAAATAAGATTTCAGAATTAGAAACTATGATATCCAAAAAGATGCTGGAAAGGAAGAGCCTCATTTTTCTGGAGAAATGCAACCCTGGGGCAATTGTTTGGAAAATACATTTTCTCTGTGCAAATTCTCTGTTGCTGTTCGTTCTCAACTCTTCAGACTTCTTTAATGCAGGAGTGAGGCAGGAGGGAAAATGCGATGCCATGGCCATGAACTTCTAGTAAAGACATTCTACGCCTTCAAAAATAACTTTTTTCCAAACATTTTTCTAAATTAAAACAGCCTTAGACAGCTCTAATTTGACTCTGGATAATTTGTCACTTTGAAGAAGAAAGGAAGAAGAGCTGGCAAGATAAGAAAGAAGGGCCAATGGTACACCAGAGAGAGTTCAGAGGAAGAGAGTCAGGGAAAAAAATCTTGCTCAATCACTTTAATGTATCAATAATGAAATTAACTTATGTTCTCTAGTGGACATGAAAGGAAAACAACAACTTTCTATAATTAAAAAAGGAAGAAAGAATTATCAGGAAAAAAGTAAAACTTATTATTTCTTGACAAATCATCCCCACCTTCTGGAACTTCGGGAAAATACAATGAGAGATCACTGTGCCCAACTATCCCACTGTGTCAACTGATGCTTGAACTTTAAACGAATTCATCAGGTTCACTGGAAGAGCACACAGAGCAAATTCTATTTCTAGATAGGGATATTAATCAGCCTCTGCTAAAATGTATGCTGCATATTATATTTCCAAATGGTAACTACGGGATTTAAGGATGTAGAAAGTATGAATTTTCAAAGTAAATAAAAAAAATAAAAGCAGTCGAATCTTGAGGTATACTTCTACTTCTTTCTTTAACTGTTCTTGAATACAGCACACAAAAAGTTATAATGATTTTTAGGAGTCTGTGATGTTATTGTGGGGTACACGCGGTGTTTCAGGTGAAGGTGGCAACCAAGAGGAAATCAACCCAAATCATGCGGATTCCCACACTGACAACTTTCAGTCTCAAGAAAGCATTTGTAAGTGGAAAAGAAAAGGGCAAGTACAAAAGGCTCAAACCAAAACACTAAATCAAGAAAGTTTTGTGAAAACTATACAACCAAGTACCTTTATGAAGTAACAGTTTGGCACAGAAACTGAACTATGTAAGTGATAAGAGTCTGTCACTCATCTATGATATATTATGTTTTTCTTTTATTAAATTTGCAAATAGTAAAGCAGTAAAGTACTGCTATTACACGAACATTCTTGGATATGGAGAAAATCTCATTATGCAGAACTTGACATTTTCCCCACCACCCGTTCCAGAAGAGTACAGTGTGTGCACCTGACAGCCCGTCCGTGCTCAGGTCCTCCCCTTCACTGCGTTACGACATCGGCACTCCCACGTGACTGCACATCAGACCCAGCTCGAGGGCTTGCTACCACACACTGCTGGGTCCCAGTCATCTGCATTTCTAGCACGTTCCCAGGGGTCCAAGATGTGGTGGGTTTGGGGACCACACTTTGTAAAACTATGGGCCTAGAACAAGCTTCTTCCCTGACTGAAGAAACATATTAATGAAGATGATTTAATCACTCAAACTTTACCTTTTCAAAATCTATTTTCATGGGGTCTAAAAGAACCTCTCAATTTTCTGTCAGATTATTTTGTAAAGTGAGAGGGTAGGAGGACATCTCATGGCACAGTCCTCTCCTTGAACAGTTTCCCAAACCACAAGACCCTGAGGGCTGATCCGTGAGGCCTGGGTCTCAGGCCAGGGACTGCATTTGCCAGACACGGCCAGCGTGTGGGACGTCCAACGCTAAAACTGGGACAGTTCCAGGCTCAACTGGATGGCTGTGAAATAACTGCAGAAGAAACTTGCTATCAGTCAGTGCAGAAGTGCGGAGGCTGTATTTTAGAACTCCAGTTTATTCATCCTTCCCCTTTCCTGCCACAAGATATTTAAGGGTCATTTATTGATAATTAAAGCAAAAGAAATTAGCCTACTCTTCTGAAAATAGCTTCATATTTGCCTAGATTCCTCTACTGACAGGATGAGGTATCACTAAGAAAATACACATGTGAAAAGTGTTTAAAAAATATATATCTTACAGAATAGATCTCATAGATTCCTTTTCGTCCCTCGTCACACTCACGGCGAACCCAATGTCTGTTGAGGTAGGCACAAATTCCATTCAGCACTTTGCTGGAAAATCGATAATCCTCCCATTGTTGAGTGTAGAACTTCAGTACACTCTCATCCATCAAATCTTCTCCGTCCTACAAAGGAGTTAACTCAAGCTTTAAGGACTAATCACATGATAAAGATAAAAATTAACTAAAACAAATCTACTGCATTAAAATACATTGATGTGTTTGGTTTTAGATGAGCTTTTTATTTTGTACACAAAACCATACTCATTAATACCAAGTCTCATCGGACTATAGCTTGTGAGAATCAGACTAAAGAGAATTCTAATAAAAATTTTTTCAAACTGCAACTTTTTCATTGGTATTAAATATGCACAATCATACGAAGAACCTGGAACTTTTAATTAATTTATTTTTAAAGAACCTGAACTTTTAGAATAAGAGTAATTCATTTTTATTAACAAGAAAGGAATTTAGCTCAAAATCATCCCTATTTTTGATATTTTCTATTAAAAATTAAAATGTCCTATGACCACAGGGCCAATGCTATTCAATTTTTTAACGCATCTTTTTCATTCATTAAGTGTATCTAAAAATGATAAATGTATAGTTTTTGTGGTAATCTGTTACATTTCTGTACAAATAAAGTATAATGGTGCAATATTCCTTCTTCTTTAACAAGACCTCAAGGGGAAAATGTGCATCCATCAAAATTATTTTTACCAAGATTTCCACAACTTAAACCACAAATTTTTATGTGAAGGACCAACTTGACATTTTTTTCTCAGGTGTTAATGACATCCACAAAGCAAAGCCTACCCTGTAAAAACTGCAGGTTCCACTGCAGTGTCCCTGATAGAGCCTGCGGCAGAAAAGCACCAGACGTGAGGCAGAAGGGAGGCAGCCCCACCAGGAACTAAGGCAAGCCACCCCCTTCGCTCACCTCCGAGTCTTCAACCAGAGTAAGAAGCGAAGTTCCACACATATGCGGTACACAAGAGATCCAGCAAGCCGCGTGAAAACCTGACCATATCTTGATACAACCACATTTTTGTTTATTGAAATTTAAATAAGGAATGAACTATAAAATGTAAAGCCAAGCCACTCTGGATTATAGTACATGACCTTTTTTTTTTTTAAAAAATGCGAAGATACCACTGATACAGCACGGCTACCAATACTTTCATACAGCACCAAATGCTACTGTTCCTCGCTTTAATGCTGAAGAATAATTAATTCCAGTGTTCACTTTACAAAGTGCTATGAATAAACATAAGGACACAGTGGGTTCTGCAAAACATTAGAAACACTGTTTAGGGAACGTGAAAATTTTAGTCACAATTTGTGGTCAATCAACTATGGTCTGTTAGAATGATATTAAGTTTCCAATTACCTTGTAAAATACATTAAGAAAACAATTTTGAAGCATGCTGGAATTTTTGCCTATTATCTGTGTAAATAAAAAGTCTTTAAAGGATATACACAGAGCACAGACTTCCCAGGGTAGAAGGTACAGATGTCTTCACTCACTCTATGTGATATGGGTAGCACGGGATGAAGGAGCCACTTGCCCATCCTGTGGCTGGACGGAAGGCATCACACTGCCTTTGTTACCGAGGACGGAGAAGGCAGAAGATGAAAGGGAAAAACTCCATCACTGCCCGAGCCACGGCTCGGGGCAGGAGGAACCCATATTTGAAGGCCAGGGATGTTCGTAGAGAAACCCATCCTAGCCAAGGGCACGATTTCATTGTCGTTCTGAAATATACTACATGACCGTGTGTAAAAGGCAAGGTCACACTGGAAAAACGCGATTGCCAAAGGTTAGATAACCTTATAATCATTTGTACATTTGTATACAGAACAACATACTGGGTTCAATACACAACATCGGTATTCATAATTATACGCTTGAAATTAAAAGATTCATCAATTTCTAACAACCAAATATAAAATGGTTAGTAATTTAAGGGAAGTACTACTATGGTATAGCTATGAAAAACTTCTCATTAACAAATTAAAAAAGAGAAAAGGGCTTATGAAAGTTTCATCTTCACAACAGGTAAAAGACTAAGCAATAGCAAAGTATCTTCACGCACACATCAATGCCGGAAAAAATGAACACATAACAGTGAGAGATTTAGCATTCAATCAAGTTAGAATCATCATTTCACTACTACTTTTTTACATTCTCTTATAAATGGTCAGCACATGTGTTAAACATCTTACCTTAAGAAGATTTGTCAAGTAATTCTTCAAAAATTCTTTAAGCCGTTTGTATAATTCCAAGCCAACAAACTGAGCTCCCCCAGGCGTCTGTCCCTTTTTCGATTTGGAAGGAGGGACGCCAGCCCCTCGGGCTTGGTTTGACTGGTGAACACTTGTGCAGTAGTTATAAACATGACTTGGAGAAAAGTTAAGGAAATCAACATGCATCATCAATGTCAACAGTGATTAATACCGACATATTTTTAAAGAAAATATATTCATACCAATATTTTCCCACTCTATCAACAAAAATCTGTTAAAACTAGAGCGGAAAAAAGATTCCATTCAACACAATAAAGCTGAAGTCAACCAGCCCCAGGACTTACAAGCTTGTCTGCAGGCCCAGGGAGCAGCCTGCTGAGAATGATGGAACGTTCTGAGGAAGGTCACCTAAGAAACACAGGACCTTCTAAGATCATGTCATGTGACTGACCTTGTGGGATATTGTCCTGAGAGTGTATCAGAAGGCATGAGAACTGGCAACTGGTACAAAGGTTCCAAATGAGAGAAAAAAGCAATTACCTCCTTCAAGAAAAACAAAAAGCTATAACCATAGTCTATTATGATGCTTAGCTGTATTTCTAAAAGCATACATTATAAATATCAAAATAACTAAAACTTTATTTTAAAATTATTTATGAATGAATTTAAAGCTATGCTTTGCAGATGAAGGGCAAAAAGCAGAAGAAATGGCAGTGCAAGCGAGCTCTTATTACCACAGAAAGTCACAGGTGTGTAAAATCAACCAACCACAAACAGCAGGGCTCGCGCACGGCTAAGAGGGCTGGAGATGGGTTGGAGATGCGGGAGTCACAGAAGACACAGACAGAAAGACAGCAGCTGTGGGGGCTGCTGCGCATGGGAGACAGGGCAGCTAAGGCAGAGAACCACTCAGACTATTTCACTTTGCAGGCAGTATTTCTGGGCTAAAGCTAACTGAAAGACAACAACACTGATTCAGAAAGAAAAATCCCTAAGACAAAATATTCTGGCCTATTTGTTTCAAGTCGGTGGGTAAAGACAGAGGAGATTTCAAAAAATATTCCGCACTCCAAAATACATCACAAATGGATTAAGAATTAAAATATACAAACCGAAACCATAAAACAAATACACACAGACATTTTCCTGATCTAAGGTTGGGGAAGGGTTTTCTTAGCAAAGTCGTCAAAGCACTTAATCTGAAATTTTGAAAATATTTCAGGAAAAGATACCTTCAATGAGTTACTATCTTTAAGCAATTAAAGTAATTAAAAACAATGTGAAAAAGTTAACCTCCACAGGAACATGGGCAGAGTGTACCAAGAAAAAATCCCAAAGCTGAAAAAAATACCTATTAATGGCCAAGTCTGAAAAAAAAAAAAAAATCTTTAACCTCAGCAGTAATCAAAGAACTATGCCCTAAAACAATGAATCATTTTATTAAATGTTTCAAATGTACAAGAATGGCAGATTTTAACACACGGTGAACTCTCATAAACTCATGATCCAGTTTGGACAATCTCATATTCCCATGCTTGTCTCATTCCACCTACATCCCACCTCAAATTTTTAGGAAATTAAATAGGACAGATTTTGCAACAGACCTGCTTAGTGCTCCTCCTTACTGCCACTCCTCCTTCCACTTTCCCTGGGGGCAAACAGCCCCATGATTTGGTGCATAGCATTCCTGGGAATGTCTTCATAGCTTGCTGTGAAACTGTGCACAAAATTACTATTCCGTCTGTACTCAAACGTTGGATACAGTACAGATCTACAAGAAATTACCCATCTTCCTGTCCACGGACCCTACCAATGATCACTTACTTGGTGGGTTCCAACTTGGAGCATTTACAAACAAAGCTGCAGAGAACAGTACTAGCAAGTTCCCTCACATACATGTTTGAGTTTCTCACAGTACAGAACTGGCAGGTGACAGGAGAGGGCCGCCATGCACTTGTCACCTTGTCGGATGTGCACGAGTCACCGGCAGCCACCAGCGGTGCACGAATTTCACTGCCTACATCCGAATCATGGCTCGTCATGGTTTTCATCAGCATTTGTATGATTACAAGGAGACTAAGCAGCTTAGGAATTTATCATTTTCATTTTCTCTCCCGTATATTCTCTGTCCTATCCTTCATAATCTTTTCAAAAACAGAGTTTGCTCAGACATTGATGATGAGAGTATAACATGATACAGTCACTCTGGAAAAATTTGGCAGTTTCTTACACAAATGGTGGAAGACGCATGGAGCAGAATACTACTCAGCGGTTTAAAAAATGAACTGCTGGGGCGCCTGGGTGGCTCAGTCGTTAAGCGTCTGCCTTCGGCTCAGGTCAGGATCCCAGGGTCCTGGGATAGAGCCCCACATCGGGCTCCCTCCTCGGCGGGAAGCCTGCTTCTCCCTCTCCCACTCCCCCTGCTTGTGTTCCCTCTCTCGCTGTGTCTCTGTCAAATAAATAAATAAAATCTTTAAAAAGAAAAAAAAATGAACTGCTGATACATCTATCACAAATCAGTCTTAAAAACATGTTGAAGGGAAAAAGCCAGATATGTATGGTTCCATTCATAGGAGGTTCTCAAACAGGCAAAACTCATCTATTGATAGAAATGAGGAGTGATTTCCAGAAATGAGTGATTTCTTCTTCCTTGGAGGGTGAAGACTGACCATCAGGGGCTCCAGGGAACTCTCTGTATCTTGAGTAGGATACCGTTTACCTGGGCGTATATACCTGTCAAAAAATTCAAACTATCCCCTTAAGATCTCTGCATTTTGCAGTAGGTGAATTTTGCCTGAAAAACATCTTTAAAAATGTAAGCACGTAATAAGTATTACAGACTGACAAATACTGAGCTTTGACTTGGCAGTTTACTGTGAAAATCCCTGCTGTATCAATTATATTGTCCAGTTATTATCTTCTTGTAGTCGGTAGCTTTTTATGGAAAGCACCATATAAAGAGAAATTCTTAATCTGTCATCATCAAATTTTCACAGATTTTCTCCTATGGCTTACACTTTCTTAGGAAATCCTCTTCTCTGCTAAGGCACCACTGCCTTCTACATCTGATTTTGCACTGAGATTTCTGATCTCCCTAAAGTAAAATCGTATAAGAAGAAGAAATATAATTTTGTATTTCTCTGCATGGATATGCAATGATTCACAAACCACGTACGACATGATCTATCTTTTCTCCCCTCCAGGTATTGCTGCTTCTAGAAAACTGTCCGTTTCAGTGAAGTTTTCAACTACACAGTCCAGTCTCTTCTAAAAAACCTGTTCTGTGATGTATTTAAACATTTTTATGATTAATCGTGCAGAGAACCAGTTTAGGGTTTATTTTTATTACTCTATTTTTTTTGTTCCTTTTTAATGTACTCCTTTATTCTCTAGAAATCCTTGGTCTGTTAGCTTTGTAATCTTTGTTCCTTTTAATGTAAGCATTTAAAACTACAGATTTTTTTCTTCACATCAACTGGTCTGATATGTATGGGTTTTCCTTACTGTTCAGTTGTATTTTCTCTTTTCCATTATTAGTTCGCTTAAGAGTTATTTAGGATTTTTTAGATTTCCAAAGTGACTTTTTTTACCTTTTAAAAACCGCGTAATTTCATTTTAGAATTAATCAGAGAATGTTATTTCTTTGACAGTTTCTTTCTTTTTATTTATTTTATTTATTTGAGAGAGAGAATGAGATAGAGCATGAGAGGGGGGAGGGTCAGAGGGAGCAGCAGACTCCCTGCTGAGGAGGGAGCCCGATGCGGGACTGGATCCCAGGACTCCAGGATCATGACCTGAGCCGAAAGCAGTCGCCCAACCAACTGAGCCACCCAGGTGCCCACTTTGACAGTTTCTTTAAAATGGGATAAGACCTATAGCTGAATGTGTTTTCTTTACATGTGCTTGAAAAGAATGTCCATTCTCTAACTGTTGGATACAGGGAACCATTAGAGCAAGCTGGTCAATTCTGTTTTTCAAATCTTAGTGATTTGTTTATTACTGAGAATTTTTTTAATGGAAATCTCCCTAATTATAATTTGCCAGTTTCTCTTATGTCTCTAAAATATGTCATATATTTTGAGGCCGTTAACAAGTGTATAAACTTTGAATAATATCACTGATTACTTGTTCTTTTTATCACTAGGAGGTAACTGTGTTTACTCTTTACAATAGTGCCTTAGAAAATCCACTGGATCAGATGTCAGTATGGTTACTCCTATCTGGTTAGAATTTACCTCAAATATATTTGTTCCATTTCTTTATTTGCAACTTTTACATCTCTGTGCTTTGGTGTCTATTGCAAACCACAGCAAAATGCACTCTTGGAAAAAAAATGTTGGGAGTCTGACGGTCTCTGATGGATAAGTTTGGTTTTATCATAAAACCAAAATATAAATATACTGTTACATACTGTTCTATACATTGCTATTTGGATTCATTTTTACCGTCTTTTGTTTTTTTTTGTTTGTACTTTCTTTTCTTTCTATTGGATTGATGGATTCCTTATTCTGCTGTAGTTTTTACATCATTCTGGAGTTAATGCACTTTATTTGGTTATCTTGAAATTTAACATGCATACTTTGCCTTTCACCAGTTCTGAAAAATTCTCGGGTTGCCATCTCTTCAAATATTTCTAATACATGTATGTCAAACATTTTCATGTCACCTTCCATACCTCAATTCATGTCTTCAGTTCTGTTCCATGACTTTATCTTTGCCCAAACTTTCTAGTTTTTCTTGATTTTCCATCTAGTTAAGTGATTCTGAAAGAGTCTGTGTCAAATTTGCTGTTCACTTTTAAACATTTTATTTTACATCTATAGAATTTTCTGGTTTTTTTTTCTCCCTCCCCTAGTTTCTAGTTTCTTTTTAAAGTCTGTCTTATTTCTCCTGTCTTGTACCTTTGTATTTTTGATTCTTTTTGTACCCGGTTTTCACATACTCAGAGGCACCCTCTAAAGATCCTTTTGTTTGACGTTCTTGGGGCTCCCATTCTGCCGTTCATTCTATGTGACTTGTTCTCGCGGAATCTCTCCTCTGCTCTGTAACTTTAATTTCCCAGCTTGGGGAAATCCCCTCCAAAAGCTGGTAATACAAACTCAAACCCAAGGTAACAAATTCTCAAGACAGACGTTCTCCACTCCCCTCACATCCAGAACTTGGCTCAAACTACTTTCTAGTTGCCTCCATGGCAGAGTGAGTCCATACTTTTCCAGTTCACCTTGTCACTGAAGATTCCCATGGAAACAGCAGCTTCACCCCCCATTCCCCAAATACAAGGTTTTTCTATTTTTTCCTTTCTTTCTTTTCCTTTTATTTTTTTTAAGATTCCATCCATTCACCTGACAGAGAGAGAGAGAGCGCACAAGCAAGGAGAGCGGCAGGCAGAGGGAGAGGGAGAAGCAGGCTCCTGGCTGAGCAGGGAGCCTGCCGTGGGGCTCGATCCCAGGACCTTGGGATCATGACCCGAGCTGAAGGCAGATGCTTAACTGACTGAGCCACCTAGGCGCCCCTCCAAGAAATTTCTTAGGATACCTTGTTCAGACTTTTTTTAATATATTTTTAAGATTGTATTTATTTATTTGACAGAGAGAGAGGGAACACAAGCAGGGGGAGTGGGAGAGGGAGAAGCAGGCTTTCCGCTGAGCAGTGAGCCCGATGCGGGGCTCAATCCCGGGACCCTGGGATCAGGACCTGAGCCGAAGGCAGATGCTTAACAACTGAGCCACCCAGGCGCTCCCAGACTGACTTCTATTTCACGGCAATATATGCATCTCCGGCTATTAAATTAACAAAGGTCTTAAAAAAAAAAAAAATTAAGCCCAATGACAGCTGAAGTGCAGGAAAATGGGAGCTTCAGAGCATACACAATTAAGATTTTTCTGGAATAAAATTTGGAAATATTCGAAAGCCTTCAAGTGCATTCCTTTTGATACAGCAATTATACTTTAAGCATTTATCATGGGGAAATTATCACAGAAGTATAAAAATACTCAGTAAACTATCACAGCATTGTTCACAATCGCAAAAACCTTGTAACAATCTACTTGGCAAACATAGGGAATTAGTTAAATACACTGTTGGATTCACCTGAGGATACAGTACGCAGCTTTTAACAATATCATAAAATATAGAGTGGTTATAAAAACTGCAATGTATTTACCAAATTTCATCTAAGACACCAATCATAATATATCATTACTTTAAGTACCACTAAGAAAATGTTGTCCATTGGGCGCCTGGGTGGCTCAGTTGGTTAAGCAACTGCCTTCGTCTCAGGTCATGATCCTGGAGTCCCTGGATCGAGTCCCGCATCGGGCTCCCTGCTCAGCGGGGAGTCTGCTTCTCCCTCTGACCCTCCCCCCTCTCATGTGCTCTCTTTCTCTCTCAAATAAATAAATCTTAAAAAAATAAAATAAAATAAAGTAAAAAATTAAAAAAAAAAGAAAAAGAAAATGCTGTCCATTAAAATATGACATTCTTAGATGGAATTTTTATATTTACTTACTTAAAGATTAGCTGATTAGACTTAAACAGATTTATCCTAACACTCTTTGTAAGTAAAGTTAAATGCATTGTTTGAGACATTCCTAAAAGATTTCACACACTTTCACTCTGCTGAGTCTTTAATGACCCTTGTTAAGGAGGTGTTTTCCCCCTACCACCATCCTCTGGCTCACTAAGCGTGTCAGCACTGCCCAAGAGATGTGCACAGAGGAACCAAGGATTTCCTTCTCATCTGGCTCCCACCCATTTTATAAGTTTTGGTCCTAAGCTTGCATGATATTGAAAGTTTTTTTCAGGGGCACCTGGGTGGCTCAGTTGGTTGACTGTCTTTGGCTTAGGTCATGATCCTGGGGTCCTGGGATCGAGCCTCATGTTGGGCTCCCTGCTCAGTGCGCAGTCTGCTTTTCCCTCTCTCCCCTCTCTCTCAAATAAATAAATAAAATAAAATTCTTAAAAGGTTTTTTCAGGGCAGATTCTTCAGAAGGTCCATAATGGTTTGCTGACAAGTCCGCAGGTGCAGGCAATGACCACTGTGTCATGACTGACATCTGACTAACTATGGTACCATGCCACCCACACGAGGATGCACTTGGAACCTATCCCCCCAAACCTAGAATCAATGAACTGTGGTACATTCACAGACCGATATTAAAATATATTAAAAAGACACCAATAAATGAAAGGGCAACTTAGAATAATTGCATCTTAGTCTGGTCCCTTTGGGCATGGAGATAAAAGATGACGTATCTGTTTGGACTTTTTTTTTTAAGTTTTTATTTAAATAATCTCTCCACCCAGTGTGGGGCCTGATCTCACAACCCTGCGATCAAGAGTCGCATGCTCTTCCAACTGAGCCAGCCAGGCATCTCTCTGGACTTTAATAGCTGTTCCTTCTGAAGAGCAGGCCTGGGGTTTAAAAAAACCTTTTAGGCACAGAATTCTTTCTTATTCACCAAGTACTCTTTCCAGAGGAAAGGCCAGTGCACTGAGAACACACTCTCGCCCCACCATTCTTTTCTCCCCGCCCCACCTCCTCAAAGAGGACCTGGACACAAGGCAAGGAACCCAGGCTTCACAGGACAAACCAAAAGGCACAACTGTAGTGGGAAGGAAACCTCTTAAAAGCTGTTTTAAAGTTTCTACCCCGAGTTTAACTCCACATATGTTCCCAAATTAGGATGACCCTCCCCACTGCTCCGTCAGGCGTGGAAAGCAGTCAGCAGAGGCTATGGATGGCAGTGGTTAAGCTCCTGCTTGCTAAAACTTGAGTTTTCTTCTAACAACTTACATCTAAGTTAGGGAAGGAATGCAGAAAAAGTTATAATAAAAAGCAAGAGGGCTATGGTTCACCCTCCCCCACCCACAGTAGCAACCACTCTTAACTGTTTTTTGATTTAGAGGGTGACTTGTCCGGGCGGATATGTACATATCTTCAAATCATATGCCTGTAATGTTCTTTGACCAATCAACCTTTGCATAAGTTACTGAAATTCTGCTGACAGAAAACATAGCTCAATGCAACCCCTACCTCTGATCTGCCTTCCACCCGATACTCACATCACTGTGGAGCCTGTATTAGTCGACATGGAAACTTTAAGTTATACTTTAACCTTGGTTCTGCGGCTGGTACCAGTATATCTAACTGCATTTCGGGTAGAGAGCAACTACAAACTGGAAGAAATATAAAACCAATTGTCTGAAGACACCAGAGAACCACCAAAAGAAGTTTATACTGAAGGGTATTCTAGTCATGGAAGAAGGCAATGGCATAATCCAATTTTGTTGATATAAACAAAACAAAACAAAACAAGAAAATAAGACCCACTCTCAAGAGGAGAGATCATGAAAGACCAACCTGGAGATAACCCAAATGTTGGAATTAGGAGACAATGTAGAGCACCCACAACAGCTATAATCAAGAAGATAAGGGGAAACATGTATATAATAAATGAACATCAACTGCAGTAAAAAATAGGAACTACAAAAAAAAATTCTAGAACTGGATGTTATATTACCTAGAATAAATTACTGGATGGGCTTGAGAGCGGAATGGCGATAAGACTCATGCAGAGACACCAACAAAAATGATCAATTCTGAAGAGAGAAAGAAAACGAAAATAAACTGCTGAAAACCAAAGGGGAGAAAAAAATCTTGAAGGCCGACAGGGAAAAGCTACTTGTAACATACCAAAAAAGAATTCAAATTACCACTAAATTTTCATCAAAAACGAGAAAGGCCAGAAGACAGAGTAGTTAACATCATCTTTCAATGTTGAAAGAAAGAAAAAAGAAATGCCTACCAATCCAAATTCTTTTTCCAGTAAAAACATTCTCCAAAAATGAAGGCGAAATAAAGGTGTTTTCCAATAAAGTAAAACTAAGAGACTTCACATAGTACACACTTGCATTTCAGGGGGAAGAGAATACGACATGGAACCTTAGATCTTCAGACAGGAATGAAAAGCATTAGAAACAGTAAATATCTGGTAAGTATAAAAGATTTTTTTTCTTGGGGCGCCTGGGTGGCTCAGTTGGTTAAGCGACTGCCTTCGGCTCAGGTCATGATCCTGGAGTCCCGGGATCGAGTCCCGCATTGGGCTACCTGCTCAGCAGGGAGTCTGCTTCTCCCTCTCCCGCTCCCCCCTCTTGTGCTCTCTCTCTCTCAAATAAATAAAAATCTTTAATAAAAAAAAAAAAAAAAAGATTTTTTTTCTTAATTCTTTAAAATACAAAGGATGGGGCGCCTGGGTGGCTCAGTTGGTGAAGCGACTGCCTTCGGCTCAGGTCATGATCCTGGAGTCCCTAGATCGAGTCCCGCATCAGGCTCCCTGCTCAGCAAGGAGCCTGCTTCTCCCTCTAACCCTCCCCCCTCTCATGTACTCTCTCTCTCTCATTCTCGCTCTCTCAAATAAATAAATAAATCTTTAAAAAAAATAAAATAAAATACAAAGGATGGTTTAAAACAAAAACTTGTAATATTGTCTTGTGGGTTTTAAAGCATATGTAGATATAATAATAAAGATGTAACTCTACAGTTAAAAGGTTTCTACATTCTCTGACCTCCTACAATATTAACTCAAAATATAGTTCACCCTTTGACAATGAGAGGGTTGAGGGTGTTGATCCTCCATGTAGTCAAAAATCCACATATAACTTCTGACTCCCCTCAAACGTAACTACTAACAGTCTAGTATTGACGGGAAGCCTTACTGAAAACCTAAACAGTCAATTAGCACACATTTTGCATGTTACATGTATTATATGCTGTATTCTTACAATAAGTAAGCTAGAGAAAAGAAAACCATAAAGAGAAACTACACTGAAATACCGTATTTATTGAAAAAATCTGAGTGTAAGTTGACCCACATAGTGCAAACCCATGTTATTGAAGAGTCTACTGTGGTTAAAAAAGAAAAAAAAAGTATGTTGTAATCCCTAAAGCAGTAACACATACACACAACCTCAGAGGAAGAGCTAACAAGTCAACAGACACATTAAAATGTAATTCTAAGCAATTTCAAATAACCCGAAGGGAGGAAAGTAGGAACAAAGAAATTTTTTTAAAGAGCAGAAAAAAATAAAATGGTAGACCTAAAAATCAACCTATTAATACTTCAAATAGACTAAAGCCTACAATCAAAAGACAGGGATGATTGGAAGGGACAAAGAGCAGGATCACTCTATATGCTGTTACCAGAGAAACAATTTAAGACACAGAGAGGTTGAAGTAAACAGACCGGAAAATATTATCATGCAAACTCTAGGCATAAAAAGGCTAAAGAGACTGAAGCAGTACCAGACAAAAGAGACTTCAAGGAAATACTAGCAGAGAGAAGAGGGACATTTCATAACAATAAAAGGGTCAATTTATTAGAAAGATAATCATAAACGTATATTCTCCTCATAGAGCTTCAAAATACATGAAACAAAATCTGGCATAATGCTTCCACCACAGCCGATTTCAAGCTACTAACATGACACGCATGAGCACGGACTCGGGGAGAGAAGCGCACAACCCTCCCCCACAAGCTGACACAATCGTGCTCCAGCACACCACGGTCTACACCCAATGAATCCATATCCTTTTCAACAGTCCATGATAATGCTCATCAAATAGGCTATTTTCTGGGCCATTAAAATGGCTCTTGATACATTTTTTTTTTTTTTAAAGATTTTATTTATTTATTTAACAGAGAGAGACACAGCGAGAGAGGGAACACAAGCAGGGGGAGTGGGAGAGGGAGAAGCAGGCTCCCCGCGGAGCACAGAGCCCGATGCGGGGCTCGATCCCAGGATCCTGGGATCATGACCTGAGCCGAAGGCAGACGCTTAACGACTGAGCCACCCAGGCGCCCTGGCCCTTGATACATTTTAAAGGACTGATATCATACAGAGTTTGTTCTCTGACCAAAATGGAATTAAATTCGACATCAGTAACAATGAGCTGCCCTGGAAATCCCCAACTATTTCCCACTAAACAACATTTCTCTATAATTTAAGAGTCAAAAAAGAAATAACAAGGAAAATTATAAAATGTTTTGAACTAAATAATAATGAAAATAAAATATACCAAAATTTGTGGAACAAAGGCAAGAATTCTTTCGAGAAATTTATACCTTCAAATACTTACACTAGAAAAGGTAGGAGGACACTATGGTAACACTCCCTGAATTGATAGACATATCCAATGCAATCCCCATCAGCATCCCAGTTGGTTTCTCTGTAGGAAGTGACAAGCTGATTCTAAAATTCGTATGCAATTCCAAGGAAACCCAAAACAGTCTTGAAAAAACATAGTTGGAGTACTCATACTTCAAGATTTCAAAACTTTCTACAAACCGTAGTCATCAAGACAGAGAGGTACTGGAAACGATAGACATTTTGATCAGTGGAACAGAATAGAGAATCCAGAAATAAATCCACGTGTGTGTGGACAATGATTTTCGACAAAGGTGCCAACACCTGTCAATGGGGGAAAACGGCCTTTCAAAGACTTGTGCTGGGACAACTAAGACAGGCACACACAAATGAATGAATTTTCAACCTTGCACCTCACACCACAGAAACTCAAAATGGATCAAAGACCTAAATGTGTACGCTAAAACTATGAACCACGTAGAAGAAAGCATAAGACTAAATTATGACCTTGGATTTAACAAGGGATTCTTAGACATAACAACAAAAGGATAAGCAACCAAAGGAAAAAAAAAAAAATCAATGAATTGGACTTCTTCAACATTTAAAACTTTTGCATCAAAGTCCAATCAAGAAAAAGAAAAGTCAATCCACAGAATGGGAGAAAATATTTGTAAATCATATATCTGATAAATATTTGTTTAGTATAAAAAACCCTTACAATTCAATAAAAAGACAACCCAATTAAAAAATGGGCAAAGAATCTTAACTGACATTTTTTTAAGCAAGGTATAAAAACTGCCAATTGACACATCATTAGTCATCAGGGAAACATAAGTCAAAACCACAATGATAACACTTGATACCCATTAGGAAGGCTAGACTCAAAAAGACAATACCAAATGTTGGTCAGGACGTGGATAAACTGGAGCCCTCACACGCAGCTGGTGGGAAAGTAAAACGGTACGGCCACTTTGGAAAAGTTATGCACAATGCTTAAACACAGAGCTCCCATGTGACCCAGAAATTCCGCTTCTGGGTATCTACCCAAGAGTATGAAAACATTGTGTCCATACAAACACTTGTTCACAGATATTTAGAGCAGCACTATTCGCAATAGCAAAGAGGCAGAAACAACCCAAATGTCCATCAACTAATGGGTGAACAAAACGTGGATCCATCTGGCACAGCATCGTACGGTCATAAACATGAATGAAATATTGATATATGTTATAACATGGGGGAAATTTGAAAACATTATAGTAAATGGAAGATGGCAGTCACAGGAGACCACAGGGATTAGTCTGCTCAGGCTGCTATAACCAAATACGACAGACTGGGGGGCTTAAACAACAGAAATTTAATTTCTCACAGTTCTGGAGGCTGGAAGTCCAAGATCAAGGTGCCATCAGGGTTGGTTCCTGGTGAGGTCGCTCTTCCTGGCCTGCAGATGGCTGCCTCTCCCTGTCTCCTCACATGCCTTTCCTCTGTTCCTGCTTGGAGATAGCACTCTCTGGGGTCTCTTCCTCTTGAGGACACCAACCTTATACTTACAAGGCTTAGGGCGCACCTTAGGATCTCATTTAACCTTAATTATTCCCCCAAAGGCCCAAACTTTGAGGTTAGGGCTTAAACATATAAATTTGGGGGATACACAATTCTGCCCATAAAACCACGTATTATAGGATTACATTTACCCAAAATGTTCAGAATAGACAAATCTATTAAGACAGATTTACAGGGGCACCTGGTGGCTCAGTCGTTAAGCGTCCGCCTTTGGCTCGGGTCGTGGTCCCGGGGTCCTGGGATCGAGCCCCGCATCGGGCTCCCTGCTCTGCCAGGAGCCTGCTTCTCCCTCTCCCACTCCCCCTGCTTGTGTTCCCTCTCTCGCTGTGTCTCTCTCTGTCAAATAAATAAATTAAAAAAAAAAAAATCTAAAAAAAAAGACAGATTTACAGACAGAAAGATTACTAAGGGTGGAGAGAGTAAGGGATGGTAACTAAAGGGTATAGGGTTTGTGAGGTAATGAAAATGGTTCTAAAATTTTCTGTAGTGACAGTTGAGCACATCTGAATATATTAAAAACCACTGAAATACCACTTAAATGGATGAATTGTCAGGCATGTAAATTATTATCTCAATAAAATCATTATTAAAAAATTCAACGCAATCCTAATTTTTTTTTTTAAAGATTTTATTTATTTGACAGAGAGAGAGACAGAGCAGGAACACAAGCAGGGGGAGTGGGAGAGGGAGAAGCAGGCTTCCTGCTGAGCAGAGAGCCCGATGTGGGATTTGATCCCAGGACACTGGGATCATGACCTGAGCTGAAGGCAGACGCTTAACGACTGAACCACCCAGGTGCTCCAATGCAATCCTAATCTTAATCCTGGCAGTTTTTAGAGTAGAAGTCAACAAGCTAAATATAAAATTTATAGAGAAATGCAAAGGACCTCCAATAATTGGTGGAGCGGAGACAAAGTTGGAAGACATACTACGTGACTTCCCAAGAATTTTCATCATGTGACGGTAATCAAGAAAAAATGAAAATAGCAGTCAATATCCCACATGAACACAGATGCAAAAAGATTTCACAAAACACAAACCAAGTAGTAAGATAGCATTCCTTTAAGATGTATATATAGATCAACGAAACAAAAATCTAGAAATAGAACCATACTTATACTTTCACTTAATTTTAACAAAGGCTCCAAAGCAATCTATTGGGGATAAGTCTTTTCAACAAATGAGGCTGATTTAAAAATGGATGTCCATATGGTGGAAAAAGTAACCTCAAGCCTATCTCACACCATATACAAAAGTTAATTCAGGACGGATTCTAGGTCTAAATGTAAAAGCCCAAACCATGAAACTTTATGAGGAAAACACATTATCTTTGTGACCTAGGGAAAGGCTTCTTATAGGTCCCAGAAAGCAGTAACTGTCAAAAAAAAAAAAAAAATTAAATTTGGTTTCCTCAAAATAAAAAACACCTGTTCATCCAAAGACACCATTAAGAAAAGGAACAGTAAGCCTTGGACTGGGAGAAACATTAGCAAAACCTATGTGACAAAATACTGGTGCCCTAAATACAGAAAGAACCCCTACAACTCTATGATACCGTACAAAGGAAGAAGATGCTAGATTATGTGGCTCTTCCATAACTGTGCCTCTGTGAAGGACAGCTGAGGGTTTTTGGTGTGTCCCATATGCTGCTCTTGGTAATTTAAAGTGTGTTTCTTCACTCATGGTACCCATGGTTTTAATCCTGGCAACATTCACGATGGGTCCCTGGTCTTTCAGCTCCAATACAGACTGGCTGCTCTCTAGACCAACTGGACAATACTAATTCTGGAACTTTATCCTGCTCCCTTAAATTCCATCCACAGGTTAGTGGTTATCTCTTAATTCTCTGTACACAGAGATTTCCTAAATTTGTTCCTGGTATTGATCTTCTCATTATCTTGGGCATTAGAATTTTCGCATCTTCAGTTCTGAGAAATGATTTTATATTCTCTTTATAGAAAGATATTCCAAATTAAAAAAAATATATATCACCTCTTCTGTTTTTCTCCAGAATTTCTAACAGTCGGACATTAGGCCTCTTGGGTAGTTCTCAGTCTCCAAAGCTTTGTGCCCTTTTATTTCACTTTCTGCTATTCTTCTAGCTCTATTACTTTTCTTTTTAAAACCTGAGTTATCATTTGAACCATGAGGTCTTTCTTTATGGCATCCTGTTCCTAATTTACTACTGTAATAAGAAGCTTCTTCTATCTGACAATGCTAACTTCTAAACGTTTTTCTTCTGTTCCATGTATCATCAGCTTCTCTTGTTCGCTTTTGTTCTGTTTGTTGATCCTGTTATTTCACACGAGTACTACTCCTTAGTACTCATCACGGTAAGGTACTGAAATACCCACTGGAAATGCCACTGGCCTGTGTGAGACGGGTGGGCCCCAGCGGGTGAGCTGCCTCCTCTCAGGCTGATAAATGGATTGGCTTTTCAGGGCCATTCATTCTTCCAGAGAACTGTTTGGTCTCCAGCATCGCCACCAGGATTTTGATAGGTAACTGGGGACTCATCAATCTAGATGCTTTCTATTGTAGCCAGTGTTGATAGTTCCTACTTACGCCGACCTCTAAGCCTCCTGTCTTCTGACACGGTCCCATTCAATGTATTCTAAATACAAGCAACAAGTTGTATGCCAGGGACATTCGCTCTTGGCTGCCAACTGTTCTGTACTTGGGAGTAGAGGCAGATGATGGGCTTTTAATTTTACAGATTTGGGATCTATTCCTCATCTCCCCAGCACTGGCCTGTCTCACACTACCTCCTGCCACACCGGAGGCTTCAGATCCTGAACCTCTCCAGCCCTGCAGGAACAGTGGCTTTCCTGCCACATCTGCCTCTGAGCACCTCTGAACCAAGATTCCCATGTCCTGGTAATCAGTACGCTGCCTCCTCTGCCTTTCAACTTCCAAAACTTTTTTTTCCCTTTTTCAAGTTTTTATTTAAATTCCAATTAGTTAACATATAGTGTAATAGTTTCAAGTGTAGAATTTAGTGATTCACTTATATTACAACACCCAGGGCTCATCAGAGTTAAGTATACTTTTTTTTTTTTCTCAAAAGAAATTTGTTGAATTCTCACCTATGGTGTTTATTCTCTTCCATCCTTCGTCTTTGTTGATCTTAAAGTTCTTTTACTATCATTTTAGTGATGTAACAAATGGGAAAGTCAAAACGTAATTTTCATCTGTAACCAGAAGCCCAGAAATTGGCTCCTTTTGTTTCCTATTTCTATTGCCACTGCCCTAGTTCAGAACTTAGGCACTATCCCGCATGGATTATTGCTATTAAGAACAAGCTGGTCTCTTGCTGTCTTTGACTTCTTGTTTTAGTTCCATATGGTTTCCAGATTAAGTCTCCTAAAATTTGTTGATATCAAGTCATTAATTCTCAAGTCATATATCTAAACTCTATAGAACCTACACTTCCAAAATCAAAACAATAAAACATGTACAAACTCATCTGGTTTTCAAGGTTCACTAAAATGTGGCATCATCCATTTATCCAAGCCAGTTAAACTAACCAATTCATCTAGTTATTTTTATATTACAATTCAAGCTAGCCAATGCCATGTCCAAGTGCTATTTCCTGCTTTCTCATTCATCTTTCTCCCTCCAACCAAACTTGGCAAGACTTTTATCCCTTCTTTTCTCCGTATCTATAGTCATCCTTTGAAGTCCACTTAAATTGTACTGGTTCATGAAACTCTCCAACTTTGCCAGGGTAAAAATCTTTCTCCCTCCTATCTCCTATGCAACATTACCTGTCTGCACTACTCATTATAGATTTTGTAATTAACAAAATGAGACCATCAAAATATCCCATCATAAATATTCCATCACACACACCCCATGTGCACCATCATCTTCCATTTCATTAGGCATCTGAAATAACATATAAGATACCTGAAACATAACAGAAAAATAAAAAAAAAAAGCCAGAATACATATCTATAGAACAGGAAAATAAAACAGGGTACAAAATCATATACAAAATCATAACATCTGAGCCAGAATCCTACAATTTACCTAAACAAAGTGACCTACATATGAATTACAGAAAAAAATATACTACACATTTGGAGGACTATCTGCCAAAAGTAATTTTGATTTCAGAGTATTATCTTCAACATTTCCAACAGTATTCGGGTAACTCAACCAACTGTTCGGCTGATTCCTGATTCTGACTAAAGTACAAATATTATCAGAGTAACAGAGGAAAAGGAAAATAAATTTTTCCGTTGTTTCTAACGAAGATGCTTGTCTCCAGATGACACAGGAACAGCTACAAGTGGTTAGCTGTAAGCTCAAATGGGGTGCACTCAGACCATCCCTGTCCCCTCACGGGGATGGCTTAGAGCAAGTTCTCTGTAAGGATCAATTACCAGCGAACCATTTGCACAAAAAACACAGATACACGTTTACTTACAATTGAGGATTTGTGTTAAAGGTGATTTTTAAGTTAATATAAACATCCGTTTTGTGTGTGGGGGGGGTGTCCATGCACGTGCACAGGTAACAGAGAGATGTGCCCAAGAAAGCAGCTACAGGGACCCCTGGTGTGCCCAGACTCAAATGGAAGATGGAAGGAAAGGAGGTGGACTTTTCACCATGCGTTTTGGACTTCTAAATTTTACAAAAGGATTACTGATCTGAAAAACAAAAATCCCATTTTAAAAACTTCCCAAATAGATCTACTCTTGGGTTCACATAGTTTTTCCTACAGGTAGTTGTAATCCACAGAGAGAGTGGTTGTGTCCAATTGTGGAAGACTTCAGCCTAAAGCCCGGCTACTCTTCATGGAAACTGCTGGCCTAGGGAACCCCTACTTGCTGTATTCATGAAGAGGAAACAGACACAAAGCTGATACGGAAGATAATAATAGGTGTATCTTTTTTTTTTTTTTTTTTTTAAGAGAGGGAAGGAAAGGGGGGTGCAGAGGATGGAGAGAGAATCCTCAAGCAAACTCCCAGCTGAGCGCAGAGTCTGATGCGGGGCTCCATCTCATGACCCTGAGATCATGACCTGAGCCGAAGCCAAGAGTTGGACGTTTAACCAACTACACCATCCAGGTGCCCCTAGGTGTATACTTTTGAGGGAGCAGCAAACCACCTCTTACCAAAAAAATGGCACGGATGGTGCTTTGAATCAAGGCTGAGTCAGCAGAAAGACAAGAACCATAGCCCACCCCCCTAGACAGACTTTATGTAGCTCTGACAACACACAATCTTCAGTTTGCATTTTTTTTTTTATCGTAGCATTGAATCAACTGTAATATGTGGGGAAATGTTATCAGAAAAGGAAAAAGCAGATTCTTCGTGTGTATCAGGAGCTGCTGGAGAGAAGTCTTCTATCCAGGGGAGCTAGTCCTTCCTTGAGTCACCCTGGAATCAGACGTGAGGAAAGACACTGCTGGAGTATTTCGAGTGCAGCATCTGGAAGGGAGAATAATCCATATCGAAAGAAGGACTCTAAAATGGATGCACTCACTCCTCAATGACTGGGTGTGTTTTTTTCTGCTGTGGGGAAACCACAGCCCTCAGGCTTCCAGATGCTTTCTTGCTTCATGAAGTGGGGCTCCTTCTGTCGCTTCGCTTCCAGAGACCACACTTACCACTTGCTGTTCTAACACATGCATAACTTCATATTAATCATCACTTACTTTAGATGAAGAGTATAAAAACAAAAGATGACCAGTATTTAGAAGAAAATGGGTCACATCTAAAATTATTTTTAAACCAAAAACAACTAAAATAGACTATGAGGATAAACTAAATATAGGAATTAAGAGGAAACCATCAAGAGGTAAAAATAAACTAAAAATCTAAAAGGTAACAAAATAGAAGCTCCATTTAGGAGTTAGTTGGTAAGTTGTTTTATACTAAGGCAGCCAGAGTCTAACAAACACACATATTTGGCTTTTATAACTTTTGAGAGTCTTTTCAAAAAGCTCTCTGGAGTTTCTTTGGCAACACAGCCTTTGGGCAGAAAATAGCTGAGGACCCGAGCAGACACGGGGCCTCTCACTCGGTCGTCTGTCCAGGCCTCTCAGCGCCAGCAGGCAGGTAAGTGGTAGGTGGTGTGGCAGTTTGTGTTAAAGAGCCAGGCCTGGTTCTGTCTCCCAAATAGGCCGTACAACTCTTCCGTCGCCCCAGATCTGTTCAATCATCTGCCAAGGCCATACTTTTGCAGGACTGGTAGGGAAGAGTCACTGAAAGGGGTCACATTGGATGCAAAGGGGTCTGAGGCAAAGCTCCCCACGTGCGCACTTTCCTGCAGATGTTTCCAGCCCTTCCCTGCTGCAGGGACTGTAGGGATGGCTCGTCTCCCCCTGCAGGAGTGGTCCGCACACATCCAGCTGTAAGACAAGGGGAGGACTGCTGGCGCTTCGGGGAAAGGTGGGCGACTCCAATGATTCCCCCCCACCCAGCACCATGCCTTCCACTTAAAGCAAACACATCTGGGGAATCACTCCACGACTTTTAGTTACCACCAAACTCAAACCATTTTCATTTTCTAAAAGAGAAGTCAATTCAACTAAAGAAGCAAAACTAAACAGAACTCTTTTCCACCACTTCTCACCCAACTGGAACTTACAAAGGAATTTTAAACAATTAACTTGTATTAAAATCATTTGGAAAGACTACACTAAAAGTTGCATTAAAAATACTTTCTATCTTCACATGTCAACACACGTATCGCCTGTATAAATACGCAAGAGCCCCGAGACCACCTACCATTTGGTAGAGTTGGTCCGTAAAACTATAAGAGAATCGCGTTCTCACTAGGCTGTTGTTAGGTATGATTCTGAAAAGGGATATCCCATATAAAGCAAATCCACATCCACAGTATATTTCAAAAGCAATGTCTGCCTGCAACTGACTGTGATTAACATAAATATGCTTGAAAATGCTTGAGGTGTACTATGAATCAAATTTAGAAGGAGAGGCGCCTGAGTGGCTCGGTCGGTTTAGTGTCTGACTCTTGATTTTGGCTCGTCCTGAGACCAAGCTTGGCGTCAGGCTCCACGCTCAGCGGGGAGTCTGCTTCAAGATTCTCTCTGCCCCTCCCCCTGCTCGTGCGCGAGCTGTCTCTCAAAATAATAAATAAATCTTCAAAATTTAGAAGGAAAAAACCTGAACGTATCATGTTTATACTAATAAACAAAAAAATTGCTTCTAGGGGCAACTATATGCAATATAATTTCTGTGGGTTCTCTCCCAAAGATAAATACAATTTGTCAATCCTAAAAACTATTTTTATAAGGTCAGTAGTGAGAGGCAGCATTTTACAAGTAAGTATAACTAGGACCTATATTTGCATAATGAAAACAAATAATAAACTGTATTTTATTTTTCTTTAAAGATTTTACTTATTTGACAGAGAGAAACCACTAGAGAGTGAACACAAGCACGGGGAGTGGGAGAGGGAGAAGCAGGCTCCCAGCCTAGCAGGGAGCCCAATTCGGGGCTCAATCGCAGGACCCCAGGATCATGACCTGAGCCGAAGGCAGATGCTTAACAACTGAGCCACCCAGGTGCCCCATATTTTAATATGTATTTTCTTTTTTTAAAGATTTTACTTATTTATTTGAGAGAGAGAGAGTGAGAGAGCCCAAGAGGGGGTAGGGTCAGAGGGAGAAGCAGACTCCCTGCTGAGCAGGGAGCCCGACGTGGGACTCGATCCCAGGACTCCGGGATCATGACCTGAGCCGAAGGCAGTCGCTTAACCAACTGAGCCACCCAGGCACCCTCATATGTATTTTCTAGACCGAAAATCTAAAAAGCACAGAAGAGCATTTTAAAACTTATCTATAAAAAAAAATATTGGGACACCTGGATGGCTCAGTCAGTTAAGCATCCAACTCTTGGTTTTGGCTCAGGTCATGATCTAAGGGTCATGGGATCGAGCCCTGTGTCCAGCTCCTCGCTCAACATGAAGTCTGCTTGAGATTCTCTCCCTCTTCCTCCCCACCCCGTGTGCAAGCATGTGTGAGCTCTCTCAATAAATTTTTTTTTTTTTTTTAAAGATTTTATTTGACAGAGAGATAGAGAGCACAAGTAGGCAGAGTGGTAGGCAGAAGGAGAGGGAGAAGCAGGCTCTCTGCTGAGCAGGGAGCCAGACGTGGGGCTCAATCCCAGGACCCCAGGATCATGACCTGAGCTGAAGGCAGCTTTAAGCGACTGAGCCACCCAGGCGCCCCTCAATAAATAAATTTTTAAAAAAACATATCACCTATAAGTCCAATACCTATGGAGAGCTACTTTCAATACGGTGCTATGTTGTTTTTCAGAAGAAGAGAGGGTGTGCTGAGGGTTCATGGGACATGTACCACTTTGTATCCTGCTTCTCCCTTGTTACAGACATTATTACATGTCAATGAATACTCTTCAGTGTATTTTTATTGGCTATTTATAACCTTTAAATACCACGTCATCCTTAGTGATGAATACTAAGGTTGGTTTCCACTGTTTCCTATTATTAAAATATTTCTAACAGCCTTGCACATACAATTTGAATATCACTATTTCCTTAGAACAGAATTAAAAATTAAAACAAAATGAAACATTGGGCCAAAGTACATTTGGGTCTTTGTATTTCTAAATTTCTCTCAAGAAAGCTCACAGCAAACAACATTTCCATCTAACTATAGGAACTCATCTCCCCCCACTCTTTGCCAACACTGGCTATAATCATTTCTTTTTAAAACTTTCCAGTTTTGGTATAAAAAATTTATTTAAGATTTTATTTGAGAGAGAGAGAGAGGGAGAGAAAGCATGAGCAGGGGGAGGGGCAGGAGGAGAAGCAGGCTCCCTGCTGAGCAGGGAGCCCAACACGGGGCTTGGTCCCAGGACCCTGGGATCATGACCTGAACCTAAGGCAGACGCTTAGCTGACTGAGCCACCCAGGCACCTCTAATTCTTCATTTCTTCCATAATTATGAGGTGGGATATTTTGTCATTTGCATTTCTTCTGTGAATCAGTTATGTCCTTTAGAGCCTTACTTTCAAAGCACGGAAAAATATATATGAGAATAGTAGCTTACATTTGGAAAAATTAGAAAATACCTTTATGCTTAAGTTTATTTGATATAAACCATGTTCATTAGGTATCAAAGATTACTTAAAAAAAAAAAAAAAAAAAGTACAAGATGAAAATGTCCAGGGGCGCCTGGGTGGTTCAGGTCATGATCTCAGGGTCCTGGGATCCAGTCCCACATGGGGCTCCCTGCTCAGCGGGGAGCCTGCTTCTCCCTCTGCCTCTGCCCCTCCCCCACCCCCGCTGGTGCTCTCTCCGTCTCTCAGATAAATAAATCAATAACATCTTAAAACAAACAAACACGAAAATGTCCAAATACATTCGTTGGGTTAGACGGTTATTTCAAAGTAGACATGGATCATCATGAATGTATTGTGAAAAGAATTTATTTTTTTTGGCTTGATCTGCTTTTCTGTGAGATTCTGAGTTTCTATAAAAGAGAAGTCTGCAGCAGGCCGGTGAAGGGGGTAGAAAGGCCACCACCTGGACTATTCCCCTCATGCCCACAGCTCCCGTGGGAGAGCTGGCGGGGGGCTAAGCGTGTCCAGCTGAGGAGAGCGACGGCAGCAGCTGAGCTGAGACCTGACTGCGCAACTGGCAGGGACTGAGCAGCAGCAGGACCAGCATGTCCTGGCATGTTATCCCTGCAGAGCGTCTGCTGCAGGCGGCCCACGGCTCAGATTTACTCCGGGTGAAAAAGGGCCCACAACTCCAGGGATCGTGAACTGTGTCACAGAACATCAGGATGGAGATTAAATATGAATCCTGAGTATGCTTATGCTGTAACCTCCTGCGAGGTAGATAGCCAAGACTAGGAAACAGGAATGTGATTCCTAGTGTACTGGTTGGGGAAAAAGAAGACTTCAAAAAAAAAAAAAAACCAGAATAAACTATTTCAGCCCACAGTACTACAGGGTTTAAAAAACCAGAAACTTCCAACGTTGATAAGAACTTGTAGGCGTAAGGAAAAAAAAGAAAGACATCAACGCACAGGTTTCTTTTGATTCCAAGGCAAAAATCATGACTTGAGGTGTATGTTGACCCAAATAAAAAAGGATCCTGACCTAGAAACGAGGGGCAGGTAGATCTGGGGTCTGGCAAAAACAGAAACTTCAACCACATGGCGCAGCGGGCAGACTCGATCACATGGGCTGCTCTCAGTTATGCCACAAGGACCCGCACATCATCCTGCATTCCCGAAATATAATGGTGTCGATAAACGGAATAAGAAATTACATTACCTACTTCAAGTTCAAAAGAAAGAACACCTACTATTATTTACCCACTTGACTGTTACATACCCACCTGCAAAGAATGCACTCTATTTTACTACCAAAAAAAAAAAAAAAAAAGTTACTGTATTGTAACTACACTTGACCCTTGCAGAACTTTCTGCAATGACAGAAGTTGTCTGCCACCTACCAAGCACCTGAAATACAGAAACCATGACTTAGGAACGGTTCATTTTAAGTGACTGCAAATGTAAACAGCCACATGGAGCGAGTAACTACTACACTGAACAGCATTGTTTTAGACTAACCAACTAGCCAATTTCACCTCTGGTCAAAAAACTTAAAGAGTGAGTTCATTTTTAAAGCTACAAAAAGAACTCTGATTATATCACAGGGTGAGCTGGAAAGAGAAACACAATGTAAAACTTCTAACAATTCACAGATCGTACTAGTGAATAATCAAAATTCTAAGCAAATTAATTTCAGCTCAAGCAGTAGGATACGTGTAGAGTTCCATGTATCTGGATTTTGCCATACTTTGTCTGGTATATACTTGCTGGATTCCAGCTCTGAGGTCGTCCCATATCTGGTCAAGGCCAATCTGCTTCAGTCCATGGGGATTCTGACTCCTGTTTGATGACATTGTGAGTAATATTCTGAAGTCGTCCAGTGTAGCAATCCTTATGCAAGGTACAGCTAATTCTCCATTAGATGAAAATATACAGTATCATTCCAAATTTATTCACAGCAGCTCAGAAAGGATGTCCTTTAAATGTAGAGAATGAAATCTCATTGCAGGCAAACCTGAAGAAAAAATAAAGCAAGTCAATGAATTTTTTCTTGACATCCTGGGGTGGGTAATAGGGTGCCTGCCACACAGATAGAAACATTGTCTGTAGGCATTAGAGGGTACCACGCTAATCTAGAGAATATTTCTCTTTCTCTGTGGAGACAAACTCATATGATCTATGTACAGAAATATGCTTACTTAAGAGATTTAGTTCGGAATCCTATGAACTCAAGAAAAGTGCTCACAAGAGAAGCTGGGTGAAACTGCGTAAGCACAACTAACACTGTAGCCTTTCTTTGCCTTCTGAGGTAAAACTTAAACTATACGACTTGACCCACATAACAATTACAAAGATAAACCCAAAGGAAACTCCCAGAGAAAATCAAATACCTAAAAAGTAGGAAAAACCAGTCTCACTGGTTATCTGTGAATTTTAAGAATTTTTCACTTAGCACTTTGCAAAAATGCAGATGTTGGTGAGGCTGAGGTGCAGGGAAATGGTCACTCACCTTTCAGAAGGGAATCTGGCAAGAATCATCAAAAAAAAAAAAATTTTTTTTTTTTAAAGACTTTATTTATTTATTTGACAGAGAGATAGAGAGCACAAGTAGGCAGAGCGGCAGGCAGAGGGAGAAGCAGATTCCCCGCTGAGCAGGGAGCCCGATGCGGGGCTCGATCCCAGGACCCTGGGATCATGACCTGAGCCGAAGGCAGACACCCAACCGACCGAGCCACCCAGGCGCCCCAAGAATCATCAAAATTTAAGATGTTCCTTAAATTCAGAGACTGGGGTTTGAAGCTCAGCTCCACACCTACTGGGTATGAGGACTTGGCTAAGGTACTTCACACTTCTCTAAGCCTCAATTTCTGAATCTACAAAAGGGGGGGGTCAATCATTTTCTTCAGACAGTTACTGTGAAACTTAAGTAAGACAACGTATATACAATATTTAACACAGAGTAAATGCTCAACAAATAATACTGGCTATTATTTCCAAGTGTATAAGGCTACTACAAAATAGAACTTATAATGCTTTAGGATCTCAGAATCCACAGATAAAGCACCTCACTATTCAGTATCATGTTAACTCAGTATTCCTCCCTATGCAATACTACAGTCACACCTTACGGATCGTCTGTGTCTATCACATCAAAATGTGGAGCTTGTTAAATGAGTACTCCTGTAAAATTAAGAAACAATGAATTATTTTAATGGCTCCATAAAATAAATGTTGGGAGGTGAACGGTGTCTGGAGCAATAAGGATGGGTTGTCAAAGCCTGCCAATTCAGGTTTGAGCTCCGCAAGGAACTGGGGGCATCCTGCATCTTCGATGGCATCATAGAGCTCTCCCTAGGCTAAGGCACGTTTAAGGAGAATGCAGTTCATGCTTGTGGATCAAGTCTGAACTACTGAAAACTAAATCATCTCTAATACTTATAATCTAAGCTTTGGGACCTAATATTTTATGAAACCACAATCCCGTTCTTGATCCTGAAAGTATTTTACATCATCCATTCAAAGAAGTATGTTCAAATGCAGAATACAAAGATCGCTAACACAAGAATTCCCTCAAGTTTTAAAGGAAACCAACAACTCAGCAACCGCTTTGCAAATGTTCCCTAAATATAAGTGCAATCTGCCTTTCCTTCCGTCTACCTTGGGGGGGATCAGGCCAACACCTGACTCTATAGTATGGCTGGGACTCGTGGTACTACCTGGTATCATTACCTAGTTAAGCCTGCACTCCTTCCTCACGCTTAATTTTCCCCTAAGGGGAAATTATCACTTAAATTCCCCAGACTCACACAGTTAATTCTATCTTAGATAAGCCTTCTCTAGATACTCTTTTACTCCTTTTTCTCTTCTAATTTCTAGCAGCAACTGAGAAAAATGTTCCATTCCTCCCATTTTCACCTTTTCCTCACCCTATCATTTCCACTGGGCACCCTAAAAGTAACTTCAAGTAAATGGATTCCTATGGAGCCACCATCAACCTTCCTTCTTCAAACCTCCACATGCCAGCAATTCACGAAGTGTATCTCCAGCCCAGTCGGCTTCTCTCAAGTCCAGGCTCGGCTCTACATCCGAGTGTCTAGTTCAGTCCCCTCCCGGATGTCGCACACCCCACAGGTCTACGGCTGAACTCAGGGACTGTCCTAGCTCCACTGTTCACCGCGGCTGCCCATCTCCGTAAGTGGCAGCTCCATGTATCCACGTGTCAGAAATTGGGGAATAATTCTAATGTCTCCTTCCTACTCTTTCACAGTCTAGGGCTACTGATTTTACCCTCTGGGGTCATGTCACATCCACTCACTCACTGCCTCCGTTTCCCATCCCAGTGGACGATGAGGATGACGACATCATCATCACTGTCATTGTCGTCGTCGTACACCGGGCTGCCGTCTGAGCCGTCTACACTGGACTCCCAGAGCGCCCCTCCCCTTGACTCACCCCCTCGAGGCTTCACACAGCAGCTGAGTCTAAAACTAGAAATCTGATTAGGCGTCACCCCAAGAGCAACAGGGAGTCAAACTGGTGTCGGAGGCAGGGAAATCCTGAACAAGGCACTCCCAGATCTTCTCTTCTCTTTGGGAAAACTTGAAACAATTTACTGAGTTGTTTTATAGGAGATTAATCATTTCCACACCACCCCCCAACACCAACACAGTCAAGCACAAAAGCCACAGCCCCTCCCTCGCGCACCTGACAAAGGACCGCAGCCTGGCCCAGGAGCCAGTCCTGCCCAGACCCTGCCCTGCCCGGACCTTGCCCTGCCCAGACCCAGCCCTGCCCAGAGCCCTGCCCTTCCTGGAGCCCTGGCAGCCACGCCGTGCAAGCCATTCGCTCTCTACGACGGGACCTTTCTGTCTCTTCTCTTACAAAACTCCCCTTCGTCCCCTTGGGCACAGCCGTGCAAGCTTTCCCCTCCTTTCCTGGCTGTGCCAGTCTGCTCCCCACTCCTGAGGATCACTGCATCTGCTGCTGCTTGTGCCAGACAGCCCCTGTGCTCACTCTCCGCCCAGTCAGACTCACTACAAGTCCCAGACAAGGTTCGCCCCCTTCATGGGACTTTCCCTTCTTATGCTTATTCCTGGTTAATTCCCTGTCGGGGTTCCTCCCTTCTCTAGTGAGAACGATCCATGGCACAGAGACCATCTCTTTTGGCTCACCATAGTATCCTGAGAACCTAGTTCAGAGCCTGGTGCATAGGTCAGTGTTTTGTATGAATAAATGAAATAATAAACCAAGGAATTAAAAAGCTGGATGTTTTTAAAGGATTTAAAAATAAGGAAATACCACTATTAGAAAGCATCTGAACTTGCCCCCAAGTCCCCCTTTAGAATCTCCATTAAATTCTATCTTGTTTCTTCTACACTTTTTCCTTCAAACACTAGATTTTAGGCTAAAATTTATTTCTTGCTGTCTCATTTAGTAATGTTGTGTATTATTCTGGTCATTGCAAATGTATACATATTTTAACATGGTGTTTAAACAGACTTAGAAGAGTTCTAGAAATTCAGTGATCATTAACATTTTATTTAACAAATATATAGTAGGAAACTATCATGTGCCAGGCACTACCACAGGGAGTCTTATGTACTATTTATAGTAAATCAGAGCAGGCACAGCACTACTGTGGAATAAAGCCCCTTCCTGAAAAGCTAACCCATTAACTTCTGGTAGGTGACAGACTTGTACACTGGAAAATTTATGTACCACACATTTCTGTACCAGAAATATTTGCTCATAAGAGCCAATTACAATAGGATTAGAGGTTAACCTTAAACATACTTCTGGCCCTTCCTTTTACAGATAAAAAAAAAAAACAAACCTGAGTCAGAGAAGCAATCAAACCTGACCAAGGTTATAATGCTAGAAAGTGGCAGGACCACAAGCAGACCCCTGGATTCTCAAAAGCCAGGATTCCCCAGTACTCTAGTCTGAATTTTAGGTTCTTTCATTTGTAAGGTGTCAATAAATAGGGAAACTAATTTCAGTATTTGCAAATCAACCAAGGTGATACATCACATCAATGAGAAAGAAGATAAAAACTGTATTATCATTTCAGTAGATGCAGAAAAAGCATTTCACAAAGTACAACATCCATTCATGATAAAAATCCTTAACAAAGTAGATCTCAATGTAATAATGACCGTCTATGAAAAACCCAAAGCTAACATCATCTTCAAAGGGGAAATACTGAGAGTCTTTCCCCTACAGTCAGGAACAAGACAAGAATGTCCACTCTCACCACTTTTATTCAACATAGTACTGGAAGTCCTAGTCACAACTATCAGACAAGAAAAAGAAATAAAGCATCCAAGTTGGCAAGGTAGAAGTAAAACACTCGGTATTTGCAGATGGCATAACTATAGGTAGAAAACCCTAAAAACTCCATGAGAAAACTACTAGAACTGATAAATGAACACGGTAAATTTAGCAAATCAATATACAGAAATCTGTTGTATATCTATATACTAATAATGAAGCAGCAGAAAGAGAAATTAAGAAAAGAAGCCCATTTACAACTGCACCAAAAATAATAAAAATACCTAGGAATAAACAGCCAAAGAGGTGAAAGACCTGTACGCTGAACACCATAAAACACTGATGAAAGAAAATGAAGACAACACAAACGGAAAGACATCTCACGCTCATGGATTGGAAGAACAAATATTGTTAAAATAAATACCTGTAACCACCTAAGCAATCTACAGATTTAATGCAATCCCTATCAAAATACCAATGCATTTTTCACAGAACTAGAACAATCAATCCTAAAATTTGTATGGAACCACAACAGACCCGCCCCCCCAAGTAGCCAAAATAGTCTTGAAAAAGAAAAACAAAACTGGAGGTATCACAATTCCAGACTTCAAGTTATATGACAAAGTTATACAAAGTGATCAAAACAGTATGGTACTGGCACAGAAACAGACAGATCAGCGGCCTAAAATGGAAAACCCAGAAATAAACCCACAATTATATGGCTGATTAATCTTCAACAAAGGAGGCAAAAATATACAATGGGAAAAAGACAGTTTCTTCAACAAATGGTGTTGGGAAACAGGACAGCTACGTGCAAAAGAAGGAAACTGGACTACTTTCTTACACCATACACAAAAATAAACTCAAAATGGATTAAAGGCCTAAATGTGAGACCTGAAAGCATAAAAATCCTTGAAGAGAACACAGGCAGTCATTTCTCTAACATCAGCCGTAGCAACATTTTTCTCGATAAGCCTCCTGAGGCAATGGAAATAAAAGCAAAAAACCCAAACCAAACAAAAACAAAACAAAACAAAAAACCCACCAAAAATATTGGAACATAAAAATAAAAAGCTGCTTCTACATGCAAAGAAAACAATCAACAAAACTGAAGGACAATCTACTGAATGGAAGATTTTCTGCAAATGACACATCCAATAATGGGTTAGTATCCAAAATATATGAAGAACTGATACAACTCAACACCAAAAAACCCCAAATATTCCAACTAAAAAATGGGCAGAAGACATGAAGAAACATTTCTCCAAAGGAGACATCCAGATGGCAAACAGACACATGAAAAGATGCTCAACATCATTCATCATCAGGGAAATACAAATCAAAACTACAATGAGATTTCATCTCCTACCAATCAGAATGGCTAAAATCAAAAACACAAGAAACAACAGGTGTTGGCAAGGATGGGGTGAAAAAGGAACCCTCTTGCACCGTTGTTGGGAATGCAAACTGGTAACAGTATGGAAGTTCCTCAAAAAGTTACAAAATGAACTACCCTATAATCCAGTAATCGAGCTACTGAGTATTTACCCAAAAAATACAAAAACGCTAATTCAAAGGGATTCACGCACTCTTATGTCTACTGCAGCATTATTTACAATAGCCAAATTACGGAAGCAGCCCAAGTGCCCATTAACTGATGAATAAAGTAGATGTGGCACATAGAGTAGAATGTTACCACTGAGTAGAATATTAGCCACAAAAAAGAAAAAAAAAATCTTACCATTTGCAACAACATGGATAGAGCTAGAGAGTATGATGCTAAGCAAAATAAGCCAGTCAGAGAAAGACAAACACCATACAGTATCATTCATAAGTGGAATTTAAGAAACAAAACAAGCAAAGAAAAAAAGAGAGAGAGAGAGAAACCAAGAAACACACTTAACTACAGAGAAGAAACTGATGGTCACCAGATGGGAGGTGGGTAGGGAGATGGGTGAGACTGGTGATGGGGATTATAGAGCACACTTATTATGATGAGCACTGAGTAAAGTATAGAATTGTTGAATCACTATATTGTATACCTGAAGCTAACAAAACACTATATCTGGAATTAAAATAAAAAACTTTTTAAAAAAGGTTTAAAAAAAAAAAAACAAAAAACCCCCCAAAAAGCAAAAAAACCAAAACCAAAACAAAACAACCCCCCCGCTCCCCGCCAGGGAAACCACTAAAAGAGCCAAAAGAAAAACCCAGATTCACCAATTTTCTACTTATTAATCTTAGGAACCCAAACAGCTCTAATTAAAACAGCCAACGGTTTGAAAGAACTAACAAATCAGTCCTAGCTGTATCAATATTAAATCCATTCAAATATTTTAAAATTTAAGAAAGCCAACTTTTAAAAAAATGCCTGACATTTTTTAAACTAAGAAAACCACTGAACAGCAGAAAGGATAAAGTCAAGACACCACTTATCCTCTGGCAAAATTAAAACACACCAAATAAAATGGTCAGTATGAGTTTTCTCCAGAACACCTCCACTCTCCTAGCTCAGCAGCAGCATCCAAATATGTGCTTTACAAGCTCTTCCTTCCTCTACTGCACTTCTGATTCTAGTAACGAATCTTACTCTACACCAAGACTTGCTGATACTCTCTACAAGATCAAATACAACCTTTTCATGTTAAAATGTCAAGTTTACTGTATTACACATGCTTTATGTCTAGTTGTACACATGTAACTTTGTGCAACAGCACATCTCAGTTTATATGCAGAATATGCTGGAAAATAAGCAAAATATTCTATTTCAAACTACCCGTTCCAGTTTTCTAATTGTCCCCACTGGGTACCCCCAAATTCATACACAGTTGATCTGAGGTTCTCAAAAACTCACATGTCCTCATCTATTTAACTCAGAAGTTTGTTTACTTATTTATTTTTGAGAGGGGGGGAGGGGGGAGGGAGGGAGAGAACTCACACATGCATGCAGGGGAGGGGTGGGGCAGGGGAGGAGCTGAGGGAGAGGGAGAGAGAGAATCTTAAGCAGGCTCCACATCCAGCATGGAGCCCAGGCAAGGGGCTCCATCCCATGACCCTGAGATCAGGACCTGGGCCAAAATCAAGGATCTGATGCTTAACTGACGGAGCCACCCAGGCGCCCTGTGTTTAACCCAGAAGTTTAAAGAGGATATCTTTACCTTGTATTTTCAATATCCCCTAGGGAGCCTCACACCGATATACTTAAACATTTATTATTAATATTACAGCAAAGAAGTCTAAAACTAAGTTTAAAAGGAAACATTACAAACAAGCATATCGAAACAAGTTTTAAAGGTCAGACCACATGCTGACAGCAGGAGCCGACCTGCTGGTATCTGGGTGGCCTTTCCGGAGCAGATGTGGGGACAGAGTTTGGGCGGGAGATGCTTCTTAGGCACGAAGCATCCATGCGATGAGGGAAGCAGGATCAGGCAGAGTGTGTGCTGTGACCAAGCCCCTACGAAGCTGGCACCCGGCCCACAGGGAACTCTGTGGGAAGCACCCACCGTCAGAGTGTCACACACAAGGGCGCAGTCGCCAAAAGTGGGCCAGGCCGGGCCGCTCTCTGCAGCTGAGGCAGGCCCTGAAAGAGCTGAAAGTTGGGGCACCTGCTGACCAGACTGCCCACGCTGGCAGCCAACGCCCTTCCTGAAGGGGCCCCAGGCGGGGCACCTCCTATCCACCAGGCTGTCCGAACGGACACACAATGCTCTAGTAATAGTTTTCCACTTGGGTGTGGTGGTGGTGGGGCGGGGCAAGGGGGTTAATCTGCTCATGCACCACTCAAGTGTTTGATGAATAAACTGTAAGATCGCTTGGAGTAATAACATATGACATAGGTGCCCATAAAAGATGGGCTTATCTGTCAATGTTGAAATTTCAGAAATACACCACTATACAAACTCTCTGGCCTCCATCTCTGGACCAGTCCATCAAAACTGTCAATAGCCTTAAGCAGACTTAATAAGAAGTCAGTTTCAAATGGTTTTTAGGTAAGGGGTAAAAATATTTTCCCAATAAATCATATTACATAGCCAAAAAAACTTTGGAGGTCCAAAAAGGCAATCGCTATAAAAAACAAAGACAAGACTAAAAATCTATACTTAGGAAGTTAGGTCGTTTTCAAAAGTTCTCTGGTAGGGGCGCCTGGGTGGCTCAGATGGTTAAGCCACTGCCTTCGGCTCAGGTCATGATCCTGGAGTCCTGGGATCGAGTCCCACATCAGGCTCCCTGCTCAGCAGGGAGTCTGCTTCTCCCTCTGACCCTCCTCCCTCTCATGCTCTCTGTCTCTCATTCTCTCTCTCGCAAATAAATAAAACCTTAAAAAAAAAAAAAAGTCCTCTGGTAGAGTAGACCCTTGACATTACTGGGTTTACCATCTGCGGTCATGAACATCCAGGAGTACCACTGAAGTTTTCAGACACAGAATCTGCAGATTTGTACAGGAAACCAAGGCACAAAACACAACCCATCACAGGCAGGGACCAGAAGCAGTGCCCACTGGATCCAGTGAAGCCCCAACAAATCACAACACAAGCACACGCACTACTCCACTTCACTTTCATCTCTGCCTAGGAAAATAAGATAGTGGGATGGAACACAGAGTCAAAACAAACACGTAATAAAGGAAAAGGGAGGCTGTACATTTAAGGACTTCTCTCAAAGACTATGTTCCAAAGGGGTATGAAAGGCAACAGAATCCACATTAAACAAGCTTTCTAACAATTCAAACTGTGAACTAACCAAACAGCCCATTTCTCCAGATTAATGGTGCACAAGATTCCTTCACTGATTAGATGTGCAAACTAAATAAACCACCTCCAAGAATCCTGAAAAATATATCCTCTTTGATATTAGTAATTCAGAGTCTCATTAGTAATAAAAGGGCTTTTTTAAAAATGAGCACTTATAACAGTCTTCCACCGAACACTCACTGGAACACCAACTCAACAGAAAGAATATCAAAGGTTATGGGAAACGCTAACTTTCGTGAAGTTAAATAGTTTTGTTTGCTACAAGACTTTGGAGGTCTTATTAAGTGGACATATCTTATGAGTCTCCATCCACTCAAGCTGACTTGGCCAAAGAGTATTTTTTCTTGGACATACCTCAGGACAGGTTTTTCAAAAAAACTAATGTTTCAAGGAACAACAGAGCTTAATTTTTTTTTTTTTTTTAAAGGTAACTCTGCACTGATCCCTACTTATTTCTAACCTTCTTGGGATCAACCACACAGTTTTGCAACTTTTTCTTTAATAATGAAATATACCTCACTTCACTTAATGAAATATACCTCCTTGTTTCTGGAGCTAAAAGTCTATTGTTCATCAAACTAGTCCCCTGTTAAAGAGCTTGTAGGTGTTTATTTTTCAATAGTTATAAGTGATACTAGAACAAGCAGTCTTCTAAGGATTTCTCTCCTGCTGACTTGACTGTGCACGATAAATGCCTGTATGTATCTATATGATAAATGGACTATGGAACCATCTACCAGGTTAGAACACAGTAGAGGAGGAACAGCAAGAACAGACTGGCGGGAGGCAGGCTACTCAGTGCTTGTGAATCATCCTAGGAGGCTGGGCTGTGGAGAGATCATCTCTGACAGGCACTACTGGAGTCTGGGAACCAGAGTCAGTCAGAGAAATGACAGAAGCAGATGGGCCCAAACTGAGTCCGGAGGACATTTAGAAACTGACTAGATGATGGGGAACCAGAGTCTGTATCTGTAAAGTTACAGCCCAAACAATGAGAGGACCCCTATCCTGGAGGCCACAGGAAGAAAGGGCCATGGTCGGCGGGGCCTCATCAGAGTCATATAAAAGGCTCTGCCCTTTACTTCTTGTATGATCTTGGGTAAATCACTTAATATATCTCCTGGGGGTCAGGAAGAGTGAGACAACACAGAGAATAAATGATAGCTATTATTTTCATCATCATGAGGAAATGCAGCTTCTGGCTTTAGTTTGTAGTCACTGGTGACACCTCACTGTGGTTTTAAGGACAGAAATCAAACTGGAATGGGTTGGGAGGGCCAGAGTTGCAGACTATTTTGGCCATGAAGAAGTAAGAAAAGCTGGAAGGGGGATGTGACGTCTGAGAAAGAGAGCGAGGGTCAGGAGGACAGAAGGCTGTGGTTGGCAGCGGGAGGTCAGATCAATGACCTGGGGAATAATGCAGTCTGGGTGGTAAGGCCCAGGCTGAGGGGCCAGGCCTGAGAAGGACTAGAACAGAATGGAGCTCAAGGAAGTGACGGCCAAGGCACAGGGAGCAATGTGCACACAGGTGGTGAGCCACCTGAGATGGTGGGTGCTGAGAAAGGAGAGGAGGACTGGGCTGGATGCCAGACTGTCCAACGAACTTCTGAAGTCGATGGTGAGCAGGTGACCACCACAGGGAGGGGAACCCGCAGCACCTCCAGAAAGTCAGTCTCTGATTGTGCGGCACTGATCCACCTTCACCCTGGAGGCTTATGGAATGTGGGAGAACATAAACAGCCACAGGTTGGCTTTGAGGAGGCTTAACGATTGAGGATGAGCAAGGAAGTTTAAGGAATGTGGACAGAGGCTACAGAGGAGTTTCCTATTCACAGGGTAGGACTCCAGGGAGCTCCATGAAGTGAGGTCGGGGAGGAAGTGAGGGGAGGGGGTAGGGTTTGGGCAGAGACGATGTGCAATGCAGCTCCAGGAGTGCTAGTTCAGAAGACAGAAAGATGGCCAGCAACCTAAAATTTGTCAAATAGGGCTTGCAACCATGACCACTGGGAGACACAAAGGGGACTGAAGCCTCTAAGTGCAGGAAGGAGGATGGCTTCCCCTTTGTAAGACTTGGCCATGGCCCTCGAACTGGCCTACAGGGCCAAGCATTTCTTAACCACACATCTAACCAATTAAGCTTCCTGTATTCTCCTAATGTTTTATTCCCCTCCCAATTCCTCAGCGTAGAACAGACAGGAATAGGGGCGCCTGGGTGGCTCAGTCGTTAAGCGTCTGCCTTCGGCTCAGGTTGTGATCCCAGGGTCCTGGGATCGAGCCCCGCGTTGGGCTCCCCACTCCCCGGGGAAGCCTGCTTCTCCCTCTCCCACTTCCCCTGCTTGTGTTCCCTCTCTTGCTGTGTCTCTCTCTGTCAAATAAGTAAATAAAATCTTTAAAAAAAAAAGGACAGACAGGAATATAAATTCTTAAGACCTTGAAGGAACATAACTACATCTCTACTCAAGGGGACAAATCCACATATTTTAAAGTAAGAGAATCATAACCCATCTTCAATTTCACCTCAACTACTCCAAAAGTCCAGATACCACTTCTACCTATTAATAAAGTCCTGATATTGGCCTCTCTTTCTGTAAGACTAAACACACTGAGCAGATGCTGCTGCAGAAGCGAAAGCTGAGGAGTGTTAAAGATAGATTCAAGGGCGCCTGGGTGGCTCAGATGGTTAAGCGTCTGCCTTCGGCTCAGGTCATGATCTCGGGGTCCTGGGATCGAGTCCCGCATCGGGCTCCCTGCTTCTTGGGAGCCTGCTTCTCCCTCTGCCTTTCTCTCTCGCTCTCTCATGAATTTAAAAAAAAAAAAAAAATCTAAAAAAAAAAAAAAAAGATAGATTCAAATCAGAGTTGTACCAGAAACAAGGTTTTTCAAAAAAAGACTATAGTGCTTCAGTTAGGCTGACTGGCTTTTGAAAATATAAAAAGATAAAAAAGCACTGACTTAAAATGTTAGTTTCTTCTAAAAATAAAGAGTTTGTGAAAACACAATTAACATTCACTGTTAAAAAAACAAAACAAGCTCTTCCCGTAAGTGTTATGAGGTGATCTCTGAAAATGATCCACTATCCTCCTCACCCAGAAAACCCCACAAAATCATGCAAATCAAGTGATTAAAATCTCGTGTTCACTTTAAGAAACTGCCCAGGCATCAGCGGTATGCATATCTGAAAAGCCACCAATATCTGAAGGATGTTACTCTTCAAGCGATATTGCCATTTTGTCCTGAGAATGGCGGAGCTGGGTAGGTGTGCCAGGCCAAACTGGGGGGCTGGATGCAGAGCTGGTGACCCAAAGAGAGTGAAGTTTTTTCTGCACATGCTTAAAAACAGAGTTGCTGAACTTAAGGGTTTAGGTTCTCTGGTCACTGAGCACATCCAGCTGAAGGAAATCTGAGCTCCTGGTCGGATTAACCCCCTCAGGGGCATTCCCTGCCACTCTTGAGATAATCCTGACTGAAAACGAGCAGATTGTTCCTAAACCAGAAGAGGAGGCTGCACAGAACAAAAAGGGTTTCCTAAAAGAAAGGGAAGAAATAAAAACAACAAGGCTAAATTTTGCTTTTCTAGTTTGGTGACATTTTAAATCTGATTAAAATTTAAATGATCCTGGGTATTACTCAATAAAGTAATGACTTATTTTCTAACACTTGGTTAAAAGAATGCCTAAAACCCTGGCTTTGATTTGCAGCACGGCACCTAAGACATTTACTGTCCTGCAGAACAAACGATTTACACCTAGGGAAACTTCTGTGTATGGACACCAACAAACGTGCAAACACAGGCACTCACTGCACTCTTTATATGAGCAACAAAAAACCCAAACCTGGAAACAACCCACACGTCCGCTAACAGGAGAATTCACAGATAAACTGTAGGACAGTCACACAATAGGCCACAAACAAATTCAGTCAACTTTAGCCACACGCTCAACATGGATGAATCTTAGAAAGACTGAGTGAAAAAGGTGACGGAGAATACACCTGGTATGATAATGTTTTATACAGAATATTGATTTTTTTAAAGAGTACTTCTATGAGAGGAGAGACGGCTGGCAAGCCCCACCAAGAATGAGAAGACCTGCATCTGGCGACGGCAAGGGCCACCGTGGTCTTACCGTGCTTATGTGTTGTTTAAAAACAACAACAAAGTACCATCCTTGGTAGAGATCCATTCTCTCCTGCATGAAATGATATGATGCCTGGGATTTGCTCTAAAATACTGCAGGAAAAAAGCTGAGTAACAGATATGTACATTGTAGTTCCTATTTTCTAGAATAAAAAGCTAACAAAAATCGGAGCAAAGCTACACAACATACGAAGTAAAACTAGAAAGAAAGGCAAGAGGATGGGAGGGGAGGGCAATTCAAGATGGTTGCAGGGAAGGGCACACAGGGAGCTCCCAGGGGGCGGGAGGTGCGGCACTGGCGACAGTCCATTCAGGGAGGTGGCAAGTGGGTTCGCTGGCGTCCCCTGCAGTAGTATGTCATACCTCACATGCCTGGAACATACCGTGAGGTTCTAGCAACATCTAGTTGATACACAAGACATAAGAAAACGATTCAGCAGGTGAAAGGGTACTCAATGCCATTCAGAACTGAGATCGCAAAGTTGCCAGGCTGAGAAATTCTCAAGTCTTATTAGAAATTCTTAAATGCCACTGAAGTTTCAAATGTACGCAGTACATGGGCAAGAGGCGGATTCAGGCAACCTGGGTTGAAGTGCATGGCAAGACGGCTACAGCTTCCGGCTGTGAACTCTGCGGGCAGTTCTGTTGGGGACGGTGATGATACATGGCTACAGTGTCACTCTGATGATTTCAGGAGGAGGATTGGCCCCCGCGCAGGGTGGTGTGGCGCTCCTACTTTGCCCTGATAACAGATGGCCACACAACCCTCTGCACACCTGCAGCTCCAAGCCTCTGCTCAACCCAGCTCCCTGTCCTCCATTCCTCCCCCCCGCCCCCCGATCGTAGTGTCCAAAACTGAACGCCTCCCTCTCGGCCTTTCTTCCCACCTCGGTTAACAGGAGCCTCAGGTGGCAATGCAAGCACCGCCTGCCCCCTAACAGCAGGCGCCCCACTTTCCCCGTCCTCCCCAGGCCTTCTGCGGACACGTGACATGAGGGTCGTGCTGAGCCCCCGACTGCCCTCTCGACGTTCAAACCAACCACCCCCCCCTTCTGTATTTCCCAGCTTAGAAAGACAAGTTGGCTCCGACTCCCCATGTCCTCGCCCGTTGTGCATCACTTCCATCAACGCTCCCCTCGTAGTTCCTGAATCCGCAAGGCTCTCTGTACACACCACAACTCCAGTTCAAGCTCCGTCATCTCACCTGGGTCACTAACACAACCCTGTTCACCGGCCTCGCTGTCACCGGTCCTGCCCCCTCCAATGCACCCTTCCACACTGCTGCCCGAGTTACTTTCTAAAACACAGAGAGCCATTCATTCTGTTACGTGAATTAACTCCTGTGACCTTTGTCTACACTCCACCACATCCATGACCACCCCCAGTGTGCACCAAGTGCAACTGCTGCAGGTCAGTTTATTAACTGTGTAAGGAGAGGACCTGATATTTACTGCAAGCTAGGATGCTAGACTGTGCCAACAGCAGCCTTAGTACTCTCACTTAATCCTTACAGTAACTATATTCCGGGCATGGTACCATCTCTTACAAGTGAGGAAAGTCAAGCTCAAAGATATTAAGTAATCTGCCCAAAGTCACGGCAAGTAAGTAGCAAGGACTCAGACCCAAGTGTTTAGAGTCTAAAGCCATGTTCTTTCCATCACCCCATCCCACAATGCTTCTTTAGAGAGGTAGAAATTTCTTACTCTGCTTCCTTAAGAAGCATGCCACCAAGAGATTACAATGTGGCTTGCAAAGGAACCATGCAAAACGCCAAGTGACAACTTCATGATATGAATGTGTATTGACAAGTCCAGTTGACTGCAAACAAAAAGATTGAGGAAGAGCTAGCAAATTCATGAAATGGACATTTATACTTACACCCCCGAATCTATTTAAAACTATTTTATTTGAATATTCATTAATTAGTGCTTGAATGTTAACTATTTAAATGTTTAACCTTTTTAATCAAGAAGGAATCTTGGGGCACCTGGGTGTCTCAGTCGGTTAAGCCTCCAACTCTTGATTTTGGCTCAGGTCCTGATCTCAGGATCATGAGATCGAGCCCTGCATCTGTGCCGTGCACGGCTGGGCATGGAGCCTGCTTAAGATTCTCTTTCTCCCTCTCCCTCAGCGCACCCCACCCCCCAAATAAAAGAGTAATCTTAAAGATGCTAGAACAGGGGCTAATACCTTATAAATGTAGGCCAACAATTTGCACATTCCAGAATCAGGGTTCTACTTGTACATCTATCAGGAAGGACACTTATCACCTTAGATAAGTCTACACGATTTCATTACTGAATTTCAAGGCTTGCAAACTTTACACTTACTGTATTATTCCATTTCTATATAGAACTAAGGGAACAATTGCAATTAAGTTCAAACAATTACAGTTGACAAGAAGCATAAAAAATTTCAATTAGTATCCTAATAGATGGCTTTCAGAGACATTGCCTGAATTATCTACTTATTTAAAGTCATTCAAAACCTTTAAATCCATAGCTATAAAGAAAGAGAAGCAACAGAAACACATGGCCACATGGGAAGTGGGTTCTGCTAGTTCTCAAACCAAGATTCCTAAGACCTGAATGTATCTTAAGTGCTTGAATTGCCTTGTTTATGTCTTTACTCAAAGCTAGTAATTAAACATTTGGGGCATTACAAGACCGGTTTAGTTAACATAAACTTACCACATGACCCATCAATTCCAGTGCTAGGTATCCACCCAAAACACAAGAAAACTTATGTCTACCCAAAGACCTGCGTACAAATATTCATAGCACATTTTTATAATAGCCCAAAAGTGGAACAACCCAAATGTCCAGGAACAGGTGAATGGATAAGCACAATGTCATACAGTCATACAAAAGAACGAACACAATTTGGCAATAAAGACCGAAGTACTGATATGTGCTACAGTACAGCACAGATGAACCTCAAACACATCGTGCTGCGAAAACCAGATGCAAAATACCACACATTATGTGATTCCCTTTATTACATGAAATGTCCAGACCAGGCAAGCCCTAGGGACAGGCAATAGAGTGGTGCTTGCCTGGGGCTGGGGATGGAGAGTGACCGCAAATAGGTATACGGGATCTTTCCTAGGTGACGGAAAGGTTCTAAAATTGATCATGTGGTGGCTGCACAACCCAGTAGCTTTTACTAAAAATCACTGAATTATACATTAAAAACAACTGAACTTTATGGCATGTGAATTGTACCTCAATAAAGCTGTTAAGAAAAAAAAAGGCATCTTTAAAGCATGCTAGCTATAAATTTTTATGGGTCAAATTCAGTTCATTCACAAAAAAGGAATGGATCTCTCTACAGGATGACCAGGTTCCGCACAAGTAGGCCCCTCAGCACAAAGAGCAGTATCATTGAGTGTTCTACCAAAGCGTACTTTCAGAACTGCTATTTAAGATGTTGCCAATAGAGGGGCTTATATTCCCCTGCAACATATATGAACAAGTGAAAATGTAACTTAAAAGGCTTAGCTGAGCTGAAGGTACTAGAGGAGATGTCCCATGGCATACATGATTTACTGCCACATGAAAGACAAAGACAAAAACTGCAATATGAACTCAGCGGGTCTGAAAGATATCATCCTGGCTGCAGGGATCAAGGCGGCTTCACAAGATGTGGCCTTTGAACCATTTCTCGGGGATGAACAGGATTTGAACAGCAGGAGAGAACAGGAAGGGTGTTTCACAAGGGATGAAGGGCACGAAGCAGAAAAACGAATGGCGCGAGGATGGGTGAGGGGTGTGCAGAGGCAGAGAGTGGGTGTGCAGGCACAGGACACCAGGCCTTTGTTCTGTGGGGGCAGCAGGGCTCTGGAAGGTTTCTGAGCAGGGAAGCCACACGTGTGATGGGACTCTGGAGACGTCAGCCGGACAGCTCTGTGGACCTGGGATCAAAAAGGACTTACAGGCAGAGAAACAAACCCGGAGGTGATCCGAGCTGAGAGGGCAGCTGGACCTCAAATCCCCGCAATGGGGAAAGACAGGCCAGCCGCCGAAGCCCCCCACTGTCAGCAGGTACTGCGGGAGCAGAGGCACCGCAAATGGGTGCACAGGGAGGAACGAACGGGGCCTGGCAAGGCCTGCCTCTCAATCTTGTACTTTCTAACCTCCCAAAATTGATCTCTGGATTTCAGAATTGGCAGACCTTGCACTGAAGATTCAGAACAACTTAGCTGTTGCTGATGGGACACTCCGTGACCCAAACAGTCACTCGGCTGTGTCTGACCACCTCACAGATGCTGTTACCCTTTGAGCCGCAACTGCACTTCTAGCACTTTATCCCCGGAATAAACTGGCCCGAACCCACAAGAGGTTGTAAACTCGAGTTCAGTCACTGCAAGAGCCTGAAAATCCACCTAAAATCCCTCACCAGGGGACCGGGCTGAAGGATGGCATGTCCACGCAGTGGAGCACTGTGCCATGACGAAGGCAGGCGGCGACCTCCGCTGGCTGGCAGGTAACACAGGGAGGTCTCAGCGTACGCATTAACTGAAAAAAGCACGGCTCCTTTTGTGCACGAGGGGAGTAAATACCAACATGCACTTACAGATACATTCTTCTTTTTCAAATAGAAAAAAAAAGGGGGAGGATAAACCAAAAACTAATGAAAATGTTCCTTATGGGGGAGGGTGGAGGTGAGACTTCAGTGCGGGTCATGGACAGAATTCAGGGGCATTGTGATTACAGATGGGAAAAAATTACATTTATTTTTCACTAAACTCTAGCTGAAACTGGGCAATTCCTCCAATCATGACTGTAGGCAACAGATCACAGTAATTTTAGCAATACCTCTGAATGTACCAAGAAATGCAGATATTTTCATTATTCTTTGCCAGTTATTGACAGTATGTTCATCAATACTTCGGAATTACAGTAGTTATAAAACTCAGATCTCAAGTAGGAAATGTTAAATACACTAACGTGTTGTTAACAAATTCTCGGTGGTAGACATGTTTGCTATACTTTATTTGACATCTTTCATGATTAAAAAAGTTATCAAAACATTATACCCTCTGCTTTAGGTAATCACCTGACAACAATATAATTGTAAAGTACTTCTTTTTTTAAGTATGCTCCACACCCAGCGTGGGGCTCAAACTCATGACCCAAGATCAAGAGTCGCGTGCTCAACTGACTGAGCCAGCCAGAGGCTCAACACTATAATTGTAAATAAATACGAACTTATAAGCACAAAGTCTCACGGCAGTTCTAGGTGAAATGGTGATCATCCAGACACTCGTAAATCTGTCTACATGAAATTTTTAATATCACTAAATTCAACACTCACTGAAAAAGTTCTCATGCTGGCAAAACCCCAGGGGTTAAAGGGAGTTAAAGAGAAACCACCTCATGAGAGAAAGGTGATGTTATTAAGAGAGATGTTAAGAAGCCTAAATCTAGAGGGAAAATGAATGTGAATGTGATTTTAAAAAATAACACCAGAATGAAAATACCCAAGGTGATTTAAAAATACAGAACTGTAGCCCAAAGGAAATCACACCTGAAAAAATGAATTCAGTAATTCATAAAAAAGTAAGTTGTTTGCATCGACACAGATAAAATCTTCAAAGCATAAGAACTTAATAAAGACGAGGACTGAAGCTTCTATTTAAAGAGCACAGGGAAAATGAGTCCCCCCCAAAAAAGTGCTGCAAGAGGCAGGGAACCCCCAGGTAAGGAGGACCAGAAAGCCAGAAAACAGAAGCCAGAGGAGGACAGTTTTATGAAACATCTCGTCCTTGACCGTGTCAAAGCCTTGGGATAAATCAAGGAAAAGGTCTATGGTGAGGAAGTCACTGATGGCGGCAGTTCCAGGAAATGGTGGTCTTCATAAATGAAGAGTAGAAGCCAAGCTACAGCCAGGTGGAAGCGATGTGAGACAATGCTGGACTCCATGCTGCTACGAGATCCAACAGCAGCCTGCTTCTCGCGGTATCTGGCGTCACACGAGGGTTCCTGCACTAGCTGGGATATGTGCTCACTTATGACCCCCATTCACCATGACAGAATCAAAGTGTGAGCAAGGCATGAACTTTCCTTTTAAATTCTAAATCCAGCATACAGGCATAAATATTACAAACTTATCATTGAAAATGGACATGACAACTATCATGCTTCAGCTTCCAAAACAAACCACATACCTTATTAAAAAATAAAGTACAACCGACAATAATTATTTACAACAGTGGTCTGCTAGTAAAACTTCTTTGCGGGTCTTACAGTTGAACTTAATGTAACCCTGAATTCAAAGTCTGATATAAAGTTGACTATATTCTGCCTGCATTCATGCTTCCTACTGCCCTCTACCACGGGTTCCTCTGGCAATCTCATCAAGATGACTCCTCAACTCAGATCACCCCCAGCTGGGACTGAGAAAATACTATGCCAACCACTAAAAGAGACACTACAGAGAACCAAAATCCAGTGGGCATCGCTAATCAGATTCACTGAGAAGCCAACAGTTGGTTCCTTCAATAATGACAGTTCTAATTCTGTTAACTCATTTTAAATTAAAGGCCCAAATACCAACTGGAGATTTAGAGACATCAGATGTCAAAATGCCTAGTTCTATGCCTGGTACACAGTAGAACTTCCCCAAATGATAGCTTGCTTTCTTCCCTCTAAAATATAGTAAAGGTGGTAGATCTTTTTTTTTTTTTTAAAGATTTTATTCATTTATTTGACAGAGACACAGCGAGAGAGGGAACACAAGCAGAGGGAATGGGAAAAGAAGCAGGCTTCCCGCGGAGCAGGGAGCCCCATGCGGGGCTCGATCCCTGGACCCTGGGATCATGACCTGAGCCGAAAGCAGATGCTTAACGACTGAGCCACCCAGGCACCCCAGGGGTAGGTCATCTTTAAAGACCCATCTAATTCAACTGATTTTAGCCAGAAAATGATTAAAACCCATTAAATACATAAATACAAGGACATCTTTAATATGATGAACATTATTCATGTAGTATTTGTAAAACCTTCCTTAAAAATAAAAGTGGAGTGGGACACCTGATTGTTGAGAGGATGAGAAGACAAGCCACAGGTGAGAGAAGTATCTGTAAAAGACACATTTTATAGAGGACTGCTAACCAACATATATAAAAACCTCTTAAAACTCAGTAAGAGAACAGAACCACTTGGTTAAAAAATGGGCCAAAGACCTTACCAAAGAAGATATACAGATGGCAAACAAACAGATGAAAGAATGTTCCACATTATGTGTCATCAGGGAAATGCAAATTGAAATGAGATACCACCATACACACCTATTAGAACAGCCAAAATCTGGAACATGGACACCACCAAATGCTGGCAAAAATTTGGAGCAACAAGAACCCTCAAACATTGCTGGTAGGAATGCAAAATGGTACAGCCATCTTGGAAGACAGTTTGGTGGTTTCTTAGAAAACTAAACATACTTTTACTGTAAGATCCACTGCTGGGTATTTACCTAAAGGAGTTGAAAACTCACATCCACAAAAAAATCTGTGCTAGGACGTTTACAGCAACTTTATTCATAATTGCCAAAAGTTGGAAGCAACCAAGATGTCCTTCAGTAGACGAATGCATGAATAAATTGTGGTCCACCCAGACAATGCAGTATTACTCTTCAATAAAAAGAAATGAACTATCAAGCCAAGACACAGAGGAACTTTAAAGGCATATCATAAAGTCAAAGAAGCCAATCTCAAGAGGCTACATGCTGTAGGATTCCAACCATATGACATTCTGGAAAAGGCAAAACTACAGAGACCGTTTAAAGGTCAGAGTGGTTGCCAGGGATTTGGGGTTGGGGGCAGATAAACAGGCAGAACACAGGATTTTTAGGGCTGTGAAAATACCCTGCATCATACTATAATGGTGGATGCATGTCATTATAAATTTGTCCAAACCCATAGAATGTACTTCACAAGTGTGAACCCTAATGTCCTAAACTACAGACTTTGGGTGATTATGATGTGTCAGTGTAGGTTCGTAGATTTTAACAAATGTACCACCCTGGTGCAAGATGCTGATAACAGGGTGAGGGGCTGGATGTGGGGGGCAGGGGTACATGGGGAATCTTTGTACCTTTCTCTTTAATTTTGCTGTGAACCTATAACTGCTCTAAAAAAAATAAGTCTTTGGGGGAAAAAAAACAAAGTAGAGGCTCATTTTTTATTTTTATATTTCACTCATGAAATACACCTGTATTTTATAATCTGGAAAACATGAGTAAACCAAAAGCATATATCAAATATTATATTTGCTTATTTTCCTGAACTCAAAATAAGGCTATTTTGCTCATTATTGTTATTTGAGTAATGGAGGTTTCAATGAATGAATTTTACACTTCTGTTACTATAAAAACAGAAAAGGTAACGATAACGAAAGGTCCTTCTTTGTCAACAGAACATCTCTCCCAGGACTATTGTGTGGCTGGAGGGCAGGCACCCTGTTCACAGTTGAATCCTCAGCACCAAGCACAAGGCTCTGGCGCATTCCAAGTGCTCTAGAAATACTGGTCAACTTACTACTCCAAGGATTTTAAGAACACATGTGAATTCCCGATGGTACTTAAACAAAAACCGACAGAGAAGCCCACTCGGCCAATCAGCACACAGAACTACTACAAAGTAAAGAGAGAGGCTGCAGCATGATTGCTGACATGTCCTTTCATTTTCTCCTGGCACAGAAACTGTGTGTGTGTGTGTGTTTGTGTGTGTGTAGAGGATACAACATTTGTATGATGGATAGAATTTATGCAGGATTATGAAAACAATTATTGAAACCAGCCATAAAAATGTAAAACTGATGGCTTTAAAAAGCTGAGAAACAAGGCCAGAACCCACCAGCGTGGGGCAAAGGGATTTCAAGTTTCCCGGTTGGTTCTCTCTGCCTTCTCTCTCTCTCTGAACACCAGCAGAGGTTTGAAATTAGCAGGCTCTCAACCTCATACTAAATGAATTAATATAGTTGCCTTCTCGTGTTCAATCTTTGTCTTTCTAATTATATAAATATATGCACATGCTAATTCAATTCATTCCCCAACACATCCACACACATGATTTTGTAATTATGAGAAATTTCAGATGTCAGTAAGTACAGAATTTTCTCCCATGAACATCTTCAGAATTAAACAATTTTGGTCTTAGGCTTGGGTACTTGAACAATTAACACGAAAGTCCTTTTAAATCCTAAAAATCCACGTAACGGAACCTCAATTCAGTCAGCATATAGACCCTTCCTACTTTAATTACCATGTGACCTCCAAGCAGGGCAGCACCCTGAGCTTCACTAGGGTAGTGCTTTAGAAAACCTGGAAACCTGCAGAAGACCAGACACTGATTACTTAACAGGTGCAGTACAGACTGATGGGTTTGTCCACAGAAACTAGCTTCCACTGCTAAAGACCGAATTTCAGCTTCGGCACAAAGCACATTTATTCAAGGCTCTCACTTGGCACTGGCATGTATTTTGTTTCCAAGCATTTTCACTCACTTTAAAACAAAGAAAAATGGTATTACATTTGGTCAGGATTATCTACATATGTTTTTCAAATTGAGGGCTGCAATTCCATAATGTGTGAATCGTGACATCAACTTAGTAAACGGCAATTGGAACTTTTTAAAAAAGTGAAATAGAAAAAAAGAGCTCATAGAACACAACAAGTAGTATTACTCAGTGTATCTTTTTTTTTTTTTTTTTTAAAGATTTTATTTATTTGACAGAGAGAGACAGCGAGAGAGGGAACACAAGCAGGGGGAGTGGGAGAGGGAGAAGCAGGCTTCCCGTGGAGCAGGGAGCCTGAGGTGGGGCTCGATCCCAGAACCCTGGGATCATGACCTGAGCCGAAGGCAGATGCTTAACGACTGAGCCACCCAGGTGCCCCTGCTCAGTATCTTTTATTTCAGTTATGCCTGTCGGTGTCTGGGGTTCTCCCACAAAATGTGTTTCTTATTGTAGAAACAATTCAGGAAGCATGGATCAACATTACACACGGACAGGACTTTTTCAAATACTGTACTTAATATAAAAATATATAAATGTATGTGGATGTTTGTGGGACCTCAACATTCTAGCTTCGCAACTCACTAGCTCTGTGGGCTTGGGAAGATTCCTTACCTTCTGTGCCTATAATTATCTGTAATGGGGATAATGACAGTACCTATCTGACAAAGTTGTTGAAAGGACCAGGTGAGTTATGTAAATAAAATATTTAGAAGAGCACCTGGCACATAGTAAGCACTCACTACTATTCGTAGTAACACTTCTACAAAGGTTATCACGTGTCCTGATAATCCTAACAGTGGTACTTAAATTTAAAACACAACAAAAACTTCTCAGGGGAGAAATGTCAAAGTTAGCATGCTTATCTTTTAAGTCAAAAAGAGGTAAATTAATGTTGCCTGAAAATTTCTGAATATCCTTGATAACGGATAATACCAAGGGTGGTACTTTCCAAAGATTCCCACGAAAGTGTATCTGTCATCAGAAGGTGGGAGCTTTGTATTCTGATGGACCCGGGGATAAGGCCAGAAGCAGTTGCCAGAGGTTCATATTTTCTTTGAAATCTCATTCTTAAGACTCATCTGAATCTTTCATTTTACCACCAAATAGGCTTGTTTTAACAGAATGCTTTAAAATACTGGCTTGAAAAATCTTTCTTATCTATCTTACTAGTTAATGGGTGAGCTTCCGTCATATTGAATCCACTAAGTTTGGAAAACCCACTACTAAAGAGCTTTCACTGCTCACCAGCACCCAAGAAATTTCTGTCTTGGTGCCACAGCATTTTCAGGACCCAGACTAACACAGATACACAAACACAAACCACAAGGCACGATTCCCTCCTGAAATGACCAGGATACTGGTGGTACAGGAAACATGTTCAGGCCACTGAGGGGGTGTACGTAGACACAAACTGTCAGCTGGGGAGGCATGATCACGTGCCGCCCGCTCCTGGAAAGGTTCATGCACGAGGGCTGCTTTGGTAAAGGGTGCATTATTTTACCACAATAGCCGTAACTTTCATTTAAATGAAGTTTCAACTCATAGTTCCCACAATGTCGTTCAACTAATTTCCAAATTCTCCGCGTGTGTGAACAGTTTGCCCTCTAGTTGGTGAGTGCTAAACCTTGAAATACTACCTGCTAAATGAGCAGACTGAAAGCCACCCCGTCTCTAAGGGAACAAGACAGTCACCTAATCTGGGTTTTTTCAATCATCACTTCTCTTGCCACTAATACTAAAAAATCAACTCTGAGGGCGCCTGGCTGGCTCAATCTGTAGCGCATGCAACTCTTGATCTCAGGGTCATGAGTTCAAGTCCCATGCTGGAGGTTAGAGATTACTTAAAAAAAAAATCTTAAAAAAAAAAATAATTCAACCCTGAGTCAAAAATTCCGGTCAGCAATTTTCCCTGGCTAAGTGAACTTTCAAAGACACTTCCCATTTCACGACAAATTGGTTCAAAAAAGGGTAATAAACAGGGGTGCCTGGGTGGCTCAGTCAGTTAAGCGCCTAACTCTTGATTTCAGCTCAGGTCAGGATCTCAGTCTTGAGATTGAGCTCATGCTGATGGGCAGTGGGGGTGTGTGTGGGGGGGTGGAGCCTGCTTAAGATTCTCTCTCCCTCCCCCACTCCTCAATAAAAAAAAAAAAAAGGATAAACAGTCCTACCTCAACACTCTGGTTTACAGCTTTTATATTTTGATTTGTTTTGAATACATTCTAACACAGTTTATTCACCTTCCTGAAGATACCAAGAGAAATCAAGAATCCTCCTTTAGGTGAACCGCTCCCAGTGCGTGGACAATGGTCTTGATTACTAGGGTTACTAGGAGCTTAATACCAGCTATTGCTCTTGTGGGTCCGCCTGCCGGAGATCTGCACCCCCTTCTGTGCACATGTTCAGTTGCTGCACCAGATAAAAAGCTTGCTGAAAAAGTCCTTGGTAGCTACTACAACATCAAGTACTTACATTTTCTGACATTATAAATATTGGGGAAAAGGTATGGTGAGGATACATAATACACAACTATGTGTATTTAAACCAGGGCGTTGAGTCAATCAAATGTAAAATTAAATTCAGTCTGTCAATTATTTGAGTACATCTTCTAACCTCATGAAAACATGCCATTTGATGATAAATTCAGTAACAGAGGGTTGGGTTTCTTTGGAGGCAGGTGAGGGGGCTTTTTTTCTTTTTCTTTTAAATCTTGCTCCCCACCCTGACTCAAAACAATCTGGCCATATCCATAACAAAGGGAAAAATGTGGTAAACCCCAAATACCAGCTTCCCCTAAGAGGATTCTGAAACAGGTTTAAGCTCCTAGCATTTTCACTTTAAAAAAACAAAACAAAAAAAACACAACTGCTCAGAGTCAAGATATTTCTTTCTAGTTGCAAAAATTTGTAATGAATTTCTCTATAGGGTGTACAACTGGTTTTTGTAGTCAACATAAAACTGGTGATTTTGTAGGTGGTTATTTAGGGGCAAAAGAAATACCAAAGTGCTTCTCTTGCACTTCTACAATAATTAAAACCCACACATAAATATGAAAAAAGGGGGCACCTGGGTGGCTCAGTTGGTTAAGCATCTGATTCTTGGTTCCTGCTCAGGTCATGATCTCAGGTGAGATGGAGCCCCATGTCAGGCTCTGTGCTGAGCATGAAGCCTCCTTAAGATTCTCTTTCTCTCCCTCTCCCCCTCCCCCCATGCGCAGGCTCTCTCAAATAAATCTTAAAAAAAAAAAAAAAAAGGACACTTCAGAGGGCTTGGGTTTCACAAACAACTCAATTTTCTAAAATAAAACTTACACATCAACACTTTGCAAAGAAACCAACTTATGCAAGGTATAAGTAAAACGAATTATAGAAAGAAGCACATTTTAGGATTAATCTTTTTTCAGACCACACACAGTATGGACGTAGTCACTTAGTCTATACTAACACCTTCAATAAAACAAAACCCTCTCCTCCGCATTTTGAAAAAAAAATCCTTTTTAATGTGAAACTGTAGTTCACTGCTGCCAAAGGAGTCATCTGAATATGTTTTAAAATTACTTTTCACTACAACTATTAAGGGAATCTACTGTCCTAGTTACAAACACACACCCCCCTAATGTATCTACCAAAAAAAGCAATGTGGATGTTTACCTTACACCACATCTAGACGTTCAAAAGGAAATTTTACTGTAACATGGCTTGTTGATTAGTCTGAATTCTTTCACCATTGACGTTTTTCAAAAATCAGCCTTACCAAAAGAAAATTTCTACATTGCAGGTAAAAATCTCAAAGTTAAAAGAAGTCCCCCAAATTGGTTTGGTTTATTGAAATTCCATTAAGTTTTATTATAGAAATCATACTCCCAGTTTGAAGAACCAGGGCAGGACAAACAGCCAGAAACCCACCCAAGCAGCCTGCTGTCAAGTGCGCCAGGCAGCGAGCTAGTTTGTGCCCGGGGCTGGACTGGCAGGACTGTTCTGAGCTTCTGCGGAGGGGATGGGATTGCGAGGTAAAGGGCCGTCAAGAACCAAAAGCAGAGCCCGCTCTACCAAATCACGGTGACTCAAATACCCACCGGGTCAGGCTCCAGTCACCAAACCCCCAGCAGATCCTGAATACAGGTGAAGCAGCACGAGGAGGTAAAGGCAATAGGAAGCTGGTGCTAGAACCAAAACAGAAGGTGGGAGTACAGAGCATTTTGAAGAAAGAACTGGTAAGACTGGGGGTGCATTGAATATGGACACGAGAGGAACATACTGAAGTCTCAGATACAATGCTATCAAGAGAGAAGTTGGACTCAGCTTACCGAGCAAGAGAGGAGCCTGGGGCAAGCGGAGACGGAAGTCAGGGCAGGGCAGCCAGACAGAAAGCCCCAAGGACAGTCAGGAGGATGACCAAGGGAAGCTCAGCAGGAGGCCAGTGAGCCAACAGTTAGAACCATCACAACTGCTTCAAGCCAAACAAAACTGGAAGGCCTGACAGCAGAATCAACTAGAACAGAGAATCAAGTCAAAGAGGGATCTCCTAAATGTCCACTGGGAGAAGATAGAACTAGGAGAGCAGGGCGCCTGGGTGGCTCAGTTGGTTAAGCGACTGCCTTCGGCTCAGGTCATGATCCTGGAGTCCCTGGATCGAGTCCCGCATCGGGCTCCCTGCTCGGCAGGGGGTCTGCTTCTCCCTCTGACCCTCCCCCCCTCTCATTCTCTCAAATAAATAAATCTTAAAAAAAAAAAAAAAAAGAACTAGGAGAGCAAAGTAGTCTCTAATATCAAGAGATCTTTCAAGAAGAAAAAGGGTGACCCCGCCGAGAACTTTGGGAATCACTGCATGTTGCATCCCCCTCCTTAAAGAGGCCGAAATGCTCCAGAAAATGGACCTTCCCAAACGAATCTGATGTTTCCTGGAACACTGTTCACGCTCTGGAAACCACGGAGCTGGAAATGCAGGAGAACCAATGTCACACACCAGGGAAAAATCTAGGAGAATAAAGAGACATGAAGTCTGGTTTTCAGTGGACTGAAATGTTTTTCTAGTCCAGAGAGTTAAGAGTTTTAAAGAAAAAAATTTTTTTTTGAAATATCTTTGTAGTTAATGTCATAAACCATTATTTTCCAGGTTTTAAAGTACTTTTAATACGACACCACCAAGAAAATGTGAGTGATACACTTTGATTTGTTGGTGTTCCTCAGCAGTGATTATAGATTAATGCTAATCCATGCACTTAAAAATTTTTTTTCAGCTACTTCTGTAACAGCATTTAGGATTCAGACATGGAATAAAGTGAAGCAGAAATCGTTTCTAGACAACTACACATCTAACTGTATTCATTAGGATTTCAGTCTCTACGTCACTTCCCACATTGCTCCAAACACAAGCATTTCCAGACTCAATCAGAGTGCTTCACCAAAGACAGAACAAAAATGAACACGTCGATTTACTACTACTTGCTACTGCAAGGCACATATTTTTCATTCTATGGTTCTAAAATCAGTATGTGTTCTACAAAACAAAATGCGTTCCTTAATATGGTAATAGGGTTCTCTTCCCTCTAAGGCTATGTTAAATTAAGGGTACACCTCATATGTATACAGACATACACACCCTGTAAGACATAAATTCCCTGTAAGATCTAGATCTCCCTGTAACGGCAACATATATTAACATATTAAAGGTCCCTCAATATGCAACCCAGCATTTCCTAAATTTATTTATTCACAGATCTTCCCTCCCACCCTCATACCTTGCGGGAGGGTGGAGCGCTGGTAACTTTGGAGCTGCTCCCCCTCAGCTCCAAACAGCGAACACAGACGGGCAAATATTGTTCTAAACAAACAAAAATACTGAAAATGCAGTAACATGTGGAGTAGTAAATGTGTAGTAAAGCTGAGCACCTTCATTATAAAAATAGTGACCAAAAAATGAACAAAAAAAGGCATAGGAAGCTTCACCATATAAGAGTGATTATATGTGCGATATGCCTCACCAGAGAAACGCCCCAGCTAAACTGTCGACATGACAAAACAACCCGTACACGGCCAAGTCCCCCCCACACAGAACCTTTAGTACACGGCAAAGTCCCCTACACACAGAACATTTACGAAAGTACCGCCAAAGGGAGGGCTCTGGGCAAAGTGCTCAACAGCCTGAGTATCTTCAGCATCACTAAGCCTTCCCTGGCTTTGTGTTTTCTGGGTCCCCCTGTTGGGAGTCTTCACCGTATCAAACAGGAGAGACACTGACTGGGGGAGTCCCTGAGCACTCGTAAAACGTTCCGGCACCGTGTCCTTGGCTATCATCAACCAGGAACATAGAAAAAAGGCTTCTGTCCAAAGTGAGGCAAGAAGCAGAAAGCTGAGGGGGAGCAGCTCCAAAGTTACCAGCGTGGGTTTGGCCTGATTTCTGGCACATACTAAGTGCTGAGTAAATAGTGGTATTATTACATGTAAGATGGACCTGCAAGGAAATTTTTCATGGATTTTAAATCTTTAACATGGTGGAAGTTAGAAGAAACCACTCCTGGACTTTCTCTTCTCCACTCTCCCGCAAGCCAAACGTCCCCCCGTCTGGCCAAAGCAGGCCTCCTTCCACCCTGCGGGGGTGGTTGAGCCCCGGCCTTTCGGCAGCTCCTCGGGCACACTTAACTATTTCACTTAGTATATGGTTAACTAATTTCTACATAGTAAAAGGCCATTTTATTCCTGGCATTTGGTGCCGTACTCCTGTGCACCACTTTCCGCATCATTCCAACGGCATTTCTCATTTGTCATTTAGAATACATTTCTTAAGTCAATGGTAACGTTTCAATTTTCCAAGCTACAGCACAAGGTGTGCCAAAAAATTTTTCTTCCAATTTTTAGCAAATTTATTATATGTGCTGCCGAAGCGAGCACAGTTTTTAGCAAATTTATATGAAGCACAACGACAATAGATTTACACATTCAATCTAAAAATGCACCTACTATTACTAGAAGTTATCAAGTAAGCAAAAAAAGGATAGGAAGTTCACAGTGTCACTAAGAAAAGGAAGCTTCCATACTCAAGACAATTGGTCAGTATGGAATTCGGTGTTACAATAAAATATCAAAACATAAATGAGTTTCATGAGATTAAGAGGGTTTCAGGAAGAGCATGAAATCTGAGGGGACCTGAAGAACGCGGTGGGGGGCGGGGGGACAATCAGGCGGCCCTGCCCCCTCACACACCGAACGGTCCGGGCCAGCACGCCCGCACAGGGACGGCTCGCAAAGCCAACACCGAGGCCCTTTCAGCATGACACCAAGCAGAAACACCTCACTGGCAAGGAGTCCCACTGGCTCTACTGGCCTTTTTTGGGTTGTTTCTATCAATTACTTCACTGTACTATAAATACATGTGCACTGTAGAAAACTGGAGAAAAAATGAAAACAAGACTAAACTAAAATAACCCATAAATCCACTGTTCAGAGATAATCACTATTAACTTTTTGGTTTAGGATCCCCGCCCTTTTTTTAAATGTATATACTCACATACCAACAACCTAAAATTTTAGACATTACATTTATTGCTTTATAGCATGTTTCTGTCATTTAATATTCACTGAATAATCATTAAATACAGTATTACAGAAATGCAAATTTATCTAAAAATGATGAAATAATCACCGTTAGTAGCAAAAAACTGAAAACACATGCTCAAAGGTGTTAAATAAATATTCTCATGACAAAGTATTAATCTACTAATCAGTTTCTCTCTTAGACTAAACTTTAGCAGATTAGCTATTTCAAAGGGCACACATATTTTGTAAGCGTTTGTCACATATTTCTCTCAGAAAGGTCATACTAAATTACTCTTTCTAGCAACGTATGAGTGGGCTCATTTCTCCATACCCTCACCAGAAGTGGTTTATTTTTTAATCTAGGCCAAAAATTTTAAGACCAGTATCTCACTGACTGGCATTTCTAGGAGTACGGCTGGTGAAGCTGAAACTTTCTTCGTGTTTCCTGCTCCTTCTTTTATCCCCTTGGTTTACAAGCCCTCTTTTTATAGTAAGGAAAGTTAAACTGCTTCTAAGTCACAATATTTCTCTCAGTTTGCCACTTGCCCTTATTCTCTTTATGGCATTTTAGCATACAGGAGCTTAATAATTCTGATTTTTTTTCCTTTACAGTTCCCACTTCTGGTGTTGTGCTGGGAGAGGCCCTCACCATCCTAAGATTATTTGTATTATCTTTTGTTTCTTAAAAAAATTTTAAAGACATTAAAAAGCACACAAGTTCACCACCCTAAAATTACAACATTTTTGTACTACTTTAAATGTCTTCATGAGTGCATACACACTTTATGCACACAGATTTTAAATGGTTGCACACATTTCATACAACCGGTTTTCCAAAATATTTTCTCACACAGGCCTTTTTAAAAATTGCAACTTGTTAGATCTGAATAGTCTTAAAATGGTTTTATAAATTTTTGCAAGGCCAATGAATCACATCACACCCAATTCAACGACAGTTCAAAGTTCCAGAACTGTTCATTTCTATCCCACCAGTGTCCAATTACTCTCCTTCAGTGTACACCAGTTACTGAAAGACCAAGAAGAATAAGTTCAGGCTTGGTGGTCAACAGAGTTCTGCATAATGAATTATCATTAATGATCAATTATCAGTTATCAATCATTAAAGCATTTTCATTCTGATCTCCTCTTCCATTTTCATATAAAACACTTAGGAAGCGTCTGGCTGTAAGCTGGAGCTCTGGAGTCCCTCTGTCCTGTTTAAGGCTCACCACCTACTAGGAGGCCTGACCTTAACCACTCACAGCCTCAGCTTCTCCACCTACATGCTGCAAGGTAGAGCAGACAACATTACTTACACTTCATGAAGTTTGGTAAAGATTGCAGGTGGGTGTTTGTTCTGGAACACAGGAGGAGTTAAATGAATGCTGATGCAGGCAGGGTGCTAGGCACAGGGCGCAGATGTATATCATACGTTCCCAGCCCTAATGGAGGTCTGTCTAGTGGGAGAAGCCAACAAGTCCAGTCACAGGGTAAAGTGCTAGGACAGTGACCCAGGCAGGGCCTCATGGGATCCCAGGGATGGGATGGGACGAGAAGTCAAGGCCTAAGCGGAGCCCTTTGGAAGAAGCAGGAGTCTGTCAGGTGACAGAAGGGGTTATGGTACTCTAGACAGAGGGGAAGCTGGAGCAGAAGCAGACAAAAGAGCACGGGAAACCACCACAGTGATGCTGAAGCAAGTAGTGGAAGCCAGTGAGGGGACTCTGCTTACTTGATCCAGGTTTCCCAAGGGGAAAAAAATTTAAATGACTATCAAACTTAGGCTTCACAAGTCAGCTTTTCCAACATGAGTAAGATTATGCTTTAGAAGAGGACAGTTTTTCAAATACTGCTAAAAGCGATGACATTCCCACAGAATCCACACACTCTGAAGGCCTAAAGAAATCTTAAAATAGTATCATTTAAAAACCATCTGGGGCGCCTGGGTGGCTCAGTCGTTAAGCGTCTGCCTTCGGCTCAGGTCATGATCCCAGGGTCCTGGGATCGAGCCCCGCATCGGGCTCCCTGCTCTGCCGGGAGCCTGCTTCTCCCTCTCCCACTCCCTCTGCTTGTGTTCCCTCTCTCTCTGTGTCTCTCTCTGTCAAATAAATAAATAAAATCTTTAAAAAAAAAA